>NC_138589.1:5035112-6235112 GCF_964289735.1 Phaethon aethereus | reverse complement strand
TACTCCTTAAGTCAAGACAGGTAGACAAAGTTATTTCCATTTTATGGATGATGCGAGAATTTGACATTTTGTTACATTCTAGTTAAAACCAAAAACATTTCAGAGTTGCCTGGGAAAGGGATTTACAGCTCTCTCACAAGTTTGTAATGAGCTACGACCCTAAATGCACTTGCACTTGATGAATGTAAGAAGGCCAATGCTCTAAGAGCTCCAGTTCTGAATCGCGCATCTGGTACCACCCACCACACCCAAGGACCAACACATCCCATTCAAGTGGTCTGCCAAGGGGTCTGGTGTCTGTGGGGAGCCTGGCGCTCTCTTTGCTAGACAGACAGGTCCCCACATTGTCAGAAATTGAATTATTTAATTGTAATCAAACACAGAATATTTTTATATTGACATTTGTCAGTGTGGACTCTTTCAAGTTCCATCCCTATGGACTTATAACCATTCCCCTCCCTCTTTTTCTGGTGCTTCAGCACTGGTTTGCAAGGGGTTAGGTCTGGCAAAAAGCAAGAACCTGATTTCTGAGGTCAAAGCTTTCAAGCTTGATGCCAGAAGTGAACTTTTGAGCATTTGGATTTAGGCAACTTCCTATCATTGAGGGTTAGCAGTGCAAAAAGGCCTGGGATAGCTTTTGCCTTAACAACCTTAAGTTTTATTGAGCTTTATTAAGGCAGTTTTGAACCCTTTCTTAGGAACCTTCTTATTACTTCTACCTATAGCATACACAGAGGCATTATACAGAAAGAGACGTTATACAATATTTGCAGCATTTGAACCTCTATTCTGGACATAGATGGAGACAGAATTCACCTTCCATAATTTACAAAACATCTTCTAATTTATTACTTAGACAGAACACCTGTTTCAAGATTATCTGATTAATAACCTGAATCAAGCATCTCACCAAAAGCTCTTTAAAAAGATGGCAAATTCATTCCTTTGTCTTCAGTGAGTTTTTAGCTATGTTACAGATTCATAGCTTGCACTGTTCTTTATAATGCAAGTGTAAACAATATGCACATTCATTTATTGCCCCTCCCTGTGCAAAAGATATACAATTTTTGAGGGACAATCTTTCAAAACACAAACTTTGCTGCTGAAAAATGAAATATAATATACATAACTGTTAGTTATTTTACCATAGTAATGTAAATCCTTGTTCAAAGGTATTATAGTAATTTCATAGAAATAATTACCCACTGAGCTAGTAACTCCAGTTTTATGGACCACATATGTAAACTAGAAACCTAATGTTTTTCACACAGTTATCTGCTGTACATAAACATGCAAATTGAAAGCCTACTTCATAGAACTGGTAGAAAAAAGGATTTTGTTTTAAAGTGATGACTAAGGAAGTAAAGATTTTCTTAGTGATTTCACAAATATTCTTAGTGATGGCTTATTGTGAGCTACATCCAGAATGTGAAATGTGTTTAATTTACTTTAGACTTTTTGGCTACTCTTTTCTATTTTACAGGGTTCTTATTCTTACCATTGCTGCACTGGAAAAATCCAACATTTTTAAGTCAGTTTGCTACAAAGGTGCTGCAAGATGCTGGTTAGTTATAGAATTCAGACAGTACCTGGCACTACAGAGCTGTTCAGATTTCCTCCCTCCCCCCAGGAAGGGAAGAAAATAAATACTGAGCTTTCATACCAACAAAGCAGAAAAAAAGGATTGTTCAATAGTAACAGTGTAAGTCTGGAATCTGAGACAATTTCAGTTACTTTAAGACATTTTCATTTAAAATCAAAACTTTTCCATCACAATCTTTTCGTATGGTTTGGGCAAGTCTTGTAGGCCGATGTTTTCAAAACACATTATCTTTAACAACCTCACATCCAAGCATCTCGGTCACTTGTGAATAATACAGTTTAGCTTTCCATGTAGGCCTGCATGAACAAGTGGCCAGATGCAGACAAGCATGCAGAAACTCTCAGGTTAGCATAAACACACGGTATAAAGTCGGGAAGATTGTGAGAGTCTCATTTCACATGAATTTTAAAGCTCTTACAACAACTGTACCAACGGACCCAGAGTTTGCTGCTTTCGTCTGGGCTTTGTGACCAACAGCGGAGGGAAGGTCTGGCCTCTCCAAGGGCATATTCAGTAACAGTGGGCTGATAAAGAGAATTTCCTACATGTCCATGCCAAGGATAACAACACTGCTAGAGTAGTCAGGCTCAAGACAGATACCAACATATCCTGTTACAAACATATTGGTAAATTCCACTTCAGTGAGGAAATAAGGCAACTTTGCCTGTACCTTGGGATCCTGAGTAGGGCTCTGCCTTTTGTTATCCAAGGACAATTCTCATACCCCTCGTATGATAAATCCCTTTGCAATAGAGGGTAATATTATCATTTTTATACATGTGGAGAGGAACAGGTGTGAAGCCGGTAGGAACCATGTTTTCCCTCCTGGAAAAGTGGCCTTGTCAACGTAACCCTCAAAAGGCGAATTCAGGGAGTAGAAGCCATAGCATAATGAGGCAGGTACGAAAATACACAACTGCAAGAAACAATGAAAAAAGGCAAGGACAGTCCTCAGAGGACTCAGGGAAAAGAACCAGGGAGCAAAGTATTTTCCTTTCTAGACTGAAGGTAACAAAACCTCCTTACATCAGAGAGGGCGGAATGGCCTCCAGAAAGTCCTATAGAGTAAGACAGAGGAGGCAGAGCCTACCATACACTCTCCTCAGATAGCACTACTTACTAATGCCAAATGCTCCCAATAAGCAAACACAATATAAGTAAAATAAATGCAATTGTAAGAATATGAGAATATAGACCACATATAAAACAAGATAGCTGGTCTTTCCTTCCTGGAACTCCCAAAGCTCACCCACGTCAGTCCTCTGTTGGAATTTCAGCAAGAGAAATCATTTAAATTGCTTATTTTAACAGGTAGTCACAATGCAGATAAATCCCTTTTTTTCAGCTCCTGTTTGCTGCATGCTATTTGCTACTTTGTGTTCAAGCTTTTCTTTCTGGTCTTTCCAGAGTCTTTCTATTTTTCTCCTGTTAACTCCTGTCTTGTGCAGTATTCTAATAGCCTGTACTGATCAGACGGCATTGGCAAGAAGCTATTAAAACATATGCAATCAATTTTATTATTTTGTAGCACTTGCTAAAGGCTTTCTTTAATGAGAGAGCTAATGATATTGAAAATGCAAGGAGTAGCGTTAGAAACTATGAGAAAGGCACAATGTTCAAAGTTTGGAGTGTGTTTGCCTTAGAGCATCCCTTGGTTAACTGGCTAGTGCGATTGATGAATGCGCCAGACGTCCAGCTGCAGTCAGGGCAAAAGGAAAGTTGTTAAGTGGTGTTCATATGTCAGCTTCGATGGCCAGAATACCATACCACAAAACCAAAATGCAATTCAGCACGACTGGCAACCATCCATCAAACAGGTCGAAAATTGAATGAACTTAGAACAAAATTATCCCCGGTCGAAAGGGAGTAGCATTCCTATCGGTTGCGGTAAGACACTTTGACAGAGCGCTTGCTCACAGCACACAGCAACTGTGGCCTTCAATTCCAGCTTCTACCACTCCCAGAGCTTTCATAAACACTTAACATTTCATAAAAGTTGCAGTTTTACACATGATTTCTAAGCTACAAAAAATGTACAGGGCATCTTGCCCCTCCTACTCTAACATGCTTTATAGACACTGGCCAGAGCAGCTGACCCAAACTTATTTTTTCAAAATTTAAAATCTGCTCTACCTGCTGCTTTCTGCTCCATTCCAGATTCAACCATAAAACAGGGAAGTGGAATATTTTGTGCATGGTGCTATACTGTTACGCCTAATTTCTTCTCTTTTTCACACTGAGCAGACGTGTCTCATGGAAGCTTTAGAAAAAGGCATCATCAAAGAAAGTGAAGAAAAAATGTCAAGAACTTGTAAATAAACAGCTGGCTTGCAACATATGTATTTTCTTCTACATTTTTCAGGTGCCACAATCCACAATCCATATCTGCCAGCCTTGTAGCATGCAGCATAATTTAACTGTAATTGATAATGTAAGGGCAGATGGAGAGAAGTGTCAGCTCCTGCTCACATCCTCTGGGGATGCTACAGAAATCAAAGCAGATGGTCCAATTGCTTCTTATTTATGTGTTGCTGCTAGCTCCTCTGCTTGCAGGATAATGGATCATTATTGCCTGCTGTGCACAAACACCAATATGCTTTTAAATCTGGTTCTCAAACCTTATGAAAAAGCACTATATTTCATATTAATTTGTGAAGCTGCACTTAACAGGGTCCACTGATTTTAATTTATCACTTTCAAAAGAAAAAGGTTCAGCCATGGATTATTTTTTCATAAAATAAGTGATCAGCTGAGATTTCTAGCAAAAGCATAGACTAGTTAACTGATCATACATGCTTAGAGAATACAGAGCAGTTAATTATGATTTGAATGATACAGTATGATGTGCATTTATTTATTGACCAGTCTTTGGCAATGAAGGCAAATCTCCTTAAAATGATAACGTCAAATATATATCAGATAAGATATGGTGATGTTACCGGAGTCCCTTGTTTACCCAAAGACACTTGTGAATTCTTTCATAGATAGCAGTTAGGAAACCTGTCATTCCTAGGAGCTCAGGGAGGCTGTGGGACTTCCTGCACATCCAGTACATTACACAGACCTCCAGTGATTAAAATCCCCATGGCTTTACCCTTGGCAGTACATATATTCCATGGAAATTCACGGGTATACCTTCTGGAACTCATTGTAGGAAGTTGCAGTGACTTTAAACCCTGATGTTTCACAGCGCGGCCAATACTTATTTGCTTTGGCTGCTATACCAAATGACAAAGTTAAGACACTGTTTTGTAAAATGAGGTAAGATAGCCAGCTGGGGCACTCTGCTAACTCTGATGAACAGGTTCATGGAAACCACCTTCAAAGATACTGATGTTGTACTTTCTCTTTTAGCTCAGACAATACATCGCCAGAAAGATTGTGCAAATGCTCCCAAACTTCAGCTAGTAATATGGAGTTTTGTTAGTTTTAAAAAGTCTGACATCAAAGGACAAACTATAAAGTGAGTTTACTATCACAGAATACTTACACATGTTAACACCTACAGCATATAGAAATCTATATAACACAACAGATATTTTTATAAATTCTGAAAAGCTGTCAGTCCTGTGAAAGGATAAGATGTCGGTCAGTGCAGCCAGTGAGTAAATCGCTGAGCAAATACAGAAAGGCTCTTTCCAAGTACAGGGCCTAAGAAGGAACAAATTAAGTTTAGGTTAATCCACCGCTTATCCTACCCTCAAGGTGAATCAGTGAATGATTAACAGAAGAAAATGTTTAGTGCTTTATGCAGTGTTCAATTAATCCATTCATCTGCTAAGGTGATTAGATACTCTGATGGCTGGAGTTGATTATTGAACCCCTGTTTCATTTACTACTCTACCAGTTTAACCAGATGTTGTTGTGATTTTACTTTAAATATGAAGTTTCGAGCAAAAAGTATGGATTTTGATTTTTTTTTTCTCTGTCTAGAACTTAAACACATCAGGCAGTTCTATCGTCCAGTGTCAGGGGAGGAAATTCCTGCTATGTAACAAATGTGCTGGTACCGGGGAATATCATTTTCTCTCTGAACAGGGAAACTACCACTGACTGATGAAAGTTGTGGATAAATTTAGCAATTGCCTTTGTAATCAAGACAAGTTCAAGATACTCATTAGCCAAACTGAATTAAGTCTTGCATGCTAAAAAGCAACTTCAAATCAGTGGTGTCTGGCAAATGTTGTGGGTTGGTTCAGGAACCTTCTGAAACCACCAGAAACTAGTTTAGACTCATTTTCGTATACAATGTCTATTTATTGTAAAGGGTCTCAAAGCAATTTGGGTTTGTCACCTTGAAGGTAGTGGGAACTTTTACTGAGTACAATGTCTGAACTTTGTAATATTATTCCAAAGTCCCTGTGGCTGTGGATTTGAATGAAATTTGCCCCTTTCCCTCTACTGTAGGAGAAAAGAAGTAAGATTATCTTGCTGATGTGGTACAGATTAAGGATCCTAGATGCAGAGTGAGGGATATGTTCCAGCTGCATTTTTAATTAATATCTTCCTACAGCTGATTTGAGAAATTTACTTGCAGGTTAAAATTGTAGTTTGAAATAGTGCAAAGGAGTTTATCCATTCTTTCTTCTGCACTTCAATTTTTTCTTAATGGTTCTATCCCTGTATTTCAGTAGAAGTTTGACAGAGGTCATAGAGAATGTTCTTATTTCCAATCCACTGCTGCAAAATACAGTTGGAGGTTTTTTGTCAGCCTGCAAAGCATCTCCTTTTGCAGGCTATTGTTCTTCTGATCATTTATTTGCTATCTACAGAATCAATACACACTCAGGACTTCCAGGGAGGTTCAGAGGCTGTTAGCACTAATTTTTCATCTATAGACTCATATATAGACTATGTAAAACCAGACTATCATCTTTCAACAGCTCTACACACTGCATTGACCATTTTGATAATGTATCCTTCTTATAGCGGCACTGTGTACCCTGATCAAATGCATTTGTGCAGTTCAGCTCTAACCTGAATTTTGATTTTTTGTTAACAGTTTTAATTTACTCACATTGATATTGAACTTCGCAAAGAGAAAGGTGGTCAAATTAAGTTCAAACACTCAACACACTAAAATGCATCTCTCAATATTGTGCAAATATAATGCAGTTTATGCCAGATGCATAATTATGTAGTAACAGTCCTAGAGAAATATAATTACACTTGTTGGACTATTGCTGACAGCAGCTGAGCAGCATTCTAATGAACTTTCTGTGGAGGACTTCATTATGGTAATTTCATAACAGGTGAACACTTTGAAACACTATTGTATGGTAAGTGCCTTCCAAGCCCAGGTAGTCAGCATTTTTCAGCCACATACGGTGCACAGCACCTGCCTGGCCTCTAGCATTACCCACGGGATCCACTCTGTATGGGCAGGCACTGCAAAGGCGTTCTTCAGGAGGTCAAAGCTGTGCTTTGCCTGCTGCCTCACATCCTTTCCTTCCTGCTGAACCAGGTGTGGCTGGGGATCCAATTCCAGGTCCCTCTGGCTCCTTTTCCAACTCTTCATTGAGAAGATTTCACAGGTGCTAGCAGGTTATGGTTTGATTACAATATTGCCATCAGTGCACCAGATTACAGTGAAATACATACTAGTGCATCTTCTGACTGGTGGACAGATGGTAGAACCTAAGTGGAGAGTAAGAAAAGTCCCCTTCATCCTGCTCAGCACCACAACTTACATTACTCCTGAGCCTTTTTATTTCTGCAGCTGAAAACTAAGCTCAGGCTGTACTGATTGCTACGCACTGGGACACATTTCTAGACTCTCTTTCGGCAAAGTAAGACCTACTGTAACAAGCCCCTGGTGCTGCTGCAGCGGGCAGAGGGTTCACCCATGGGCGGAATGTCAGCCCAAGGACTGGGGATCACCTAAGCCTCCAAAGCATCACTTAAGCGGGAATTAAGGGGTGACCAATTTGTGCTGACTCCTAGCACACGGTGGATTTCACTCAGTGCAAATGGTTGTTACACTGCTGGAAGAGTACAATGCACTTAAATTTGCTGAACAAAGATAAGGCTTCTAACTGAGAGTTTCTGCATAGCGGCCAGTGCAACTGCACAGTAGAATCATCATTACTAATGCACAAACTTGTATGCTTACCTATTTATTTAGCTTACTTCCAGCTCTTGGTTAAAAAAGACACTTCTTAAAGAGATCTCAGCTAGAAGATGACCTTTAAAACTTCTCTTATCTTCAACTCTACTATAGTGTAAATTATTAAAGCTATTTTAAAAAGCTTTTATCCTTTACTTTCACCAAAATAAGAGATGCAGTTCTGCTCTCCCTCATACCAGTTGGAATCAGAAACACTTCATAGTCTGCAGGGGAGTCAATCCTAAATTAATCAGAGTTGCAGAGTAGAGTTAGTCTCAAAGAGATTAAATCCTAACAGCGAAGTACTAAAACTTTTTTTTTCTTTCTTCCTTGTAAGCCTCATTAACTGCCAGGACATTACAATTCCTCAGTTGGAACAGTACTCCACTGGGAAACTGAAATTAAAATTAATGCTGGACATACGAGGAACAAAATAAAAGTTTTCTAAGTGCAGTAAACTGCAGAGTCAGAATTATGTGACAGAGTTGGAATGTATTTAGTTCTTGTCTGTATTCCCAGAAATACCCAGACATCAAAAATAAACAGTTTGATTTGGTAGTCAGATTTTTAGCTTTTTATATGGTCTTGGTACTACCTGGAATTTCATACGGCCAGGTGGTACTTGTTGGAATTTGTTACACTTTCAGAGAAAAATATGGCTAATATTTCAGGCTTAAACCAAAGGTAAGAGGCTTCTTTGAACTGAAGTTGCAATCATGACAATATTTTTGTGTTTCAATACCATTTGATCTGTACGGATGATAAAAATACATTATCACTGTGAGGGTGAGTGTCCTCTGAGGGTACAGTACCACTGTAGTTGAGAATGCACTATGATGCCACGATAATAGAAAATAGCTTTTTGTGAAGTGTGAAAATAAAACCTTAAATTATGGTTAGCGAAGCTGTAGGAAGACCAGCAACACAGCTCACTTGAGACAGGAATACCAAATGATCAAGAAGGAATTATCATGGCAGGCCAAACTAGCAAGCACCAATGTCCTTTCTCAGGTCCTTCAGAGCAAAGTGGAGCCTCCCAGGTTGGGGACATCCCAGCTCTGCTGCAGAGGGACAGCGGTAATACAAGTGGGCAGAGCCCAGCCTGCTCAGAGGAAAAGCTTTAGCCCTTAGGTGTCAGAGGTGAGAGAGAGAGGAGGGTTGCTCAGTGGCATTAAACTGCGATCAAAGGCGATCACACAGCAAAACTCAGGCAAGTGAGCTTTGGGAAACGCCTTCCCATGCTGCGGCCCAAACCGCCTAACTGTCTTACGTGGTCTTTGTATGAATGAGGAGACTCTGACAGGCTCCAGCTGCATGATATACGATAACTTTTCAAAATAGAAGAAAATTATAACTGTGCGCGTGTAAGTAATTCTTCAAAATTAACAGAACTAACAGTGTGTGTATAGTTACTCATATGATTAAATTTTCAAGGCATTCAGAACAATCAATTTCATGGTGCCTAAATATAAAAAACTATTAGATTCTCTGAAACTGTTATTTTGAATACTTTAGAAATCAACAAAATGTTCCTTTTTATAACAAAGAAACATTTGTTTAATATGTTGAAGCAAATGGATTTTCTCTGTCAGTGATTAGACTCTTTCTTCAGTTCTTTCTGGTTAACAGAAATTTTGACTGTCAATCAAATCTTAAATCTCTGTACTTACTATCCAAACAGTCACCTAGAATTTCTTCTCCTAGTCACGTTCCTGCCATAAAATAATGACACACTCAATCATTCATTTAGAACACAAAGAAAAGTTCCTTAATAAGCGTTTTCGTATTAACCAGCTAAATTTAAAATATAATTTAACATCTATCTAATTAGAATAGTCACATACACTCATACAGTAGGTGCTAAAACAACTGTTCCTAACCTCAGCTGAGACTTTCTGTAACCTGGAACACAATAACTTCAGTAGATACATACAATATTGCAGCCAGATTCCTGGTGAGAAAAAAAACCAAGACAAAACCCTTGAAGCTGTACCTAATTTTAAAAAGGAATCTCCTTTTTTCCTCAGATATCTGCCAATATCCAGCACTGCCTCTCCACACACCTGTTGCACTCCTGGTGTCTCACAGACAAGGAGAAAAGTTTCTGTGTGGTATCCTAGAGGCAGCAGACCAAATTCTTTGATGGAGAGACATGGTCCTGATTTTTATTTAATAGTCTATAAAATCTGCCTAGCATAGCATAGCATAGCATAGCATAGCATAGTATGGCCACCAAATGACCCAAAACACTTTGAAAGGCATTTCTGCTCAACAACTGCAACAATTCAATAGATTTGATTCAATACTTCACCAGGGCGCAACTCCAGACTAATAGCAGACAGGGAAGCTGTGAGCTCAGCACCTCTGGGCCTGACCCCGACCAAGTGCAACATCTCAGGATGTAGCTGCTTAACAGGATTTTTTTTTTTCCTGTTCTAGCAAATCTTCTCTTTCTAAACTTATTTCCTATTTCTCAACAGTTAATGCTGTGCTATCTATGTACTTTGCTAGAAAACGTTTTGGATGATCTCCTACCACTTGACTTCATAATGAGTCTCAAAGTGAGGAGATAATCTTGGAGATGTTCAACACATTTTTAAATCAACTGTGTATGAGGAAGGCAGACAAGAGCTCCATATTTACAGTACAATATCTGTTACCATTAACAAAAACTCAGTTTGGTTTTACTTAATCTACCCACACTGTCACTGGTACTCCGTGACAGGAGCTGCACCATGGGAACAGTTTTTACACCAACTTCATTTTCTTTCTGTGTGGAACAGCTTGTGTTGTTTGTTTGCATGAAAATTAATGCTCAGCGCACAAATAACTAACTACTTAAAAAACCTGCTGAAATAACCACAGTTCTGCTGATTTGGCAGCTAATGCATGGTCTGAGGTATTTTTTGTTCTGTTTTTCCTTCATTTACAGAGCTAGTGCTAAAGCTGTTAAACTTTAGGTCACCTAAACATCACTGGCAATTCATATACACTCTGGGAGTTTTCGTCCTCTGACACAAAATGCTACAGTTTAGCATTACTAAGCAGCTAACACCTACCAAAACAGTATCTGACAAAGATTTTCTCCTTATTAAAAAAGAGGGAAATAAAGTGATATTGTAAATATTACTGCACCATGATTATTCATAACCACTTTTTTCCAACCTGCAGAGCAGACACTGGTATTTCTAGGCTGATCAGACTTTTTTGCAAATCCCACACTTTTCATGTTTCTTTCTTGGTTACTGTACAAAATGTTTTGAGAAGCTCGTTTGAGTTCAGCTCGTGCTAGAATTAACACTGTGGTTCTGACTATCCATTACCTTCTTGAATACAAGGCAGTTTGTGGCAGGCTGTAATTCTGGCCACAATCAGTAGAGATTTTCTCATGACTTTTAAACAGGTAGGTGTGACATCAATTGATCTTTCCCTATAGGAGAACTAGAGACAAAATAACAAAAGAGGCTCACAGTCAATCAAACCTATTCTAACACGAACTGTTTTGAAGGCATGAAGCTCTTTTCTAACAGAAAAACAACCTGCTCCCTGTTCTTAAAATAGGAACTCCATTTTATACACCAAAGGTTCTCTACCACCTACATGCTGTGTCTGCAGCGGTATTTTGCCAGTGAAAATACAATGATGAAATCAGCTGCAATGCAACAGCTTGAATCTTTGGATACACAACTTGCAGAAACACAGGTAATCAGGTGTTCTAAAGTGGCCTGAAATATGATTTGATACCCATTCAGGCAATACAGTTAGACCCAAGAAAACGCAAAGAGACTACAAGTTAAAATTTTAGTTAGATGAAATAAACTACTTGCTTCACTTCAACTTGCCTTTCTTCTCTTCTCAACACCCATTTTGAGATAATTTCCAGCATCCTCATGAACTGCTAGAGTTATAGATGAGAGTCTTATATCACATGAAAGGCAGAAACTTAATTTAACCTCTGGATCACACCACCGTATCTATGGATTCTTTTCCTTTGGTAATAACGCAAGTTTGTCCTCCTTCTAAAAGGGATTTTTCCACCATCTGAAGGTCACATGCATATGAGAAAAGTGCACCAGACCAGGTAAGCAGAAGGAGAACCTGAGCCAATGCATATAAATTATAACATGTATGTCATGTTATAGTAAAACAGTTTTGTTATCTTCATACTCTGAAAGTAGTTTCTTCCTCTTTCAATTAAAGAGGAACAATCAGTTTCTTACTAGGTAAAAACACTTTGAAGTTAAAGCTCAAGATAAACCATATAGCAGATTTAGTGCAGTGAGTTTGATTGAATATATGCTTTAGTCTTTCAGAGAAAGCAAAACCAGAAAATTATAACATGAAAGGAGACCAAAGTCTGTGCCTAGTCCACGCCTGGAACATTTTTAGAGCTAGCAGATTTACTTTATTCTTCCACATATTTGTGTAACTTTCCTGAAATGATTGTTATTACTATTGCTGCTTCTGGTAGTTTATTCCAAATGTTGACTATTGTTCTCTGTGTATGTAAAACAATACTTTGTGAAATTATTCTTCCATGATGCGTCCTACCATGAACTGTTACTCTCTGACTTGGACTACAATCTTATTTGGAGTTAGAAATACAGAGAGGGGTTTATAATTTTTAAGGTGCAATAATCCCCTTGAGTCTAGGTTCTACAATATTTTCATTTGTTAAATTGATCACAATAAAGCATCAAGCTGCACAGAGGATGTTTGGAAAAGCAGTTCCATAAGGGCTAATAATTTGCTTCTAAGTCTTCAAGAATAAGATGTTAATTCTATAGTCATCTATTAAATAAACAGCTTGAGTTTACAAAATCTTCATCTTCATTGATTCAAACTGGCAGACTGTACAATGGGAGAAGAGTCAGACACAGGGTTTAGGAACAGCATTATAGGTAGCACCTCTCATAAGGTGCAGGGTGAGGTGGCCAAGACCAATAACTGTCTCTGGCTTTGTAGGATATAAAGAAGTATATGAAACTAGTAACCAGACAGGTCACTGCGGCTTTGCTTGAAACTCTGCCTTAGAGAGATAGGAAAAGTGATGCTGAGACCATGCCGTCTGAGGTTCCCGGCGATGTATTTTTCTCAAGAGAGCTGCAGTGGCTTAATCTACTCAGAAATTTATGCAGAAAGGTGAGAGCCAAGCAGAATGTCAAGTTGCTACCCTCTAAACGTTGCTATAAAGAAAAACTTCTTTGATCTGGTTTTAGGTGAAATCAAATTCTTGAAAGGAAATCTGTAAAGTCAGCTTTGATCACAAATAGCCCCCTTCTTACCCTAGTATTTTATGAGGACAGCTAGTACGCACCGACTCTGCCAATGAAAACCTGATGACAGTCATGAAACCAGCATATAACCCTAGATAAAAAGGATGCTGTCAGTAAAGTACATCTTGGGAAACCATCGAAAATCATGCCTGTGAGAGATGGGCACTGCAACGACAGTGTGACACTGGGAGGAGGGTAAAATGGGTCTCTCAACTCCCGGAGCAAGTCGATGCCTTACTGCCCTCCAGATGGAGCAAAACGGGAGCGCGTTTCGAGGAATGGATCTAGGAAACAATCTGAGCATTTCTGAAATTGCAGATGATCATGGCTCTTGGCAAAATTTGAACCTACACTTCACTATCAAGGCTGAAGCTGAGTTCCAAGAGTATCCGCAACAGAAGATGCTTACTTAATTTCACGGCAGGACAAAAAAACACCTATTCGCATAGCTACTAAGATAACGGAAGCACTATTCACAGATTTCTTATTAGATAGTGGTCTGACTGAAGGTTTCAGTGTCAGAAGCAGGAATGCAATTATCTGTTTGAACTCCACAATTCATGGCATTTGTTCACATAGCGATAAACATATTTTAACTGGAACAATTGTTACCAACTTCTGGTATCCTGCATACTCCCATAAACAGGTCCATCAGCCTCATGTAAAATCAATAGTAATCAAGCATGTAAATGACAAAAGCACCAAGCTTTTGTTTTCAGTCTTTTCAAAATAAAAACAAAACATCAATGGTAAGTATCCAACTCTCATGTTTAGTTTCCTTTAAAAAAAAATCTTGTCATTCTTCTAGAAAATTCTTAGAGTATAATAGTACATGTATATCTGGCTAATGCTTAGACTTTGAACATGTACATTAGTTGGACTAATTAGGCGAGTTCATGAAAGAATTCTTTGTTTTGCACATTGGATAATACGATTCTGACCTGTATTTACTCTTGTTACCACTGGGTTGGATGGGTGACGTACTTCTTGCAGCTGTAAAAGGTTTTCTTTATACCAGTTTCGCAATGAATTTACGGTGAATGCTGAAATCTGTTATTACTTTTGTATTTATGATAGGCTGAACACTAAACATTAATTTCATTTAATAGAAGCTTTTTCCTACCTGTGATTTTTATTAAAAATGTTTCATTTGCACCCTGAAAGGATATCCTAGCGTGTCAGAGAGGTGCATCTGAAGATACTGTTATCACAGTATGTCGTACAGTTCTTTGGTACAGCTTGCTAAAGATGACGTCTGAGATTAAATACAACCCACTTGGCAAAGGGCAGATGGCAAACAATTGCATTTGACCCTTGTCAAAGAATGCTCATTCACAACTGCCTCTCATCACGTCCTCCGACATCGTTCCTGGGGGACCAAAAGTAGCATGGGCACGTTCTATGCAACACTGACCGTGAACTGACGCCCTGCGTACTAACATGGGGTGCTCACTCACTGTCAGTCCAAGTCCTGACAGCTACTCTTCCCTGACAGAAGTCGTAATAACCACCACATGCCACACTTCCAACTTTCACCCAAACTCTGCTCCAGAGCCTTTTCAACATGATTTGTAGTAGCAGCAGACAAGCGCTATTAAAGACCAGGCTGGGAAAATGGCACTTAATTTAATTGCCTAAGATTTATAACAATATTTTCTCTTTGACTCAAAGTTGGACTCAGATCTGAACATTCAGCAAACTGGACTTGTGGCTAACTCTAAAATTTGAAATTGTGGGGTTTTTTTTTATTTCCAGCACCCAATGAGCACCTTTAAACTGCAGCATTTTATGGTTGTCTGCTCTATCAACAACCTCACAACAAACTGGAAAGTCAAGTAACTGAAACAGCCTTTTAATATTTACCTTTATCAATTTTTTTTTCTTTATCAATTATTTTTTCTTGTCATAAGTAAATACACTACAAGCACTGCTAGTTCTGGAGGATGCAAACATCAGTGTCTCATATAACAGCACGTGAATAGTACAAGTGTGTTAAGAGCACACATAGCCATATTGTCATTTACATTGCTGCCATTTTGCTTAGTTATGGTGAAGTGGCCATAAACATAATTATTTCCTCTTTTTAAGCACCTTTTAAAAATTTAAGTGAGCCTGGCCGGAATGTAGATTTTTTTTTTTTTTTTAAGTGTATCACTAGAGAAATATAATTTTGAAATATATTAGGACCAAAGCTGGAATACAGCAACCACAATCACACACATTACACAAGAGACAGAGGCAATTTTTGTTTTCTTTCCTCCAACCTGGTACATAAAACAGTCGTGTCCTGAGACCAAGAGAGATTTTGAAAGAAACTGTTTGAAAGAAGCCTTTTTTTAACGTGAAATGAACAATCCAAGAGCGTCATGTGCAATATTTAAACTGACAGGACACAGAGGAAAGCTCCACGTCATTTAATCAGTAAAATTAAGTTGGAAGATCGGATACTTCATGCCCACAGGTAGCCTGCCCGGGGCTGCTCTGTGGAAAATCTGTAGCCAGTCTAGCCTTTTGATACGACACTGAAGCTAGACAGCTGCCTAGATGCCTTTAGCAGCCGCAGGACATGGTACACAGTACGTTCCCAGGAGGTTGTTTCGACGGTATCGGTTGCAATCAGTTCACCTTGCCACGCTCCAGCAAGATGAGTTTACTAGACAGTACCTACCTAAACACTCAGTCCTACATAGTTGTATCTAAGCTCAGGTTACTATGATGTTCCTACTGACTTCAGCCATTTAACTGAGTAAGGATGCCTTCTCAGGACCAAATCCCAAAGGTAAGGTCATTATAAAGGATATAAGATATGTGATAAAGCCGTATAGGGGATTTTCTTTCTATTACCATGGACTCCAGCAACCAGAGACTAACAGCTGAGCTATTTGTGGAGAATTAGTACCTTTCTCATCACACTGCAAAAGCCACTGCCAGTCTCACCTCAGACTCCTGAGTCTTTGTCTCCCATAAAAATATTACCCTCCCTGAACTCACTCCTGTTTAGTCTTGCATTTCCAGATTTGGCCTCATGGCTTTTCACTGACTCCAGGTAAACCACAGCTTGCCAATCTGGAAATTCTTCCCTTTCCTGCATGTTTTATACCCCCACTCATCCCACGAGGTAAATAAGGACCATTCTCCAATGAATGGACAGTGCCTATCCATGGCTATATGGAAAAAAGAGCATCCTGAAACATGTAACATTGGACTTGCAGAAGTGATAAGCTTTTAAACCTTCATGTGGAAATTAATTGTCTATATAATGTCATACAGAAGCAGCGCAGTCTGCCCCAAAAGGTAGTGAGTATTTTATAGCCTGTTGAATTTCAAAAGCTAGGGTTAATTTTAACAGTTACTGGGACTCCTCACATGCTAAAGTACTTTGCTGAACTGTGACAAGATGAAAGGAGGTGAAAGTAATGAGCAGCTTGAGGGTGTATATTTGTTTTAGTCAGAGGAGTTTTATCATTGACTTTAATGGTGCCGGGCCTGTATACCCAAAATCAAACAGTGAGTTAGGTATTTGCATACATTATAGGCTAATAAGGCAGTTTAAAAGTATATTTGTATATAAGAAGCATAGACAGTACCATAGCACCAGCAGACTAATTGGTACATCTTTAGCAGATTATGATGGTTTCCTTTATCATTTTACATCTGTTTCTGCTTCAGCAGAGATCTGTATGCCTTGCACTAGTCTGATAAGCTTAATTTCAGGTATATTGTTTTCAGCTGTAACAACAGCCGAACTGACAACCAGTAAACTGAAGGCATGTTTTTTCTTTTGTTTTGTTTTTTTCCTCTTTTCTTTTTATTAATTCCTTTAATTTACTTATTTATACTTATTTTACAGCTTTGTTCAAATTTGTATTTGTGGAGAGTTTACAGCACACCGTGCTTAACTCTGTAAAGCCAGACTGTGCTCTCAGATGCAGTAAAGCTTTCCACATTATGCATGTTGTGCTTTATTTCACTGTTTGGAGGACCTTTTATGAAATCAGCAGCTAGGCGGAAGGAAATAATTTGCATACTTGGCTCCATACACCTGGAATTCCTTAATTTTAGGGATTAACAAAATGAGTCTAATAAAAAGCATAGGGCCTTGTTAATCAGCTCTGTAAACTCCCTTCATTAGCTGTTACTTGCTGCCAACATGAGTGCACATTTCAGGAAATTTACATTGTGCAGGTCAGTTATTACTATTTTATGAACTGATTTCTAATTTTATGTGACACAGTTTGTGTTTTTAGTGTTCCTAAAAGTTAAATAACTTTTTTTTTTAAGTCTTGGATAGTGTGTGCCCTTGTGCAGCCTCATTCATGACACTTCCCATACATTGGGTCTATATTAACATCAGTTCACTGAAACTGACAATACAATATAGTGTCATTTATATAAACACACTCATTGTATTTGAGTTGATATGGAAAACATTCCTACAGGCTATAAAACATGGGTTATAAACACCTGAAGTTTTGTCATTGTTTGTTCTTTTTTTTTAAACCAAAGGAGGAAAATATTTCTAAATTTATTATGAAAGCCAGCTATCATAATCACTTTCTTTTACTGTATCCTACTAAAGTATAGCTCATGTTTTCATTGTAGTTCTTCAGTGTAGTTACTCTTGATTACTGCTTATTCATACTTTGAAAACTTGATCTGATTCCTACAGAAGCATTTGGAGACATTTTCCCTGCTTATCTCAGTTGGCTTCCATCAGGCCTTTGATTTCAAGGAGTATCTGGGAGCCAATCAGAATCTTAAATATATTTGATGCTATGCTTGTAGTGATAAAATTCCTATTTCCCTCTTCTCAATTTTTCTTCCTGAAAAATAAGATTTTTGGGTTATTTACCAGTTGAATTTGATGCCTGCCCTTCAAGGTTGGAAACCTCCTGTTCCAGTCATGTAGCAGCTATAAGTAGCAAGTTTTTAGGTATGTTAACTTCCTCCTGCCTATCGAATTATATTCAGACTTTGAACATTCGCTCGATCTGTCATGCTGGCTTTACAAATTTGACTTGACTTCAAGCTAATGCTCTTTCAGTTTAGAGAAAGGCAAGTTTAACCAGTGAGGGAAAACTGCCCCATCCCTCTGGTGCAAAAAAGCATGTCACAAGACCTGGAGTGCTTTGGCCTGGCGATCTGACACATCACGGAGAAATGAATCATGGAGACTGAGAAAAAGGAAAATGTGGTTTGTGACTAGGATGTGCTGATTTCCTGATCATCCTCCTACCATCTTACCATTTTTTTAACAATTTTATCAAACACAAAAAAAAGTAGCTAAAATAGCTTAAAGTTGAACGGAATTATTATCTGTAATTAATAAATGTTGCTGGAATGCAAAATGTAAAAAAGAAAAACAATCTTTAAATTCTTAAAGGCTTAGCAGCAGTAAGATTCCAATGGATATTCTGAGAACAAACTCAGGGACTAACTTCTTCAAATAAAATATTCATTGTGAATTATTCAATTCACTCTAACATTGCTACCTCATTCACAGAGGTGTCATGAAAATTAATACGTACAAAGCAAGTCAAGAGATGGAATGTGTGGTGGAAATACTGAATATTGTTATTACATTCAAAATTTGTTTTTTCATGCAACCGCAAAAAACATGCAGACAATTTTTCAGAAATCAAGGTTCATTATAATTTAACACTGATTTTGAGAACTTTCAGACTACATTGACTTCACAGACCTTTTTCTTCTGGAAAAATAAGCGTATTTTCTGTGGATTTACATTAAAGCAATGTGCTAGGTAGCTACTGATAACAAGGTTATTTCAAATGTCTCTGTACTAGATGGCTATATTACATTTACAACAGGTTTTTTATAATTTTCTCTTTTCCCCCAACTTTTTTGTGTTATTTTAGGTTTATTTAATCTCCTTTAGGTATCTGCACTTTATAGTTCCCTATTTCTCCATTATGAAAAGGTAGTTTCTCAAGGCATGTTAGGGAAAAATACTGAAAAATTATTGCAATTTTTTGATAGTTCAGGAAGAGAACAATGACTTCTCCAGTGGTCATGTCAATTACTTGAGGGTGTTTCTCCCTTTGGGGAATAAATTTGAGTAATTTTTTAAATAAATTGTTTGCACCTTCTTTTCCTGTTTTTCAAGAGGATGTAATTTTTTCTTAGAAACTGAAGAGAAGCTTTTGTAACTCTGGAATTACTACTAAGAACTATTACCACATGATATTTCTCACAGCTGCAGCTTTGACAAACTATGTTGACTTTCTGCATGTACATATATATTCTATTTCCAAAATAATAAATATCAGAATAAATTTTCTAAATACTAGAGAAATATGGATACATAGAAACACATATAGAAATCAAAAAATATTGCCATCTCAGATAAAATGTAGTGGACTTTCACAAACCAGCAAGATACTAACTCTCTGTGAATAAAATTCCTTGGTACTTGAACTGGAATACGCACTGCAGAGAAGAAACAGCTCTTAGAAATCCCTGGCAACTGAAGACACACTGTATAGTGGCTGACCCTGTGAAACTGCTCCACAACTAGTATCTAACTTTTTTTTTTTTTTAAAGGTAACTAAATTAATGGGTTCAGTATTTTAAGCTACTCAGTGAGATGAATAAATTGCTTTATGTTGCCACAAAGCAGACTGAATAGCGAGTCTACATCTGGCCTGATCTTAAGAGCATAGTGATTTTTAAAATGATGATGATAGTATCCATGCAGGGCTGAAATAAGAAGCCAGAACTCTTCATCACGTGTCCTTGTTTTAAAGTAGTGGCCAATAATAACAAACAGCAGAAGAGTATTATTACTTAGGAATATTCTGCTTCATATTCTTTCCTTCATATATTCTCACTTTTCTACTCTAGAGAACTGTAGAAATAGCCAAACTATCTAGAGGTCAAGAGAGGATATAAAAAATGGACAGGCTATTTTTAAGTGTTTGTCACCTTAACTGTGAGTGGAGAAGGCTACATGAAACGACAGCAGGATACAAAACCCACTTCCACTTCACACAGACTCTAATCACACACTATCCACCCATTTCCATTTTCCCCAAATATTTTGTTACAAATGACAACGCTTAGAAGTTATTTTGGGAAAAGCATTTTCAAAAGCGTCTTTAGACACTCCCCTACTTTGCACATCTATTAACCAGCCTTATCAGAAAAAAATACTTCATACTCCCCTTCTGTGTATGCGTTGTATATCTTGATGAATCTCAACTTCACTCTTAGCTTCCCTTGAACACAAGTCCAAGGATAAAGGATAACCAAAAAAAAAAAAAAAATTAAGAAAGGAAGAAAAACAGTTCCCAAGTTGAGAGTCACAGCCACTGGGATATTAGCTAAAGCAGGGTGAGTAGATAGCACGCTGCTGCTAGTCAGCCTGCTGCTGCAGCTTTGTCTAGTGTCACTGGGTTGCTGTCCAGCTAAAAAAAAAATGCTGCCTAAAGAAGAGCATATTGCCAATGCTGGCTGCCAACCTTAGAAGTAGTGATAATCCAAACAGCACAAAGTGCCCATTATCAGTTCCTTCTCTGAACAGCCCATTAAAAACAGCTGTGCAGATAAAAGAACTGGAGAACTTTGTAGCAGAAATTAAGCAGAGAGGGAATGTGGTGATTGGAGCCAGCTACTGCCATTTAATTTCTGTGAAAGAGAAAAAGAAAAAAAAAAAAAGGATAAGACTCCAAGTTATGAATGGGAAAGGAAAGTTGCATGCCTGCCTAAAGGACTGAAAACCATTGTGGAAGAGGGTTTCTAAAGACAGGAGGTCTTCATTAAGATTTAGGGGCTAATCCTAGAGAATCTCACTGCTGTGAGCTGGCAACACAAATACCGACACCTGAATGACAGCATACAATTACAGATACTATCATTTCTCTACACACATACACGTTCCCACAGAGACACCCACGCACAAGTATTCCCCAGAGTAAATGTCACCCGTCTGTTACAGCGGAGCCACTCGGGAAGAAACTAAAAACCTTTCTGTAACAGAAAACGATTCATGGAAAGTTACATAAAACTTCGGGTACTCTGTTTATCAAGCTGCATCTCCAAAGCAACACAAGGAAATATTGGCAACTAGGTGCTCTGGAGCCTCTGGATCGTTTTATGTCTCAGTCCAGCCATAAACAAACCTGGTTTGCTCCGTGCGAGCCTCAGTTTCGCAGACAATAGAGCTCTCCCCCCTCCGTGCATTCAAATAATTTCAAAAGAATTTACGAGAGCTGCACTGCTAGACCACGTCCTCTAGCACAGCCTGTCGGAGAGACACGGCGGCATTGCAGGCTCGCATCTGTGACTCCTGCAGCCCCTCGTATCTTTTAATCACAGTCCAAATCACCACTTTTCCTAAAAGATTTTTTTGCCTGGACACTGCAAAGATGAAGGGCGGCTGCCACTGCGGACTGACCTCCTCAGGCAAGTACAGTACGGTGGGGGAAGAGGGGCTTCTTCTGAAGAAAACTTAATTTTGAAGATATACTGTTATTATCAAGAGTCTCTGCTCTCATTTCAAAGACAACAGTCCTTTTGGACTCTGGACCAACTTTTCCTGTACAAGTACTCATTGTTGGTATAAGTAAGAGAAGCAAAGGAATACTTTGTGGTATTATTGCTTCTACATTTTATAAATTATTTTTTCAATCTTTTTTTCTGAAGAACAGGCAACCCTTTTAAGGGAAAAATACTTTTTTTTGTCCTACCAAAAAAATAGTAAAAAAAATTTTTTTTGACAGTTCTAACTGCCCCCGTTTCAAGTATGCGTGGTTCTACTCACATTTCCTTAGATGCATATGACTAATCTGTTTTACTTCAATTGTATATGCAATTATATGAAAAAAAGGTCTATGAAAAGACTGCTGAATCCTGTTGTTGCAGTACCACTTAACATTAGCGGTTAGAAAGTTAGAAATCATGTTACCAGCTACTCTAGACAACTGCAGAGATTTTTCATGCTAATATTATATTGAAATCTACTCAAACTCTTAGAAAGCCTCTCCGTTTCTGGACCGTGTGGCTGAGCTGGAGGAGAGCTGGCATGAGGTGGCCCATGCAAGACCTTACAATACTTTTTTGCAGAAGAGCAAGTTACCGCATCGCTTACTGTGTTCAGAACTGAATGTAAAGCTCCTCTTTGATTTAGCTTTCCAACAAAAACAAAAAGAAATGAAGAGAATTTAGAGGAAAAAGGAGGAAGAAGTGAATAATAATAAATAATCAAATCCAGCTGTTTCAGAGGGGCAATGGGGGAAAAGGAACCTAGACCACAGTTCTTCCTACTAACATAACTTGGTGTGTAAGTGTTTTGTGCTAAGATGCCCTGGTGATGTGTGGTAATTGTATACACAGGCACTGAAGCATTTTTTTTCTTCTCACATCAGGCGTCTCCATTTTAACCAGATCTAAAACATGCACCATCAGGAACTATTGCCTTCTCCATTTTTCAAAGAGCTAATAGATACTAATCATTGACCTCGGACTTGTCATACATCACTAGAAGGATGTTCTCCATAAACAACATGCTGGAGGTCATGTCAATGTCCACTTCCACCTCCTTTGATTTCTGCCCATCTGCAGCTTGCAGGCCAAATAAATCTCGTTAAACAGCATGTGCACAACTCTCTTAAACATTCCAGAGAACAAAGACAAAAGAAACCGTAATGGCCACAGTTATATAAAGCTGCAGCAGTAGCAAAAAAAGTCTACGGGTAGCTTGAGTTTCGTAAGTACTGAAAACATAATCTATCACCAAGCAGCGTGCACACTCCATGTGACTACAGCTGGGGCACAATCACAGGCCATTTCTGAGTTGATTTGTGGCTCAATGCTGCAGGATGGTCTCCTCCATCCACCCAGAGCATGCCCCCTCCCGTGCGCTCAGCTGCATGCTCCTGCCTCCTCTCGTGCTGGCCTTAGCGCCCTTCTGAACAGATTCTACTGATAAACTTTCTAAACTAAACTGTAGGGTGGAAAAAAAAAAGAATACTTTTATCCCCAGGCAGACGAGCCGGCTTAGCAAAGCTTGCAGAGTGAGCAAAAGGAAAGCAGGGAACTGTAATACTGGCAGCAGGGAGGCGGGTGGAGGTGAAAACTAGACCACTCTCTTTGGCAGCAACCACCTGTACTGCCTATATGTGTAGCTATCATTCTTTTACAGCCTGGTAACTTCATTCATTTTTATACCTGGAAAAAAAAAAGAGAAGGGAAAGATTCACACTTTTGAAGAGACTGAGAGACCCCCACAGGATCCACCAAAATCCACAGCAGCCTCAAGATCCACAGCTGTTAGAGCGACTGAGCCTTCGCTTCTTAGCAAGTTCAAGATTTGAATAGGCAGAGGGAAGAGGGAGGTGCAGAAGGGCTGGGCACTAACTTTTTCATAGGGGAATAAGCCTCTGTTTTCTTTTTCTTCCCATTCCCCACAAAAGAGGCTTTGGGGACAACCTCATTTCTGAAGATCCTCTTCTCCAGCTATTTCCTAAAACTTGCTTTTTCCTACTTAATATACCAAGGTTTCAGTGAATACGCACTGGCTTACTAGGGCTGTGTTTGAACCAAAGGGAGGTAAAGAAATAAAGACCCAGTAGCTCTAGTTTGTAATTTTAAATTTGCAGAACTGATTGGTTTTAAAATTTTAAAGCTATTTTGATTAGTTACTTCAATTCCCAGAATTTTGCATTACTCTACTATCAAAGTTTGCAACCCTCTAAAACTGTTCTGCTTTGTTTTAAACCTATTTAATGGGAGTGGAAAATTGTCACATGCAATGGTATTCCAGTGATTAATTAACATTCCTATTAAAAGTGTGTGTCCAATTTTTCCTCTGATTTTTACTAGCTTCAACTTCTAGTTGTTTTATCTTGTTATCCCTTCTTGTTGTTAAAGGAGCCCTTCTGAATTGAAATCTTCTGCCTAGGGAGGTAATTGTACACCGTGATCAAGTTAACCTTTTCTTCAATAAGCAGAATAGATCTATTTTCTGACGTACCACTGGTTTCCCAGATCTTGAATCATTCTTTTGGCTCTTTTCTTAAGCTCCTCTGACTTTACTACATTCTTCTCAGAGAATTTTGAGGTATCTTTTTGTCAGCTTTGAAGCAGTGAAGTTCAGCTCATGTTCAGCTGCTGCAGTCATTCCTTTCTTGCCTTCAGCTTGTATAAAATTGCAGCTACTCAGTCCTTAGGTTTTTAAAGTCCTCTTTTATACAAATGCCAGTAGCTTTTCATTTGCATTAATTTTAAAAAATCTTGGAGTTCAGTTATTCCATCACAATGCTTAAGAGATTGGAACTGAAAGCTCTCAGTCTGCTTTAGCACACTTTGATGAATTTCCCAGAACCAATAGACTGTTTCCAAAATTAAGCTATCCAGTGTATGTGGCAGGAGTTCCTGCTTTCATGCTGCTGCATTACGGAACAGTCCTCCTTTGGTATCGCAGCTGGACAAACTTTGCTCACAAGTTTTAATTCTGTCAATGCTACAAATGACTAAGGCTGTTTACTTTCAGGTGTAAAATTGATTGAAAACTTTTTTTTTATTTATTTATTTTGCCTCACTTCTCATGACTTATGGAGATACCATCTAATAAAATGGAATTTAAGTAATGGTTAACAGCTCTCTAAACTACTGCATTAGTGTAAGATGCTGTAGGGAATCTGAACTGAATACAAGAATTATATTGAGAAAAGATTCCATCTGGCAACAGTTGCATCTGTCCATGCTCATTGTAAAGCACTGGGAATAGTAACATTCGTATACCACATGATTTAATATCCAGTTCTATGTTAATTTCCAAGAAAAAAACCTGACACAGAACACTATGGAAGAGGGAAAAAAAAGGAAAGATAAAGTGGTTTTAAAAAACAAACAAAAACCCAAACCACGAAACCCCCAAAAAACAACTTGCTTATTTTCAATGGAAGAAAAAAATTGATTTTGCTTTTAAAGTTATGACCATATGCCAGACCTTTAGGGAACAGCATGAGTAAAGGCTAACATCTTCTGGTTTTGCTGTACTCCAACTTTTATTCTGAAATATGCAGTCAGGACCTCTCTCCCATTGTTCCCCTTCTATTGTATGTAACTTACACCTCTCAGTTTTGCATGAGCAAAAGAATTGTTTAAAACATATATACCACCAGTTCTGGATAGCCCTTTTCAACTGTCTTCTGTTCTTGCCACCAAGGTTTAAGGCATGAGACAAGAGCACTGGAAGGCACTCTGTGGGGACTATACGATCCATTTAGTTAATTGATTTATTCCTGTCCTTATGAACAGCTGTCACGATGGGATATGTTAACATGGTTTACACTGCTCAGATTTAAACAAACCAAGCCAGTACACCACCACTGCGATGGTAAATCTCCAGAGCCCTAGGAACAGACAGGAACTGAAAGCCTGAAGCTCAAGGCTCAACCCCCAAGCAGTCATACCTGCTTAGATCAGCAGGAAAAGCAGCAGTCTGGTGAAAGCTTCAACTTCAACCAACTACACACACTGAACTTTGACAAAACCAGTATGATAAAAACTTTGAAAAAATGTGGCAAAACCCTTTTTTTTTTTTTTTCCTAACCACTTACAAGCAGAGCCAGCTGTCAACAAGAGGCCAAGGCAAAGCCGTGCTGAACGCGCCGAAGCCCAGGATCTGTCAGATCACGTCAACGCTGCCGCAAGCTTTGGTTGAGGTAGGCAGCTGCACTCTGCCTTGGGCAGAGCTTCCTGGCACCATTTACATTTCAGTCCCGCCTCGTTCAGGGAGCACCAACAGGTTCCCAGTGCTCTAGGTCAATATACACAAATGTGGAATTCGTAAATATATTCTTCAAAGCTAACTTTGGGACTATTTGAGCTGACAACCTCTTATTGCATTAGTATTAGCGAGGACAGAAAATGGCACCAAATAAACACTCGAGGTAGACTTTGTCACATTGTTAATGCTCTGCCATTAATCTTGATGTTTGGTTCGACAATCAACCTTCTGTTTGGTGATGGTTGTCTTTGAAGGTGGCTCTTAGTCTTTGAAAATGGTAATTGCCAAGCCAACATTTACAGAGGAAGTTGTAAAATGAGAGGTTATTATCTACTGCCCTTGCTCTGATGATAGAAAAAGGCCACAAAGAATAGTTTTCGATTAAAAGCTTCATACATCTTCATGGATGGTAACAAGTACAGATTAAAGAGCTAGTCTGAAAAAGAGCATGGGATGGACAAGCACAGCAGAGGCTCCACAGCCTGCACTTCACCTAGCTGGAAAGATATCCACTCTTGATTTCAAATGATGGAGAATCAGCAGTTGAAAACACTTCTTTAAATTGTCTAGTGCTTAATTAACCTTAACATTAGGGTTGTATATTATTTTTTATTCAAGTTTCTTTAACTCTCAAACTTTTTTATGCACTGTCATTTGGCTAAAGTGTTTTCTTATCATTTGTTTCCTTTTCCCTCCTGTGATTAAATTGTCCATTTTGGCACTCTTTTAGGGGATTTAAATACCCTGAAATCCTTAAGTCTCACTATGGATTTGTTTTTGAGATCTTGAACTAATTTTTATGGCTTTTTCTGAGTTTTGTTCTATTTTTCAATAGAAAAAACTAGAAAAAAGTTAAATAAATGCTTTATTAATATGTCATATGTGAATCATAGTATTTCTTTTTTATACACCAAGAACCGTGTTCATTTTCATGCTCTTCTGGATGTTTATGTCAATTCTTTTCCAAGACCCTTTAAATAGCCCAGCAAGTACCTATTTTCATTATGTGATTTCTGCAATTAGGAAGGTGTAAATTTGGTGCTGAATCTTGCAGAACTGTTGTGCACAGAGAACAAACAGCAGTTGTCGCAGCAGCTATAGCTGAGACAGCTCTGACTCTTGTATACAGCCCAGCTTGTGAAGAGTCCCAGTTCACAGTTACTACAACTGATTTCCTTATCATTTATTGTCCTTAAGGCATACAATGCATTTGATACATAATCTGTCTAGCTGTGATCAACGACAATAAATGCAGAAACTCAAAGTTGAGCATATGAAGGGGAATCAACCCATTCCAAGACTGAATATAGGTAAGCAGACCCCAAAGTTTGCGAGACAAAAACAATGCCTACTTCAGCGAGCAGAAACTCAGCGCAAACACAATCTGCAGGTATATGGTTAAGGCGACCGCTTTTATCCAACGCATGCCTCAGTACAGGATACTGTGATTGTAGGTGCGGTTAATTGTAGGTTGTAGGTGTAAGGTGTGTACAGAAAAGTACGACAGCATATATGAATATAGACCAAAGAAAGAAAATGTCAAAATTTAGAAGGATAAAGTGCAAACTAAAAAGTGCAAGTGTTGAGGACAGAGATATAATGGCAGAAGGAAAACCAGGAAGATTTTACGAGGAATTTAGCAGAGGAGTAGGCAGTCAATTGTCTCTAACCTTGCACTCCAGTTAAGGCAACTGATACCAAAGTGTGCACACAAGCACACGCTTGCAAAGCAGCTACTTCTTTGTGAAAAACTGGAGAGCTTTGCTGTCAGGACTGAAAGTGTGATTTCTTATTTGGTCTTCTCGTATCAAAGGTGGAATTTTAATCACAGTCATACTGATTTATCTGGTACGCAGAAGACAGAGGTAGGCCTAGTGTCCCTAACTGTTGTTTACATAAAGCCCTAATTCAAAAAAGTCACACGTTCTCAATACATTTTCTCCATACCACAGCTTTCCCCTCTCTGGAATGTTTTTAGTGCTTTAGTCGAGCTGTAATTGCGGTGAGGTTAGGTGTGCTATGTCCACTCCTGGTTTTCCATCATCCCTACAGCATGGGTCCCATTTGTTTAGCTGTGTTTTGATCTCCTAATTCACACCCCAGTGTGCAATGTCCCCGCCACTGAAAAATTCCTATCCTCTTCTCTCTGGCTCCTAGGAGGTGCCAAAGCAAACAGTTAGCGATCACACCACAAACTTCTGTTAATGTTCCAGGAAAAGAGATCCAGCAGTTCCTTCAGGCTATTAGGAAGGTGATGGTGCAAACATGAGGATGCTAAAAGGATTAGCAGGATGTGTATATACCACCTTTCTGGAGGCACGGAGCTAACACAAGTTGAAAAAAGGACTACAGAGTGAAAACCAGTGGATTCATGTATTAAAATGTGGTGCTGGTCACATATCAGAACTATTACTATATGTATTTCATTCTTAACAGTATTTTTAATTTACATTTAATATACATTAAGGATTAAGGATCTATCCACAAACAAAATACACAGCAAAGCTCCCATTGAGTTCAGTGGTCTGAGACTGAGCTCCATAACAAGTTGGGTTTTTTAAGATACCACACATGAAACTGCATGAATCCTCCCAAACGTGTGTTATACATGCTGTATTCTCTTTGCACTGCAGGTCCTAAATTAGGGCTGTGTGATACTAAGTATATTCAGGAATCACATTCTCAAAGTGAAGAAATGCTTAATCGTTTAAGCACTGGATTTCTTAAAAGATTCCTTAATTTCACCTCTCTGAATGCTACGCTGAATTTTGTCAGTTTATAAATTGACACTAGAGCATGCCACTAAGGCGAAAAAAAGGGAAATAAAAAAATCCCAGACATTAAAGACATTTTACTGCAGAGACACTGAAAAATAAAGACCATTAGCAAAAAAAGTATAATTAAATTAAAATACCGGCTTGCCAAAGAAGCTCAGTAAATGGGAAATATATCAAACTGTGATAATACAAATGGGCTATTTCTCAAGGTGTGAGAAAGTCAATGGAATAAACTCTGATAATTTGCTGACTTTTTATGTACAAGGCAGAGTAATGACTTTAAAGTAAATTGCACAATAACAAACACAATAATATATTATGCACCAGAGTTGCTCTTCTTACTAACATCAGTATTTTCGGTATTACTCTGCGAGCGAGTATTAAATATAAAAATTTGGGGGTTTCGTGGCTAGGTAACGGGGCCTGATGCGTGCAAGTAACGCTGGACGTTCTTGTCAGTATGTATGTTTATATTGTGACGCCCGCGCTTTCCCAGAAGTCATTTTGGCTCCTTTATTTTGAACATATTTTAATTTCTACTCACCCGTTTCCGACAGCGAGGTCTTTTTCTGTCTAAACCCGACCTTTCCCTAGGACCACAGTCTTTTCGGGATATTCAAAATTACTTTTGGCACGTAAATTCGTTTTGCCAATTCCCCTTTTAGGGCGCAAATAACCCCCCCGAAAGGCCGAGGGCCGGGTGTTGCGTGCCAGGGCGGTACCCGCGGCGACCCAGCGGCCGGCGCCGCCGCCGCGCTGCTGCCCTCTGCCGCCGCCGGGCTCCGCCGCCGCCGGGCTCTGCCCTTAGACGCACCTCCCCTAATGCCCGCCTCAGGCCCGCACGCCGAAAGGTAGCCTGATCTATGCAGGAGCAACAGGGAGATGCTATTCGATTCGTAGGAAAAGACTTTAAAAGCAGGTAAAGTCCTGCGTGACTGAAATGCAAATACTGTGCTGTCACCCTGCGCCGCGCCAGCTTGAAAAAGCACATCTGCCAAGAAATAGATTTCTTTCTTTTAACGTGTAAGGCCAGAGAATATAATTTCATTGAGGAAAGGTGAAATAAGTGTTTTGCTGGCCAAGCGTGCCGCCTCCCAGGGATATAAACTGCTCTCTCGGGACACCTGCACCCAGGACAATGTCGGAGGAAAGCGGTGGCAGCTGAGCCAGAGGCGTATTGAAACCCCAAGGAGTGCTGGAGAGCCAAGGCGCTGCCTCCCGGGAGTCCCCATGCCCTGTGGGGCTGTTAGGTCAGGGTCACTGTGTCCCCTTTTCTGAAGTTCATTGGCCACCAAGACAGAGAGGACGGTACAAATAAACCATTGGAAATTATTTTTTTTAAAAGGAAGTATCAATAGCTTAAAAAAGATTTTTTTTTCATAAACCTGCTGTGTATTTTAATGAATCTCATTTTCATTACATAGCATGCAATTAAGCAAGCAGAGTTAAATCTTCTCAAAGGTAAACTTGCATTCAAAATGTTAAAGAATCTAGTTTGACCTTTAAAGGGCTAGAATTTAAACACCAAAATGCTTGCTTTCCACAAGCAAGTATGCACTTTATACGTATTATCTACCTGATTTTTATCCTGATAGACCATAACAGCTCTTAAAGAGCCATTATAGATTATTGTGTAAATCCTTCTTTGTTCATGGACTATTGACCCAACAGCGCATTATGTCCCTAAAGAAGTCTTGATAGTCCATCATGTTAATCCCGCTGCAAGGTTAGAGCACTACCTATGGAAAATCTTTACATAATTTTCAATGAAATTAAATAAGAATTTGCCTGTGCAGATAACTATGCTCCATAGTAAAATAATTCAATACTGGAGATAATGCAGGGTATACTCGCATACAGAATACTAGATCGTGTTATGGATTACACATCTGTGTGTTTCTTACTAAAATTAAATTAAGGCTGTGTAATGAGAATAGTTCGAAGGATAAAACTATTAGCTGAACTTCAGAGCCAAGATGACTACAGCGATTTTATTTTTAAACAGACAGTTTTCATAAAGAGTATATTCATTTCAGGTATTAGTAAGCAATTTGAACAGAATTTGGGATACAGAAAACACATCTGAAAAAACAGATACCATACCTGTTCTTCAACTCTCCATTACTTGCAGCTTATCCCTAAATGCAACGCTGTCCTCTAAAGAGAAATTGTATGTTGTGACATAACCCAAAATGCAAAAGTTTTTAAAAGTGTTTAGCTCTGTGAACTACGTGCAGTGGACAGACAACTGACAGTTTTTATCTTGTCACTCAGAGCAGATGCTTTGTGACGCATGGCTCTCGGGTGGCAAGAGGGCTGCAGAGGTGTGCCGGACTCCATCAGCCCGCCGGCAGCTGTGGCTTGAGTGGTCTTGAGCACCAACCAAAATCTCTCCTTTGCAAAATACTACCCTGCTAAGGTATTATTTTGAGTTTTATGGTATAGTTCCTACAAAAATTACTCTTCAGTGATTTGTACTTCTCTTATTTATACATGTGCTTATCTTTCTCACTGAAATTAACATTTGTTGCTTTAATTCAGCTTCAGGATTATCCAGAAATGAAGTAAAATCATTATCACAAGTGAGCTGAAATCATGCTGCTATATTGCCGTTATAATTCATTGCTCCATTAACCGCTTCTGAGTCAAAATATGTTCTATTTGATAATTTTCAAATCTCTTAAAGAAATTTTTTTTTGTGCCACACAGACATGACAGAAATCCTGATTTTCTGAATTTGAATAGCACTTTGCTGCAGACAATTATATTTGACGTATAATAAAATTTCCACATCAAAACATCCACCAGTTTAAGGGAGAGTTCCTCTCAAACCTAGTGTTTCTAAAAGAGCAGTGACATTGCCAAATCACCGCATAAAAGATAGCTTCCTGGCAGTATGTAACCAGATGCCTAATGGTTTTACAGTAACACTGGACAATAGTTTTATAAAAAGTATCCCTTGGGGTAAAATTGCAGTATTTAGCTATTGCGCCAAGTAAATACAAGGGTGTGACAGAAGTTGTTTTCACCCAGTAAGAATATGCTGATTATTAGAGTAAATGAAAATGACTGGCCTCAGAGGGAGCCGAGGAAGAAGGGCTGACCCTATCCTTCCTCGCTTCATTCATGGCATTACCGTGACAGGACTCTCATATGGGGCACATTGTCCCCTGAGACATCTCCCCACAGTTCATACAGCTACCCCGTACACCAGCCCCTCCAGGCAGTGCAATCCAAGAGCCCTTAGCAGAGAGCAACCGAGTGCTCAGGGCGTAGCGGGGACCCTGAGCACTGGGGCACAAGGAGCTCCGTATCAATTCCCTCCTCTCCTTACAAGCCAAGAGCCACCTCTTCACTGCAGGGATGGCTTTGTATTGCAAACCACACACTACAATAATTGCAGATGAATCTTCAGGAACTGTGTTTCATGTCCCTTGGACCATTCACTTCACCAGTGTTTTGAGCAATGTCAAAGGCAATCAGCTCTGCTTGCAATCCGTGAACCCTGTGGGTCAGTCAGAAACATCACTTCAGCCTTACATGGGCAGCATAAGACTTACGTAAGACAGGTATATTCTCCTTTGCTGCCTACAGAAGCAAACCATTAATATTTTACAGATTTCTCATCTTCTCCGTTTGTGTAATTTATCAATGCCCAACAGGTCTTCTGCCAGCTATACATTAAAACTATTTTCAAAATATTTCATTGTCAGCCCATGGCACCTTCATTATTTATTAAGATAAGGGACATGATGAACAGGAACAGTAGGTAGCTTGTTTGCTCAAATGTACTTTATGAATCCTTTGAATGCACAGATCTGCTAGGAATATATAGCCCAGAGGTATCAAAGAGTCACAGGTATGATTCATGCAAATAATAAAAGTACTGTATGCTTGATGTAGCACTAGCACCATCTGCCTGGAAAGTTCTGCTCTTGAACGTATACAAGCGGGACCTTTGAACCCTGTGACTTTATTTCAGGTGTACATGAATATAAATCAGAGACTTAGTTGTATTTAATATAGAGTCTATGTTATGGCTTTTTACAGTATGATGAGTGAACTGTATGAACAGGTGAAATGAATCCATAGTTCATTATCTATTCATTATTACTTTTTTAATGAGAAGTGGTAGAGTTCCCCTTAGGCCCCACAAAAGGATTCCTTTAATTTGCCATTCTCTTCTATACATTTTTTTTAATTACCTTAAAAAAAACCCAAACACAAACCAACCAACCAAAAAAAAAAGCAACCCCCCCAGGCAACACTGCAAGAATCCTTGTTGCCTGATTACATTACCTCTTGTTAATTCAGAGAATTATAGCACTTTTTTATGTTGACTAAAGAGAGTTACAAAGAAACAAATAAATGAAGAAATCGACACATGAACAAGGCAAATTCCCAGTGGAATTCTGAAGTGTAGTTAGAAAGCATCAGAAATTCCTTAGACAACTCTCTCTCGTGTCTCACTACCACAGTACTGCCAAAACCCCATTCAGCAATTATCTCTGAGATGGTAAGAGGGAAAAGCAGCTTTTAGGACACAAATCTGGATCTGTACCCAGGTTTGTAGAAATATGCCATGCCCCTCTCTCTCTCAAGTGTACTGGGATATCTGTTAGAATAGGAAGTGCAAACCCAAGCAAAGCAGCACCTGCAAGTACAGAAAGGTCCGACACATATTTCTGCCTCCTCAGCCCCAGCCCTACATGTCTCTCATCCAGCCCTGGAGCAGCAAACCAACTGCACAGATCTTGCAATGGGAAACGTCTTTAATCTCACAGAAGATAGCTATATAATACCAAAAAAACCCAAAATAACCCACAAAAAAACCCCAACACACCGCATTCCCCCTAGATTTATGCTTTCTGCAAGTTGGGTAAACAGTGTAGGTGCAGACAGCCAAATGGCCTTATGCCATGTCCTTTGCCTGTTAAAAGGCAAAATATTGTGCAGAATCTAAGCTCAGACTACAGCAGCAGGTACTCAGTAACTGCTGAGTAACCCTCAATCCCACTGGGCTTTATGCCCAGTCCCGAGTAGATGAGATTTTTTTGTTCCAACCCCTAAGTACAGAAGCTTTTCCACAGGATCTATAGACATCAGTATATTTAACTTGGAAAACCCTGAGAGTGAGTCAGGATGGAGACAACCACTCTACAGTTCCCCAGATAACATGGACAAGCAGTTTGTAACAATCCTTTTGGAAAATCAGCACTGTAATTTCTTACTCATGACATTCTTCAACAGTTTTAACGTATTATTCTCTCATCTTAGTTGTCCCAGTTATGGTGAAAATCATTTCCTCTCTATGGATAACTTGTAAACTGTCAGAAGACAAACGCTTTTTGCATGTTTGACTCAAACTGCATAAACAATCACGTAGTATAATTTGTTTCCTGGTTGGACTAACTCGTTATAAATTGTACTACTTCCCCTCTAGATAAACATTGCTTTAGGGGAAGCAACTTAACTAAAAATCCGTATCTGGTAGAAGGAGGAAAGCTGTATTTACAATCAACTCATAAAAAAAATCAATATAGTTTTGCTTCTCAAAAAGCTGATAAAATGGGCATTAACACAGTACTTGTTTAAGTCATATTATAATTCATTAATGATTCCAGTCATTATTCACCAGCTCTAAGCCTCTATATCCATAGAAAATCACCTCTTTGTTAAGGCAAGGAGAGACTATCACATATACTTATTTTAATCAAGCCATTTAGTATTTAATTTTGTATATATATTTCACGTAAAAGAAACTTAATTTTCTCTCACAAAGATAATTTTAATAGTAAAATGTAATCATATGTCTATTACATATGACATTCAATTCTATGTTTAATAGAGCTTGTCAAATTGCAAATTGCAGTTTAAGGCATAATCTTTCATAGGGCCTGTCACTTATACAAATCTGCCATTTCATTTTTATTAAGTTATCCAATAATTTCTCAACAGACAGTTAAGCTCTAGAAAAGATCTCACAAAATTACAGGAGAAAGTTGAGTCTGCACTGGTCACAGTACATTCAGAAGAACTCACTTGAGCAGTCACAAAAACAAATGTACACCCTGGAACATGATGATTTCATGGGCATGAATACTGAATTGTAGAAATATTTACCCTCAAAGGTGTAAAAACCTCATTTGCTCTTAAATCACATTCAGCCTTGTAACTTCAATAATTTTAATGCATTTTTTCATTAACCCCAACAATTATGAACACAAATATTATAAGAATATATAGCTTACAGATTTCATAATTATTCACTGTGGAGGTCCTAGCAACTGAAGGCATAATGGGATAAAACAAAACATAGCACATATAAAAGAAATATTATAAGGAACAGCTAAGGGAATGGCTTCTTTAAAGAAAGTTGAGCAACTACCTCCTACCTATGATTTTTTGATGTTGATAGAAAAGGATGCAGAAATTATTTAGGGTTTCAGTTCAGTTTTCCTGCACTGCTCAGCTGCATTTACTTGAAAGCAGGACTCAGTATTTAGTTTTGAGGTCAACAGATTTTGTCAAATATTTTCAGAAAATACTCTGCTAAATGAGATGGAGTAGTGACTGTGTACATTAAAAATTTAATATGTTATCACCATGTGCTCGTTCACCATTTTTTTTTTTTTGTTTTGCTTTTATTTACATCCTTTCTTTTTATTCCTATATGCTTGTTTCTATAAAATCCAGATTTGCATGCTTACAAATGGCCACCCAATTGGATGGGTAAATGAAGACCAGGTTTCTGAGCCAGGTTCCTAGCTGGTGTACATCAGAATGCCACTAAAGTCAACAGAATTAGTTGTACATGTACACTGTGCTGTAGTACTCCGACCAATGCTTATTTCACACGAAAACTTCCCAAAGACTCAATGCCAAAGACTACCTATTTCCATGAGTTGCACTCAAAACAAAATCTCAAGAATAATAAAAAAAACACAACAACAAACTTAAATTGCTTTTATTAATTTCTATCTTGTCCTTTTAGGTTGGCTGAAGTATCCGCAACACTGGAGTAGAGAGGCAGGGAGAGGAGAAAGAGGTGGTGGCATTTTTCTCTAGTGATGAATGGAAGTCTGCTTACAGCAATGATGTACACTATCTCTGTTGCTGCAGGGGTTAGATCACATTAAAAGAGGAATGTGCAATTGAACTGACAGAAGGCGAATGATTAGCACTGGACATCAGTCATTTGTTTCGAGGCTGTAACATGGTAGGAAACTCTGGGCACTGGTATTCATCTGCAGGATTTTGCACTGATCAATAGATCTGTTCCTAGATAATAGAAGTGTTTATGTTGATATAAAATCATGTGTGTGGGGTTTTTTTTTTCCCCCATCAGAAAGAATTACATTTAGAAACAAAGAGTCAGAAGATTTGAAAATGTCAAAAAACCTGTATCAGTTTTTGACCCAGTGCCTGACTACAAGTGTAGGATTATTCCTAAATCTTGTGGATTGTCCACTCTAGCTAACAGTATCCCAAGGGAGATCACTTCAGACACTTTCCCACAACTGATGTATAACACTGTCAGAAGCTTCTTGCTGATAATCAACCAAAACTTTACCTTTTTTAATATCTTCCTGTAACTTCTAGCTATACCCTCACTTACTGAGCAATTCCTCTCCTGCCTTGGTGTTAACACTTTTCATATACTTGTAGATGGTTATCATACCCTCACTTTATCACTGCTTAAGGAAGCTCTACACTTTCAGCTTTTTTTATCTTTTATCTTCAAGTCAAGCCCCCTAGTATTCAGCTTTTATGTCACTACTTAAATACTAAAGGGAAAATCCAATGTGCTAAGTTTTGGTATACTTGAAGGAAAGAGTGGAAGGGTATTTGTTTGCTTAATTCTCCACTTCATTTCTAAGCATGCTCTTATTTTGCCTTTATGAATTCTGGATAAAATACCCAAACTGTATTTGTAACTGACATTTTTTCCCTTTGTGAATTGTTCATAAGCAGATAACATTATATAATAATATATAATACTTTATAGTTTGGTTCGTCATAATTTGAAATTGTTTCAGTTTACATTAAAACATGGATGAAGTTTATGAGTAGGAGTTGTGTTCAACTGAAAGTATTGAATAATTGGTATTATCTATATTATTCACATACATGGTCCCTTAGACACAGGATATAGGATTACTTGGTCTTCATTTTCACAAGAACAGGATGTAAGAGACTTGAAAGAAAGCACTAGATTAAAGATGCTTAAATCTCTTGACTCTCACTGGAACACGAGAATTTTAAAAAGTTGCTGGCCATATTTCATGAGAGCGTTTTCTGCAAATTCTTGATTACATAAGTTCCCTTTGGAAACTTCAACAGCTATTCATAAATAAAAGTAATAATAAAAAGGAGTAATTGGGATAAATTTTATTTAAGGTTTAATGTTATTTGGAAATGTTAACCATAAACCACCATAGATTATAAAGCACAATATGAATATGTTTTGATGTGGTTATAAGTTAGTTCAGGTCTTGAACTAAACTTGCATAAAAATCATCCTGATTCATAATTGTGAGCAGCATGTGGATGAAAAATCCAAACTGCTGCACAGTAAGCAGTGTTTTGTTTAGATGCTTCAATGACAGCATTACAGCCGTTAATATTACAGTAGCTGCCACGGAGAAAGGTCCTGAACCGTGAATCCTCAACAGGGCTCCAGCCAGCCGTTGGGATGCACAGAGTGCATGTGATGCTCTAGAGGTCTCCAAAGTAATTTTTCATCTGTCCACACAGCACAGTTCTTAAATGTATCAGTCTGTCCCTCTGTCAAACAAAAATGTGGTTAAGGTTCCCGCTTGGACCTGCTCACCAGTAGGGAGGCTGCTGGGGTCAGGGCTCTGGCCAGGGTGTGGCAGAGCTCTTCGACAGGTCTCTCCTGTTCCCAGAATAGAGGTTTTGGGGACCTGTCTTAATGGAACTCAAAAAGCAGAGCAGCATATGCTTTTGGTGAGCACTATCTCTGATGAGAGAGGCCAGAGAATTAAAGTAATCTTGGAAGCAGCTCCCTTAGTGGACTATATTGGAGAAAGAGGAAGTCAAATTTTCATTTTAATAAAGTTCAAGTGTATTCCTAAACTCCTCGTGCATGTTCATTTGAAATAAGCTTTGTATGAATAATTGTTCATGGAAGACAAAAGGGTATACAGAACTAAACCTAAGAAATTCAGATTGAGTTTTTAATATCTTCAGATTGGAAGAATCTATTTATGATCACATATGTTTCAAATTGCCCTATTTAAGTATTTAATGGCAAAACATCTGGTCAACCTGATCAAATTCTGTTAAAAATTACTTGCATCGAGGTTATATTTCATATCTGAATATTAGAGTACTTTAAATTACCTCAATATGCTTGTAGATGCTTGTCTACAAGAAGCAGATTCTATAGTTTTTTTTTTTAATGCATTTTATACAACAAAAACCATTTTACATCACCATTCCTCCTTTTTCAGTCATTCTCCTGAAGAACAGCTCAAACGCTCTAACTGCACAAACTCAGGTAAATTAAAACTCTATTAGTCCCTGAAAAGTGAACCATATTTTCAAAGTATCCAATGGTTTTGACAGACACACCAAGGTAGCTGTATTGCAGAAGTCAACATCACTAATGAAAATTGCTTATGGTTTAAGATAAAAGCAATACAACCAAGCAAAAAAGACTTTCCTTTTAAGGTATTCATTGAAACAGATAAATATAATTTGATAGAATTTCAAAAGGTAACTGGCCACTTTTTTCAGAAGAACATTGAGCTGCGCTGTTTCTTCTCATACGTTGGTGTAAAGCAAGTTAACATTGGTATAAAGAGCTGCTGCTGGGCTATTACGCATGAGTCCTTTTACAAAGAAAATTGTGATAAACAAACTGCTTAGTAAATCTAGACACCTTTTACTACAAACGCAACAAAAATGCAATGGACCAAACTTTAAAATCAATGAGATAAGCCTTCTGTATAAAGTTGCATTTATGTATACAAGCAGGTCTCAAAAGCTTGACTATTGCAATCTACCTTTAATAGGTATTTCAAGATTTAAAATAAAATAGCTTGCACTAGAGCAGAGTCAGTTTGGAGAGATCATTATAAAATCCCATTATCACTGTTACAAGTTGGACTATTTGTCATCACAGAAGAGATGACAAGCTCAGAAATACTACATTTGTTATTATCAGATGATAAATGATATTCCATTAAAGCTGCAATACATCATCTGCAAAGCTGCAAAGAAGATATCAAACCTATCAGTACTTGACTTATAATTTAATTTTCAAAAGCTGTCAACTAAAATTCCAAAGGCTAAGCATTTTCATTTTTAAAGTTCATCTTATTTATTTTCCTCATCTGTTAGTCTAATTTTTTTGATATGGCAAAAATAACTGATTATGTGCAAGGTATAATTCTTTTTCTCTTGATTAAGTAATACATCAGATGTCACTTATGTATTAAAAATATATGACAAATAATAAAGCAAAAGAGTAGTGATGAACATACCTTATTTGGATTTCTTCTTTTAAATGCAACAGTAAAGGATAGGTCAGTCTAAAATATTTTCATTATGCTGTAGTCTAGCATGAAGTCTGAGATTGTAAAATTTGCACCTTGAATTTTATTTTGTAAAAATAAAAAGTTAAATATAAATCTACTCAAACTGATACTTGGCAAATAGCTGTTTAGCATCTAAACAATTTTGTCATTCTAAATTCCAGAGAAATACTAAAAAGCAATTTGGGCTGGGGACTGACCAGCTGGGGAGCAGCTCTGCTGAAAAGGCACTGTGCCCTGGCAGCTGAGATGGCCAACAGCATCCTGGCCTGCATGAGCAGGAGCCCAGACGGTAGATTGAGGGCACTGCGTACAGCTAAGCAGCGGCACCGGTTGCACAGAGAGGTTGTGCAGTCTCCATCCTTGGGGGTTTCCAAGCTCCAACTGGATAGAGCCCTGAGGAACCTTGTCTAAGGCCACAGCTGAGTTGACTCCGAGCCAGAGGTTGGACTAGAGACTTCCTGAGGTCCCTTCCAAGCTGAATTATCCCACGATCCTATTCCTATAGCATAGAAATGCAGCAAATAAAAAGCAAGAAGCAAGCCCTGTGTGATCCTTATAAAAAGACCCACCCAAAAAACAACAACAAAAAAACCAAAAAACATGTCTCAAAAAAACCTCTAAAAAAATCGAAAATCCGTGTTTGTGTCTTTGAACAACAATATCACAGCAGACACTCTGTATATTTTTAATTTCAAAAAATATGTATAGTCTGAAATTACATGACTGATGCAAGTATTGAAAGTGATACCCTGTAATTTGATTATTGATTTTATTGCTATTTCAGTGCTACTTAGGTTCTTCATATTTCTCAGAATATTTCTAAAGTCAGGGTACATCACAAATTATCTGAATATTTTTTATTGCTAGTTAGGCACAGTGCATAATGAAAACGTTTAAGCTATTGGCATGACAATTTTTGCAGTATGTCACTGCGAAGTAAGTGACAAAACAAGCTTCAGACACCATTGCATCCTACAATATATTTTTAGAGCAGTTGACTAAACACACTTTCTGAGCCGATATACTGTCTTGAAGTTTGTGCTTCATTTATTAATTTAACATCAACTTGTAATAGCAAAAACCTCTAGGTATGACATTTCCTGGCAATAAATGAAGGGCGCCAACTGAACGCTGGGAAGTGATTCAAAGTAACTTGGTAGCTAAAAGAATTGCTATTTACTCTTTGATGTTCGTGCTTACTATCCAAGACGGCCCTACCAAGAAAAAAAACAAATCCATAGCCCTATAAGAAATTGCTGTTTGGCTTTAAAAACACTCAGTTCCTCAGCGCATTTCCCAGAGTCCAGTAATAAGTGATGTAACAGCCCAAGCTGGCCGCAGGGCAGTTTCCTTGCAATTAGAGCAGAGCACAGAATAAAGTCTAACAAGCTTATTGTAAGTGAGATCCTCTGTGCTACGTATCATAGAAACCTATGATTAAGGATACTAAATACTTTCATTGACAAAGAGCAGAAATGATTGTTTTTTTGGAAATATTCTTTCACGATTCTGAAGCAAAAATTAAACTGACAACTCTTTTACCCACCCTAATGCAGGTATTTCCTATAACATCACCGTGTGCACGGGGCCACATTTGAGGTGATATATTCAACTTCAACACCAATTTTTTTAAATGAAGAAAATCCACCTTTGGCTAAAATTAGCAAGTGCTAGTCTGTAGCACAGTTTCAGCCACGCTGCCTGGACCTGGCAGCAGTCATTCTGTTCTTCGTCTTCCAACCTGTGTGAGTTTCAGGCAGGGAGCTTTGGTTCCCTGCACCAGATCCAGTTTAACTTCCTTTTCAACACTGCCACCTACAAGGGAAAACAGTATCTACCAAGTTGCTTTGAAAATGTTGCCTTCAGCATTGTGTTCCTGATCACATTCATCTCTGTCCTTTTTTTCAAATTTGATTTTAAATATTTACAACATCATACATCTTCCCCTCCCGAAATTACTAACGAACTGTTACTGTCCATGAAACCCGCTGGATGAGTGATGGCCAACTTAAAAGGGAGCATCAATGTTTTATTTGTGAAATATAAGCTGAAAATAGTCTGCAGATTCCTTTTTTATTGATCTCCTACTTTATGGAAAGGTACCTTATGTACTTAACCAAAAAAAGACTCCATTGTATATTATAAAATATTAAAAGCCTTGAAGTAAGGAAGTAGATCAACATGTAATAGTCACTAACTTGAGGTAAACTATAGAGAAACTAAAAAGTCAACGGACAAGAATAATGCAACTGCAGCTGGAAATAATTTACATAGAGTGGGGGAGGCAGATTAATGAAGAAACTAGTTGCACGATAGTTTAATAAAATGAGCTTCAAAAATACTTGTGAACAGTGCTTCCACAACTGCATGTGAAATCTGAAAAAGACTAAGAAAAAGCAGAATAGTTTTCATCACAGAAGAAAATTGCAAATTCGTATTTGACACCACCTGATTTTTACATCCTTGATACTGTCATTTCTCATCATTTTGCATTTTTTGCTGTGAGCACCAACAAAGATCTTGCAATGACTGCTGACTGCCAGAGGTCTTAGCAGTGTTGCTACTAATTGTAGCTGGAAGACCTATGGAAGTGATTTAAACCAGTGTGCAGAGCTACAGACTGAGCTGTATACCCGTTCAATCTTTGCAGGACGACTGTAATAGTTGCCAGAACACGAGCAGCACAAAATATAGCTTGAATAAGTGACAAACAGAGGGATATAAGGAATAGAACAGGATTAAATTAAAATGAATGAACTACTGCTCAGAGCACTGCTAGGGTGAAAAATAAGGGAAAGGCATATGAATAGTAAGCTAAGAAGTATTTGAATGTGAAATTGGCCTTTCACCTTAAAGAGAGGAGCAGAGATAGTATCAAGGGAGATATACTGGGCTGTGTACAGCAGAGGAATCAATTCAGCTGGTTTGTTGGTTCTTCTCAATCCCCAGCCTCAAAAATGTAACAAAATCCATTAAATATTCTTGGATGACATTAACATAAATCTTTCCGTTATTATCAATATTACGAGAGAATACAGGTCCGCTTTTACTGTTGAATATATCCATATGCAATGTAAATGCATTGCAATATGCATACACATATTCTGCATTTGTGCATATAAACTACATGATACATATATATATATATCTGCAAAGCTGTCATATGCATCTTAGTGCCCTGTGATCCCTCTGCTCCCCTGCTATATAGTGAGATGCAATGGATCTGATGAGCAACATCTGCAAAAAAGGCACTTTTTGTTTTATTTTGACCTGTGAATTATGAGTGTTCAATATTTGAGCTGTTTAGATTAAGCATACTGTTTTCCCGGTTGGATGAACATAAATCCTAGAATTATGTTTCTAGCATAAATAAGATTGTAAATTCAAATTCTACCTTTCCAACAGGCATGTTTTAGTAGTTGCTTAAGGCTCACTGTTTACCCAAATGTTTCTGACAACAAATTAATTAGCTAGAATATTTATAAGAAGCAGATGTTCAGCAAACTAATTCTTTTAAAATATTGAACAAATATTCATTTTCCCAAAGCCCAACAGTTCTTCCATGTGAACCCTAAGCTGATCAGCGGTATCTTGCCTATGTAGTGAATTAAGGACTAGGCCCATGGCTTTTGTTTTCTTAAGCAGAGAGAAAGAGAAAGAAAAAAACACAGCCAAAAAGATGGCAAACTCCTCCTTCTTTAGGCAACAACTGTCCCCTTCCTATAGCAGTATTAGCCCAGGCATTGAGGATACAAGATTGCGTAGCAGCCTAAGAGTCTCTGCAAAAGTGTTGTATCAGAGCGAAGGAGTGAGGAGGCCAGGATCTGCCCGAAGAAAGCTGTCAAACAGTGAACAGCTCTTCTAAATGACCTGTGTCTTCTCAGAGCTTCTAATCCATAAAAGAGAAACCAACAAAGAATATATTAATCTCCTTTCTTCGTCTTAATAGAATACTAGTACTCTCCTGCTAATCCCAAAGAAACCCAAACCTTTGCTGTTCTTTACGCGAAGCTGCGAGCAGCCGGCTGGGAGTGCCCGTCAGCAGTGCCCCACCGCCTGGGACCTGCCACGCAGGAGCTCCGGCCTTGCCTGGCCAAAATCTGGAAAGCAGGTCTTGTAGTAGGACACACACACACACACACAGAGCTTTGATACTATTCCCCATTGTAGATTATACTCCTAGTAGAATACTAGATAATAATAATCATGATTTTTTAAAAACTTAAAACAATTATAATAAAATAATTCAAGCTTTTACAGTAGTTATCCATTCCACGACTGGATTCCAATGTGGAGACTTTTTCAATCCCAATATTATTTTTAATGTCTCACAAGAACTTAACATCAAGTTTCCATAACCAACACTCCAGCAGAACCAAAGACTCATAGACCGACCTACCTTTTTCAATCCCCATCAGTATCCTTTTGCAACTCTCTGTATTAATAAGAAACATGTCAACAACGAATACCTGAATCTATTTCCAGATTTTTTTAACTGCACTAGCAGTCCTTGTTTGTACCAATGTAACATCAAAAGCAAAGTCCCTCTTGTGTTACCATGTTTTTAAACTCTTTTAACTTTTCCGGGGGTGGGGGGAGAGGGGGTGAGGTAAATCTGCTTTATATATCCTAGACAAAAGAATCTGGAGAATTTGGGAATTTACCTGTGTCTGTTCAAAATGTTTCTTTTCAGACATTTAAAGTAGACTGGAAGCTGCTTTTCAAAAAGCTAATAGAGCCATCAACATCTCAGCCCCCTCCTTCTGATATTCCTATGCAGATTACTGACTCAGCCTTTAACATCAACTCTATGTTTGCCTGCAGAGCTCCCATTACCTTTGACATCATTTGCGGTCCCAGAACATCTAATTTTCAACTCTAGAGTATACAGATGGGAAAAGAGAGACAGTGCTTGTTGCCTTTGAATTATACAGAAACCAAATCCTATAGCTATTACCTTTTCTTGTCACACTGATGAGAAACAAAGATAGTGATGCTTTTTTATAATGTATATGGATAACACTGAGATTGCAAACCATTACTTCAAACAGCACTTTATATTCCTACTGCAAAAATGGATGAAAAATGTTTTTCTTGAGTGTTTAAAATTACGTATCATAATGTTTTCAGCTCAGATCCCAGAAAATTTTGTTGCAATCAAAGGAGAAGGTACTGGTAGATTACAAACAAAAGCAAATAAGCAACGATCCCTCCTCCTTCCCCCATACCATTTGCCTGTGAAGTAATAAAAGTATCTTGCTGCACCAGGGGAATTTAGATGCTTAAATATACTGATACCTCAGTGGATTAAATTCAGAATCCTTCTGAGCTGGAAGAAAGGATCTCCCAGCAGTCGTTTTGCTGCATGAGCCTCTCTGCTGACTTGGATATTAACTGTGTGCAAATTCCTGCAGGTTTGGACATAAGTGGAAATGCTCCTGGGGAGATCTTGGCACCCATATGGAATTGGTAGATGCATTTAGATTATGCAGATAGGGCATTTTGAAAGGAATTCAGAGGATTAATTTGCTTGAGGACTTTTTATGGAAGTATTATAACTTCTACTGAAGTAATAGGATGGGATATTGATTAGAAAAAAACCATTATTCTCTGTCTCCAGATATAGAGTGGCTGATACAGTTTGAGGGGGGGATTCCTACATTTATAAACAGTAGATACACACTGGTACTTACACAAACATCCTTCTTACACGATTTCTCTTTTGTTTTCTTTCCCTCCCCTACACACACACACATACACAAGCACCACCAAAGTAGAAGCTGCATCTTGTATAATTTTGAGAATTTTGTAGCTGTGACTTCAGATCTTTTATTTGTTTCAGACTGTACAGAAGGAAGGTGATAAGGTGTTTCCATCCTCAGCAACTGAGCTGCAAGGAGTCCTTTGGTGTGAATATATTATTCTGTAACTCCTGCAATCCATTTTTTATATTTTGGTGCTAGTGTGTGAGTTCTCTTGTACCTGTTGCTCATTAACTATCTTTTACATAAAGCATTTGGCTGGGTTTGAGATATGAAGTGTTAATCTTTTGTTAAGTCTCATTACATGGATTTTAGCCTCTCCGTTGGCTGGCCACAGAAGAGGTGAAAAATACTCCAAATTTGAATCAAATTAAAGAGGACACAAATTTGTGTGCCAATTTTGTATAAGTTTATTGTGTGTCTTCTGCAGAGATAGCATCTTTTTCTGCCTTTTACCACATGCCTAAGATTTATTTCAGTAAAAGAAACCTATAGGTCTCCCCACACACGCTTCCCCCTGCCCGCCAATTCCTGTGAGATCAGGAACTGGGACTTTTTTTCCACAGAGATGTACATGGAGGAACTTTGAAAGACTTTGTCTTGCAAGGGTTAGGATTACTCCTATTATGGAACACATTGAATATGAGCTCTTGTTTGAGATCAGTACAGTGATACTACCTATTTTTATAAGTACCACCACTCCCACCTGGTTTTGCTCTCAAATATATTTTTAAATTAATAGCATCATTAATTTCTAGGTGATCTTCGAGTGCAAAAGTAAAAACCACCAAAACCCAAAGCAAATGCTAAGGGAATCAAGGAAAAGAATAAAACCAACTCTATTTACAGCAGTTAAGCTAAAAACTTAATAGTGTCAGTGGCTAATATGAATATAAAGAAGAAGTAAAGACTTCTGACTCAACACTAAATGAATGAAGATTCAAAAAATAGGCTAGAGTGTATTAGAACTAGCCATACACACAGGGAGGGAGGTATTTCATTTTTTGCCAGACTTTTATATTCATTACTAATTTTCAGAAATATAACAATAACCACTTCGTTCTGAGCTTTGAAGGTGAGTCATAAGGACTTTCAAATGCTTTCTCATGGAAGCTTTATTTTATTTAATGCTGTTGCTTCTCTTGTTCTCTAGCTTTTTTATATAGCGTGTAATTAAGTACACCATGGCAGGGAGTGGAGTAGGTGAGCACACGAGGCCTTTGTTATTAGAAAAAAGCCTGTGTCTAGAGATACAAGACGACTGAACATTCAAATTAAGATCTCTACTTGTTAAGGGCTTGTGATAGACTAATGACCCCCAGGTTTTCTCATTCCCATGAGCTAAATGACCCTATGACACTTTGGACATTTCTCTACATTTGCCACTTTACAGAGCAAAAGGCTAGTTAGACAAGTACCACTGTTAAAGGTGTGCTGCTCACCAGTGCATGCCTCCAGCATCTTTTCCATTCACTCATTGGCAGATGCTTAATATCATTACTAAACTCAGACATACAGGAGAGACTCTTCTGTTGAGGTTTGCCTTATAATTCAATGCCAATTATAGAAATGCTAGCCTTTCACAGGACAGGGAAGACAAGAATGGCTAATCACTTCCCTTAAGTAGGGTGAGGCTAAACTGTAGAATAAACTTTTGGAGAAAGCAAGAAATAAACAGCAGCTCTTCAGGTATTTCTTAGTCTGTTTTCATCACAGAGAAAATAGATCCTTACGGAACCTCAGCCTAGACTTGGAGTGACACGGCTTTCCAGAAACAGCCATGTACCTTTTCTGAGTCACACCAGCCATGGAAGCCCAGTCACAGGGAGATGGCATCTGCTTCTCTCGGGTCCTTATAAATGGCAAGATTAAGAATTAATAGTTCATCTGTACATAAATTTTAAAGTGCATGAGTGACTACTGTCCTTGAAGATACCTGAGCAAGCCTGATCCCACATCACCTCTTCTTGTACTTATTTTCCACTCGGTTTTATTTTCTCTTTTGGGGTAGCAGGAAAACGAAAACCAAAAATCGGCCAAGAACCAGGTATAGTTGCAGAAAAGGTGAAAACATTTTGGCTTCCCTGAAATGAGTCTTAACATTGCATGCCACACAAGTAAGTATTCATAACTGATCATGCCCACTTATTGCTTTTAAAATATACAGCAAATACTAGCAGACAGAAACTATCATTGCATATGTCAAACTGGCACTTTAATAAAGAGGATATTATAAAGTCAAACAAACATTACTGCAAAAATGATAAATTGGCACATAGAAAAAAAACTGCTCAGTGGAATCTTTTATTAGAAAAATATCCTTAATTAGATTTTCAAGCAAATTTGTAATTTTAATTACTTGGGTGAGAGCCTTGCTTTTGGAAATAACTCCTCCTGACCTCCTTACCCCAAGTATGCATCAGAATCAGCCTGAGGACCTTCATATCTTGCCACAAGCTTTTCATTCCCTTTATTAGGCAGTTCAGGTTTTGCAGGCCAAATTTTCAAAATACTAGGACCTCCCTTTCCAGCGACTAAAGGTACAGGCCCTTGAGGACACTAGGCTAACGTCATCAAGACCACATAGGCATTAATCAGCCTCTGCAGGTACCTCTGTACACCGGCCTCTGCCTAAACACCCGACAGTCCTAAATATTAGTACTTGTTAACCTAACCTTGCCCAGGATTAAATCTGATTTAAACACCAGATGTCAGTGTTGTGCTTACGTTACACATAACTTGGTTTGGAAGATGTCTTGTTCTTTCCCCTATGAAAATTGTACGACTAAACCAAAAGGTTTTAGAATCTTTTAACTACATTATGTCACATAATACAGTACATAACTCTGTCTTGAAAAAAAGGACTAGCCCCGCTGGAGCAATTGGCACACTGATTTCAGCAGAAGCATTAAGGCTTTGGTGTTCTATGAATCAAACACATAACCCACTTTGAAAACACTGAAGTAAGACTTGCCTACTTTATGATTATTTTCCTCTATTTCCATGAGGAGAAGAGGTAAGCAATGGATTATTCTGACACTTGTTAAACTCCTGTATGATACCACTGATTAACAGCTTGTCTCGTCAGAGTGGATTTGCTCCACAGAACTGCTCCAGCTCTGTAGAGCTGCTCTCCTTCTTTCAGTAGAGGTCTCTGTTGTGAAAAAAATTACCAGTGGAACTACAGAAAGAGAAGTTGTTAAACAAAACCATGTCAGCCTGTTGAACAGATGATATCTCCGTCCATGCCTACTGAAGCCACAAAACCCTGACAGAAGGCAAATGGAAATAGTATGTCACAAGCCACATGATATGTTTTAATCTTATAGCTTGAGAGCAATAGTTAATGATCTGTCTTTTATACAAGAGTCCAGTCTTCTGTCATTTGAACTTTCACACTATTTTCTCAAATGAGGGAAACCCCCCCAGATGTCCCTGTTACCATCTATTGAAAATTCAGTATGAACTTAAATACACACCAGAATCAATGTTCATGTTACACAAACGTTGAAATATTTTTTGAATCGAAGTTTCAGAATAAAATAGACATTAACCAACACTGTCTACAGAGCATCTATCAAGTCTTGGTATTTTGGGGTTGTTAGGTAACCGTACACAGCATGGCACATGTTGGATTAACATCACTTGTGTTGTTTCTGGCTTCTTCCACAAGATGGAGCAGTGAGAATGGAGCAGTGAGAATGGAGCAGTGAGAATGGAGCAGTGAGAATGGAGCAGTGAGAATTGAGCTGCCAGGAAAGCTTGTTGATTTAGTAACTAAATTTATTTCTGTAGTGATTAGATCTGATTCAAAAGTATAAACTGATATAGCAAAACTTTCTTTGAGCTTCCTCACATAATAAAATATTATCCACCAAACTGACAAAGAGTGAAAGATACTGACCATGGACTGTATTTTCCATAGGCGCATTATGCAGTTCAGTCAAAAGCAATATCCAGTTTTAATATCAGAAAATGATGGTAGCACATTCAAATCGTTCTAGCCCAAGGGTGACTAACAGGTGACTCAACAAGAGAAAAAAGAACTAAGACACTTGTTGCCCAATATTTGGTAAAACAAGGAAAAGGAGAGGAGGAACAACAGACTTCATTCCAACACATTGTAATCATTTGGGGGCATGTGGGTGAGTACTGTGTGAGCTGTGCATGAAACAAGTCTGTGATGAACACCCCTAGGACTTATCGTGCCACCTGCGAAGGAAAGCAAGGTGTCTTCAATGTTTTCTCTCCTACCATCTAATGCTTTTTCGCTGAAAAAGGAAGGGGCAAGAGAAGTCTTAACACAGACAGAATTATAACAGTTCCCTCAGGGACAGGCAGAGTAGAGAATAAGAGGAAAGTATTAATATCCCCTGTGATGCCAGCAGTTTTCTAAATCACATCCAATTAAAGCTCAGATCAAAAGCAGGTATTACAGCAAGTGGAATTTACCCCTTGACTCTCTCCTCTTCCCACCCCTCCTATTGCCTTCGCTGTGATGCACAAGTGTCTCTAGCTCAGAGCAAACACAGCCAGATTGCATCAGCCACAGAAAGAATCTTTTCAACCTTTTTTTTTCAAAACAAACAAAAACAGCCTCCTCCCAGGCAATTTCTTCTGCCTTTCATGTCATTCATACTCACCACGGATTATGTTGTACAGAACTCAAAGCCTAATTATGTTTCTCTTCCGTACACACAATCATCCTGGGAGCAAGCAAGTAGACCTGTCTTGAGAGTTCTGGTAAAAATAAAAGTGACCATTTATCAACCTTACCTCTTCAAATGCAGAAGAAATCCAATAAAGACTTACATTTCCTTTTATATTTGATGAAACCAAGCTGTGGAGACAGGCAAGATTTTTAGGACTTGCCCTCTATACTAAGTGTCCACCTACCTTAAGCTATCATGAATCCTTCTTAGAGGTGAATAATTTTTCTTGGAGGTGAACACAGTTTGCGTATTTAGGCATGTTATTCTGTTGTGAGTTGTTCTTTACGTGTGCAGTTACCTAAGAAATATATAGATCTAGCTTCCACAGAGTCTGTCTGTCATAAAAGTGAATTGTATACACACCTGCTATCTGTTGGCCATATATTTGGTTGCATATGTTGGTAGCCATATTTTGGACACAAAAACGTAACAGTAAGACCTTCCTGTACTAAGTTACAAAAAGTACCATAAAATAGATCACAGATAGAAATAGAAACCCAGCGGCTATTTTTGCAGATGTTACATGTGAAGCGTATTATGAAAGGGCTTTGACAAGTTATCAAATCCATGGATTTAACAGGGAAAAGGTAATCCTAAGGCTTTAAGGACATTTCTCAAGCATGATACAGTGCTAATCTTCAGGTTATCATTATGATAATCCATTGATTGCATGAATGAGGCACAGAAACTATCAATTATCCTATGGAAAATAATTAGAGATGCACACAAGGACTTTTGATAGAAGGAGCATCTCAGGTGGAGCTTGGAAGGCTGCTAGCAGTTTAAGTGCCCCAATCTCTGTAACTGGTCTCTGGAGAGTTTTAAATTCCTAGGTTATGTCACAAATTACATGTTATTCTTTTCCTTCAGTAGCACCTGTGAAATCCTAACAGGTGAACAGGCTGGCAAATTTAGACTGCATCTTTTCCCTGTCTCCTGGACTATTTTTATGCTGCCATGAATTTTCCACATGCTTTGTGAATAAAACTAACTGGAATTAAGATGTATTAGCCACTTCCTTGTCATCGGGTAGTCTAGAAGAAGCAAACATAACACTCTTTCTACTTAAACTTCATTCAGTTCTTCCTCCTCAGAGGATGCGCTAAGGCCTGGAGTGAGCAACTGGCGACAAGGACTGCCAAGGCGGGATCGTGCTAGCCTGGATTTTTTTTTTTTTTTTTTTTACACTGATGATTCATAACGCAGCCATGCTTCAGTATTGTTCTCAGCTTCCATTACTAAATAAAATCCCTACAAATGTTATTGCAAAATCACAGAAAAATTTTCTTCTGCAAGTATCTCCTAAGTATGTGGGTAGCCTGTTGATAATAATTGTGTTGTGTCTAATAATTTAACAATAATCTCTTACCAGATCTGACATCATGAACTTTGCAGGGGGCACCTCGGGACACCCCTGCTTTTCTGTGATAAGGTTGGTGCAGGGGAGTGGAGCTGAGCAGAGGGAGCTGCATGCTCAGCTCAGTCCCTGCTGTGGCACCAGGCTGTGGCACTTGTTGCACCTCTCAAGACAGGTCCTAGAGCTTTTCATTAGAGTATTTTCACACCGGCACAGTGAAATAGATGGGGACGGAAGGCACAAAGAAATTACAGACCAGATCCTCAGAGATATTGGATGAGGAGCTGGTAATACCAATGCCCTGCAGGATTTTGGCCCCAGTGGTGTCCAGGCCCAGGCGACTGGGGAAGTGCAGAGAAATGTCCTCTGAGGAAAGTGGTGTAACCATTTGCCAGCTGTCAGCACTCCTTCACTGCACTGATTTGAGCACTGCCTGGGATCTTGGAGCAAGAAAAATCAACATCTGCCAAGAACCTCCTTCATAACATTGGAAACCCTTTCGGCAAAAAATCATCTCCAATTTTTTCCTTAGCAGGAAAGCAGAGTGAGAAATCATTACATAAACTCTCAAATCACTTCCAAATTTCACTTACTGCAAATTACCCAGTATTTGGCTCAGCTCTATTTGCTGTCAGGAAGAAACCACACACACACTAAACTAAGCAAGCTTCCTGAGTCTTTTGGAGATAGACCCAACCGCCTCTTGCCTTCACTTCTCCAACCAAGCCCCAAGCAAGACTGCTGTCTTTATTTCTTTTAGAACTTCCCTCAAGTTCAGAAGCACCAGCCAGTGCAGAGTGTGTCCTGCCACATGGCGACATCTGCAAAGCATTTTCTTCATTTGTCTGCAGGTGCAATGTAGGTTGGGCTGCACACTACTGCAGCATTGGGTTAGAGTTCTGCTGGAGCGAGACACTCTCCCTATACATCATCACAGTCATTGAGCCCACCAGAATAACACTAATGGCTGATTTAAATGTATCACCTGATGGATTTAAATTTTGAGGCTGAGTCAGAGAGCTTTTGTTAGAGCATTTTTAACTGCAAATTGCTCCCTGGTGACGTGATAGACTCCCTAGTTCATTGACTTTCAGGACGATGTCCAAGGCTTATGTATTTATTAATGCCTTTGCCTAGAGAGGTTGGTGATGATTTATATATATTTATTGAGGACATGTTGAAGGAGTTCACTTAGGTGAAACTAGTCAATATGTTCTTATTTTGTTGTTATCTTTGTATACATGTCAAGAATCCTAGTGATGAGTGCACTTTATAAATTGTAAAATATATAAATTTTTGCTAAACCATGTAATTATTTATGGCTCAGTGCTAACTTAGCTGAGACAGCAAACTGATGTTATTGGAACCTAATTCATTCTCAGACTTCCAGAAGTGAGGAACGAGTCAATTATTCCGGTGTGACATGAAAACTTTATTTATGGTTTCATTGATTAAGAATTTCTATGTGTTATTTACTTAGGATGTTGGCTCATTTAAAAAAAAAAATCTTTTGTAATCCATTAAGCCTTGTTTTCTCTTTGGAATAACATTTCCAAAGCGTTCAATTGAAAAGAAGTTGGGAACTGAAAAAAGTCATATTTGGAAGTCTCTCTCTGGTTCACTTGAGTAGAGAGAGTGAAAGGTATTTACTCCCCATCCTAGCAGCAGCACTGGATATGCACTTGCACCGGGGCTAAAGCATCTTTCTGTTCCTTGGGATAAGCCGCATGCTTACATCTCTTGGTGCACCAGGGTTTCACATGGAGAAGCAGTCATTATTACTAAAATTCATGAGCAGAATTTGCTCATCCACTGCTAAAATCCTAAATAACATACAGAGTAAGAAACAAGAACAAAGAAAACAAATGGGACTTTTGGGGAAGGGCACCTGTATAATTCCGGCAAAACTGTTCCAAATGCTAGATAGGTAACAGCCCAAAAAAACTAGCACAATATATACAAGGCCAAGTAGCCCTCTCACGAACTCCTATTTCACCATAAGCCTAGAGCATGACTCGTTATGCAGAATGCTCTAAAGGCCCTGATGCAACAGAAATGAAATCACACTAAGTGACGGCCATTACTTTGAGAGCACACTCCAGATGAGTCGTGCCCTTCAGAGAGAATTTCTTCCCCTACAACCAAGCTGCCAGTTATTACAATATGGGATTAAAGGGAAGCTGGACCATTATAAGGAGGTTCTGCCCTCACCTCCATTATTCCACATGTGACTTCCCAAACCTGGTTTAAGACAAAGAAAATGTATTATCCCCAATCATTAAGTAGCATTTTCATGTTATGTACATCTTAGTCAGGCCTCTCAGTGTACCAATCACTGTTACACACAAGTGACTTTCAGATGTTCTCTTAATGATTTGTTTGACATCAACTGTATTCCTCTCCTTCAGTTGTTCCAACTGTGAACATAGAAATAACAAAGTACTAATGACATAAGTTTCAACTTCAGTGAGGCTCTTACCAGATGGTATTTTAGATGTCAGCAATTTAACCTAGTGTACCAATATGAAATTGCAACCCAGATGGAGGTATTAGAATAAAAAGCAGTGCCCATGGGTTCTTCTGATATACGAGATACTATAAAACCATTTTTGCTATCTTGGGCTCCAGCTCTTACTACTGGTTTCCTGAAGGCTGTAGCTTTTCTACCTCTTTTCTAACATCTTCAATAATTCCTCAGAGGTGGCAGTGAGGGTTTTTATATGAAATAAGTTTGGATGTCAACTGGGGCATGGTGACAATGGCAGAACTCTTTCAGTTCCCATGATTCAGGCACAGTACAAGCATGTAAATAGTCTCAAGAATATTAACTATGACTAAAAATGTGTATGTCATTTTTTATTAGTCAAGCCTACAGCTGTGGTTCTTGTCAAGCTGTTTTTCCAAGCCTTACATACTCTTTACAATTACACATGAAAACTAACAAAACTTAGTATATCATAACAGAAAAACTTAGAGCAGTACATTTGGATGCTTCTACATTCCACTGAAAAGTGGTTATTTAAATGAGATGCAAAATAGTGAGAGAAGACCATTTGGGAGAGAATATTTTTAGAGGTGTTCCGCATCATCTATGCATAAATTTATCTATTCTTCTCCCCCATTTAAAAACATCACAATCTCCTATTCCTAGCTCTAGGTACCTTTTAACAACAATAAAAGTAGTTAGACTACAAAAATTAAAAGAGCAACTTTACTGGAACTTCTGATAAAGCTGGCTCCTTCCTAGTTTATCAGACTGGCTATTAAAGAGAGTCTTGAAAATCTTGAAACTCTTAAAGAGTTAAACTTGAAAATCTGGACTTCCCCATGTGGGGATGGAAAATCCCTGAATAAGCTCTAATTTTGAAATCAGAGCTCAGTGTGCTCCATCTCAACATCATCACCCTCCTGTCAGTTCCAAGTTTAAGCTGAAGTGCTCTGATAACACCTGCAGAACTGCACAAAGGAGTAAATGCTTTCAACAGGCAGGTGCAGTCATTTAGAACTTTAAAAAGCAAAGTTAAATAACTGTAATGCTTAAAAGCCAGTACATGTCCCAGGACATGAATACCATCTGCTCAGAGACTCATACGAGCAGCTTCACTTCCCAAGTGTACACCCTACAGAGCATTTTATCATCTATTTCATAGGGTGCAAAGGCATATATCAGCTCTCCAACATGATCAAGCAGCAAAAGTATCATACTGTTATGGTCACCCTACATACAGTAGCAGATTTTATCCATGACACCAGTTGCAAGCTCTGATGGCAATGGACGGACAAGGACATAAGGGGTAATTAGCTCGCGCTACCTTCAGTTGATTCCCTCACTTAACATCACCTTTAAACATACCCAGGTTTAAGCTTTCCTGTCTACCAAGCACAAAGCAACACATTCAACAACCACTTTTTAACAGCATCAGCATTCAGACGCTACTGCTGCCATCTTAACCATATTAACACCTTTAGACATGCTAGTGGGAAAGGAATGGTTTCCAAGCGTACAAGTTGTTCATGTGGTAGAAATGCTTCCAGAGTCCTAGCAAGAATTCAGAAGGCAGCGGTGCTCAGCTCTGCTGCCCTCCATTATGTCCCGCACATCCAGTGGGAATATGTCAGAAAACGCATGCCTAGAACATCGAGCGTGGTTGCCTTTCAGCCACCTGCTACCCATAAAAAATTTTTTGAGCTTTACTAGGGTCACTTCTTCCCCCAATACGCCAGTACAACACTGAGCAGAAACAGTTCTGTTCATGCATTCTTGCTTGCATTTATAGTTACTAACACTCTGCCACAGAAATATACACAGTATATTAAAATTGGAGGGAATCCTACATTTTTCGTAAGCACCAGTGATTAGACTAGAGTACCTATAGCTATTATTAGTGAGGTTAGTGAAATATGTTAAAATGAACATAATTCTATTTCTCTTTCAGTCATTTCAATGGAAAGACATGCATTTAAAAGCAATAAAGAACTTTAAAACTTTCTCTTTTGTACTAAAAGCAGATTTCTTTTTAGAGTAATGCTAAACTTTTTGGACCCATTTGAAATAGTTTTAATGCATAAATAACTTTTCGGGTGCAAGAATTTCCAAATTACTATTTTAACATTCATTCATTGAGCAGCTCTTTGGTATATAAATGATGTCTTTTTCTCTTGTGGTCTTTCTACTCTCATTTTCTCCTGCTCCTTGCTTGTACAATGACTAAGACGCAGTCCCTTCTATGTCCCCCCCTCCCTATTGGAGATGGAGCTCCACGTTCCATACTCCATCTCACAAGGGGACGGCCACACTGCATCCAAATTAAGTCAATGGTTCTTTTCCAATCTCTTCTCCAACAGTATTCCTTCCTTGTTCCCAGACTCTTCTTGACCTGTGATGCAATTCTCATACCTAACCCTGCTTTTCATTAATTCCTAACATTCTGACATTTTATTATTTTGCTCTATTTTCAAAGATTTATATGTTCATTCAATTTTATTAAATATCATTAATATTGCCCAATGTTTTTCTTCTAATGTGGCTAAAAAACAAATATTATGCTTCTTACTCAACAAAGAAATTAAGAAGCCTCCTGAAAAACGGGGTTGAGCACCAAGTCAAGAACATAACCAAAAGAAGGAGAATTTTGTGTACGTTTGGATCTTCTGCCAAGCATTTATCATTACTTTAGCTGGCATCAAGACCACTTCTCTCTGGATAATGGACTGCAGGGACAATACGTGAAAACACAGAACAGGAGTTACTTAAATGTTGTGCCCTTAATATAGAAATCAAGTGGAATCATTTGAAAGTGAAGCATAATTTTGACAAGAAAATAAGTATATTAAGGTTGACAGGGTAAAGCAGGTCTGTTTTTTTGTCACGTAATATTCCCATGATTGTTGAGGTACCTGCAATACAGCAGAATTTGATGACTAATAAGAGTGGTGGGTGTTTTTCAACCTTCCACAATTTGTGATGTAGCTGTGCTTGTAATTGAAAGCATCCTTCCTGAGCTTATGATTGTGGCTAGACTGTAGCTATTAATAGGTACGAGACATGTATGTGGACTGTATTTTTGTGCAATTCAGTATACTGAAAGCTTGATTCACAGCTCTAGCTTTGTGCTGTTTGCTTTTCTGGTGTTACAATGAAGCAGTGCAATGGTGAATCTGGCCCTGAATATTCAACCAACAAAAATTGCTGAGCAGTAAGTACAAAGCATTGTTGGAGAGAGGTGTATCTGGAGATGGAAAGCATTTTGTCCCCAGTGTGCTTTGTGGACATCACACTTTTAATCAACATTGCCTCGGAAAGCTCTGTTACTTTTAACCAACATCATTCTGGTTTATTTGTATGATAGACATAGATTTCTTTGCATGATTAAATGTGATATATATAAAGAAAATCCTAATATGCCTCTACTATCTAAAGGTCACTGAATACCCTAACATATAAAAGTGTACAAATCTCCTAGGGGTACCACAGTAAATATGGGGGTTAGGTTTAAAGAGGAAACAGATTAACATCTCTCTTATCAGTTCTTACGTTTGCTGCTATTTTGTTGCAGCTCTGGTAATGCAGCAAATATGGCCACTGCTACTCTATTGAAAGCGGATCTTTATAAATTCCAGTTGTCAACATGAAATCAATTCTGCTATGGGCAAAAGAGCGTTTCATCATTCCAATATTTGCACTCAGCTAAACCATATCCACAGGCTGTACGTGTCTTCATTTATTTATTTATTTGGAACTGGGAGTACAACACATTCTCAGCCCAGCACTATAGATCTGTGGCAAAATTGCATAAAGGTTGTGCAGTGAATTTTTCTAAGTAAATTTCAATGAGAGAACAAAGCCTCTAACTAATGCACTGTGGATTCAATCTAAGCCATACTTCCTAGTCAAAGAACAAATGATATATCATTAATTAAAGGCTAAAAATGGGAAGAGAAATTATGATTACGTATCTTGGCATTGCATAATGATTTTTTCCTGTGGCTTACACCTATGGTAAATAAGCCAAGTACTCAGTAGCAATAGAGAGAGAGAAAAAAAAACCCTTCAGTTTGCAATTTCTTTTTCTATAGTCTTTCTTCTTCCAGTGAAAGTGTCTATAAAATTTTTAAAGGAAAGTAGGTTGCTAAAATGTACTTAATTTGCCATGATAGATTGAGTCCATGCTTCAGTGACTGTAATTGAATCTGTGACCTATTTCTTTAGTAAAGTAGAAATAGTCTCTTGGGTTTTTGTCACTACCATCTTTTAATGAAATTCAAAAAGACTGTCAAAATGTCTACACTTTTTCCACTAGTTGTTAATGTTATTACTTTACAATTTGTTACTTTTTAATTAATCTTAATAAATGTGTACACAGTCTACCTGGCAATTGGAAATGGTAGATATCAATTCATTACTGTCACACTGTAAAGCAAAATTATCAGGACAGAAAGGGCATTAAAGGCAATAGAATATCTAGACACATATTGGTTCTACTTAAACATACTTTATAGCTCTAATTTACAGGATCTGTATACTACAGCAGCCCCACTCCCATAGCTGAAGTTACAGGACCAGTCAGCATTCTAATAATAACCCCGGACTATTTTCAAGACACTGCAACTCAGCCTTCAAATCAGGCTTTGGACTGAATTTGGTAGGGAGACTCCCAGGCCAGGATAACCCCACCCCCCATGTCCTTCACCAGAAGAAGATACCTTCCTACATTTTAGACATTTAGAATATCACGCTGTGGGGACCTGGGACGTGACCCAAGGCTTGGGTGACGTCCTGACTCCATACTTGGGCGAGATAAACGCTATTTTTCCCACTCAGTGTTTCCAATGGGAATGGAATGGACAAGTGGGGCAGAAAGGGGGAGCTATTATCTAGTCCCCCAGTCCAGGAGCAGAGCAAATCTTTCCTGCCCTACAGTCCAGACACGGCCTTAGTGTCTCAGTTGGTGCTCTTTAGTTTGATTATTTCTGATATGTTGGTCACTCTAGAAAAGTCACTCTGTCAGTTCTTCCTTCATCGAGGATTGAGATTTCACGAGCTTGGTGTTAATATGGAGCTGGGAATGATATAAACAATCATGTGCAATGTTCTTCTCATATTATGTTTAAGCCTGTAACTACATAATCGTTGATTTATGCTGTACATGGACAGCCTAAAGCTGGCATTCACAACAGGGAGTCTTCAACAGAGCAGCATAAAGCAGCTCCTGTGGCCAGGGATAGCTTCCTCATCATTTAATGATAGAGAAGATATTGTTCATGCAAGACTGAGACCTGTAAGAAGCTGAAAGTGCAGTCCAGATTGCTCCCATCATTGGGGCATGCAGGCAGAGTGCCCACAGTCTCTTGTTGCGAGTACAGGGCTCTTGCCCAGTTGCACACCCCTATCTGCTGTTGTGGACCTGCAGCAGAGGCTTTCTTTGCTGACACATACACTACCTCAGACTCACAGGGAAGGAATGCTATATGAGCCAGGTATTTATAATTCAATTATGATCTTCTCTCCCACTCAGCCTCAGTGCAAAGCGACATGAGACACACTTACCTGAACCCTACTGATAGGTTGTGGGTTTTTTTCTTTTGAAATTAAACTCTTGAAAGGAGAAAACAAAGAGCAAACAAAATAATCCCAGATCTTGATTTTACTTTAAAAACTCAGCCTCAACACGTAATCTCATTTCTGGTTCTTTAGTCTCTCTCTTTTTGCCTGCCTCCATCCTACAGCTCTTTGCATCTGTAGTCAAAACCAAGAGTAAAGAAGCCATAGGGTAAAGGGCTTAGCTCAAGAAGGCAACCATTGTTCCTTCTTTAAGGCACAATAAACTAAGGGAGCTAATAAAGGCACCAGATCACACTTTTCTGTTTTCAAGTCACGTAGGTACTGTCTAGTTGACAGTTGGCTACCAGTACAGTGTAAAACACAATACAGAGCACAGCGTACTTCAGCTGGCCTCCCATGAGCTGGACACACAGATCTGACTGCAAAAGGGTGCCACACAACCTGCTGGCAGGACACCATGGGGAAGCTTACCTCACCTTTACCTATGACCTATTTGACTTAGTTCTCAAATAAATAAAAGGCTTTTTTCCCCACTAAGCTGGACTACTTAGCGAAAATTAAAACAACGAACACCTTTTCCTTTTCCACAAGTTCAAAGGCCTATAAAGAGGTGTCTGCTATTTTGAAAGTGAAGCGATTTTTGGATTTAAAAGTAGTATATATACACACACACTCTATCACATAAGTATGGTACATTTTCTCAGAGGAAATATCATTGATAAGGATATCCAGCATATGGAGTCACTAACATGATGGACTATAATGGCTTTAAAGCAGTCATTATGTTCTATTAGGATACACAAACAGAACAGATTCCTTCAGCAGACCTTGGTATGCTTCAAAGCTATTATACTCCAGAAGAACTAAATCTGTATTTTAATTACTGTAAAGTTGTTTCAGTTTTACCCAATCTACCGGATGTTATCCTAAACATAACAAAGATTTAAACAAAGAAAGGACATTAAAAATTAAATAACAAAATAAAGTCCACTTGCAAAATTTTAGGTTAAAGATACTAACTTAAGATATCAGGAGCTATATAGAGACAAATTTTCAAAGGGTTACAACCTAATCTCTATTTTTGTGAGCAGTTTTCTACCCACAAATAACAATGGGCAGAAAGGCAGGCTTTGGTGCCTCGTCACCTGATGGCTAGGTGCACTCAAGGATTTAGAAATTTTCCTTCTTATTTGCACTTGCCATCAGGCCTGCAATTCTGTAAATGTATCAAACTTCCATTTTGTTTAGAAAATGAGGTTGTACAAGGAAAGAGTGACTGACATGTTGATGCCAAGTACTGCTGTAGTGGCTGAGAGAACTGAGGCCTATCATTCACCTGATGTTTTGAGCCAACTAGGACCACCTGCTTGCTGTTAACTTTTGTCAGGTTCATAAACTTCCACGTTTGCCATTACTAAGATCCTGAGCAGACATCCTGCATAAACATATCAGGTACCCTCTAATCCAAGCATTAACGAGTAAATTGATAGGAAGTTTTTCCACTAAGTCCAGAAATGGGGGGAAAAAAAAAAGTGTATAATGTTGGGGCTGAATAGAGAGTCCTGTGGAGTTCCCAAGATATTTCTGGTAGCTTAGAAAAGTCTATTTCAGACTTTCTGGCTCTTGCCCCAGGTAGTCCTTCAGTTCTGCAAGATCACAGATCCATGCCCCGAGTCAGAAAAACACTTAAGCTGGCGAAATATATCCATTGGATGATGGAAAAACCTTAGACACGTTTAATATATTTTGACTTGGAGGAACAGTGCACAAAAGGTCTAGTCCAAAAAAAGCCTTTTAGTGGCTGCTTAGGCTTTAAATACTTCAGATAGATTTGCATACAATTTTTTAAGAGACTAATGGCTCATTATGTGATGAGAAGATGCTATTAAGATGTAGAAAGGATGGTTACATGAAAGTTATTCATTTCAAAGAAATAAGACTATATTCGTTACGAATTTTTTTTTTTTTAAGATACTATTGCAGGAATAGTAAAATAGTTATCTTATTAGTATCCTTTTCCAAAACTTAAGTTGCTAAATTCATATTCAAAGTCGTATGCAAACAATGGGACAGGACATTTTGGAACTCAAAGCATGCCAGGCCCTACTGGACATAAGGAGGCTCAGGTTACCTGCTTCAGAGTTTGCATTGAAAGATGGATCACATGACTAGTTTCTGCCCTCAAAAAAAAAAAACCAAATCCCAAAAAACCACACTTAAAAAACCAAACACTTCTTTACTACAGATTTTAGTATGCAAAACATTTTTCAAAGTAAATAAAACACAAGACATTTTGGCCAAGCTTTAAAAAAAGGAACTTAAAATTTTGTCAAGACAATTTGTATATATTTGCCATGTAGCTTTGAGAAACATTGTATTAGCTATCAAACAATACATTAAACAGTTTAAGTCAGATTTTTTACAATCTTCAGATTTTTGCAGGAATGTTTAAATCATTGTCTTCCTGGCATACTGAAAGGTTTCAGCTCATTGTTACTAATCTAACAGAAATGGATCAACTGTATTAAAAATAAACCTGGAAGGGGAGGATGAAATCAGACTGAAACTATGGCACCAGAAGTCCTGAGCTTACAAGGAAGATTGACAACATTATTAAATTTCAGCTTTATCTTCGTAATTTTATCTAGATTCCAGTCTCACAAGGCTTTGAACATATGTAAATTAAGTTTCCTGAAGGGCAACCAATAGATACATACATATATAGAAAGGTGTGCAACAACAACAACAACAACAACAACCACAAAAAAACCCACAAAAAAACCCCAAACAACAAACAAAATAGTCGCAGGAATCAAAAATGCCGAATTACTTCATCACTCCTAAAATCATTCTGTAATCATTCTACAAGAAATGCAAAGGAGAGAGGACAGAAGGGCCCCCATCAGTGAAGGGGGTAGGGTGCATTCCTTGAATTATGAAAATCCAAATGCATGTAATCATGGATCTGAACAGCTTTCACCAGCCTTTGAAAAGATAGCAAGGTAATTCAAGAAATGGAAATTAATAAGAATAAGCAATGGAATTGTCTACGGAACACAAATGCCATCGCTACAATTTCCAGACAGAGGGGACAAAAGGAAGAAATGAGTTCTTAAAAATAATGTTGGTGACTTACAGCTCTGTGTAGACATTAGCATTTTTATACAAGATGAATTAGTGACTAGCTCCGGATATCATCCTGCACCACAGAGTTCTAAAGCACAGCCACAGCCCTTCTGGAAGGGCTCCATATGTATTTCAATACTGTACCACTGACCTTAGTGAAAGCAAAAACATGTCAGGACTTCAAAGAGCCCTACTTAACAGTTCCAGCCGAGAAGTAGAGGTCTGGGGCTTTTGTTTGTTTTAAACAGATAAGAATGATTTATTCCATATACATTTAGAGCATATGAAACATGTGCCTTAGGCTGGAAATGGCAGCTTATATGAGTGTGGAACAACAGAGATGGTCATGATTGCATGGATAAATCCCCAAATTAAACCCTCTTGGATTCAATCTTCTGAAAATGCAAACAAGTAAAGAATAAAGTTGATAGAGGAATCATACTTCATTACATACTGATTTTCAAACTTCACCTGTAAAGAAACTGAAAGCCAGAGAATGCATTTAGGTTATAGTAAACCTTCCAGTTAAACTGTTTCCCTCCTTTTAAATAGTTTAAAAGTCAAACTAGGTTCCATACGTCGAGAATTTCAATGGAAGGGTGAAATATTTTCATGCCTCGCAAAGGATAAGAAACCATTTGGCAGATAGTCAAAAGTTGAGGAAAAGCTGCACAAAGCAGGACGAGATGAATAGAAAAGATGCCTCGAAGCATTGAAATAGAACAACAGGAGTTGGGAAAGATCATTCACAACACTAAAACTACTGAACATTTTAATCACAGCCTGGTTCTCTGTTGCTCTGAGCCTTATTTTACTTGGTCATTTTTACCAGTGCAAAATGGGTGCAAATTAGTATTCAAATACTACTTCATACCCACTTATACTGCTATTACCTATCACTGCAAGGCATGAGGAGGTACCTTATTTAGTTTAAGTTTTGCACCAGTCACACCTTTTGCACCTTTGGGTCAGTGGGAATGCAACTTTGTAAAAATATTTTCAATTAAACTGTACTTCACACAGAAGTTGACATTTGCAAAGAAATAGGAAAAAAAGATCTTTCATGCATTATAAATGTTATTTCAGAAACTGTACAGATATTTTTACTCTAAAAGCCCCCAGAATGCCACCACTAACATCCTACAATAGAAAAGCAGAGACAAAATACAACTATCTAATCAGATCCCTATTTGAAACAGTGATTTAGGGATGATATCAAAGTCACAGGAGTCAAACTCGGGAAGCTCAGAGAAATCAGTGGGGAAATTTTGTATAGGTAGATACTCCATCCACTGCAGAAAGTCTTTTTAGGTCTTAGAGAGGCATCTAACTGAATAGGTTTGGATTTCATTTGAAATAAATACGTTCATGGTATTCAAAGTATAGGCTGAATAACAGTGCAGTAAGTGAAGTCATGCTTTCATTTTATATTGAATTTAACAATAAGTACTACTTCTCAGAATATTCAGCAACAAAATGTTCCTGTGTTCGTTTAGAATCCAGAATAACAGCTAAAATCTATTCTATTAATTTTAAGGCCACTTAAACTCAGTCTGCTTTCAGTTCCATTTATGACTACAACAAAGCCTAAGTGGCTAAGTTTAGTTTAAGTCTAGCTCACAACTTCCCTGAAACTTCCAGCCCAGCCTAAGAAAAATAGAGAATAGGGCTGCATTGTCTTCTAATATGTCATTCAACCATCCTTCACATTTCTCAGATAACAACTTCAGAATAAAAGCAAGTTTAACCTCACAGAAGGACATTCACTTTGTTCATGAAAGGGACAAATGGATACTTGCTTTCTTTCCTGGCTCATTATAGATACCATGAGGATTAGTCACAGCACAAACACCATTTTCATGTACTTGCATTACCTTCCCTTTCTATCAACAAAAATGGAATACTTTTAATGTCAGATATCCCATTAAGGGTAAGGAGTACATATCCCCTAAGAGCCAGGAAACATACTGCATTATTTCCTCCTTTTGTATCCGCTAAAAAAGTGATAGTCAACACTTGCTTCTGCCTTTTAAGTTTCTTTATTTTATTACTTGACAGTGTGTCTTTGCTTCACATTGAAAAGCTACATCCATCTCTATGATACGGACTTTATAAGGCTTGGTTTGTTCAACATTTCCAGCAACTCTAACGATACCAATAAATTAAGTCTAGTAAATAATTCCCATTTGAGAGAGAACTTTCTGAAGCCCTCCGAGACCCCCTGCATGGGACAGACCTCTGTGAGAAAGAAAAAGTGCAATGCAGTGCAGTCACATCCTTTAAGTGTTTTTGTTGCGTATCTCATCTTAGTGTGTGCAGAAAACACTCTTCTAATACAAATAAATTGAAAGGAATGTTAATGGGGAGAAAGCAATCCTAACTCTACATATGCGATGTAGAATACTGCCTGAAATGACCATTAATGCTCAGAGACAATTTCTTGGCACTATACCAGATAGACCAGCAGAAATTTCATTTTAATGGTCAATAGGGGTTAAAAAGAAAATACATAGTTATAGTTAGGAAAGAAATAGGAAACTACACAGAAAACAGCATTGTGACATTGTGTAATTCCATTTTATTCCCACAGCTTAAATTCTGTGCAAGTAAAAAGAAAAATAAAAAAATTCAGAAGAGGTACAGAGAAAGGCAACACGGATAAAGTTTTTGTAGAAGTGCAGTGGGACACAAAGTCTATACAATCCTGTGGCATGGAAAGATGAACAGAGAACAATGGTTTCTTCTCTCTCTTCCTATCCAGCAACCAGAGAGCATCAAAAGAAATTAACAGAGGATATATTCAAAACAAGCAAAAAGTATTTCTTTAAATCATCCACAGTTCAGCTGTGGAAGTATTTCTCACAGGATGCTGTAGAGGCTGAAAGTCTACCTAGGCTCAAGGAGCAATTGGAAAGAAAAATACATTAGGAATTGATGCCGTCCAGTAAGAGAGACACCACCTCTTTTTCAGGATGTCCTTGATCCCAAATCACTGGAAACTGGGAAAGGACTCTGGAGGAGTACCACTATGGGCCTCTCCAGTTTTTACACCTTTCCTTGGCACCCCAAATGCCAGGCACACTGGGCTACAGTGATACTAGTCTGGCCTTGCACAGGTCTTATGCTATCCAGTGCCAAGCAGCATTGGAATGGCTTGCATTTTGCAAATGAAAATATTAGACACATGAATTGTAGCGATTGTTACTTGCAACGAACTCACTGGGCAACAGGTAAGAGACAAATATGGTATAAATCACATCAGCTATGTTTTCAGCACCAGCTGCCCCTCTTCCAGCCGCTGAGAACACACATTAACCTTTGGGTATACTTAGTTTTGTTTTTTTCCCCTGCAAGAACAAACATATGGCTTCCATCTCGAGTCACACTCAAACTTCTATTTCTTAGTTTGAACCTAAGAATTGAGAAGCAACCCATCACTTTTATTTTTACAAATCCTTGATACTGGTTTATATCAGCTGAAAACATACTTCATTATCAATTCCAGCTTCTTGAAATTGTGAGTTCTGAACTTGCTGTTCAATTATATACATAGAACGTCGTAAGGAAAAAATGGAATTTGTCACAGAGTAATTTCAACAGCTGCAATAAAGAAGTCATCTAGAAAAAGGATTTTATAGGGAGAATTTTCCTTCATATATTTTGTTGTATACTGGACAAATCATGATAGTATATTTATCTTAGTAAGATTTTGATGATTCTAACCAATTTCAGAGTGATATGTCATGAAGAACCAAATTTTAACTGCATCCTGCTTAGTTCTCCTTCCTATGTAGTCAGACCTTCCCTTAAGTCTAGTACTCTCAGCAGCATATAAAACAAACAAACAAAAAACCCCCAAATGCAAAAACCCACCACCCTGAAATTATACTCAAAGACTTCTTTCCAGGTTCAGTTTCTCTCAAGCTTTAGTTTCTCTCAACGTCCAGTTGAATTATGAACACCACCACTATGGGACTTCACTCCCATGAATTAAACTGTGTGAAGCAACAGCGTCAGCTCTGAACAAAGCAGCGCTATTCACCTGCACCCTATAGATAAGGCCAGACAAAAATGTACAAACAGCCTAGGAATACAGTGTTTTCTCAAATACCTCAGTCTTTCTTCCCAGTTCAATCTGGTTTTCTGTTTTTCAGGTACAGGGTAGGTACCAGACTGGGCGACATTGATACATTCGGAGGAAATTTCCATAGCAAATGAGTAACTTAAGCTCAGACGCTCTTGGATATTATTGCATGCTTAATGGTGCTTGTCTGCTCTTTTGCTGGGTTGTACAGTGCCACAAGCAAGAAGTTTTCTTTTGAAAAGTGGCAGAATTTTGCTGTTAAAGGTAACTGTACCTTTACGACTTTCTCCATGTTTTGTAAATGCTAACTCTGAACTCCTCCAAGTATTCTTCTATCACCCAAAAAGCATGCAACACAATCTGCCTCTTGCTATACCTCATCTATTTTTCTCTGAAATACACCAGGTGCACTGGTCACCCCATAAGAAAATCTTTCGTACCTAAACAGCCCCTCATCCAAGTTCCTTGCCAGAGGATTTTTTCTGCTGTGGCTCCAGGGCTCCTGTCGGCAGGATGGAACTGCTGAGGTGGAGAAGCCCTCTTGCCCCTACCAGCCTCCTAAGTTCATAAGCCAATTCTTCAGATTTCTCTGGCGACGTCCCACCTAGGTTTTACTCCAGTTGTTTTTAAGTAATATCCTTTTACCAAGCCCTCATCTGTACTAAATACAGCATAACATTTTTTCAACTTCCAATTTTCCTCTGAGTCACTAGCACGTTGTGGTCTCAGTCAGTTAAAATTCAGATGGCAGCTTTCTGTCCAACAATGTGGAAGGACACAAATGTATGACTTCTAATGGGAAACAGATACACTTAAAAGAGACAGTAGTGCATGCATATATAGCCTTTGTTGTATTTTGTAAAAAATACTTTTTTTCCCATACTTTAAATTAATTTTCTTGCACACCCTATCAGAAATCACAAATACTGTTACTTCTCTATCTACTGCTATTTTTAATACCGTGTCACTTAAGCAAATGCAAATAAGTGGATATGCTACGCTTCTTTCTTTTCTACAAGATGTGATTTTGTGAAGTGGCACAGTATCCTACCATGCTTCCAAAACCAGCCCATTTTCTAAGCCTATAACTCCTTCACTGTCATAGAATAAAATTTCTAGGTCCCAACTGCTTTTTTTAAACTTTGGTAAAGGGTTTCCTATTATTTTCCTAATAATGTATATTATTAGCATACAAACAGGGTCAAATAGCATGGCTGCTCTTAACTACTGTGTGATGCTCCTGAGCAGTAGAAAATTGGCTCCACAAATTTTCGTTGGTTCTATATCTCATTTCTCTTCTTCTTGTAAAAGCTAGTCCTCCTGGTTTTGTTCTGAAATATTAGCTGGGGTTTTTTTCTTTTCTGGGTTCAACAAGTGCTGCCTCTGTTGTGCATTCTAGTGGGAGTTTCTGCATGCAAGCATTTTTCTTCCTATCTCTAGCTCTTTTGCTACTAAAACAAACTGATTTTTAAAAGCCCCCCAAAATACCAAAACAGCATATATGATCTGATGATTTTAGGATCGACAAAAATAGAGTTGATTTTTAGGATTAAGTTTATATTCATCCTTTGTTTGTGGTAGGCATATAACAGTCTTAAAGACACTTCTGCATTTCAATATTTCAGCCCTTTGTGTGGTTACACCTTCTATATCATTTTCATAAAACAGTATTCAAGTTTCTGAGTGTATACTGCAGTATCTACCTTTCACTCATTACACCGGAACTTGTTCATGGTTCTACGCATTAATATTTTATTTTTCCTCCTCCTTCTCTTTTAAAATATTACTGTAGGTGTCAGCATTCTCAGTTGTGCTGTATGTAGAGGGTTTAAAAGAAATGCAAACCCTACTTCTCCGAACTCAAAACTATTAACCACTTACTTACTAAAAAGGAAAAAAAACCCAAAAAACAAAAAACAAATTGGCAACATTTTGTTACATTGAACCTAAGAAAATAAACACACAAAACACTATTAAACACAAGCCCACCTCATCAGCTCCTTGTGCAAAGCTTATATTGTAACCGAAGCTGAAAATTAATTAAAACACCATCACTTCCCTGTAGCAAAATGAAACAGTGCAGTTTTCACTAGTCGTTATAGTCCATAAGTGTCGTGGACTTAGCTTAGTAATCAGTTCACAAGCATCTGTGGACATGCATTAAATTTGTGCAAACAACTGTGTTCGGAGGTCAGGGTCATTCATGTGTGCATACACATGAATAATGAGCTGTGTGGCACTGTCCATCCGTGAATTCCCTGCTTGAATGTGGAAATAACATTCACAAAATATAGGCATGCACCTACATGTTACCTAACGGCTGATGGTCAGGTTTTGCTTCTCGCCACCAGTTCACAAAACAACCTTCTGTAGTCATTAGTCTGTGTCTTCAATAATATTACTCTGGATTTATATTTAGAATTAAATTTGTTTCTTGTCATGAAAAGCAGATGTAAGCCCTGAGAATGAGGTTTAGTTGCATTTCTTTTAGAAAAACAGTCACTTCCAAATAGCTTATGAAAAGGAAAAAGCTAAATATTTTCTCTACAGAAAGTCGTATCTTTAAACTAAATAGAGAGGTTAGTCCATCAAGTGGTTCTTAGTTCAAAGCTACTTTTTGGCAACACTACACAAATAATCATTTATATCACTAAATTATATCAAGTGTCTACATTAAGTAATAGTTAGACCTGATATATACAACGATGGACATTCAACAACTCTTAAGCCATCATTTTGAGAAGACAATTAAATAATATTGAACTGAATTCCTTCCTTGAAATTTGACAAGGTACTTTATAAGAAACAGGCCCTACATTTAATCTTGGTGAAATGCAATAATGCAATTGTCATGGAAATATTGAAGGAAGCTATGCAAGTTAATTAGCAAAACAAGTAGTTAGTGTGAAAAGGCCAAGAGCCTCAATAAATTGCATTCTCCTACACACTGGTGAGTTGCAATAGTTTTTGTAATCAATAACGTAATACGTGTAGATCCATCAAATGTACCGTAGACCTGCAAGATACAAGTGACAAAATATGGATAAGGGAGCAGAATTACCTACATTGATTGTCTGAACAGCCTGGCGGTACATTATCATCAGCAAAGCCAGAAGTTACAGGTTGTTTCCTTTCCCCCAGTCAATAGGAAATATATGCAATCCTGATTAAAGAAAGCTTTATGTAAAAACTTTCTATCCAGAACTGAACCTATGGATTCACATAAATGATTGCATTAATCCTGGTGTAGCTGCGGGTACTTTTTATACGATAGAAAATGATTATATGTATGTTCATATCTGAAACACGTGTGGGACCCTGTTATAGGCAAGAAAATTAGTGTCACTCCATTTACACTATTACATACTTCCTTTGCTGGGCATAAAAGATATCTTTTATTTACACTTCGTGTGGTATTTTCTCACATTTTGGAACACTATGCCATTTTTCCCCAGTGCAATAAAGACTAATATTAAATTCATTTTTAGCCAACACTATCATGAGAAACAAAAATAGCTAATGGCTGTAGTGTAAATAACAGCAAAGAGTAGATAATAGGAGGTTCTCAACAAATCTCTTCCCCCCTCCCCCCCCAGCCCGAGATGAGCAGTTTCACATTTTTGCAGTTATTTGTCACTATTTGCATAATGACTCCAGCTACAGCTTTTAGTCTAGTAAGTGCTGTATGTGAGGACTGGCTTAGACAGCAAACAAATAAGAAAGATCTCTCTTGATACACAAAGAGCGTATCTGAACCTGGTGAGTCTTAAAAGATGAGCAAAAGCCCCAGATTTCTCATATGATTCTGGATTAGCCTTGTTCAAATACATTTTCAATTCCTCCTCTGCCTTCTTGCTCAGAGGAGAAGAAAGTCTCCTGAACTCAGAATGAGGAAAATGCATGCAAATGAATCTGCAGGAAGTCCAGCGCTGTTCAGCTCAAGGCTCCTACATACAGAGCCTGAAATTTGCTTGCTTTTCAAACCCAAATGTAAAACTAAAACCGCTTTCATGGCTTAATCCTTTTATTTCAGCATCTCACCGACATGCACCACTCACTAGTGGTGCAAGAGAAACTATCCACTGCCCGTGTCGTCACCACAGTTTCTTTGGGAACAGCACCTTCAGTGTTCATTTGGACAGAAAATACATCTTTTCTATTGTGCACTACAGCTGAACAGTTCCTATCTAGAAAAAACAATACGGTAATTACTTCTGACAGGGTAACAATATGCCAAAGGAAAAAGAATGCCAAAACCAAACCTAACTAACATTAAGATATGAAGACTCATATCTGATCCCCTTCAATGGATAACAAATTTAAACTGTTCTTTAAAGTTGAGTGCATTAATGTGTTTTTAAGTCCTATCTATTGAAATAAGTCATACTGAAGGAGCAGTAAACTGAAAAATAAGGTAGTTACCGACCAATAGGCAGTGACAGAATAAAGTGACAGTTGTTCCTTCAAGCCTTATTGAAACCCTGTATTTTGACCTGTTTGGGATATTGACATATACCTTTGCAAGTTATTTAACCTGAAGTTTGTGGCATTCGTAAGAATATAATGCTGGTTTTTTATTTGCTAACCATCACAGTTGTACATGAAATGAGAACACAGATCAAAAACCTGGAGTTTAATAAGTCATTATAAAACTTCCTTTTTCCAAGAAATACACCAACTGCTGTATTTTTAACTCCGTTACTCCTACATCCCTGCCATTCACTTGGGTTGCCTGAAACTGGAAGAGAACATAGCCTACAATCTAAGGAATATGGTCTGGCGTTTTCAAAGGTTCCTTTCTTCCCACCTAATATTGTAATTTAACAATTTCCTATCGACACTACTAGCAAATAGGTCTGCCTAGAATGTGCACCTAATGCAATTATAAAGTAGTTACAAGACAGAAAGGAAAAAAATACATTAACATGTTTAACCAGCTTTAAGAATGTGCTAGATATAATAGCTAACTAATAATTTTCAATACAGAATAATAGTAAAATTCAAAGAGAAAAATTAAAATTCAGTGTCAGCTGAACACCAATTTTATTGGCTCTGCAGAAGCCCTTTACTGGTCTGCTACATGTACTGTTAAAGAAAGAAACAGTGGTGTGGGGCACGGTCTCTTTTACACTATTATGGTCACTGAAACAAATGATGACTTTCCTGTACATCCAGCTGCAGGAAGAGTTTTCAAGCTTTAAGAATAGGGAGAAACTGTTAGGCTGACTATTGTTAGAGGTTGTTTGGAGATGAAGCTTCAAATCTACAGGAAAAAAATGCAGTGATAGCGAACGTGAATTGCAAAATAACGTTTTGCAACAGCTCCATGATTTATCATAAGGTTGTCAGTACCAGATAAGTACCTCAAAAGTGCACAACACAGACACATTTTACAAGTTTTATACCAGTTACGAGTAGGAGATCAGACTATTTCTAACTAAATACATGTTCAAAATGCTATAAAATCAACCACTAATTTAACACATTAGACCAAAGATACTATGCAACCCGGATAGCATTAAAACAACTTAAAATGTGCAGTGATGAAACTATACGCTGAAAGGATAAAAACAGTTTTTTCTATTGTTCAAGTAATCCTTCATTAGTACAGCTACCACAATTGTGATATTTAACAGTCGTATGTCACTTTAAAGCTTCAAAACTGTGTGAACATTAATTATAAATGAACATTAATAATAAACCTCTGTCTAAAGTATTTAAGTATTTATTAACTCTACTTCACACGCGGGGAAACTAAGACAAAGAGAATCTCAAGTTTCAAACTTCAAATGCTTAAATGGAGGTATCAAAACCTGTATTTACCTTTACATTATTTTCAAAAGCTCTAAGAGCCAGAAATATAACCTGAAATTTGGAGGTTCTGGAGATCTCACCACATCTGAAGATCAGGCTATTTATTTAGGAATCCCAGATAGCAGTTGAAGTTTAGCACAGCAGCCCAGGACCACACAAGTTAGTACAAGTACTGATTTGTGATTTATCTTGCTTCATTTCAGCACTGTAGACACTTCAGGTGCCCAATTTAATTATCCAGAATATACCTGTAGTCAACAGGAACTGAAAGATGCCTTTGGAGTTTAGGTCATTCTATCGTAAGAGTTGCATCTAATTTAAGTGGGATGGAGGAAAAATAGATGAACAGTTTACAGTGGTCATAAGCCACATGATGCAAATGCAACCCAAATGTGCAACACACATGCACACATCCACAACAACTCCCTTGCACACAGCATCAATTCAAAATCAGCAAGGGCTAGTATGTTCTGAAAGACCTGTGAGGTCAGACTGCCATCACAAGAAAACAATCTAAAGACTGTGCAAGGGTTACATCTCTCTTTCAAAACTGCTTGTTTATTCCAGCTGCAAAGAGCTAAAATAGTTCCTGTGTGAGACACTATTTATTTTAATAGCTTAGTATTACAATAAAAAGTATTATTAAACAAAGGGTGCCTCATAATTAAACTTAAAAGCTGCACAACCCAACGCTGTGCAGAAGAGTCCCTTAAATACACAATCCAGTGTCCATGTAGAAATAGATGAAATGCTTTTGGATAAATGGATTTATGCACACAAAATGTTCTTCCAATTGGGCATATAAGTTTTATAATCTATATGTATATTATTAAATATAGGAAAGAGGTTGATTCTTTATGCATAATCAGTTCCCATTGAATTTAAATTACTTTCAGTAAAGCACTGATGCAGATAAAATACTCTAAATGTACAGAATATTAAGCAAAAGTTTATATTAAAAAACTGCTTTCAGGTGAAAACGTGCCCAGTGAAGCACAACCCCCCTAGTGCCTTGCAGAATATTAATGCTTAGTAGATCACAAGATGACAAGTATTCCTATGTAAAAGCTTGAGGTGGGATAAAAGGTAGCATTCAGATGACAAGCCTCAACAAAAGAAATGTGCAAACACATGGGGTGTGATATTATTGAGATGTAAATGAGGTTAGAAATATATGGAATCAAACCTGCTTAGAGTCAGGAGTGTCTTGTAAAACAGGGACAACAGCATGTTTAGCATGAGCAGCTTCAGCTGACTGGTGTGCCCACCAGAATTTGCATAAAGACTACCTGACTGTGAGAAGCACTATGTGAATAGAAATAACATTTTAGGGGAATTATAATGTAAACTCCAACTAGAGAAGGATGCAGGCTACACGACCTGAACAAACTTTTTTTGGAGGCTATGGGATCTGGGATCAGAATCAAAATGTTGGGCTCAGGCTAAGATCTGGTCAATGAGGAAAAAAACCAAACGCACAAAGAGGAGGGGCTGAAGACTACAGATTTCATCAAGTGAACCTGTAAGGGACACTAGCACTTAGCCGTGTTTCTGACAGAAATGGGGAGAAAGGAGCAATTCTTTCTTTGAAATTGAAAACACAATTTAATACCCTCCTTAGGAGCATGGCTACCAAACCCACTTAATAGTCATGCTCCTAAATGGAAGTTTTTCCTCATCCTTACTTGGCTGGACAGAGGAAATAAAGCCATCAAGGACAACATCAAGCTCAAGCTCCTGTTTGACCAAACCAACAGAAGTGAACAGTTACTGTCTGTGTGATCCTATCGTGATCAGCATAGAGCAGGAGCAAGACAACTGTACGAATCATGGCTTTTCCACCAAACTCAATTGCCTAGGCAGTTGGGTGGCAATAAGAACCTGTTGCTCCTAAAAAGTTGACCTAAATTAGTTCACTCTAAGGACTGATAATCTAGGTAACTAACCTTGATTAGGTGTCCAGACTCTCTTAATAACCTGTGTAGACAGAGATTAAAAAAAAAAAAAAATGTAATTTGCACTATCCCAAGCAAGCATAATCTTTTTCCATTTCTTCCTCATGTTTGCATATATTTGGTTTAGCAAAGCACCTGCCACTCTTTACTGATTATGGGCTGACCCTAGACTAGATATCTCAGTTTAGATAACCAAGTACGTTTCTTTCCTACATCCCCTTCCAGACAAAAGGGAAGCCAAATTAAGGGTCAATAATTTTTTTTTTCTGAGGCAAGTACCCCTTGGGCTGTCTAGGTATTCTTCATGATTGAGTTCTGCTGGGTCAGAATGGGTCTAAATTATAGATTTTTACTGTCCTAACTGTGCTGCCCACAGGTTTAAAAACTATCAATCTCTGTTTGGAAAGAGTCAAAGGAACAGAAAATTTTAATACACCGCCAAAACTACATATTTATTAGTACAGTCTGCTTTTGACAGCTTTAGTGATAGACCTCTCTCTACCTGGTAAATACATCCCAATAATAACCATAAGCGTTTGTATCTGACTCAGATTTTACTCAACTATTTATAATATGCCTATCTACCTTGATGAAAATGAGCTTAGGATGCACCCCTCCAGCTCCATCATTTAACAGAAAGTCTGCACTATTTCTTTCAGACCAAAACCGGGAACTGCTGTATTATGTAAATGTTATTGCCCCAAACAAAATATTGGTGGTGTCCTAGCAATTAACTGTCTGGTTAATTAGACCTCTTTCCCTTTGCTCAGCAACCTGCATTCATGTGCATATAGAGACTGTTACAAAAATAAACTAGTAAGCTTTACATTGTCTGTGCAGAATTGCTAGGAGATTGGCAATAACAAAAAATTTAAGTCTTGTTCTGGAAGCTGAAAATCTATTAAAAATGGAAATGCAGCTTTTCTCTAAGAAGTAGAAATCCAATAAAAATGTGCATTTTGTCATGTGGAGTGATGGATTTGGAGCACTCACGAAGGACAAATGAATCATGCTGAGCCATTAATATCCCTGCCAGTTCTACGGCGTTCCATAAGCATGTGAAACTGTCTTTGTTTGCTTTCCTAAGAATCATCTCTTAAAAGATTCTCCAGGAACATAGGAAGCTTCTGTAGTGGGATAATTGTTTCAACAGCTTGGACACTGATATTTTTTTTTTTTTCCCCCCCATGAGTAACAGAGGGCTCATATCATTACTATGGAGTGTAATACTTGATGTCAATGAGAGCACTGACTATAATACACAGAGATTATTAAAAAATAATACTCCTGTAAGAGCAGAAAGTGGTCTTTATTGGTTAATTTATGTTAGTTTTGACGTTGTTGTGAATTTCTAGTTTATTATTTTTTAATAATAGCAATAGTACTTGTATTTATTAGGCAGGACTAGTAAAGACTATGAATTATTAAACCTTAACAGAGATAGATTCACTTCAAAAGATGCATTAGAGTATTTGGTTATGTGCTCACTAATGCCTTAAAAATAAACAGGACTTAAGCCCTAATACTTATTAGGACTTATTTTACAAAGGTCTGCCATGCACTTTTGAATCTACCTATATTTTACAGCAGGATACTGTACAAACATTTTTAAAATGTTTATAAACTATAATATTATTGTATAACATAATAAAATTAATCTTTGAAGAACTGAAAGCTTAGGAAAATAGATTCGTGTGTACAATTTGAGGCATACGTTTTTCAATTGACACAGTATACGGATACACAGTTCTAAAAAAATAAATAAAAATTATTTCTTCTCATCTGTCTCGTGGAGAAATGCATCCTCTTCAATAAAACAAACCAACCCCCCACCACATGACTAAGCCATTAAATAATTCAAGGTAAGGGGACAAAATATGAAGAGTAAAAAGACATTGTTCAGTACCTTGAACAAGAATGACGAAGATCTTTTCTTTTTATCTATACATATGTATATTAAATAAAAATGTGGAACTCTTATTCAAGGTACTGAACAATGCCTTCTGCAAGACAGTGCAAAGTATATATAAGCAAATATGAAATTTTGAGAAAATACTGTTAGGAATTCCTGACAGAATCCTCACATGTACATGGGTACTTTTTTGATGAAATAAACTATTGAAAGAGTAAACACATTTCACAGTAGTAACATGTTAATCACACACAATCAAATAATCTGAATAGAAAACAGGAAAATTCAACATAATTTTAAAACTATATTACTCTCTAATAGAATAGGAGTTTTTCTTTGTTTGTTCTGTTGGGGTTTGTGGGTTTTTTGTTTTGATTTTTAGAAACTCCAACACAGCAGCTTGAAGTACTACTATATAGATAAGAAAATATCAGAAAAAAATAAAGATAGAACAGTTTCAGTCTGAGGAGGCAAAAAAAAGTATCAAATACATGGCCAAGAATATGGCTTTTGGAGTTAATTATTTAGAAACAGCTCAAGTGCTGTGTAGCTCCTATTAATAGTCTGTAGAAGTAATACCACTCTCAAGAATGTAGCAGATGGTGGTAAGACACTGAAAAGAAAAGCATTTTTGTTCCATGTGCTTCTAACATTATCTGATCATCCAAGTCCTTAGGCACTCTGGTTTACTGAAGGTATTGGTTAAAAAAATTAAAAAATATCTGATATTACGTTGGGACATGAATCTTAATGCCAAAATGGCACATATTTATTTCCTGTTAATGGCAGATGTATTATATGTGCTCCAGCTAAGAACAGCATACTCAGGAAATTACATGATGGTCTATCATAAAGTTTGGGTACTGATAACAGAACGAATGTATTTCAGAAATGTGCAGATGCCTTATTTAATAATAAAAAGTGTTAGGCTTATAAATGTGTATACACCACCATAGATAGCCACTAATGGATACAAAATAATAAATTTGTTTTCTCATTCTCTTTGTTGAGCATTCTGCCCTCTCAAACTTACTATTGTACCGGGAGCTTCTGTCAGGATCTCTAAGGTGCTTTCGGTAGGTACTTTAGATCCCTAGGGAGTGGGTTGGACTGCGAGACAGTGCTTTTGTGATAGAGGAAAATGTCCTTGGGCTGCAGCAACAATTCCCTCCCTACTGATCTCAGGTAGCAGGAGTGCAGAGGGCTGTTCTGCGTTCACATGAGGTCAGGATAATGCCCATCTTGCTTTTCAGATGTAATAGTTTATGACTTCGGTTTGGGACTTTATAGTCCCACTCCCCCAGACTGCCACCTCCCTTTATACTTGGTGGCTTGCCAAACATACATCCATTTTAACAGTGCAAACGCCTCGATTTGAAGAAGCCATGCAAAGTAGCGTGCTTCACAAGAAACGAGCTTGCCTAAACTGGGTATCTTGCTAGCAGTAGTGGCAGGAGCCTAGGCAGCACTGCCCAGAGGCTGAAGTCAAAGGATAACTAATATTCAAACCTCTTTTCACTACTTTCACATCACTGATTTCCGTTACCAAGGCCTGGATACTTCCTAATTGATGCTTTCAATTCATACTAATCAATTGTAGCTAGACTTCTTTTCATGCCTTGAAATACAAAATATCACAATAGATTCAAACAGAATAGTGTAAAAGCAATCTATATTACTGCTAAATAATCATACTCACTGGGTTTTATCTTAGCTTTACATGTCTTTCATCTGCTTTACAAACATTAAAACTCATTTAATATGCTTTTAAAAAATGAATGAGGTGCTATAAAAAGAGCATATTAATGGCTGTACATATAAATTTTTATAATTTTAGTCAGTTTTATTATTTGGTGTACTGTAAATCAAATTAAGTACAAATATTAGAACTGGCAAAACCAAATATAGTTTTAAGCTTTACTGCCTGAACATGTGTTCATTGTAAAGGAGAAGGCACAGACATCTAAGCCATACCTAGGCATGTAAATGGCACATTTAGATGTACACTACTGTGATTCATATATATATTCCTCACACATAACCCTGTGATGACTTAGTTGTGATTTTCGGTAGCTAAGGATACAAAATGCTTGAAAGAATTTCAAAAATACTTTAAAGAAAATTAGTAACTAGAAACTTAGAAGATTGCATTTTCTGGTTTCTTAAAATTTCCTCATCTGAAAATATATGAATAAATTCTCCCATTACAAGTAATATAGGGTTGGGGATTTTAATTCCCTTTCCTACACTTTGAGAAAGTCCTACCAAGACAGAAATTTCACTGTACACTTTAATAATAACTCTTTTGCAAACCAACAAAAGACAGACATCACCCAAACATGAGGATAAAATTATTATATCTTTTTAAAATAAAACCATTATATTATTATTAGATATCATACTTGAAGAGCTTCCAACTACTCTGAGAAATATATTCTATATACAATGGAAAATGTCACTTTACTTCTAAAATGTGTTGTCTTTGCATTTATTGGATATAATGAAACATGACTAAATTGGATATAATGAAACATGACTAATTACAAAACATAATCTATTTTGTTTTACTATTCCCTTTCTCTTAAACATTCTACCAAAGCATGTGTGCTGACATAAGTGATAATGATTCATTATTGTACTACATTAACACCTTAAGCTTCTCAATGTAAGTATAGAAAATGTATCCTTTTATTGTCTATGTTAAAAAAACAACTATATAAATATTTATCAGACAAAGAATTTTAGTAGAATAGGACTTATGACATTTAATATCACTAATATGCCTATAGAAAAGTGGAAGGATTCAACGTACATCAGAACTATGCACCATACTAGAGAAGGACAAGTATAAAGATGTAACGTAAACTAAAAGGACACATTTGTTGACTAAAGGTAGCTATTTAATCTTTCAAAACTTAATATTTGCTGGCCAAATCAGAAGTGATACAGAAGAAAAAGGGGTGCTTAAATATTTGTAACAGAAATATTTGAGCCAATCCTCTTGCGCCTATAAATTAATGGACATTAGGAAAGGTTAAGCCTGTTTATAAATCCCAGTAAGTTAATAAGTATTTAAAGTAAGAAGTAAAGTAAAGTAAGAAAGAAGTATTTAAAGTAAGAAGTAATCTAACAGTATTGTTTAACAGTATTATAAAGTATCCACACCCATCTTCCTATATTTCACTTTGTGGTCCTACAATGTCTGAGTTTGGCCAATTTCCCATTTCAGGTCATGAAAGAATTTTTTTCCCAAATTGGAACAATCTGCTGGCAATATAGGATTCTTTTTCCATCTTTTATTGAAAGACTACAAGGCCTAAAGAGAGTTAAAATGACCAAAAACAGTATCTTAATATTAAAGATGCAATATAGATATGCCCATTTAGTTCATTGTGTCTGTGCCCACTGTAAGCTTAAAAGGGCCATCTTTTAGAGAGTACTGGCAGATGCCCAGAGGTGCTTATGCTTAAAAGGATTTTTATGAAATCTCTGCATTTTGATATGGCACCTTATACCTTCCAGGTTCTGTGGAGACTCAGAAGTCTGCAGAATCCAGGCAATATAAGACCTGTTATGAACTGATGGTTGTTTGGAGGAGACTGTGTTAGCACTAACACTGCATACCAGTTAAACATGAGGGTTGGGTAGAGAAAGTATTGGTGTTTTCCCACTGTTAAATTAATGAGGATTCACCCTGTATTTCCTCGCCTTCCAAATTTTCCCTTGTTCTTTTTATTTTTAACCTACTTGTCCCAATTGATCACATAAAAAAGTCTATTTTTACATAGATTCACACTCAAAGTCCCCAAGTGCCTTAATTCAACTTACATCCATACACAAATATTTAAAGCTTGAGTCCAATCCTTAATTTCAGGCCTTCTAGGAATATTAGCCTTAAAATTAAGGCCACAGTTCACTTATTTCCCATAGTGCTGTAAATGGCAAATACCTAGGACACAATCCCCCAAAATGAGAAGGTTTTGATCAAACTCTGTTGATGTGAAAGTGCAGGAAAAACCTTTTCCTCAGAGGCTGAGAGTTAAAGATGTTACAAATAGCCTCTTCATTTCATCCTATCACTTCATGAGAGAATTCCTGGTTGGTTTCCTAATGACATGAGTGAAAATGCTTACAGTTAACATTTCATATAAATCAAAGATATGTTCTGCAATAATGCTGTTTAATATATTTCTAAATTATTTGGTGTTTTGAAGTATTTTGACTTGTCAGCAATTTTATTGTAAGAAAAGGAGAGATAAAGTAGATTGCTAATAGCATAACGTCTCCTATGTTGACTTAAAAAATAAAAAGATGCAGCGTTTGGCCTAAATCTGTAAATCTAGAAGTTTGAAGTCAGATCAACCTGCTTTTGTCACATAACAGCACAAGAATTCAGTTTCCAGATCCAGGGAAAGATAAAAAAAATGCACCTATGGAAAACAGAATGGAAGTACATTGTGTACTGCAAAGAAAAATATCATAAGAGATCATTGTGTGATAAAAGGAATGAATAATAAGAGTATAGGAAAATGACCAAAGGAAAATGAAGAGTTCATCTTGGAAATGATTTTTTTTATGAAATGCTAGTTTTGGAAGATTACTATCTGTCTCCTAAAAGAGAGGCCTAGGGGAAACTATGAGCTGTTCTTGGTCCCAGAAAAGAAGGAAAACTTACATGGATTAAATAGATTTTTTTAAATCCACATCACACTACAGGAAAAAGATACAGCCTCTTGCAAACGTATCACACCTGTAAGTAGACTAAAACCTTCTCTTGCACACTATGCCTCTGAGACACGGAAGAACACTATAGAAAACTGTAAGAATTTTCTATTTTAAAAAAAAACTAAATCACAGAGATCAACCTGCATCCTTCTCCAGTAAAGGCAGGTATCTTATCAAGAAGAAACAGATGGGAATGGTGCACAGAATACATAGGTAAAATGCAAAGAAATTATAAAGATAAATTGTGAAAGTGTCACAGGTGTTGGAGTATAACATCAGTACAAATCTCTTAACATCTTCATACAAAAAAGTGGAATACATAAATGAACAAAAGCCCAGTGAAGAATGTGGAACAGAGCTGTGCTGTACCTTTAAGACCAAAGACATTCAGCGTATAGCTCTGTTGGCAATTCAATAGCCTTTACTGTCTTGTTTCAGTGAGAGTTAAATGCTAATTCTCTTGGGCACCTCTGAAAATCTCTGCCAAAATTCTTTAGACTTATAGCTTGGGCAAGTATTTTTAACAGAGAAAGGGTTAAATTAAATCATCTCTTTCCAATGGAATAAAGAAATTCAATTCAAACTTTTTCCCTTCCATTGAAAATCAGATTTGAATGCTCTGATTCCTCATGTATCTTCAAGATTTATTCATGAGTTACAGCTGAATGCACTATATGTTGTATTTATATGAACAAACACACAAAAAAGAATCATTTCCATTATCTAGATAGATGTATGTTTGTCAGCATCTGAAAGAATATCAATCCTGCAAGTTGTAAGTATTCAGTTACTCTTTTAAATACATCATTCAGGCATTGTAAGACATAGAACTACAACATAAGCAATGACCTTTAAGTGTATCTTCTTTCCCATTATCTCAACACTGTGAAATAGTGATACTGAAATCTTTGTAATATCTGCACAGAAGATATTTATTTTAAAATCATTTTACCCAGTAAACCAACTATAATTTTATTAACAATAGGAAGAAGTTGATATGGTGTTCAAAGGAATACTAACATGCTATTCACCTTAGCTTCTTTTACAAAGAATCTTTTAGTTCATTTGTATTTCAGCAAAAGGGCACATGATAATTTTAATTCTTTATTAAACTTTTTCAATTAAATTTCTAAAACCTTATCAGGTGCAGAACATCTTTAGGGAACAAAACTTTCATAATAACAATACCATGGAAGCTTGTAATCTTAAAAATGACTCATTCACTATGATTAATTTACCCTTTATTTGTATCTGTATATCTAAAGGGCAAATGTCACTTTTAGAGTTATTATTTCAGACAGAAAATTTTATACAAAATTTTCCTTTAGATGTAGGTCACATCATTTATGAGTAACTGCCATGACTGACTCATTGCATTTTCTGTCAATGTTGAGTTTCTTCCCATGTCAGAAATACCTCTTGAAAAAGAAACGTTACTTATAGTCTGTGAAAGACATCACACAGCTAAGCCAAGTAATATTTCTGCAACAGAGGCTAAGTATTGTCACACTATGAGTATACCAAAAGTAACACTGAATGCCTTACGTTTTTGCTTCAAAGTTGTTACAGGATTTTGCACTGACTGCGTGAGCAGCTTTTAAGACTGTTGCAGGCAGAAATTATTTTCTGTAGGCCATGGCAAAGAAGTTCTGATGAAGAAATTGCAAGCAATGTTAAAACAGCACTATAGGGCCATATTTATTTCAAAACGGAGCATATAACTATCAACAACAATCCTACACACACATACTGACACAACAATCAAGACATGCTTTACAATAGTCTCCTTTAATAACAGGATGAAATGCAAACACAGAGAAAGAGGGTATACAGCAATACCCAGATGTTTGCACCTTGTGGTTCCTGTGGAACGCAAGAGTTCCTTCATTTCTGTTTCTAGTGGGTGAGCGGGAGGGGTGGAGGAGCGGGTGAGCAAGAGAGAGCAAGTGCAAGCATAACAAAAAGATTTTAAAAATCAGACTGAAATACAGTCTGGGAAAGTGCTACTGCCAGTCACCCATCTATAATTAAATCATTTCTTTATTTACCTGGACCTGCATTCAAATGCCTCATATGATTGAAATTATGTTTGGCAACAGCCCTTTTAAGTGACTGCCTTCTAGAAAAAAGGTTATTTCCTCGGCGTCACACAGCCAGCCACCTACGAATACTCACAACTCACAGGCTCCTTTCCAGTCCTTTTAATCCATTCTACCAGAATACACAGCCTTTCTAAAGAGCACAATACACAATGCAGCCACAGGTAGAAAAGGGCAAAAATCTTATTTCTAATCTGGTACGTGATCAGATTATGACCCATCTCCTGGAACAGGAGATCACTTTTGATGTTCCAAGTGTGTACAAGTTGGAAGATGTCCTGAAGAAAAAGAGAGTAAAAAAACAAGCTACTTTTATTTTTTATTAAAATTTAGTAGGTTTTTTCCCCTTCTGAATATCTACAAATGGTTTCTCAGCTGCAGTTAATCCACAAGAAAAACTGATCAAGTTAGTAGTGACTACTCTAAAAAAAAGATTTATTTTGCTTATACTACTTGCTTTATCAGGTGGATTTCTTTGCCAGTCTCTTTTCTTCCCATTCTCTTGACCATCTGCCTACAACTTTCTTCCCATTTATTACCACTATCGGTATCTTACTGTATTTCATTACCATGGTGTGTGTGTCCTTGACTAGTTATCAGTTCATTTCACAGCTTTGTTGTTTGAACTACTGCCAAAATGACTGTTTCATGTTTTTGTTACAAGCTTTGGAAGAGTTGATAACTTTTCTTTCTACACAGTTTCTCTTCCAGATGGTTGACATTACTTTGAGCAGTCCTCTCTTTTCACTTTTGAAATTATTTGGTCTGGCAGTGACTTTTATTTCTTATTTTTAGAGTCTACAAGCTGGATTTGTATCTGCCGTCTAAATTCAACATTTGATGTCAGTGAAGCTATGAGAACTTGCATAGTTTGATGATCTTGCTTCATCAGTGGGTCAATTATAACTCCAAATGAAGCTGAAAACACTTCAAATAGTCTGAAATTGCACCATTAACTCAAAGTTGGTAATTTTTTTTTCCCCTAACCATACATTTCTTACTAGATTATTTTAGTCCATATCAGCTAATATTATTAGTCAAACATAGTTGCAAGTAGGATCTTCATGATGTGGACATCTGATTTGAAGTGCTCCAGGCAGTTTTATTTTCCCTTTCTAATATGATTAAGCATCTTTTTGATATAAGAAAGGTAGTTTAAGGTGTAGTATAGGACACAAAATTGCATTAAATAGGACATTCATGAGGATATATGTTAGGTTGTTACTCTTTCTAGAAGATACATCATGTGCTTAAAGTCAATGATGAAACTCAAATTTGCTTAACAGATCTGACAAGAAATATTTCATCTGGGTTGATGGCAACAGAATTTAGATATTCAAAGCAAAAAAAGAAACTGCAACTAAAAAAACGTTACTTTGAAGGATCTACATATATTTAAAAAGAATGTCATAATAGTCATAATGGGTGACAGCAGTTTCTTAGGTCACCTGTGCTATATAAACTTCTGTAAATAAAGCTGGTAGAATATAAGCATAGGATTTATAGGTATAATATATCTATAACATATGCATATACATACAATGGGCAACTTTGCAGTTTTAGTCCACACAAGCTATACAAGCTTCTGTAAAGCATAAATTCCAGAGTTATTAATTGAAAAATCTACCCTTTCTCCCGATTTTAGCTTAAATATCAAGAATATATTTGTGATTCTGACCCAACTCACTGGGAAATCAACTCTTGGGACGCAGATCAAGCCCATACATTCTCATTCTGACTTTCTTCTACTGCTGGAGAAGCCAGTCAGCGCACAGGAGAGCTGTCATGTGCTTCAGTGTGTGTTTTCCAATGGCAATGAAACCAACGGGTAGAATTTAGGTCTCATTGTCATCTGTGAGAGCTTTTCCATTGACTTTAAGTAAGGTAGAATTTCATTCAGTGCTGTGCAATTATTGTTTCAGTATATTATTTCCTCTGGACTAGATGGTTGTGACAGTTTTGTTTCAAAAAAGAAACACTGGCGAAACAGAAAATCCTCTCCACAAAAATACAGTAATTCTCATCTTTTTCATTTAAAATACAGCTACTAAAACTCTCTCAAAACAAAATTGGAAATTATGCCAGAAAGTCTACAAAGTGTATTGAAGGATTAAAAAATATTTTTATTGTGAGAAAAAGCTTTAAGACTTGAATCATTCAGTCTTGAAAAATAGAAGGATGAGAAAAGACTTCATTATGCGTAGTTAGGAAAGAGTTGTTTATACTACAAGAGAATAATGAGAACACAGTGATCTGAATCTAGTAGATACATTTAGAAATTTTATTAGATAAATATGAAGAAGTATAGGCTTTTTCAGGTTTTGGCTCTCATAAACTGTAAATTGCTTAATGTCCCTTTGTCTCAATTCCTTCATAGGTAAAACAGACTGTTGCCTTTGCCTGATTTGCCCATTAGCTCTCCAAGCACTGTGGAGCTGTAGATGCTCTCCCTGCCTGTGTCCACACAACACCTCAATGTTGTATAGGTGGTGGCTTCTAGGGACAAGAAAAATAAAAATAATAATGACTTTGAAAGAGGAACTTCCATATAGTTGGGAAATTTTCCTCAAGACTTCTTTAAAGCAAGATCAGAATAGACAGTTAAAAGCAGCCCAGTCTAGCATGTACTTGCAATAATATTTTAAAAAAATACATCTAAATCAGTTACTTCCTGCATTAGCTTTAGGTCTGTAAGGAACTGACACATTTCTTAAATTTTAATAGATTAACAATTTACCAATCAGTTAGATATTCAAATCAACTGGCTTTTACACCTCATTCAGTTGTAACAACATGCCCGTCTCCCAGTGGAGACAGAACCACCTGCCCATGCAGATCACATTTTAAAAAAAGTACAGTTTCCCCTGAAATAAGAAAGAACCTTTAATTAAGCTAATATCTTTCCCAGATGGCTTCTTGAATAGGTACTTGAAATAATTTGATACATTGGTAAAAAGCAAAAGAAATGCATTAACTACACAAATATTCAGTTTCTCTGCAGGTAGATTAATGTCTTAACTCATGAACTCCTAAGTCTATGGCTTGTTGTTAATCCTTATATTATTTTTTCTTATTTATTGCCAGGACTCATGCATAACAAGCGATTTACACATCTTGTTAGTTTTTGGACTTATGTTGTATCACGGAAAAACATGTTTTGCACTGCTTTGTAATCACAGTGAGTTTCATTGATGTGAGATATTTCTAAAGGCCATTACACTTTATACCAGCATTTGCACCCACAATAATGAACACTATAATGAGCGTACAGTGATTATGCCGCTGTACAAGGTTCCCCAAAACAAGTTTAGGAATGACTACAGCTCAAGACAGGAACTCATTTACCATCATGTTTTAGAATCCGAAATGCAGTAACTATCCTCCAGAAGTTTGTATTTACCACAGACCCCTTTTCCAATTACAAGAGACCATTACATCTGAGGTTTTCTCCTATGTATGCCGTTGTGATAAAGGCTCACAGACAACTTACTGATTGACTCTGCAGACGACCCAGGGTGCCACTCACTTCTTAATACTCAGACTCCCCTTATTCATGACATCATGTCATGTATCACATTAAAAAAGGACCTTTTATTTCCTGTTCATTTGAGCAGTAAGTATTCATCCTGAATTTCTTCATAAACTAAAGAAAGGTGAGCAGTATGCTAAAGCATGTACTGTAGAGAGCAGAAGAATGGAATTCTTTCTAGTTATTAGAAATGGAATTTAATAAAAAAAGTATTAAGCTCATTGTACCTGGTCCAATGAAAACAGAAACATCATATGAATATGAAAAAATATCATACAGTATGGAATATGGAAAATGTTTGAACAATAATTACTTTGGTTTGACATTATTCTTTACAACCGCTTTGAGAGCACAGCTTTTGTTAGAAAACTCTGATATTAAGTGAAAAGGCTCAAGAAAAAAAAACATTGGATTCCAGGTTTGATAATATCTTAAGGTAGAACTGTCATTTCAACTAGTATTGGACTCTGGCAGATGGCAGGGTTAGGCACAGTACACCTCTCTAAAAGGACTGAGAGCCTTGAATTCGAATTGAGGTCTAAAATGGGTTATGCTAACTCCATAGCAAAGATGGCTACTCTGTACTTACACAGAAGAATTTGTACTAGGAACAAAACATACTAAAAACTGTTAGCTGACTTTCAAAGGAAAAATACAGATTAAAATAAGTACAGACTCCAGGTAAAATAATGCAGGTGTCATGTTCCCTGAATGAATCCAACAGTGCCCTCGTGGATATTCTAACCTCGCTTTTTGAAATCTTGGAAGTTAAGAGGGTATGGGAAAAATAGGGCATATACCTACAGTTTAGGAAACACTGGAATCACTGTATATGAGATTAGGTAGAGCAGATGAGTCAAGGGGTCTTCTGCATCCTTTTTGTTTATGATCTGTGACTATGGACCAGTCTGTCTCAAAAAAAAAAAAAACAAACCAAAACCCACACACACAACAAAACAGAAAAACACCCCAATACCAACAACCCCCACCACTGAAACGTAAACAAGACTCCTGGAAATGTCACCAAACTACTGGCAGACACACATGTATCCGTGGGAGCAGGTCTTGGTGTCAAATCCCAGACCCCATACTGTGGTATCACTGCCCAGAAGTACAAGGCAATGGGGATAATGTAGGAGTCGTTTCTCAGCTTGGGTCTGAACACACCAGTGGGCAGGGTGAGCAAAGAAAGGGTTAGCTACTTATAAGCAAGAGCAACTCTGCTATTTCTACACCACGGTTGCAACCACAGAGCGTGCATAGCTATCAAACAGGAACACCACACCAAGTCCAAAAATGGCAGGTCCAAACATCAGGTGCTGAAACTATAAAGGACGGACAAGGTTTGACAGTTACCAGCACAAAAGGGGCTCCATTTCATTCGTTTCACTATGGTCAGTGTCAGATGCATTGCCCCCAGGCCACAGCATGGCTCTGCAGTGTCACATGAAGTAGTCCCCTGATACACCTTCTACTGCCTCCGTAGTACAGCTTACAGCGTGTAGGTTAAACAGCATTTATAGACACACCTGTGGGTGCAATCTCATCCATGCAAGCAAATAAGAAAATACATCTCCCCTTTTCTTTCCCAGTCTAGGGAGCATCTTCTTTCTCCCATTACCCATAGGATTTATTTCAAAACTCACATTTACGGTCTCATTCAGTTTCTAGACCTCTTAAAGCCTACATTCAACTACTGTGAGTTTTGCAGACCTCTGGACATGGAGATATTTGATCGTACATGGGGAGCATGGGTTTCGGGAGTCTGTTTTTAACTTCAGTGTAGAATGCAGGTATCTTATCAGACTATATAAAATTACTAAGATAGAGTGTGCATTAGTTTTGAAATCGAGTCCTAAGTATATATCTAGCCTATGTTAATCAAGTAGTATTAAATATATTTTGAGATAGTTTAGACAATTAATAATTTCAATGAGAATATCATACAAGTTGAAGAATAAAATTAAGATTCTAAAAATGGATGGTAAACCTGCCACAACATCATCTCTGTAGCAAAGCAAGGAGAAAGCCACTAAAAATCACTTCCACTTCTTATTCATCTTAGGAAACTGTGAATTAGCAGAGACCCTACCAGGAGGTGCAAATTGCAATATGGCTTTCATTTCACACATACATCTCATATTATCATCATTGGGAACGCAGCAAACGGATTGGAGGAATTGTGCAGCCATAACTCTTTAACTGTTACACACTAACACACTTATTAAAATTATCTGGAACATAGGAAGTGCTTGATAAGAGAATCAGACCACAGCACAAATACAATGTGTTCTTTATGCCAAATCTGTCATTATGAAGAAAATTGGGAAAACACAAAGATTTTTGCTCTATAAAGGAAATAAGCAGCATGCAAAAAACTAAAATGCTATTTCTGATGTGACATTTTGTAATGAAGTGATACTGTAAAATTATCTGGACAGCAAAAGGTTTGTGGGTCCTAGTTACTAAGATAGCATTCATTTCTATAACTGCCGAATCCCTTTCATAGTATTTTAATTTGCAAAGGAACCTGACTTCACTATGGAAATGTTATGATAAAGCCTAAAAAGAATTTATCTGATCAAAGAAGAATGTATTACCACCATGTGGAGATTTGCTTCAAATCTTGCATAACAGCAATAATAAATACAACCCACTCTTGTACAAAAACAGATAATGGGAACGTCAGGGGAAAAAAAAGACTTTAAACTTTCTTTAATAAGATTATATTTCAGAAACTAAGGGAAGAATATTTACCCATAAATAAGGCTTATAAAAAAAACAGCTAAGATGCTGATGTCTCCCTAGTAACATCTGCTTGTCAAAGTAGTAAGCAATCAAGTCAGCAGCTGAAGACTGACAATCACCTACTGTAATATATTTTGGATTATAGATTCAGGATCATTTAGAGATGTTGATTCCTAGTGGTTATGTATAAATTACAATATGCACCAAGTTACCTAAAGAATAATTTAGTTCCAAAACTTAAATAGTGTCTCAGTGATAAATGAAAACACCATCTGCAGCTTCATAGTAATTTGTTAATTGAGTATAGAGTACATAGAATTAAAATCACTGCTGTCATCCCATAAGTTTTAAGGTAAGCCACTTAATGCAGTCATTCTATGAAGGTTCACGAACACCAACACTTTATACAGTTAGTCCATGAAAAACTGTGCTTATCAGTTCTATTGCTATACCAGTCATTCTACAACAAATAAAACTCAGAAATATGTTTTTCACCAGACCCCCAAAACCTGCTGATTTGGAGGGTTTATATTTAAGCCACTTTCAAGTCTTTCAAGATACATTAGAAATGTGATATATGAAATCCAGGGTACACATGAAACATAAGCCTGCACTAATCAAAGGGATCAGAAATTTATGATGAAAGCACAAGAAATAACTCTCATTACCAATGTAATGATAGATAGAGAATAATTTAATTTTCCTTGGTCAAGTGCAACACCAGCACAGATTCAGCCTTAAACATTTCTCTCAATTTTCTGATTTTCCCCAGTGTGTGAACAAATATGTGCAGGAGAAAAAAGAAAGTATGAATTAGCCTTGTCTCTAATAGGTGAGTAGTTCAACTACTAATCAAGTAACTAGCTGTCAAGATTAGGCTGCTTTGTTTTAACCTTCATGCCTTTGCTGTGTGAGGACTATTGCCACCACCCCTAGCAAGGGCTATAATCCTGGTCAAGTCCACAGTATTCAGGAAGCCCAACTCAAACTACTTTCAGGTTTGAGCAGAGAAGGCAGGGGGGAAAAAAAACAACCTGTAGAAAGATGCCAAAGTCCTATTGCAAACAATAAGGATGGGCAGAAGAAATAAAATCTCAGGCTATATTTTGCCTAGGTTGTTATATACTGCTACTCAGTGGTGCTGATTATATGAGACAGAACAACAGAAATCTCAGCTAACTGCACTATAGCACAGCCTGTGCTCTGGCTCATCTGCCTCTAGTACAGATATTGGTAGAGCTTTAATGAGAAGAGAAGACAATTTCAGGATATTTAAGTGACCTTAATTGAAAAGATAGCTATGGGAAATATACAGGTACACTGAAGAAGGAGAAAGAAAGCACAGCATGAAGACTGCATAAGAAATCTTACTCTTGCGAGTGATCCACTAGTGAAGTCACCTTAAAAAGTCACTCTGATCAGTTCTCAGATGGAGTACACTGAAACAGCAAAATCCTAGTATACTGTCTACTGTATTTTAAGGCAGCAATTTGTGTGGGTCATGCACATATTTAGAATCTAAACTTGAGCAGCAAACATATGAAAAAATTTGTTATTAGAAGAAAACAGGGAATTACCCTCAACTCCCTATCATGGAGAAGTTTTCAGAAATCAGTGCCTTTTTCTCCCTTTTTGCTAGATGTTTTCATGTGTCTTGCTTTAATCATGGGGTTTGTAGAGCTCTTAGGCACTATCCAGTAGCTTCATTAACTGTTTTGGATTCACTTCAAGTAGTCTTATTTCCTGACTCATCTACAACAGCAGCTTTAACCAATGCCAATTCCAACATCTACAGTTTTGAGGTTTGCTTTTTAATTTTTTAAAAAAGTAAAAAATTTTTAAAAAAAGAAAAAACCTCTATGTAGGTAACAATTCCCTTGAATGTGCAAGTTTTGGTGGCAGTGTCACTGGATACCTAGACTGCTGGGATTTTCACCCTTTTACACTGCAACATGTACACTTCCATGATTTCCACAGAATGGCACATATCCTTTGGGAATGAAAAATTCTGCTGATACTATTTCTCATCAGTATCTTTTATCAATTCATCTGTAACTAATTGATACACTTTTATGAAACAAATTCAGAAAGAAATAGAATTAAACGGCTTAACACACAAAAATATTTTCACTCTATCAAAAAAGTTACTCTCAGTGAATAACTTTAATGTCTGCATAGTATAGACTTTTCATTCACTTCCAAAACTTCTCTGTCTTCCAGAGTCTCAAAAGCAGCCACTTCCAATAAATTCTTCTGTATGTGATATCATAACAAGAAGCATCTTTTCATTCTAGTGCTTGGAAAAAATATGAATGCCTCACTTTTAATTTGCAACAGACATTAAGTTTTATACAGCACTTCAGATGAGCTGAATAATCACACACCTGCATGAAATTTCCCACTAACTATTACAGCCTAAAGGAACCTACATGTCAGGCAAGAATCTTGATTTAGGCAATAAATGACTAAAAGTCTAGTGTCATCCTACAAATTAGCATGAAAGAACATCACATTAAGGGGAGGAGGGGGGACACCAAGACAAAACAAATGCCAACGGGTAACTTTTATGGCTTACCCATTTTGTATCTCACTTTACTGGAGCTCCCTTGGTTGTCTGACCCACATGACACATTAGCATACATAAATCAAGCCTAATTATAAATTGCTGTGTTCTTAAGGAAAGTGAAGGCTGTGGCTGATATATCAAGATATGTTTAAGGCATGTAAATCAGTATTTGCACTTGCTGTGGAATGATAAATTGAAACAGAATGGACGATCTGGATAGTGAGTGCAAGAGGCAAAAAAATACTAGTAATTCCTTGTAAAAAGAAAAAAAACCCAGTGTATTAAGTTGTCTCAGAGTTTAATTCTTCAAACTGCAACATTAAACTCAGTCTTTACTCCTATCCATGTTTGCAGAAAGTTTATTGAGGGCTCTATGGGAGCAGAATAAAGACATGTTCCTAATACTTCATCTGATTACCAAACACCATCACTCAGTACCACAGCTATTGAACGTCACAACTGCTAAACAAAAGGGATCTCATCCCATGTCATTATTTCTACTTGAGAAGGATACTATGATCCACCATGAAAGAATCTCTGAGCAATAAGCAATTGTAAATACTATGATAAGATACTGTCTCCATTAGAGCACTGTCTCTAGTGGTCTGATAATAACCAGATGAATTACTATAGACTCAGGGCAGACAGACAGACACTGAAACATGAATTGTCTTTCCTTTCTTCACAGGAAGCAACAGTTTTCACCACCACTGTACAACAGCTGTTTCAATGTCCTCTGTATATGTGTGTGTGATAAATAGAGTTCTTAATGGATCGAAATATTTGATATGAGCTTTTAACAACAAATCGTGCCTAGAGAAAGGGGAATTTGCCTCCAAACTCTTTCCCCCATAGACCTATTAACAAAGAAGAGCTCCAAGAATATAATGATGTTAAACCAAGCAGATGCTGAAATTTGAACTCCTTCTGAGCCTTTTATCCCCATTTGAAAAATGTCTCTGACAACTGATGCTTGCCCCGATATTGTCAGTTTTTCCTCTTAGTACTGTTATGAACATTTCAGCAATAATTCTATATACTGTGCTGCTTCTCACCTCCATAAACTTGCAGAACTACAATGAACCTTTCTTTACCCCTCTTATGTGTTAGCAGAAGACGGTTAGCAAGGAATGAGACAGTTTTTCCTCACTCGCTGCTACCACCAACAAATTTGAGTAGTAAAAAGAAAATAGAAGAGCAGTAGGTCAAATGTATTTATCAATGACATAAGATGTTATCAAATACACCATGTACTAGCAGGAAACCATTGCAGTAAAGGAAAGATACATACTACATAGGTCTGACGGAATATTGTTAAGCTACTTGACTAGCCTTTAGAGTGGCTAAAAACATTTACAAATCATTGCAAGCACAACATATATGATATTAGTTTCTGTATTACCTGGCCATGACCTGCCTCACCTGGGACTGTGTCTGACCCTACTTACCCTCACTGGGCCTGATCCTGACCTCCCACTTATGAGCTGACATCCTGGTCTCGCCTCACCTCATCCCATCCCAATGGAGGTACCTGGTGTCTAGGCTGGGGGCTGCTCCCCCCAACCTGTCCTGCTCCTTTGCTGGGGCAGCAGAACAGGTCATGCCAGCCCAAGGGTCCCCCCATAGCTCATAGTCCCCAGGGAGGAGCCACCCCTCATTGCACCCTCACAGGCTCAAATGTTTGGTTTTTTTTGTTTTGTTTTGTTTTTTTAAGTAAAATATCAAAGTATGATTTGAAAATCTCACCAGATCTTCCTGTAATTGATTTTTCATGATAAGATTAATCAAGTGACCCCTCTTCCATTAAGTTTCAATAAATTAGCTCCTGAGCATCTGTAATTGCTATGTTGCAAGCAGTACCTAGGAGCATAACCTCTCATATCACCTGCAGAAGAATTTCCTTCTTAGGTCAAAGGAATGTGTTTTATTGAATACTATGTATGTCTTACAGGAATATTGAAAAAAATTATTTCTCTCCATAAGCCCATGTGATACCACATGATCTCAGGAGATAATTGAGACAGATGTACTTTACACTAATTGCTTTGGAGGTTCTCTGACACTGAAGGTCTGTAGTTACTTGCCAATTCTCCAAATCCCCTAAATAAGTGCTCAACACATGGACTTTGCTCTATAAAAACCCAGTTGTGGTATTACTGGGAAGAATTACCACTCAATTCTCTACCCATATTCACATCTATGTATTTTAAATGTCACTGCCCTTCAGGCAGCAATTCCATTTGTTCTCGTACCCAGGCAAGGCTTTGGTGTGTTTTGAAGTCACATCCACTCTCTACCCCGTACACCTGGCCACATCTCAGGGATTCTGCTGGAGCTCAGGTGCTACAGTGATGAAAAGAGATCACTGGGGTACATACACAGCAGCACATCTCCATGCTGGTAACCGACCTGGGGCTAAGAATAGAAGAAGGTATAAAATATGGCAGGGGGAACCACCAGAAGATTTTGTCTTGCCTGGAACTTACTATCACATACAACTTGTTGTAGTTTCTTAGAAAGTACTTCAAGAAGAAGAGAACCAAATAAAAGACATAGGAAGAGACAATATCTTTAATTTGATATAGGTTAAAAAAGTGAGCAAACATTTGAGTGCACAGTCCTTTAACCAGACTAGACCCCCAAAAGTACAAATTTCAAGCTAAAACCAGTAACAGAATCAATAGCTTTTAGTTTTACCTAGAATCAAACCCAGATTTTAATAAAAAAATCATGTATCAAAGATTTAAAATTACATCTAGGCTTGCCACATGCTAAAACATTCACACACCATCATTTTCTCAAGGAAATATCACACAGTATTTTGTAAGCTGTCAGAGTACATCTCAAGAACAGCAGACTTACTATTACTCTCAGCTTTTACTAGATATTTTCTGTTACATATCTCCACAATTAGACATCTTCATGTTTACCTTCATACTCTTTCATTTTATATCCTTAGGCACTGGCTTCTTTCATGTAGGTCACTTGGTAAAAAAGCAACATGCCTCTGTCAATAGCTAAATGTTTTTGGATGCAAGAATCAATCTACCTCTCTCTCTCTTTCACATATATGTATATGGGCCACATATCCTGTCTCTTTCTCTGTACTAATAAGCAGATATATAGTGGTCCGTGTATACAGATCTATATCCCTATGGTAGAAATCAGTTTTTTCTCCATAATAGCCAGTAAGGTAATTACCTCACTATGTTCTGCAGCCAGCAACTAAATGCATCATCTTGCCAGAAGAAAGACTATGACATATACCATAATCTGAAAAGTATTACCTTCAGTGCTTTAATCAATGTTAACATTAACAGCACTCATCTCTTGCAAAGCATGAAACTATTGACCTCCTAAAGACCTATGGTAAGAAATGGCAGTATTTTATCCTGGAATTTAATTTGTGTTTGCTACTAATTAAAATACGTGTGACATGTTTCTAGCATTAACCCCAGTTGAAATCAAGCTGTGGATTGTGCCTTTCTCTCACAAAATTTCAAGAAGAAACCTAGGGATAACGGTATTACAGGAATGAATCAGCTAGAAATCCCATGTAATTCATTAAGGAAGCAAATCAGTGTCACACAGATGTAGAGACACATGAGCTGGTTCTGCAATGTCTCTGAAAGGAATTTAAAAAAACTTTGAAAGAAAAATATCAGATAAGTGCAAAGAACCAAATTATTCCTCCCGGACTTTACAGGACTATGTCTGAGTTTAAGTTCAGAGAGTATTATGAAATGAAATCTGCATTTTTCTCTTCTTTCCCAGAGACAACCTTCCACTGTCTGCGATGTCTTTACTCTTAAATCTTCTACACTTCAAAATACTTTCTATTTTTTTAAATTATATTTTCTGGGGACTGTGTCATTATTATTATTACTGCTGTATCACCTCCAATAAGGTTCACACTCTGGGATTATCCTATATTATCCTATAGAGTCTAAAATTTCAGCTATCCCAACAAAGTCTGGGTGGAGTAGGTGCATGCTGGGGCTCTCCCATCTGCCCAAAGGGCAATCCAGGCCCTGTCCCAGTCCGCTTAATGGTCTTCCTTTGGCAAATAAACCACTAGTATAACAGAAAACTCCTAACACCAGAACAAACCAGACCCCTCCAAAAAGGGCAGTAAGTCCTATCTTTTCTCATCCCACCATATTTTCCCTTGCTTTTCTTAGCCAAAGAAAAGAGGATATATCATCCATTTAAAATCATTAATCAGGTGAATAACAGACAGCCCTAAACCCTTTCTAGACAATTTTACTGTAAGATCCATGGGTTACAGATCAATTGCTACGGACATTTGGATCTTCTTTTCACTCAGGTTCCTGAAACTCAGCTGAAAGATGACATTCTTATTTTACAGAGCAGATACGAGTATGAAAGTGGTCTTGAAGTGAAAACCTACATTTCATTGTGAATATATAAATTGATACTGAAAAATTAGAAGCCATTTGTGAAGGTCTTCTTTTAGATAGAAGTCTATTGTGGGAAGATGAGGCAAGTTTAAGGCTGGAGTGATAGGAAAAAGAAAATGCTTATAAACATCCTCAGAGCCATTTTTTGGTTTTGAAATTTTCATCTAGGAAAGACAGACAATGTCTGGACTGAACCTTAAGATATTTTGAGGTGGTTGGTTTTGTTCTTGGTTTGTTGTGGGGTACCCCCCCACCACCACTGAGTAGAGTAACAAAATGCTCATCCAAAGAAAGTCCAAAACCACACAGACTGAAACAGTCCACGTTGTCAGCTTGAACCCAGTCTCTACAGAGCAGAGTTAATGTGAAGCTTTACATTCATGGGGACCTGGCTCCTTTGAAGAGACCAGCAGCGGTCTCTGCAGCCCCTGTGCCTCCAGAAAGCCTCATGCTGAAAAACAATGAGACCTTACAGTCAAGCTTCAGTAACTTTTCAGTTCCAATATTTTTTGTCAAATTTTCTTCCTCCATTTATCTTCCCTCTGACAAAGAAGTAATTTAAGAGAAAAATACATTTTTAAAAGGGTAACAACCCAGTTGAGATGAAAAACAGTTATGATTTTAAGGTGAGCTTTAGCTGCTATCAGTTGTACTGTGATGATAATGTTCGTGTTTCATGATGCCACCTGCAGCTTGTGTGATAGATGTGATTGTGTATCTTGTTTTGATACAAGAGACACCCTAGAAATGTTGTGTGTTTCCTGGCCATAAAACATGACTGCCAATCCTCTCAACCTCCCTGGAATCAAATAAAAATGAGAGACAGTGACCTTTCTGCTGGGGAGAAAAAGAACATGAATAGGAAGAAAAAATGAATAATGTGCAGTGACTCTCATGAAACACAGAATTATTTCTTCCAAGAGTAGTTACCACTTCCCACTGAGAAAGATTCTAGTACCCTTTTTTACACTATCATACTTCACTACCAACTGATTTTTATTGAAATCAGTGGGCTTACTCAAGGAGTAAGAAAAAACGAATTTTGAAAAAGGATTGCTCAACCCAGTCCGCCATTGCTAAATCCTTTGATTTAGCAACATGCCTAATAAGTATTTTTCATCCTTTGCTTTCACCCATTAGGTATATTTTCATAAAACTAAGCATACTTTATTGCTATTTATATTTTTAAACAACATAATCCTATAATCCTCTACTTGCAACAGTGATATTTAATTAGTTAAGCATTATTACATTTTTATACTTTATATATAATGGGAAAAAAATCAGTGTAATATGGCAATAAATTTGCCAATACTGAAACCTTATCATGAATATTTGGGAATTCTAAGCAATATCCAGCAATCTTAAACAATAACATAATAATGAAATATATTCATATGGGGTATCATTCTATCTGAAGTCCGTGATAAGGATTGTAGAAAATGTAATCCTGCTAAGTCACACCAGTTAAGACTGCAAAATACTATTTTTGACAATCCTCTGTGTCACTAATGAAACATCACTGACACAAATAGGGTGTGATTCTAATCTTGATACAGCTATAACAGTATTGCTTTTAACAGGTTTTGATTTACAGATATGACCAAGATTCATGTCTGTATTTTAACACGCCATTGTTATAAATATTGAATATCAATGGAGTGAAAAAATTAATTGTATTAGGCTGAAAAAAAACTACCGAAGAATTAACAAGGCTCATGCTTAAATCAGCTAAAGGAATTATCTTGCCCTTTCTACCACATCAAATGAAAAAGGAGTTTGGAATACAAGATATAATTTTAAAACAGAGCAAATCATTCTGCTAGTAATATTCAATTGATTCCAATAGAATTAGGCTAGCTGGGAATTTCTTTGTCTGTGTTGCAGAAAGACCTTGTTCACCTGGTTGGGAAGCGTGAGGGCTCAGTTCTTCATGAGAACGTCAAGTGTGGAAGCAGAGTTATTGCCTGGTTATAGACCACGTTCTGGTTTCAGTTTCTCTCAGGCAATTTCATTTAGTGCTTATATAAGACTGTACGCAAGTATAGCTGCACAGCCAACATCAATAGCTTAACACATTAATACAGACATTGACTGAAATGCTGTAACACTTCAGTTACTAATTCAATTACTAGTTCAAAAAACTAAACTGTGTTTCTATCTCCCTTGCAACTATTTACCAACCCATCTAACCTAGTCATTAACTTAGTAAGAATGTAAGGGACAGACTCTCAGCTGAAAAGCTAAAACAGTTCCCTGACTTCAGTGGAACTTGGTTGGCTTAAAGTAACAGACACTCTCCTAGACTGAGATTTTTCAGAAAGCAAACAAAGTAAACAGAATATGCTTTCTAAGTCACAACTCTAAAATATATCCTGTAAATTATATTTTTTCTTCTCCCTCAGGAACTGGAACCTTGAGACTACAAAAATGTCAGATTTTAACAAATATTAACCTTTTAATTCTGGTCTCTTTTTTCTAGAGGGTGGCTGCTGGGCTGATATGAAATACTGATGGACTATCCATCACATAGCTTCTGCCTATGGGTCATTGCACAGCCTTAAACTACCACAGAAACTGAAAGATAAGTCTTCTGATGAAATACTTGCAATTCTTTAGAGATATTTTGAGCTAATGCCAGTGTTTATCCCAGAGTGGTTTCTCTGCTGTCAGCAGAAGCAAAGAGTGTTTATAATGCAGTTTGCATCAAGACTGAAACACAGTTCCATAGACTGAATCTGAGCAACAGCCAGGCAAAGCACCTGGAGACTATTTTGTCTGCATTATTCACAGTACAGAATGCAAGATCAAAAGTCAGAGTTCACCAACGAGTGTTCACATATGGAGTACAAGGCTCTTTTTGAGATATTGAAATTTGGAGCAATGCATTTCTCTCAAGTATTATAAGCATTTATATTCCTGTGTGACCAAAGAGGATAGCCCTAAGCAGCAGCCTTCAGGCTTACAGTTACACACACACACACACACACACACACAGAGGTATGGAAAGAGATGTGGTTATACAGGGTATTAAGGAAGAAACCTTTTATACAGAAAAGGTTTGCAATGTGCCCACCCCAGTTTTTAGAGAAAACATGCATAGCAGGATGAAGTTTGTTTGTTATGTGATATTTTATCTGCCAAATTCCAATCTCACAGTGCCAGTGAATGGTCAGAGGACCTTGGTAGTGTTATGTTCTGCATTTTAGGAATAAATACAAGAGAAGGAAAAAAAAAAAGGGGATTGAATTTGGCCAATACACTAACAGGTCCATCTTGGAGATTTTGTTGCAATACAGTGAGGGGATTCTCACTTTTTTTGCTTTGCATCTATTTGCAATCTATTTCAGCTGGTGGTGCCCAGACTTCTGTGGGACCCTACCATCTGTCCAAATAAACATTATATTTTGTTCAGATCTTGGAATGCGTTCTTCTGTTCTTGTGTTTCAGACATCCAAGAAACAAAATAAAAAGCAGCATACAAACTAAATATAAAGAATCCAATACTCAGACAAATTTAAAGAAAATGTAGTTTGGAGGCCCTGCCAATAATGGATGCATCTCTTGCAACACTCTCACCATGAGAATTCTTTACAACTTCAGTTATCTTATTTGAGAGCTTGCACATTACTCACAAGAAAAGGTACTTGACAGTTAAATATATTACATACAGAGTCTTTGTACTATGAAACCAAGTCCCTTCCCCGCCCCATGCTTTTTTTTTTTCTTCTCCCTTCCCTTTATCAAACACCACTATTGACCAGGGAGCAAAAGCCCCTAAGATACTAAATCTTCAGACCATGAAGGGAAATGGAATGGTTTTCTAATGGAGTATATCTGAGTGCCTCTGGCTTTTAGAACCCGTCTTTAAAGTCTGCTTACTGAGGCATAGATGACCACTCAAACACAGACAGATTTGTCACTTCGGTTTTCAGGACACCCATCCTGTAAAGACCACAAAGTAATTGCAAGGACTTTAGTGGTTAGACTTTCTCTTGCTATTCATGAGGTTCTTGAATTGGATTTAATTTCATGCCAGATTTGACTCTATCAATGGAAGACCAGCTCAAATGATTTCTTAAGAAATGCCCAGATAACACCAGCCATTGTTATAAATCTTTTTATGCTCCATAATGCAGAGCAAGAAGAGATGTTTTGACTGTAGAAATCAAAGTATAGCTACCATTGTCCCAAGGGCATATTGTAGTGTAAATATTTTACAGTGTACACTTACTAAGGACATACCTTTAATTATATTTCAGCCAATTTATAATCCAGGTCTTTGGAGCCATAGATCTATACAAAAGGACACTAAGCCTCTAGTGTACTGTGTCATCAAGGTTTTCTTTCTTTGTCTCAGCCTTTCTGTCCAAGATATAATCCTCATGATGTTGGGACTGCTTATCTCTTCACACGCTCTTGCACACTTGTTTTCATGTTATTGCGAGTAGCAGACTTATTACGATCTTAGGACCAAAGTTTTAGCATGTAAATGGATGACCTGGAACGAGCTAATTTGCAGATGCCCTGGAGATAAAGATCCCGTATCAACTCAGGAACTAGGATGATGGAACTGAGGTCAAGAATTCATGTAGATACTGTGTTTAGTAACAGTTACATATCAAAGAATTTTCACCAGTAAATTTCAGAGTACTTGACCACTGAAGGAAAGAATTTCAGCTCCCTTTTACGAGTGGTCAAAATGAAGCAGGAAATAGTCCAATAAAACCCCACAGAAAGGTGGTAGCACAGTTATGAATAAAGCCAAGTTTCCTGGTTGCCAATGTTATGACCTGTCCAGTTACCTGGCAAGAGAAAGTGAGTATGGCCAGCTGTATTCACAGTCCCCCCACAGAGACAGTGATGGGAACTGAAAACTTTGGCATTCCTGCCTCACTGCAGTCCTTTTATAACACCCTTTTCTAGCTGTGACAATTTCCAATTCAAACATAAATTGACAACATTACCAAAACCCTTATGAAATAAGTGGATTTCATCTTCCAGTAACTTTTCTTACCCAAGCCTCAAAGATCTGGTCAAACCCTACAGAAGAAAGAAAAAAAAAAAAAAAAAAAGCAGCCCCACACAAAAGACCAAACCCAAAACTCATACACTGAAAGCTAAGTGTTAGACTTAGCTAGAAAGTCACCTTTTCTCAACATCCATAGTTAGATTGCAATTTGACTCGATAATGTTGCTTCCAATACATTCTGATTTATAGATCTGCTGCCATAAAAATGATGCAAATTGGTTCCATGGAACCAGCTGCAGAGTCATACTGATTTACACCACCTCCTCCCCAGTAGGAATGTTAATAACCATGTTGTTTTGGGGTCCTTTGCTGAGACTGGTTAAAACTCTGAAGAACAAACCTGTTTTATGTTAGTTGAAAGCTCCACCTTCTGCACTCAATGAAGTGCTGAATCAAACAACATCACCACACCCAGCTTTTCTGTGGTCTCTATAAAAACAGCACATAATGTTAATATAGGACAACACTAGATTTTTTTTTTTTTTAAATGCCTGAGCTCATAGCTCCCAAAGTATTTGAAACTACATTTTACTTCATCAAGTCACTCAGACTGTATGCATGAAACAAATACGGTGGCTGGATCATTGTTTGTGTCTTTCACTTGCTGCCACCAGAAACCACTGTCAGTGTCTTCTGTATTTAGAAGTAGTTGAAGCAGCAGCTTCTGTTTCACACAGTGTTTGGACGTGTTCCTGAATTCCCATACAATGCAGTGGAGATGAGTGATTTCAAACCCACTCAAACTGTAGATTCGGAAGCTGTTCTTGAATTCAAAGATTTTTAAAGAAGAGCAGAAAGAGATGAGAAAAAATAATCTCAAATGAGGGAACAGGACGTAAAATGCATTCAAGAGCAAGCAGAATAGAAACCAGAGAGAATATGTGAAAAATTGATCACTGGGAGAATCTAATTTCTTCTCCCTCATACAAATCCAGCTTTTATACAGAGATGATACTTACATATGTCTTTCCTTAACAGGAACATCAGAGAAAAAGTGAACTGACTGTACAAGTAATACACAACAAAGTAATAACTACGCAAAGAAAAAGAGTTCATGAATTTCTCCTGGTTTCCAAGCTTGAAAATAGCTGAAAAGGTTCAATAAGATTGAATAACAATAAATTGCAATACTGTAGGGGGAAAAAATTTTGGGGAAGAAGTTTCATTAAACAGAAAAGACAGAACAATTCATGTTTAGATTAATATTTAAATTAACCAGCATTATAATACAAAGTTATATTTACTCTTATATAGAGTCCATATATTTCAGCCTGTGCAAGTCTATCATAAAAAAAAAAATCTAGGTTTCATCAGTCATGAAGCAAACATAGTTATGAGTCTATTTTAAACACACTTCACACACACACTACAGACTTTAAGCCCCCAGAAAAATTAAATCCCACTCAATATCTTCATAAAATCTACCTAGCTGTTTTCCACAAGGATTCTTATGAATCATTATGAGCTTCTATGAAACTAAGAGAGGGGTTTTTTTGTTGTTGTTGGGTTTTTTTAACTAAATAACAGAACAGAATGTTCTCAGTAGCTCTTCTGGTATGTAACAATACAACACCAGCAAAACAATTGGATGAAATCACGTTTCCTTGTCTGCTTCAGGCTTACTGGAAAATTAGGGAGAAAAATGAAGGCCAAACTACGTGCAAACAAAAAGGTGTCTCTTCTCTCCAAAAATAATGTAGATTACCAGAATAAAATGTTAACATAGGATCCCTACACTATTTCTACAATGAGCTGAAGCTACTGCCAAAACATAGTAAATGCAATTCAAGACAGCTGCATCAAAGAATCTATTATTGGCCTGGGCACACTATTACACAAAAGCAGAGAAATTACTATTATATAACCATCAAGAAATGGAAAAATTATTATTTTGGTCAGAAACAAGTAAAATTCTAATTTATTTAGAGAATATCGGCTTAGATTTTCAACAGAGTGAAAAGAAGTAATGCACATATTCCCCTGAATTTTAATAGCGTTTAGGTTCCTTTGAGAAGCCAAGACAACACTTTCAATTAAACTATTTTGCATAATAATTTCATGGCTTGATCCTGATATGCACTGAGACAATTCCCACTGCATTCAGTGAAAGTTTAGGGTAATCAGCATCTCTTAGCACCTGACTGAGAAAACCCCACACCATAAAACTTCTCAGTTACCTACTTCATAGATTTAAAACAAAAACAACAACAACAAAAAAACCCCACCTACCACAAAGAAACAAAAAAACCCAAGAAACAAACCCCCCCCCAAACAACATATACCTGACGGGCAACAGAACTGATTATGTAAACAAAGCTAAAGGAAAAATTAAAAAAAAAATATCAATGGAAAGCCTCCCTAGGTGAACATTTTGAATATCAGCTATCAAGAATAAAGCTTCCCCAGGCAATCCTCAATACAGTAGCTATCTGATTAAGATACCCACGCTGAGACAGGAATGAGCGCCAGTCCTTGTTACAGTATGACTGTTCATTCTGTAAAAACTATACTTCCCCTCACTAACCATTAAATATGTTGTGACATCTACAATTATACCGTGTGACATTATCAAATAACACACAAGTAAAAATTAATATTGTCATTATCTGCTCATTTAAAACATGGAGCATTGTACTGTATCATGTATTGATGCTGGGAAGCGTGTGAAATCTGATGTCTATAATGAAAGATTTGAACATATTTACAGAATCACAGAATCACTAGGTTGGAAAGGACCTTCAAGATCATCAAGTCCAACCATTAATCCAGCACCACCATGTTCCCTAAACCATGTCCCAAAGTGCCACATCCACACGTTTTTTGAACACTTCCAGAGATGGCGACTCCACCACCTCCCTGGGCAGCCTGTTCCAATGCCTGACCACCCTCTCAGTGAAGAAATTTTTCCTAATATCCAATCTAAACCACCCCTGGCGCAACTTGAGGCCATTTCATCTCGTCCTATCGCTGGTTACTTGGGAGAAGAGGCCAACACCCTCGTCGCCACAACCCCCTTTCAGGTAGTTGGAGAGAGCGATAAGGTCTCCCCTCAGCCTCCTCTTCTCCAGACTAAACAACCCCAGTTCCCTCAGCCGCTCCTCATAAGACTTGTGCTCCAGACCCCTCACCAGCTTCCTTGCCCTTCTCTGGACACGCTCCAGCACCTCAACATCCTTCTTGTAGTGAGGGGCCCAAAACTGAACACAGGATTCAAGGTGTGGCCTCACCAGTGCCGAGTACAGGGGCACAATCACTTCCCTACTCCTGCTGGCCACACTATTTCTGATACAGGCCAGGACACTGTTGGCCTTCTTGGCCACCTGGGCACACTGCCGGCTCATGTTCAGCCGGCTGTCAACCAGCACCCCCAGGTCCCTTTCCGCTGGGCTCTTCTCCAGCCACTCCTCCCCAAGCCTGTAGCGTTGCATGGGGTTGTTGTGGCTGAAGGGCAGGACCCTGCACTTGGCCTTATTAAACCTCATACAGTTGACCTCTGCCCATCGATCCAGCCTGTACAGATCCCTCTGCAGAGACCTCCTACCCTCCAGCAGATCAACACTCCCACCCAGCTTGGTGTCATCTGCAAACTTACAGAGGGAGCACTCGATTCCCTCATCCAGATCGTCAATAAAGATATTGAACAAGACCGGCCCCAGAACCGAGACCTGGGGAACACCGGATTTAACGCCATTCACCACAAGTCTCTGGGCTCGGCCATCCAGCCAGTTCCCCACCCAGCGAAGAGTAAACCTGTCTAAGCCACGAGCCACTAGTTTCTCCAGCAGTTTCTCTGCTGTGGGAGACGCTGTCAAAGGCTTTACTACAGTCCAGATAGACAACATCCACAGCCTTTCCCTCATCCACTAGGCGGGTCACCTGATCATAGAAGGAGATCAGGTTGGTCAAGCAGGACCTGCCTTTCATGAACCCATGCTGGCTGGGCCTGATCCCTTGGTTGTCCTGCACATGCCCTGTGAGCACTCTCAAGACCAACCGCTCCATAATCTCCCCCGGTACGGAGGTCAGGGTGACAGGCCTGTAGTTCCCAGGATCCTCCTTCCGGCCTTTCTTGTAGACGGGCATCACATTGGCAAGCCTCCAGTCATCTGGGACCTCCCCTGTTAACCAGGACTGCTGATAAATGATGGAGAGTGGCTTGGCAAGCTCCTCCACCAGCTCTCTCAGTACTCTCGGGTGGATCCCATCAGGCCCCATAGACTTGTGGGTGTCCAGGTGGTTTAGCATGTCCTTGACTGCTTTCTCCTGGATTATGAGGAGTATATTGTGCTCTCCATCCCCATCTTCCAGCTCAGGGGGCTGAATACCCTGTGGATACCTGGACTGGCTATTAAAGACTGTATTACGATTCCTCTAACCCTGTATCTTTTCAAAGATGCATGGATAATGATCTGCCATTCACCTGGAAAACTTTTGGGCTGGAAACTCTCTTGCAGGCCTTACGACTTGGTTGGGCAACTAGCAATGAGAAGATGCTTGATTTTATGCTTTGTGCATGTTCATTTTAGTGCTAAGTACACGTTATAGTTTTAAGCATGCGTTTAAAATTTTCTCTGCAACTGAACCAGTGATCTATACATATTGTATTCAGGTAGGATAATCCCCTTGCCTATGGTATAGTAGGATTCTATGTCCAAACTATGCAAAAGTAGCATGTTTATTTACCATCCAAAAAAGTAGAAATGGTGCATGGAGTTATTTTATTTTCACATGGAGTAGCATTCTGTAGCATGTAACTAATAATTCCCTTTAAATCCTAGAAGTAAGATACAATTAAGGGACATAAAACTACCACCTGCCACTTAGTCTAGTTGTTAGCTCAACCATGATGACATTATGGTTGTGATACAATAATCCTGCAAAAACAGTATTACTGCTAGGCTGCCTAGCACCTGAATTTAAACAGTTTTTAAAGCACCCTGGTATAAATACTAGCAGTATGTTTTAAAGAGTTTTCTTAATTATTTACTGTATCTGAAGCAGCTCAGGCTCTCACATGAAACTCTCTGTAATTCTCTCCCATCCAGCTGGATGCTGGGTGATCTCAAACTCCTAGTGAGAGCAGCAAAAACTGTGTTTGCAAGGCATGTCACTGGAAGCTCTTGGTCCTTTGGCAGATTCACTTGCAGCCATTTGTGCAGTACTAGAATCGTTTCATTCAAAGCACATCTCAGAGAAGTTTTAAATAGCTACAGCAGAAAGTCTTCAAAATCTTTCAGATTTCTAAATTCAGTGAAACGGTAACTGTTCTCCTTAGTCATTAGTCATTTCCGTTTAGCATGACTCCTCTTACATAGAAAAGCCGGATTTCCAGGGGGAATACCAATATAATGGCCCAGCCAGATACCAGAACATGATAGTTAAAATAAAAATCAATACTGAGCCATACAGATCCTAAAGTACACTGAAGATAAAATTGTTTTCCACTGTAAATGTAATTTAAAAGTCTAACACATTCAATACATTTGATATTGATTATTCTAGCAGTATTTCTGAAGACTAATGGATACAGTGTGTACAGGCTTCAGTGTATTGGAGTACAAAAACTGCTTTTGTTGTCCTAGCAACAGCCAGGAAAAAATGATCTCGCAAATCAAATTCAATGGAAATGCAGTGCTTTACTGAAATAGACAACTAAATGATTTTAAAATATGGCAACTTAAAATATACTTTATGAACTTGAATCTGGCCTTCCCAAGCTGAGATTGTTCTAAGGAGCAGACAGGACGGGAAGAGTGAACACACATTTTAGTGAAGAGTAACAACTACGAAACTAAGGTGCCAGACTGGAACATTCTGCATATGTATCTGCTCAGTTGCCTTTGGCTACCGTTGTCTATGGGGCAGAGAATTCCCAATTCCCGTCTCCTCCTGTTACCAGGGAATCATATGTGAGGCTATTTCTACAGAGAGATAATGAAAACAAGTCTAAGGAGGTACTTTTATTGTCACTGCAGTCTCAAGAAAGCACCACGAGGGGCAGAAAGGATGACTGGATCTGTACGCCATTTAATAGAACAAGGTACAATCAAGTGTGTCATGTTTCCTGGAGACAGTCTCACTTTATCTGACATATAGAAAGGGAACTGGAGGATGTTACTCTAACTCCCACCTCCCCATATTGTTTCATGATGCTGTATGCTCTGAACACCCCACTGACCTCCATCACTTGACGTCTAACTGCAGAGTCAGATTTGTCTCGTTAATCCAGGTCCTACTGCAATTAATGGAGTAATAGTGTTTCCATTTACTTATTAATGTACCTTGTACCGTGTTTATTTTATGAGCATCTTCAACAGGAATCCTCTAAGGAATAGAAAAAGCGAATAGCTAAACATATTTCAAGATCCATATGAAATTGGAATGAACCAGGGAACAAAAATAAATCACAACAGGTCTTGAAGAAAACGGGAGGAATAGGTTTACCAGATTTATGGTAGACTGTACTTCAATGTAGTCTCATAAACATTTATGTTGGATTGTATCTGAGATGATCAGATCAAGTGTCTATAAACTGAAAGTGATGACATACAATTAACACTTCTGGAAAATGATTTACTGTTCATTGGTCAGCTAAACCAGGAAAGAGTTCATAGGAAACAATACCTGAATATCTGGTATGCCCAGAGGGACATCAGATATGAGAAAACAATGAGTATTTTTGAGGTATCTTTTAAAGCAGACAGCCAATTACTCTTTCATCAATATAATGTCTGTATGTACAATTGAAAGAGGGAAATGATCACAAAGAGGATTAAAATATATTTTAAATTAAGTTCTGTTAACTACTTCCATATACTTGAAAAAAAAAATACAAACAGGATTTTTGTAGCTTCTTAGAGTTAAAACACCATTTAGAAAATCATAAAAATCAGGAGAGTCTGAAATAGATTAATTCCCGGTAGAGTCTCATGTAATTATAATATAAGAAAACGGGTATCTTGTTAAAGAAAGTATACTGTATATACATTTTTACACATCATTGCAAAGGAATATTGACAACCTGTGGGCATGACGTGATCATGAAATTAAAAAAAAAATCTTTCTAGATATTTGAACAGCTAATTATCACAAATAGCACGTATTTTACTTCCTGGAGAAGATATCAGTCAGATGTAGTCATCGTTTAGATAGACTTTGTTAGACTTTTTAGAAGTGTTTAGATTTGCCCTGTCTTTGCCACACAGAAATTAATAGGTCTGGGTTTGGGGATTTTTTGTTTTGTTTAGAGTTTTGGAATTTTTTTTTTGTTTGGTTGGTTGGTTTTTTTTAACTTCATTGACCACTGGTGGATTTCTTCTGAAATCCTAGTGTTAAACATTTATTTATTGCTTATATTGTTCATTGTTGCTATATGCATTATCATCATCATATACAATATGTCCACTTACAGTGACAACCTCTTTTATGATGCAAGGTTGCTTAATTCTGTTGTCTAGTTTTGACAGTAGATTCCTTAATTACATATCTAAATAATGTGAACTACCAAAAATTTTGTTTAGATTTAAAAGTAAAAGTATAATAAGCGAACAGCCACATAAACCTAGAAGAGAAGTGGTTTAAGAAATCTATTATGATGGGGGGGAAAGTGATTTTCTTTGAGAGCTTTTGAAGTCAGTTGTTTTTGTTTTTTAAACACTGAACTAAAACTGAACCCCCATGTGCAATTTTCACCAGCTACACTGGAACCTCAATGGGACTGATGCAAGAAAGTACAAAATATAAAGTTGTAAAGCTATGTTTGAAATCGCTAGCGAGAGAGTAAGACATCAATGCTGCGCTTATTCCAATGTCACTGGAATGATCCATCGTCTATGAATTCTCACGGACAGTAAGAAATTCAACATTAACTACTTTAGTGCTAAAGTGCAAGACTCAGGGAGATGGAATGGATGATGATGCAAAAATAATTCTTTTGTTCATGAACAGCAATAGTAATTTAGTATAACCATATCCCTGCAGACGAATATCCCTGTGTAATGCAGAATACTTTCATCAAGCAAAATGTGACTCTGTCTCAACCTAATCTCCAAGTCATGTCACCTCTGGAAAACCTCCGCTGAACAAAGCTTTATTTTGCTTTTCAGCTCCAGAATCAGTTTCTTGTTAACATGGAAGGTAAAGACAGACAAATGCCAATGAAATGTTGAAATTTAATGGTAAAATACATATACTATTCTTTCACTAAGCAATATGTATTTTCAACAGGGTTATGGATAGAGCATATGGATGTCACTTTGGAAATATAACTGGAATACGGTAGATTTTGCTGATGGCTTGTTTGCATAGGAAATTTGTATGAAAGTTGAAGTGTACAATATAAAAATATCGTAAATAAATGAAAACAATTCTTCATTTATAAGCATCCCTATTCAATACAAAAAGGCCTCATTCTCACTTAGCTAGTAATGGGTTAGAGGTGATTTAAGCTTAAAAATTAATATATCCACAAGGGAGATATACTGTAATAATAGTGCTAATTAGCAATGGGGAAAAAAGATTTTAAAAACCCCACTGAACAAGCCTGCAGTACCACTGGACATAAGAATGCACCTGACTGTGGTGCATTTGCTAGACAGTAGCAGCTAGCTCTGTGGAGACTACACCAGAGTCAGTTTTGGAAAAAGTAAGTTCAGACACCAAGGCTTTACTGGCTTGCACATAACAGCAGCTTTATCATATTTCTGTAGAATTCCTCACTCTTACACATTGTCTTTGTTTTTCACTAGTGACAATTAGGTATTAGACATTAAGAGAGGAGACTGCAGCATGTAGACTCTCCATTTACACACATTTACCCAGAAGGCAATGTGGGGGGAAAAAAGTCAGAGGTTTAAAATAAACACACACAAACCAGATGGCAGTTTAAAAAGCATTTACAATAAGATAATTGCTGCAATAATAAAGTCAAAGAAATCACTGTTCAGCAGTACTAGCCTGTATTCATCTAAAACTGAAACACAGGACTAGATTTTGTATTACCTTAAAGGGAGCAACATAAATCTCATTTTCTCAATTCCATTCTGTGGGATGGACCCTACCCCCAAATTATTGGGATCCTGATCTAGTTCTTCTCAAAATCAATGGAAAAACTCTCATTAACTTCAACTGTCTACACATTAAGGCTCTACGTCAGCAGGGATGTTCCCTGCCCAGTATTAGGAGACACTTAGATGGTTGATGAGTTAGCACAGGGAAGTCAGTATTTGTTGAAAGACAATATGTATTGTTAGAGCAGCTTTTATGGCAGGCATCTTAAAACACTGAATAGTAAAATCAGACACTTAAAATAATTATGGAGCTCATTTAAACCAATTATAATACTCCAGTGAGTAGAAAGGTCAACAGTCTCTCTCTAAACATACCAAGAGACCCTAATGCTGAAAGTCAGAAAATCTGAGGCAATTTTCCTCTTTGAGGTGTCATTTTCAAGTCTCAGTTCTTTATTATCTCTTAAAGATTTTCTTGGTTAGGAAGGAAAAAATATCAGGGAAGACATAAAAAACTGACACTGAACCCATGTCAAACCCAGGAAAAAGAGAAACAGCTGCTCTTGGTTTGGTCTGGCATGTTCTCTACCACTGGCAGCTGCTGGACATGCTGTGCTGCTTTGCTTAGCAAAAACAGGATACTAATATAATAGAACAGAAATAAGTTCACAGAAGTGAAACAAACAGCCTCACTGAAATGCTCAAATGTGCTCCAAGCACATGAAATACAAAGCCAGCAAACAAAAAAAAACACCCCAGATAGTTGGGGAGAAAGGAAGCAGAACAGCAGAATTTGGAAAGGTGTATAAGGCAAAAGGTATTTGGCGTATCAAAAGAACCCGCACCCAACCCTTGTATTGCACACAATGAAGATGTTCCTATGATGCAATGACTAATATAGCTTCATAACCCCCAAATGCCTTTTATTCAGTTTATATGTCTTGAGCAATCTGGGACAGCCTGGCAGCATCAACAAGACGGAGAATTGAATTTATGTCTTTCATAGTTCTTACACTAAAACAAATTTCTGATTCAGCTGTGATTTGAGAGAGAACTGTTTCTTGCTTTAGCTATGAAGTCCGCTGTAGGTGAAGGAGAGCTCTTGCTAAACCATTATTCTTTCCCAGGAAGACAGTCTTAATTGAGCTGGAAATGAGCAATGTTGAAACATCAAGGTTTATATGTTACATAAATATGCAAATAAAGTAACAGAAAACACAGTATTTCAGCCTTGTACTATGCAATACATTATTTGCTCAGTTGTATTCTTATTTTTTCATACAAACCCTCCACAGTTGCTTGGAATGCAGACAGCACATTTCTAACCCCACTAGCAGAGCTCCCAATACGACCACAAATGTAGATCTGGAAGTGGTATTCAAATAAACCTGTTAAGTGGTATTTAAATAAACCAATTTACAGCACATTTCACATTGGTTTCAACCACCAGGTCCTGCTTTGTTTGGTTAGATATCTACATTTTGAGACCTAATACTGTCCTTTACTTACACAATTGGCTCCAATGGCACAGTCATCAGTTTTCATCCAAAACTTAACTGAGAATCCTAGAATGTCTTCTCTGTCTATATAAAATATGCGTGCTGTGGAGAAGAATGAATGATGATTTATCTCTAGGAGTATGTGTGCACATATGCTGTGTGTTGGAGAGACAGATTGAACACTGAAAGCCATCACAAGCAGCAGAAAGCTACAACTTAACATGCTATTGATCAAGGAGATTTAAACACCAAAGCAAGAATAAAAGTTACGTTGCAAAATATAAGGGGCCAACACAAGTTGGAACAGACTAATGAATACAGACAGATATACAGTTTTCCAAATAATCAGCTCATTTCCACTAACATTGTTTCATTCCGATATCACAATGAAAGGAAATAGACTGAGTTCCCCAGACCAGCTCCATGGGAATCAAATAGACTATATAAATGTGCATAAAAGATGAGAAAATGGTGTGTTCAACGATGAAATTCTGGCAGCACTATGTGCTTAGCTAGCTGTTTGCAGAGTTTGGTATTTGCTACAACGAAGAAATAAATAAGTCAACTGGCCATGTTCAAATTGTTGAGAGACATCCACTAGAGCACACCTGTCCAAAAAGTGACATATTGCTGGATTGTTGACAAACAAATCAACAGAATTCAAGAACAGAAGTAAATCCTACTTTTACCCACATTAGAATGCAATATCAGGAAAGAGGAAAGCTAAGGGTTTCAGGTAAGTGTACAAAATAGCCTAAGTTACTACAAAACATTATGGATTTTTTTTTTTTTTTAGTTGGTCAACATTGCTTCTGATCTGACAATTTTTAGACAGATAATTCCATTATCTTCTCTGACATAGCTTGCTTTAATCAAACAAGACTAGAGTAGTAACCAATCATTTTTTCCTACCTTCACCTCTTCAACATAGCTTAACTGGCTTGCCTTCAGTAGAGACGTTCCTGATTTTGCATCAGCTGACACAAGACAGGAGGGGAGTCAGGTCCAGTTGAGTGAATCCTGGAACAGATGGATTTAAAAATGCTTTAACTCACCACCCACTCATCCTATGTCATCAACTACTATCAACTATGATCTCATCAGCACTTGACACCACTAATACATCATGAAGGACAAAATGATGCATGTATTCACGGGTATTGCAGGCTGTATTTTCGACCTGGCTAAATATCAGGCCAATTTTAGGGAATCATGAGAATTGTTGTGGATAGACTTATTGCCTCAAAAGATTTTTAAGTGCTTAAGTGAAATTAGGGTCGTTGCGGGGACCAATGACAAACGTTACAAACGTATATTCTGGTACTCCATCCTACTGTTAGTGCTGCAGCAAAAAGCTAAAAGCTTCAGAAACAAACATATAATTTACAACATATGGTGTGAACAAATGATGCAGCTGTAGTATGACCAAACTGAATCGGAAGGACAAAGGAAATTAACATTATCAGTCATACAGAATGTAGTTCACTCTGTCTACAGAAGAAACAAAGAAATATAAACTTCCCATTGTGATTTAACACTTATGACTAGTACTTTCTGAAACAATGTATTATTCTGTAATACTATGGGTATTCCAGTGCTTCATGAGGGACGGCAAATATCTTTATTTCATATTACAGCCAAGGAAGCAAAATAAGAGGAATTACTTTCCCAAGGAAAATTGCAAAGCTGGAAGCGGAATTCAGGTCTCCAGTGTCCAATCCTCTCTGCCGTGTTCCCCCTATTGTTCCATGATGAAACTGTGTGTTACACTGCAAATGCATCTTTTTGTAAGGAGTAAGATTTTATAATCGCAGCCCAGCTGATATAGCTGCATCAAAGAATGTATGGCTATTCGCTTGGCTATTTCAAGCTCTGTGCCAAATCTTTACTACAGCACACTTTTTTATATTATTAAGAAATTGCAATGTTTGTTTCTTTCTTCCTACCCAGGCAAAGCAAAATGGAGGAATACCAGTTCCATCCTCCAACACTATTGTTTTATACTGTGAGAATGGGAGAGGCCAGTAATTTACTATTAATAAAAATAATCTGGAAATTACATCTCCAAGGAGGAGACTCGCACGTCTCCAAAAGACTCTCTGCAGACTGCTCCTGGAGCATATTCCAGCCCCAAGTCACTTTTTTTCCCCATAGGAGCAATGAATGAATCCCAGCAACTTCAGCGAGAGGCTTGGACCTCAGTAAAGTACTAAGATGTGCTACAGCAGGGCCTTTCTCCTTCAGCAGCACACTCATTGTGCACCCTCTTCACATTTTCCTCTCTCATTTCATATCAATGGGGGGCAAAAAAAGGGGGGCTGGGAAAGAGAGACTTTAAAGGCTGTAGAGAACATGGGTGATTACTGCCTTCGTTAAGCAAAACAGTAAAACATTGTTGACCTTTGAAGAAAGCAGTAAAATGTCAAATTTTGCTCTTTTACTTTCTGTGCAAAAATATCTTTTCCATACAGCATTGTCCTTTCTTTGTAGTAACACATTAAATTGTAATCAGTTCCCAGTATAACTAGCCTGCACTGAACAACCACTGGAAAAATCCACAGAAAGACATATTCTTTTCATGCCTCTTTATTAACTTGGCCCCCATCAGAGAAAAAGTAAATGCTCCTCTATAGTTCTCTTGACTTCTGAGGTTACTTGCATGCTCAAAAGTTAGGCAGGTGCCGGCACAGCCAGCTGAATAGCCCTAATTCCTTCCACTCCCGTCTCTTTCTGCACACAGACCTGGTGTTGAGCTTGTCTAGAACTCCAGCAAGCTACATCTCCACTGAAGACAACTGCATTCCCTGGAGTAAAAGGTGTTTTTCCAGAATTGAGTCTTCTACTCAGAGAACCACGCTTTCCCCCTACTGCCTAATTGTTCTTCTTAGCAGCTTCCTCTGTCATTGAGGCAGCTGTGATCAATACATGTTTTCTAGGTTAAGAAAATTCTTTTAGTGTTAAACAAGTCAAGGATACATTGTTTACATATTGCTCAAAACCAGTATTTGCCTCAAAGCTGTAATTGTCAGATGTACAGTTGTCCTCAGGATGAAAGTCTAAATTGGAATGATTTTCTGTTTCAGTCAGCCCTAAAGAGGTAAGTGGCTGTGTAAAAGTATTCCACTTACGTTTACGTTACATTTATTATTATCCAAACAATAATCATTTTTTATTACACTGCTGTACTGGGTTTCTCTGGCTTGTTATACAGGAGAGACATAATTGTCCTTTTTATTTTTAGCTGTTGTATTATGACAAGGACTAACACTTTTGGAAGTAAAATTCAACCTTAACAATTCTTATTCTTCAAGAATTTAGGATCCCCTTCTTAAAGTAGCAGAAATAGTATTGAGCAAAATACTCCCTTGATTGGCTAATTCCATATTTTTCGAGGAATTACTGACATTACATGCAACTCATTATTCTCAGTATTTGGTGCGACAGTGGATGAAGAAACAAATTTTGATCAGTGTCAATCAATCAGTCACACGTTATTTCCAATGGAATGGCATGCCAAATTCCTAACATTCTAATGAAAGATGCTAATAAATGATGACCCGTCAACTCGATTGCATACTGCAGCCTTTACACAAAGCAACTGCTTTGTAGCCCCTCTTTAGATAAAGGGCAAAAACTCCAGAGATGAAATGGACATTAAAGTGTGAAATTAAATCCATGACAAGAAGATCCAGAACGCAGGAAGCACACAGAAAGAAAAAAAAAAGTTAACCTATAGCAAGACTTAAACTCCCTCCAAAACTGCACAACAGTCAAAAATAGTTGAGTTAGCAGAAATAATACTGAACACAGACTAGTCCTTGACAAAAAGAATGGGCTGAGTTGAGCCTGGAAAGAGTGCCCACACAGTAAAATTTAATTTCAAAGAAAACAGGGATTAATCCATTTTTAAAGATTTTTCAATTAACATTTGTGAAAGTTAAATAAGAAATATCAATGGAAAGCCTACTTCAGGAGCATGTTTGAGTTTGGACTGGTCAGCCAGCCTGTACATCCCCCAGTAATTGATCTTACCAGGAAAAGTCTACCTCAGATATTGTGGCCAGTCCTTGTTTAAAACCACAGCCTGCATTTGTCTTTCAAAAACCACCCCACAATACGCTGCTGCAGGACTCCTGAAATGTTGCAGGAAGTCAGAAACTACCTGTCCAAAAGGCAGCTTGGTTTTGGTGCATGGTTTTTAAACATACATCTGGGAGAGATGATCATTGATGTATGCCCCACAAAAATCCACAATAGAATCATACAGTTTTGGTTGGAAGGGACCTTTAAAGGTCAGCTAGTCCAGCCCCCAAAATAGTATCTCAATGGCCTCTCTTATGAAAGTTTCAAAGGTCACAGGTAAAGGCAGTCAGCCACAAATTACAGACTTACTGAACTGTTCGTTCAAGTAGCACCTGTATGCAAGTATAGCAGTTTAAACCCAGACTAGAATATCCATACTCTATCTTAATACTTATACTAATCTTTTGTTGCCATTTTTTGTAGTTCTGTGGTTGTCCCTTCTTTGGGTAGGGGACTGGCAGACTGACCACAATGTGCTGCAGAAGTCAGAGCTACTGGACTTCTCCCTACATGTAAGAGGAGAAATTCAAGCATAATCAGAAAGGGCTGGTACCACTCTGGTGTTTCTTACAGTGATTTCTTTCTCTTACAGTTTTAATTTCCATTGTTTTAACCACTGGCAGTGAAAAAGTCATATCCTTAGTCACATATTCACTACTCACAGGGCATACTATTTCCAGCCACATATGCCAAGTGCCTACCAATTCTTGGCATACATTAGCATGCCAAACTACACGGTGGCACAATCCAGAATTTTTGATGAAAGGAATTGGCCGCATGTGAGGAAATAGCATACTGGTCTTTTCTAGACAGCAGAGGCTGAGTTGAAACTACGACTCAAACCCACCACGATGCATTGCCAAGGTCTCAAGGTTCCTGCTTAATTCTTCCCATAGCTCAGAAAAGGTAACCATTACAGCAAAAATTTCTAAAACTACTGTGACACCTGATTATTCTTATTTTATTGAGAAGAAACTCCATTTTTCTGAAGGGATTCCTCAGGACCATATGCAGAGAATTTCAATAAGATACTAATAGCACAATTCTATTTTACAATCTGGTTCACCATGTGGTAGATATGGAGTTATACATCGTACACAAAAAATTGCCTAGTAGATAGGCTACTTATATTTTTCCCTTGTAATCCCAAATACATTCATTATATTTGTTCTAGAAATTAAGGAAATGCCTGAAAAATAAATACCTCAGAATGGTCAAAATCAGACAAGGCAAAGATATGTCGAGTATACACCAATGATGCACAGGAAATAAATTACTGTCCATCCATTATCTTGTTTTGTACCTGGATCATAAACTCTAGTGATTCTTTTTTCTTTTCCATTTGGACAAGGAGTAGTTATAAGACTAATAATATTTTTTTAATATAGAGCACTGTCATATATACATCAACATCTAGAAACCAGTTAAAGTACAGCTCATCAGAAATCTTTTTTATACTGTGAGCCTGAAAGCTATATTAGCAGACAGATACTGCAAAGAAAACATTGTGAGCAATGGGATTTTATTGCATCTACAACTTCCTTACTTCAACTGTTGCATTATTCAGCAAAAAATTTAATTCAACTGGATATATTTAAAAGAAGCCAAGTCAGTGGACAGATTCAGTAGATTAGCAGCTGAGACGCTACTTTTACTTTCCACTTTCACTTCCTAAAAATTTAAGATGGAGACTGACTTATGTATTCTCTCCACAGAATGAAGCAGACTATCATAGAATGCATTTGCCGAAAGAATAAATCATGATTGACAAAAAGAAATTTGTTAATACAATGGTTTGAGGCAGTTGACAGAAATTTTTGTCAACAGAATAGATTAAGGGATTGAAAAAATGAAATTTGCAGATGAAACAGCTTTGATGTTTCTGATGAAAAGTATTTTGTTGACAGATTGGATCAGAGGGAAAAAAAAAATGCATTTTCTCAACACAAGGGTTTTAGCTCTTTGACAAAATATATTTCATCCCCAGATGTTCTGGCTGAATTGTCTATTATTCTCCATGTCTGCTATTAACCAATCACTTCGCTGTTGACTGAAAGATTTCACTAGTAGCAGCTCTGTGGAAGCAACTGGAGTTATTACAAATACCACTACAATTAATCACATGGAATCATTAGTTATGATGCTGTAGCTAGCCCAATACTCACCAAGTGCCAACTGTGCTAAAGATACAAGATGGTTTTGGGTTAGGGGTTTTTTTCTCCCTCTTTCTCTTTCATTTATGCATAGTGTTTATTACAATATCCATTCTTTTTTCTTTGGAAGAAAATTTTATGCGAGCTGCCTTTCATTTAAGTCTTCATTTCTACAAAGACACCCATATACAATAAGGAAGAGGGCTTGCTTGTGCTCCTGCCATATCTTAAGCAAGCACTAATGTGTAAATTAGACTAACTAGAGCAAGTCAAGCCACCTTCTCCACCCCAGTGAAGTCAGTCCATCACGTTCATTTGGAACAGCTGCCTTATGCAGCTGTGTAGGTCTACAGCTAGCAGGTAGGAGATGGGCAGTAAAATTTTGCTAGACTGAGTGTCTTCCCCCTTGCACACAGAAGGAAGAGTAGCCCAGAGTTATAAGCTTAACCTGACAAGAAGTGCCTAGAAGAAGGAAGATAAACTAGCTCCTGTTTCTCTTTTTTTTTTTTTTTTTTCAGTGGTTAAGCAGCTATGTGACAATCTTCCCAAAGTTGACTCGTGTGTGGTTTTAGTTCTTAAAACTCTTATAAGATGCTGTGACCACATTCAGAAGTGAATTTTGCAGCCAGGTCCCAGTCTGCTGGTAACCTCAGGCAAGCCAAACACCCACACAGGTTTATACCCCATAAGATATTGGCATACATATTCTAAGGTCATTTAGGACAAAGAGTTTTGTCATGTAAGTCCTACACCTGCACAACTGAGCACTTCAGCAAGAGGCAATGTGGATTTTCTTCCTCGTGAGCTGCCTTTGTTTAGAAATATGAAGGTGGCTGATGACAATAGCAAAATGCCAGCTATTCACCTGACTGTGAAGTTACTGTTGGAAGGAACAGTAGAAAGATGAAAATAAATAGATCTGGCTCAGAAGAAACAGTCACACCACTGTCAAAAAGTAGAGCATGACTCCAGCTGGATGTTGCATAAGCCAAAATTTCTGCATGCAAGGCTTTGAGAGAGATCACAGAATAAGGGAAAGCACAATCTGTGGGAAAATGCTGAACCAGACCACAACAGGCTCAGTGGAATCCACAAGACCATTAGAAGGAGGAAGAGGTAGAGGTCCTTTAGACCCCTCACCCCACCAAACTGTTCCCAATACTCTTGCATCAAACTTGACCTAGGCAGACCTCCGCCACTCACTTGACTTAGAGGTTTTTTGTATGAATGGGTAACCAGGAGTTTTGGCAGGGAAAACCAAACAACGTCCCTCCCCAAAAACCACACAGAAAAGGTCAACTATAAACTACTTTCAAGAGATTATGCTTTTGTGTTTCCCATTGTTTGAAGAGTAATCCAAGACCTTCTTTTAGGATATCTTATCTCACAGCTTTGTGAAAGGATGAATCATGGCTTACTTTGGAGAAACTGCACCTGTAAGACAAGTCTTTAAAGATCTTACTGAAACCTGAATAAGGGAAAGTAATGAGCAAGGTAAGGAGATGATATGTCAAAAGCTCTCAGAGTTCGGGCTGGAAACAGGCAAAACTGTGCAGTGCTTGTTGAGGGCTGTGTAGCAGGACTGCAGCAAACTGAAACCTAACCCTAAATAGTTATTATCAGTAACAACACATACTGTCAGCTTAGCTAATACAGGTTCCTGGAACCCTCTTGATTCTGGGTTTATCCTTACTCTTTTTAACAGGCAATCCCTGTGTGTATTCCTAGGAAAAGGTTTATCAGAAACTGGGGAGCACTACGTATTTCACTCCAAATACTCTGCACAGTTTATTATGTTCTATTTTCCAAATAAAACTGCCTGCTTTATTGTCACTGTCATTACAGTGCTTCATTGTATTCTCACTGGCTTCAGGGTAAAGAACTATTCCTCTGTGCAAAGGATAGCCAGGCTATGGAAGCAAAATCACCCCCTACACAATAACTACATAGATCTAATTATCTGCAAGGATAGTCGTCTTTTGTAATCCAAGTCCTTACAGTTAATTAAACAGAGGTTAATATGTTTTTTTCCTTCCTATTTCCTCTTCATCTAGAGCGACTCCTTGCCTGGTCACTGAAATGGTGGGGGTTAATTCGTCTCAACACAGCAAGTCAGTACGGAATCCAGTACTCCTAAGTTACCTTTTTAGCTCCAAGTAGTAAGAACATTTTTCTAATGGGCTCATTTCCCAATGCTATTTCAAAATATTTTTTGATATAAAACTTTCTAGATAAACAGCAAAGCTGTTGATAGAAAAGTTATTGCACCTGCACATTTTAATTGGCTAGGGAGGCATATCTTCATAATTGGTATTTGCTAGCATTCAAACAGAGGACTTTTTAGCACAATGAATTTGGGAATTAAATTCACACTAAAAATGCAAACATTCCATGAAGTGAAATGTAGACAGAAGTGATTAGCCAGTTGGACTCCGCCCATGTGGGTATAGAGGAGTACATTTCTAACAGGGGTAAAACAGTCATTGTTTCCACTTCTACCCAGCAAACACATCTGCATGATTCAGAGAAACTACAAATGATTAACTGGCCATGCAAGAACACAGCCCACACAAGAAAACTATTTTTATCCTGTCCATAAATTTGCAGTTTGGGGAGGCAATTAGTGCATTCACAGAATAGCAGGAATATGCTGACTGTAGATTTTGAAGTGTCATGTATGATGACTGATTGATTGTGGAGAGAGACCAAGCCAGAACTGTGAGGGGAATGTATCCAGACATTGTAGTGAGGTTCCTGAAGAAGGCCAGAAGGGTTTTAAACTGAAAGACCACATTTTATTAGAGTGGAAGCACTTTTGGAAATCTAGGCAAGGGCTTGATACTTCTTAAAAATAAACCATAATTCTAAACTTCCAGATGATCTATCCAATATTCATGGACATCAACAATTCATGTCATACTATCAAGACATCTTACACTGACCTTGCTTTGCTCCTACTGAATTCAATCAAAGCAGACTAATTTTACTCCTTTTTGATTCTAATAATGACTCCTTTTGAAAAAAATAAACACCTTTAAAGGATTGGTTTCAAATCTAATTGCTTCATAATTTGGTTCTTCTTTTTCCCATTTTCTATTTTGGTTGTGCACAATTAGAAAGTCATTTATGAAACTATCAAGTAGATGTTCTTAACAACTCCAGTTATAAGCATGCAATACACAACAATTCTGAATATTAGAAATAAATAGCCATCTGTTTCATAATGATTTGGTGGGAAAAGAAAAAAACACTAAAGTTTCAGATTATGTTCACTTATAGTTTAACGGCATTAGAAATAGCTTCCCTTTCTACTAAAACAAAACTCTGCCATTACATTTGATAAAAAAGGCACATGACCAAAAATAGAATAGAGACAACAAAAACAGAACAACATATTAGCCATCCCTCATGTCATCTGTGCACTGCCTTGGTCATCTTATAACATTTCCAAATACAAATCTCTTCCACAGAGTATCTCTGCATGATTTCTTTTGCATTGGTGTTTTTTTGGTAACTCTTGCCTAGCACTTTAGAGAACTATTCACTTCAAAGAAATGATTTCTGAAATTCAATTACATAGAGATATGTTAATACCTAATTAGTTGACACCTTGTATGTCATGTAAAGTAGCTACACTACTCACATCAGGATAAAGCAAACTTATCTCACTGAACACATTTGCATTTTATGACACGTTACTTTGTGATATAAACAGACAAATGAGATAACACAAGAGACATTTATTATTACAAAGCGGCTGATGATGGATATGTATATTTAAAGAAAACACTCTGACAACCAATCAGTAGCCATTAACCAATCTCATTTGTGTTAAGTAGGTCACAGCTTCCACTGCAGAGAATCTGTAATCCATACAGTAAGAGAGAAAAACATATCACTCGGCAAGTTCCCCATCTAAAACCATGTTCTTCTACCTGTGGTCTATTGATTGATTGCAAACCTTCCTAAACACACCAAATCCCTGTCACTACACAAGAAAACCTAATAAATAAATGGGATAGTAAATTAATACTAGTAATAGCTAGTAAATTAATAGTAAACATTAGTCCCCTTTTTCCATGGCTGTAAATGCAAGTCAGGGTGGCAACACTCCACAAGTTAGTCCATAATTTTTTTTTTTTTTTTTTCCCCCTCAAGAGATTGGGGCAAGGAGGGTGGGGAGACATGACATGGGAGAAAAAAAACCAAACAAAACAAACAAAAAGAAAGACTGATCAGAAAGAATGCAGAAGAAATGATCCAGAATCAGGACACTTGACTTATTTGATAAGGTTGTATTAAGTTGTGCTTTTAATGGAAAAAAGCCTGGTCTCCTGGTCTTACTTGACATCTGTGCTGTCAGAGTAGCAGAGCTTATATAAATAATAATTTATAACATTCCCTTTGGTCTTACATAGAGCTTCAAGAGGAGAGAAATACTACCAGTCTCACTTCACAGATAGGTGCAGAGAGGCAAAAAGATTTAAAGGTTATTAAGAAGCCCGGAACTCAGTTGTGTGAGAACTCCAAGTTTCCAAATTGACTGAGGTCCATGTTGCCCCACATTACCTCTGCAGTCATCAAATGCCCGCTCTGCAGTGCGCTTTTCATGTATCTGGTCTCTCTCACTTGTATCACACAGGCTGTGAGATTTTCACCTGATATCAAGACCGCATCAGATTACAGAACCGAACAGTATTTTCTGATGATGCAGTCAACATAAAGCACAGGTGAACCTACCAGACAGCATATCTCCCAGAATCTCTGTGCCCTATAAAAGGCAAGGATTTATGTTCATGCTCAAATCAGTGTTTTATGGTAATCATAAATATCTGCAGCTCATGTTATATTTTCAGCTTTTCTTTCATATAATAAAAGACACATTTTTCAGGTTAGATTTGTGTAACATAAGGATAACTAAATTTTTAAGTTCACAGTTTAAGCCCCTAGCCACAAAGTTTGGACTAAGTAACCTAGAAGTACCAAAATGTTTAAGGAGGATTTTGGGGAGGGGGAGGACTGGGAAGAGGCAGCGGGGAGCAAAAATAATGTATCTGAGATCCAGAAGTGCCCAAAACTGTTACTGTCCTAACCTAAATTAGGACATGGAAGGGCCCCGATTTTCTTAATAAGGTGTGTGAAACCTACATTAGCAATAAGAAAGGATGAGCTCTTTGTTACTCTCTCCAGGAAGAGTCCTCACCAAGTTGGTCCTGGTGCCAAGACCAGCTTGTAGGGCCTGTTATCTCTGGGACCACAGAAAAGAACCGGTGTATGAAGGACAGAAAGCCACAGTAAAGGTAATTCAAATGGGCACAATTTACATTTGAACCTTCTTTTAAAAGTGTCATAACTTTAGTATGCCAAGATAAGAATCTTACTTCCTCAAACAACTTGTTAAGTGAAGTCTTAAGCAGCACACAGCAGGGGCCTCATGAATCGTTTTAGGGATGGTAGAAAGACACAACATGAAATAACGAATAATGTTGGAGAAGAAAAAGTTTGCTATTTTTGGCAAAATTGAGGAGTCGGGACATACGTGGGTAGGGGAAAAAAGCTTTAGCAAGGAACTTTGAAGAAACAGATTCGAAGAGCACCTTCAGAAAGATGACAAGAGTTATAAATTTGCGGTGGAGAAAAATGTATCAGTGGAGACCCAAAGTAGCATGGCACAAAGCAATGACAAAATCGTCTCTGTGATTGTGATTTGCATGGGTGTATAGTCACCTGAACCTCAGGAGATATCAGAGGGAGGTTTTTTTAATGAAAAATACCGGCTTCCTGAGAAGCCACAAGGAGAATGTCGTGGGTTCTTGGATAATTCTTGCATTTCGCAAAATGCAAGAAATATACCCTGGGCTGGCAGGAGTTTTGTGGGAGAGAAGAGAAATATTTGCAATGTGCTCAAACTCAGCTAAAGAGTAAAACTGAGGAAGAACCAAGGAAATAGTAATATCTAAAGGCAACTCTAGGACACTAGTAAGGGTCATTGTATTATTATGACTCACTTGCCTTGTTTTGAACCCAAAGAATAGATCTGGAGGAAATTCTGTGAATCTGAATTAAGGCTATGCTGAACACCATTAGAACTAAAGAGCTTTAAAATGAATAAACTACTAATATAGTTTGACATACACCAGGGAATTGAATTAAAAATCTCAGGTTCATGAAACATGTCTTTTTAGATGTTTTGTACATTTTAATACAGTACCTAGAATTTTTAAATTATCCAAATATAAAACTTCAAACGGAGATAGAAGGCTTACAGTACCCAAATTTTACATGAAAATACAAGACTTCTGCCCCATATCAGCAAAATTGTGAGCAAATTTATTCAGATAAACCATTTTCATTCAAAATGACATTCCACTAAGTATACAGGGAGATGATCTTTGTATGCCATTCGAAACAAATTCTATTCAAATAAGTATTTGATCTGAATATAAAAGTTACTATGTATAACCAGCTGCAAACTGAATACTAACTTAGTGCTTAATACAGCACACATCTTTTTTAAAAGAGTTGTTTGTTTCTACAGTTGCATGCTCTATCTCCTTAATGCAAAATAATGCAAAATAATGCAAAAGACTAGAGTGTGATTGTGATCTCACAATGAAAACTGAAATATGAACTCTCCCACACATGGAGTACCATTTAAGTCACTATCTGTCCTCTTATCTTTAAAAATTCATAGATACGGACAACCACGACAAATTCTAGCCCTAGGGTTTGCAACCCTAGTGGCAAAGGTATTAATATGCTTTGTTCATTCTGATATTAAATATGAAAGTGGTTTTATATTTCTTCAGTTGGATTGATCGTACATTTCAGAACAAGAACACCCATGAGAAGACACCACAACTATTGTAAGAGATTACACTTAATATAAAGGTTCATTTTCACCTTCAGGATTGTTTAGTTTCTGTTTAGCTCACATCACTTGGGAGGACATATCTGTACTGTTGCAACCTTTGTAAGTACAGCTGTCAACATTGTCACATGGTCATGGTACTGAAGTGTTCATCACTAAGAGTGAAGCAAGGGAGTAGGAAAGAAACTGAAAAGATTCTTAGTTTGCCTTAGCCAGCTTAATTCCTGAATTTTATAGACAGATTCATTAACTTCTACACATAATCCAGCTACTTGAGGGAGAAGACAGCCTGCTCTTCACCCAAGTTACATAGACAAATGGCATGGACTCTCCCTCATGAGTCAGTAAACGTACATATCTGATTTGTTTCCCCTTTCTGAAGCCAAATTCTATCTCTCTGTTCAAAGAAAACATTTCTCAATACAAGTAGCCCAAGCTAGCATTTGCTCCTCAAGTACTTAAGTGATTCCAAACCTACCAGTTAAAGACAAAGAAATAAAAAATATAGAAGATGTTCTACTCATTCATAAAGAGCACTAAGAAACATTCTTGCAGCCAAACAGAACTATGCTTTTCCTCACCAAAAAAAAATATGGAGAAAAAGTTATAAAGATTTTCTTATCTCTGAAACATGCAAAACTGGAAACAGATTCTGTTTAACGTCATTAACACTTTTATATTGATCAAAGATTCCTTTTTACATTTCACTAAAAACCCAAAGGATGCCCAGATACCACCCCACCAAATGAACCTATTCATAAAAAAAACCCAACTGCAACCACTGTACAATTACAAGTTTTAACACTTCCATTATTGTGCTGTTTACTGCATGAACATGAATCAAGTTTTATGCCCGCCTACCTTTTAGTGGTTACTGAAAAGAACACTTAGTGAAGAAAGCAAACTGCAGATGCAAATCATATATTTGTACATTTTACTATTGCAAAAGAGATCTTCCTTAGGACACACCTTAGTGTGCAAAAAATTCTAGGACTGATGTTTACACTGAAAGAAAAACTTAGACTTTCTTAGTAAAAAGGTAGAGATGAACGCAAGCCAATACACTTGCTTTCAATTTGGTAAGAGACATTGTTTAAAGAGCACAAATCAAGTTATTCTTTCAATTCTATGTTAAAATCTAGAGCAAAAGTATAAGTACAAAACATTAAGTGTCTCTAACACCAGCATCATCTTTACTCAAGTCTAAGCTTTGTGTTATTCCAGTGTAAGCCTAGGCCAAATTTAAGCTGTCTACAACACAGCATTTTGTCACCAAAATTCTATGTAAAGTAAGAAATTTACTTTAGAACTTGACAGAATTATAATTGATCAACAGACCATAAATCTTCAGAGTCAATTAAGGAGTTGTAAAGCATCATAATGCCTGATAAAAAGTATAAAATGACTACTGGCACAGGCAATAGAGATTACCTTCACAGGGCAATAGAGATGACCTGGAGCAGAAATAGCCACTACTCAAATATAATCATTCGCAATGGAAAAGTATCGGCCTTTAACGTATACTCCGACTTGGTAACTGCTAGTTCAGGTAACAATCATTAAACAAGCAAAATAAACTAGCCCATAGTATAGAGATAAATATCTATCTATATACAGTACACAAACACATTTAATGATACACTGCATATTATTAGTTATATGCCCTTCAGCAGGGCCAAACATCCCACAAATTTCTGTTTCAACATCATCTTAAAGAAATTATCGCTGCAGTTCTAAATATGATCACATTACTTTCTACAAGTGTCAAGTTTTACTTGGCAATATTACATTTTCCAACATTTTGTTTTCTAGCATTTTTCCATGACTATCTGTGTAGATTAGAAAGGTTCTTAACTGTTATCTGTAATAGATTTTGCCTGTAGCAAAATTCATGCAGGCATAATAGAAGAACAAAGTGTACTCTGATGAAATTGCAACCATAATTTCCAGATGCCTGACATTTATTGCTTATTGCTATTAGAATTCAAGTGCCTATTTGTTTTGTACTTTGTTTTTATTCTTGCATCACAAATGTATAATGGAAAAAAGATATTTTAAATGCTGGGTTAAGTATCACAGATCAACACAAGGCACCAACATAATCAATATTACTTAAATACACTCCTAGGAAATTAATTTTTAAGGAATCAAATTGTTGTACCACATCAAAATTTACAACAATACAATAAAGGTTGTTACATTCTTTATTGTTTAATTAAAAGCAACATTTAGCATGCATGCCGCTAACTGTTCAGACATTATGACATAAAATGTCCTGTTTATCAGCGAGATATATAAACAGCATTTACTGTACATTTTATTACACAATGTTAATTAGACTTTATTAAATTTCATACGCTTATCAAATTATCAAAAGACTTTGGAACTCCAGAGAAATGTGCTGCAATGTACCCTAAGTATCTGCAATACTTCAGCTTTTCTGTGTAGTACAAAATAATTTTTATGTACTTCAGCACACTCAGTGTAGAACCACTCAGATGCTATATGCATTTGAAGAGAGAGCCAGTAGAGGAGGCTCTAACTTACATGCTTGCCTTTAAAACTTAGCAACATATGCATTAATTATGTAAGCAAAATCTCTTATGTAGGCTCTGGTTTTCAGAGATTATTTTAGCTGGAAAGGCAGTAGGCTAATGCAATGGAAGACCCAGTACCCACATGCATCAAACTCAGTACCCACATGCATCAAGCAGCACCTTAAAAAAAAAAATGCATTCATTGCAGACTCTTCTTGCCCATACACCCGAAGTTCAGCCTTTGGCCACTCTCACGCTTTTCATGCTCTCCTCTTGAAGCACACCAGGGAGGAAGTAGCACCGCTCATGTTTAAAAAAAGAGAGAGAGCGCGCAAGCCCTGGGCCCCATTCCTGGCTCTGCCTTCAGCCTCCAAGAGCTTGTGAGCTTCAGCTTGTTCGCACTCAGGTATCTGAAGCAAGGCCTGCCCTTTTAGGAAACAATGACAGGTGTCCCAGAGGCTTTAAGGTATCAGGCAACATGAAGAGTCAGCTTGAGTAGTCCAATTTTCAGATGGTTCAACAGGGGTCAGTAAGGCACTTGAAGTTGTTTCAACAGCACCATGCTGACTTTTGCCCTTGGGCTGTTTGGCCCCACATTTTCTGAAACATGCTCAACCTGAGTGAATATTCTGAATGGGTATTGCTTTAAACAGAGTTTCTTAGCCTTCTGAGATTATTTAAGAATGTTTGAAGGAACTAAGTCATACAACACACCAGCAAACAAACCTCCCTACTCAAAAGACTTGATCCTCTGCAGCAGACCAAGCAAGAGGAAAGGAGACAAAAGTTTCTCTCACTGGTTTGTGTGGGTTTTTTGGTTGTTTTTTTTGTGGTTTTTGTTTGTTTGGGTTTTGGGGGTTTTTTTGTTTTTTTTTTTTTTTACATTCTGCTTTTTAGAGAACATTAGGGCCCTTTGATCAACTTGGTGGAGAAAATGATAGCATGCTGGTGTTGCAGTACTGACCTATTTCACAACTAGAAAGAAAAATGGGCATTGATAACTTATGCCTAATAAGAAGTTTGTAAATAAGTAGAATACTATTTTATTACTTCTTGAAGAAAGTACATATTCCAACTACATTAAGTAGCACTCTCAGCTACAGTAATCATAATCACTCAAATAGGGTAAAGAGCTACATTAACTTACGCTTTTTTTTCCAAATCATTGTGCATGCCTCTTACTCAGTATGTTCTTTGTCTGCTCTCCTGTTGTAAAAGGAAACCAGAAGCAATCCTCTGCTATTTGCTCCTTGCCAAGCAGTGGGGTGTAACATGGGAGCAGATCCCTAAACGAGGGCTGGATTTGCCGTAGTGGTCAGAGTGTTTGATCTCTGCTTCAGCATTTTGGCCTGTCCTGAATTCCAGGAGGGACCTAGCCCTGCACCTTGTACAGACATCATATCTTTTACAGGAAGAAAACCTCTCCAGTTCTGTTTTAGTTTCCAAGTACCTAATCCAAAATCTTTACATAGTCCATACTTGAGCCACTTCTCACTGAGGTGAACATGAGTTCCAACTTTAGCCCAGGAGAAACATGTCCATATCTCACAAGAGAAGCAGCATACTTCTTCAAATAGTCATGATAAAGTGTGCTGTGAAAGCAGCCTCTGACATCTAGTCTTTGCAATAGTTTGCAATATGATTTTTAAAAAATTTTTAAATAGAGTAGATTTTATTCCTTTTTAAGATTCTTTTTATGCAGAGGGGGAAATCTTGCTCCTCCTCTAAAAGAAACAGCACAGAAACAAAGTTTAGGAGTGGCAGGAAGAGAAAGGAGCTCACGACATGAGCAAATAGTGGTCCTAGTTTTCTAAAGAGGCTGGTTTTAAAGACGTAGTGAACTATAGTGACCCAGCTGAAGTAACCACCATTTCCTAAAAGACAGAGGTAACCCTTATGTAGGGGTATGAAAAAGTTCCTTGTTTTTCATATAAGTATATTACTGGGCCACATGTTAATATACAGCTAAATGCTTCAAAAGTGAGATGTGATGTGCTGAGTCAGCTCTATCACATAGTGACAGGTTGCTTCTTTATTAGACTCTAGTATTGACTCAAAAATCTTCACCAATAGGGATTCCATAATATTTCTGAGCAACTTATGTACTTGCCCATTTTTGCCATTAGAAAGATTTTTCTAATGTCTAACCTAAATTCTCCTAGCTCCAGTTTAAACTCATTACTATTTCTCCCAGTGGAAATGGAGATCAGTGGCAGTCTCCCTGGTTACACAGCACCATAAATAAATCCACAGTCTCTTATCCAAGCCATGGTTGCTATCAGGAGAGCACCCTCCACTGGGCAAATTCTCTCATGACTCAGAATTTGATTTACCATTCTCAGATGCAAAATCTGTTCCAGAAAAAAACAGCTATCTGAACAAATTAAAAAAAAAAAAAAAATCTACAGTTTCCACTCACTTCCTTTGACATTTCTAACTTTTTTTTTTTAAATTCACTTACAACTGAATCAGGGCCTATAGATAAAACAAGAGAAAGGGGCGACAGAACTCCTCTGCAATCCCTGAAGAGCAATAGCAAACACCCGCAGTCTTGCAAGTTTTGCAGAGCACAGACATTATCTCTACCACGTATGTTGTCAAAGCACAAACCAGGGGGAAGGATTGGATAAGAACAACATAATATGTGCAAATCATGCATTATGTATTGACTGCTTCTATACGGAAAATCAGAAAACACTGACAATTTGGAAGCCTTAATCTATAATCTATTGGAAGCCTTAATCTATAATCTACGCTCCTGCAATCTAAGTCAGAAATATGCCTTTATATACTTCAAATACCAGTCTGTCATATTGCTGCATTATAGCCCATTCCAACCCCAAGTTGTACTTATAAGGTAGGAACATACATATGCATATAGCAGGGAAATTCAGGATCTTATAAAAGGAAAAGGTATAGCCTTACATACCTTGTTACAAATATTTAGGCAGGGCCTACTGCTCTAGTCATACCATAGACTGGAGGAGGAGGAAAACTGCTTTCGACACAGACAGAAAATATGTTTGTATTTCAACCTTGACTCTGATCCACCAAATCAACATTGCCCATTTGCTTTTTTTTTTATTTTTTCTTCTTCTAAAAACTAGTTTCCAGAGCTCTTCAGTGAAATAAGAAAACGAGTGGGTTTTTTTGTTTAAATTAAAACAAAGGCTTCTAACTTTCAAACATGTAAAGAAAACACTGTGAAATGTAAACCTGAAAGTCTGAAATAAGATGTCAAATAAAATCAAATAAAAAGAAATACAACAACACTTACATATGGAATTATGTATGTATAATTTATGTCCATGTGAAGGTGTGCATATGTATGTGCATATATGCATACATGCAAGGTGTTGCGATTTGAAAGTTAATTTCATAACTTTTGAGTCATGTCTCATGAATTCCTCGATTTGATAACTTGAGCTTGTCAGCCAACGCAGCTGATCCAGCACAGAGACAGAGAAAAGCTGTGAAAAGGTCTGGCACAGCTTAGTTCCCTGCAGGACTGTGGGACTAGGGAATGAGTCACGGTTTGGCAGTGGTGTGATCTTGGGGAAGTTTCACTGTGTGTTACCTATCACCATAATCATCATAATCACCTATAGGCATGTCACAGTTCCAAAACACCAAAGTAGAGAACTTACTGAGGGTTTTAATATTAAGGTGGGGTGGGTGTTTTGTGTTGGGTTTTTTGTGTTGATTTTTTGTTTGTTTGTTTTAAAGTAGGTATATCAGACAGTTCAGGGTTCTGAGCAGACAACTTTGTAATGGGAAAAAGAAACAAGGGTCTAAATCATCTACTTCAAGTTCACCACATTCAGATTTAGTCAAAATACCATCAACACTGTAAAACAATGAGGAAAATGAAGAATCATTCCTTTCTCTGCAAAGCACAACTTGGTTTATGTCCATCTTTCAGATGTACCTTTTTTTCAAGCATATCTAATCCCTCTGTCCCAGAATCCAAGAGACAAAAATCAGTTAACCCAATTAGAGTTCTACATATGCCTATGAGGAAGAAATGTTCTCTAGAGTCTCCTTTGCTCTGTAGGCTCACCTTCTTCTTCCTTAGAGTATGAAATCATGAGAGTTTAGGCTGCCATTTTGCTGACAGAGCTAGTTTTAGCCTATATGGGCTTCCAGCTCAGCACAACAACAGGGTAAAGAGGAAGCAAAAGCAGAGGAGTCAGAAGGAGTAACTGCTGGCTCTGATAGCAGTAGGTTTAAAGAACATCTGCAGAAAGAAGTACAAACTCTCCTCCCTAAAGGCTGTGAATTGTGGAGGTGGGAGGGGAAATGAAGCAATCTTTGAGCTCGTTCTCCTCATTGAGAATCTTAGAGGACTTTTATCATATTCACAAGCACTTTGATCTGTTTGTTTTAAAGCTCCAGCTCTTCGAGTCAAGTGAATCTCACCCAACATTTCAGAACTTCCTTAAGGATACTGCTAGAAAAGGAAGGATTTAAGCTTGTGTTTAATATTAAATTTCAACATGTGGAAAAAAAGTTCCACTTACTTTAGAGATATTACAGTGGTGTGATTTGCAATGTCCATAGTTAAAGGCCTGCCTTAACAAGAAAATTGACAGCCAAGGGAGACATTTTATTGCTACTCTATTCTTCTGGGCCTCTGCATGATTGATCTTAAACCCCACAAGTTTTATGTGTTAAAATAAAACTTCAAGTTCTCTTTCTTTTAGGGGAGCTTAAGACAGAACCACGTAAAATGTAACTCAGAACATTCTCTGCTGTTATTTTTCCTCAGCATATGTAGTATATAAAGAGACATGATGTTCAATAGCAATGCATAAGCAAAAGTTTGACTGTATTTTGTGGACTTCTTAACTGTTTTATGCATATCCTTTAAATGCCATAGCTCTTTAAAACAAAATGCAGGCAGCAACATAACATTAAAAAAATAATGTTAGCGATAAGTGCAGCCTTACAGCCAAAGAAACTTCTTCAACAAAAAAAAAACCCCAAATGAATTACTTTATCAGTCAATTTTAAGAAAATAAGTCATTTTACAAAAATGCATAAAAATAGAAAATAAAAAATAATTTAAGTTAACCTAGAGCAGGGTGGGACCCAGTCCAAGTATACCTATATTGTCCAGAGTCGAACTTCTGCAACTCATTGCCTGTGCTGTTAGTCTTGCAATCTGTTTCTGCCTATGTCTCTTCAGCTCGGTTTTCCAAGTATAGCACCAGACAAGGTCCTTTCCTTCTTCCCCAGCACTTCCAACACAGTGTTAGGGTCCCATTGCCACACAACACATCTGCTGCTTTGTTCTGTTCTGGTGAAGCTGGTCCTCTGCTCTGTTGCCCAGCCCCTGCACTTCCCTGCTCACACAACCATTTCTGCATACTCATTGGTCAGGCAGACCAAAACCATCAAGGTAAAAAAGATTCTTTACTGCCTGTGGCCTGGCAGAAATGAAATACAGCTCCTGTGAAGATATGGTGCTTTACACTTCCATGTGGATGCATTTAATGGCAAGGCTACTTTATGACTTCATAACATCCATAACCTGGGTGTATATTTCCATAATCATCACCTCTCACGTGGAGGATACTATGCTCACGTTCCAGCAAAGAACCCAAGGGAGTGGGTATTTTTTTGTTTTTACTCTTTTTGTGGCACCACAGGCTAGAAGGCACATCAAGTAGAAAGAAATATTTGCCAGCTTTCTTTAGAATAGAGGAAAGCTAGACTCCTAAATATATGAACAAAGTCCACCATCTTGAGTTCACCTTATCTTTCCAGGATTTGCTAGGAAACTGAAAAACTTCCTTATTAGTCCAGAAAAAATATCAGCGTGTACTGTACAATTGAAAGGAAGCTGAATAAGGACCAAAAGTTATTTTTAAAATAATTTGCCATATGTCCTTAACCCACTGCTTTCAGAAAAACAGCATTAAGCACTTCAGGTAAGAGTTTCAGCTCCGCTGAGTAGGGACAGTTGAAGGCCCAGCAGGAGTCGCCATTTAAAGAAAAATTAAGCTTAATTTTTAGACTATGTTCAAAAATACACATGCATTCTCTCCTGTGCAAACACACAATTGCAGACAATAACTCTCAGGTCCTGGGACACAACCCTGATATGAACAGGAAGTTTTTCACATACTTTTTTGCATACGAAGTTTCTGCAGATATTTAACAATGAAAGTTTCAGTCTTTCTCTATTTCCCCATTATAACATCAGTGGGACTTGTGCCAGAGGTTGTTTATTCACTTGTCTGTTTTTTCCACTGTGAAATCTTAAGCCACGACATAGAAGTATTAATTTAACAAGCTCTGAAAAGTGCCCTGAACAGAAATCTAACCACTGAAGAGCAGCAGAATTTTTCATCTTACACAAAATCTTCTCCATCCATTAGTGTTTAGTCCAGCTATTGTTTTTAATTCTCTGTGGGTTTTGCACATGTTTATCTTGCAGGCCTAATGTCTGAAGTTTTGTTTGACCTCCTTTTGTCTCCCTCTTAGAGAGGGAACGAAATTAATCTACAAATGCCCAAGGAATTTTAAAAGCGAAGTAATTGTACATCTGTGTAACAGCTAGTGCCCACACTTTTGTCCCACAACTTCTACAAGAACGAATGAGTCTGAGCTACATTTCACTATATTTAATTCCATGAAAGACCTTACATCAGTAGTGTAAGTGTGCTTGTCAAAGCACAAGGTTGAGGAGAGTTTATCACCTCTGGAAGAAGGGGCAGGCAACTCACAAAGAGTACAAGGATCTCGTTACGTCAAGCAGGGACAAAATTAGAAAGGCAAAAGCCCAGCTAGAGCTCAGTCTAGCCACAATTGTAAAGGATAATAAAAAATGCTTCTACAAATATATTAACAACAAAAAGAGAGGCAAGGAGAACCTCCATCCCTTACTGGATATGGCGGGGAACATTGTCTCCAAGGACGAGGACAAGGTTGAGGTACTTAATGCCTTCTTTGCCTCAGTCTTTAATAGCCAGTCCAGGTATCCGCAGGGTATTCAGCCCCCTGAGCTGGAAGATGGGGATGGAGAGCACCACAACCCACCCATAATCCAGAAGGAAGCAGTTAAGGACATGTTAAATCACCTGGACACCCACAAGTCTATGGGCCCTGATGGGATCCACCCGAGAGTACTGAGAGCGCTGGTGGAGGAGCTTGCCAAGCCACTCTCCATCATTTATCAGCAGTCCCGGTTAACAAGGGAGGTCCCAGAAGACTGGAGACTTGCCAATGTGACGCCCATCTACAAGAAAGGCCGGAAGGAGGATCCTGGGAACTACAGGCCTGTCACCCTGACCTCCGTACCGGGGAAGATCATGGAGTGGTTGGTCTTGGGAGTGCTCACAGGGCATGTGCAGGACAACCAAGGGATCAGGCCCAGCCAGCATGGGTTCATGAAAGGCAGGTCCTGCTTGACCAACCTGATTTCATTCTATGACCAGGTGACCCGCCTAGTGGATGAGGGAAAGGCTGTGGATGTTGTCTATCTGGACTTTAGTAAAGCCTTTGACAGTGTCTCCCACAGCATTCTCCTGGAGAAACTAGTGGCTCAAGGCTTAGACAGGTTTACTCTTCGCTGGGTGAGGAACTGGCTGGATGGCCGAGCCCAGAGACTTGTGGTGAATGGCGTTAAAACTGGCTGGCGGCCGGTCACAAGCGGTGTTCCCCAGGGCTCGGTTCTGGGGCTGGTCTTGTTCAATATCTTTATTGACGATCTGGATGAGGGGATCAAGTGCTCCCTCCATAAGTTTGCAGATGACACCAAGCTGGGTGGGAGTGTTGATCTGCTGGAGGGTAGGAGAGCTCTGCAGAGGGATCTGGACAGGCTGGATCGATGGGCAGAGGTCAACTGTATGAGGTTTAATAAGGCCAAGTGCTGAGTCCTGCACTTCGGCCACAACAACCCCATGCAACGCTACAGGCTTGGGGAGGAGTGGCTGGAGAGCTGCTCGGCGGAAAGGGACCTGGGGGTGCTGGTTGACAGCCGGCTAAACATGAGCCGGCAGTGTGCCCAGGTGGCCAAGAAGGCCAACAGTGTCCTGGCCTGTATCAGAAATAGTGTGGCCAGCAGGAGTAGGGAAGTGATTGTGCCCCTGTACTCGGCACTGGTGAGGCCACACCTTGAATCCTGTGTTCAGTTTTGGGCCCCTCACTACAGGAAGGATGCTGAGGTGCTGGAACGTGTCCAAAGAAGGGCAACGAAGCTGGTGAGGGATCTGGAGCAGAAGTCTTATGAGGAGCGGCTGAGGGAACTGGGGTTGTTTAGTCTGGAGAAGAGGAGGCTGAGGGGAGACCTTATCGCTCTCTCCAACTACCTGAAAGGGGGTTGTGGCGACGAGGGTGTTGGTCTCTTCTCCCAAGTAACCAGCGATAGGACAAGATGAAATGGCCTCAAGTTACGCCAGGGGTGGTTTAGATTGCATAGTAGGAAAAATTTCTTCACTGAGAGGGTGGTCAGGCATTGGAACAGGCTCCCCAGGGAGGTGGTAGAGTTGCCATCTCTGGAAGTGTTCAAAAAACGTGTGGATGTGGCGCTTCAGGACATGGTTTAGGGGACATGGTGGCGCTGGACTAATGGTTTGACTTGATGATCTTGCAGGTCCTTTCCAACCTTAGTGATTCTGTGATTCTGGTTCTCTTGGAGCTGGGATTGGGTCAGGGCAAAATCCATACATCAATAGTTTATGCTATGATCCAAATACACACAATGTTTTTGTTACTTTGCTTATTTGAAGAAAACTAGTTATAGCAGAGGAATTAACAACACTATGGTAACATATTTCAACTGTGACCCTGCTAAGAGAGCGAGCGGGCAGGGTATAAACCTTTCCAATTTCTGTTGAGAGGCTAAGCCAGTCACGACAATTTTTCCTTCACCACAGGGGAAACCTTCCTAATTCTCCAAATAGGTTTGTATTCCAGTCAAACATTTAATGACAAATCCTCAGGTTTCCAGCTAAGCACTGTGGACTATTCTGATTTTGAGTTGGCTTTGAACAGAACAGGCAGGCGCTTATTCTCGAAAAGTTTCACTCTTGCTTCTACATTACAGGACTGGGAGCTGAACCCTCCTCCTCCCCACCAAAATGCTCCCACAAAGCAGCTCTAATAACCTGGAAGAGCACAGCTCAAGCCATTGGGCTTTGGTATCACATACACATGCTTAGCTGACACCTGAGGCTGGTCAGGAATGTCCCCTCTTCAGCAGGAGGAGCTTTAGCCCCTCAAAGTTATATAAGAAATGAAGCCAGATTCAGGGAAAAGTACATGGTGAAAAGCACTGAAAGACTATGACTCCGTAATATAGTCAACAGACCAGTGATTTTTCATCCATCCAGTTATGAACACTCAAAATCATTAGTGTTTTCTTTCTCCCTCCACTTAAAAAAAAAACAACAAAAAACCAAAACAAACCACAACAAAAAACAACAAACCAAAAAAAACCCCACAAAACACAAATGCCTGATTAAACAAAGGTTTGTTCTGTGACTGGTAAAGCACAGTTATTGAGCCATGATGTCTTTCTTTAAAACCAATTTTAAATCAAGGATCATGTACCACTGCCACTTACATACGGTTGCTCATAATTGTTCCATGCAATGCTTTGATTAATTAAATCACACTAGAGATTGTTTCCTAGTAACACACCTGGTATGCTCTTTGTTGTTGGCGTTCATTAAAACGCTGTGTTTCATGCTGCTTTGCAGCATGAAAGGATATTAATCAGCTAAATTGCCATTAAGAGTCATATCAATATTTGCTGCACACTGATTGTTTTTCTAAATATTCAGCAAAGGACATTTCACTGAAATCTCAGGTTGGTAACTAGCCACATGACAGTGAAGGCAAATTAAAATGTTTTATTTTCTTGCTGGAAACAAAATAAATCAAGCACATAAACTAAAAGGCAAAGACAGGGTCTTGGGGTTGGTGCCTTTTTTTTTTTTGTCTGCTACTTTAAGACAAGGAGTGGCATGTTGAATACACTAAACTTATTGTGTAGAAAATCTTAAAAAAATATATCAAAAAATAGAAGCTCTCATTAATGTCTGTTCTGTTCCCTAAGCAGAAAAAGTCTCCACTTTGTAATGCAACATTGGTAATTAGGTTCAGTTTCAGAGCCTGAGCTGAAAAAGTGCCCAGGGAATCAAATGTTACTTTTCATTATTAATGTGAATGAGAAAATGTTTCCAAATATTTCTTCTTCCTAGCAACGGTCTGTTTACATATGATCAGCAAACACATTGATAAGTTGAAGGTGAGCCAGTAAGATGGGGAGTGGCTATAATGCTACTTGCTTTTGGTTTCTCTATGATTTGTTTTTAGATTCCTGTTTTATTCAGGTCCTACATACCAGCAGAAATTTATTCTGCAGGGCATATATTTTTCTATGCTGTGTATTTTTGCCAGGAAGCACAGTATGCGTCATCTAAGCCTTCTCATAGTCTTCACTACCTGGTATCAGGGAGCTAATGGAGCTAGATTGTGCTGCTTCTGGAGATGGCTCCTGGCTACGACACATGCCTGCAGCAGTCAGGAGAAATCTAGAATTACGCGTTCTGCACTGAACCGGCACATGCCACTGATAATCAGGAGTATACTAATAGAAGCAGCAGTTGTTCCAAATCATTTTCCCTCATTAATCATAACATCTGAAGGAAAGGGGAACACCCACTGGCCAACCTATCCTCTGACACACAAATTATCCAACAGTTGAGTGCTTTTGTGATCCAGAGGTATCTTTTTTACAGCATATTGAAATATATTGCATCACACCAGAATAATGTATGCATATATACCTGCACAAGATACAAAAAATTGATTCCACAATTTTCTTTTTGTGCTTCTCATGGACTCAGTTTGGTTAATTTTACTGTGCTGTATTTTGTCCTCTTTATCTCTGTCTTGAGCACTATCAAGACGTAGGTGCTGATCAGCAGTTACACCAAGATTGATTTCATCATTCCCCAAAGAACATCAATTGCCTCTCTCCACAATAGGCTCACGGTTGCTCTCTGGACTCGAAGTCTGCCTTAATCCAGGCAGAGTCCCCTGTCTCCCCATCATGTGATTTAAGAAAGAAAGAAAGAAAAAAAAAATTTCACACATATCCAAGAGATATACTACACATTACACTTGATCTTAGCCAAAAGACTGAGAAGCAGTCTAATGTCCTGCCTCTGGATTCTTCTTCCACAGCAGCATCTTAAATAATCCAAAATGTCTCATGCCCTCCAGGAATAAATCTTTTATTTGGGATCATACTTTCTTACAGATTCGTTTCTTTTTAAAGAAGACCACTGTGTCTCTCTAGTAGGTGTCCTACATTGCAGTGAGGAAGCCATTATTCCAGATAGAGTCTCATTACATTTTAAGTCTACTTGTTTAGAGCTGTTTAACCTTAAAGTTTTAGGGCTAGAACTTTATAAAACCACAGCACAACTAGTGTCAAGAAATATTAGAACTAAACATAGTTCTAAAAAAACATAGAGGTGATAATTTGGTCCTGTCTTGCCAAGGGTTCTGAAGCTCTCCATTTCCCCAGGCAGAAGCCCTGATTACTACCCTTCACAGACCATTGCAAGAGTCATTTATTTTCTCTGTCTTTTCTTGAGCATGTGAGTTAAGAGAAATAGTTTAGCTTGCAAAAAATGGGTTATTATTTCGCTATATGATTTATATTTAGGTTGATTTAGTTGTAAATCACCAGTCTTGGAAAATGTATTAATTTTCTGATATTTAAAAAAAAAAAGGCACAAGCGACTAAAGCATCTTTATGTTATAAAAAGTAGACACTATAGGAATTTTACATAAAACATGCAGAAAATACATATCCTTCTAGCACTTTCTGCGTACTCCTTTCTTGCAGATGCCAGTTTGTTCTGCCTCGTTGTTTGCAGAAGCAGCATAGCTAGTAAATGATAAGGCATGCTTGAATTAAGGCTTGTAATTTCTCCTGCTGAAAAATGTGATTGTGCCATTGACATTTATGAACCACAGTAAACACTGAAAATTTGCCCTGAAATATAAAGTCATTCTAATAATTCCCAACAGCATTCAAATATTTTGAAATATCTCCAAATCCTCACCTTTGCAACATTTTTTTTCTAGCTAAGAAAAACAAACAAACAAAAAAAAAACAACCCCAACAACAACAAAAAAACCCAGCTTTTTTTTTTTTTTTTTTTTACAGAAGGATAGAAATGATTAAGTAATCATTCAAGTTCCTTGGAACATGAGAGTGCCCAACTGCAGCTAAGGAAATCTTTTCAATCAGGTAAAAGATTCAGGTTTTAGTCATTAATTGTGATCTTTATCATATCACATGCAGCAGCAGATGTTATTTATATTTGGGCTGAAGTTAGTGATGTGTAAATCCTGTCTGCGTACACCTGCTCCGTAATGCACCTATGATACAATAATGCAACTCCCCAGGGTATTCTTTCCTTAGAGAAAATATTTCTAGCCATATGGTTACTGTAAATCCAAATAGCCTCAGTGGAAGCCACACTGTAGAGCAGAGCAACAGAAAGATTGCACTACTCATTTCATGTTGCCCACCATCCCATTTTCAGCTTTTCTCAAGGAGACTACCAGTAACAGATTTTACCAGATCTCCTTCATGACACCTATCATCAGCAGACATCTAAGGAGGGGAACCCCTCTTCCACCCACAGTGACTCCAGGGGAGTTACTCCAGGAGAGGTCCTGGCACACTACACCTGCCTGCCCAGGGCGCATGAGCCCGGCCAGAAGTAGCACAAGGGACAAGCTCAGGTGGGCAGGACAGGGTTGCTTGGGTCTTGCATTGCCAGCACTGCTGTTCTGTGTTTGCAGGAAGACCTAGCAGTTACAATGATCCATGGCAGTCTTTAAGAATGGATAAATGCTTAATATTTGTGACTCACACGTGCTAATGATTAACCCTAGCTTCAGATAAGAACCTCCAAAATGTATCCAAGTATCCCAATCTCCAACCATTACTTCTTATTTAGTATAAGAAGAAGAAAAGACAATAGTGTCCACACGTTAATCATGAGAATTGACAGAAGTACCTAATTTGCAAAAATTTTGTAAACATCAGAAGCACAAACATCCAGCTGCCAGTCATTGAAAGTTCATACTTTAGCCTTCATTTATTTATGGCTCTGCACTGTTCAGGGTTGCTAATAGCTATTATAAAGCAACAATGTCTTGCATTTATTGATGGTGAGATTACTGCTTCTAGTTTGTCTTATCCCCTATATCACAAATGAGTAAATCATAGCTGGCCAAACCAAGGTTAAAAATCAGAAGATACATTTTAACTAGATCCTGAAAAAAATTAAAAATAACCTTCCATCTATGGAAAAGAGTTGTTAATTCATTGAATTTTGTGGATTCCATGAACTGATAAGCTCTGCAGCTCAGGCAACTCTGAAATTAAATTAGGTTTCAGAAATGAATATTTCATCTTTAAGATACTGTTGCTTGGAGACCTGGGAAAGGAAGGGTGATTTAACACAAAGACATTGGAGTTAGTTACAAGGGGCATCATCTTCCACTCCAACAAACTCTGGAACATACCATAAAATGCCCACAACAAAACACTATGTCACAAATGTAACAGAATGTATGTTGCATATATTTTATCTGAAAAAAAAAAAAACAACCTCTTTTTCAGCCTGCCTAGCTGCAGCTCAAGCAGTTCGTTTTAACACCATTTAAATAATAAAAAAATAAAGTATAAAGGCACAATTACCGAAGTTCTTCAAATTCAATTTCTATTAACTCTTCAGTGAAATATCTTTCCAAATAGAAAAAATGTCCTAACCTTTCCTGTTCTTACCCTTCCTTTTAGTCCTGATTTTAGACTTCTCCCATCATTTCCAGAGCTCTTATTAAAGTATGCTGGCATTCCTATGTATTCGCTATAAACAGATTACCATCTTTCAACCTCCATTTCCCCAAATTGCACTGCAATTAAAGAACAAAGATGCAAATTCATGGTTTATAAGCATGTCAGGAACAAAAGAAAAAATCTGCTGATGAACCAGCTAAGAGAAACCAAACAGATTTTACCAGCATCATCCAATATCCTGGAAAACAAATGTGTGGAGTATTCTGCATTTATTGCAAGCGTTAAACATAGGTTTTCCCATTAGTGACCCTTACAATGCAGCTGTCATTTTATTTCTGGTTTGCAGGACAAAATAGCTTATTTTAAGCAGAAACAGGCAATAAGAGACAGATACTTTCCTGTGAATAATTTGTGCTCACTGTGTAACATTGAGGGTAACCACTATTTAAAAAAAAAAAAAAATGGGGGAGCAAGTAGGAGACTAAAAGGATTAGTGTTCTCTCCTGTACATCTGAACATTAGGATAGGAGGTGGATAAGCTATGTATTCACAAAGTAAGTGTCATCTTATGGGCTGCGTTTGATTATAGAATCAATCTTAGCTATCTAACTACATCATTTAAAAAAGAAATTGAAGGGGGGGGCGGGAGGGAACAGCAAGCACTTCTAAATTTAGAGTAGTGTGCTTCAGGAGTCTTACGGAGATGGAAGTGAATGTCTGCATTAATGGAAATATGTTGTTTCCATATTGCAAATGTAGTGAACTGATCACACAAGACAAGGCAGTCTCTTGGAATAAATGACAAACAGTAATTTTTCCTGGCAGAAGGCAACTTAATTTTTGCAAAATAAGATTTCGGCTGAAGAGGATTCAGGGACCAATACTGATGTGTGCATTTGCATGTACATTAGAAATTTCATAGTATTTTTTTCTGAATCGCTGAGTTTAACTTCCTCAGGGAATATGGCCATTTTCCCAGTCTGCTATTTTCTCCCTGAATTAGATTCCAATTTCAGGTCTCTGAAAATGAGTCCTAACCCCTGTGCAGTTGCTGTTGCTTGCTATGGTGTTTTATTCACATTCTGTGCCCTATAGATTGGGCGCTGTTCTTCCTGTAGCTTTCAGGCAGGGGAAGTTCGAAGTTTTTCAAAAATAGCTATAACCATTAGTAAAATAATAAAAATAATATTAGGTATGATCAATGCCACTTCACACTAAACCAAAAGCCAAATCAAATGCAAAGATGTGATTTCTAGGAAAACAGTCACAGCAAAAGTGTCTCAGATTCCAATATCTCCAGAGTCCAAGTGTTTCTGCAACCTTTTTGACACTCACGGATTTCAAAGTATGGTATTTAAATAAGGGTGTGACCCACACAGCATGTTTATAAGCCAAGCTGAGCTAAGCACTAATATACAATACTTAAATGTTAAAATTAAAAAACTACATAGTGTACATTTGATCTCCTACTGCTAGTCAAAGATATAGAGGAACCCAAAGGAAACCTTAAAATTAGTCCTAGTTTCATCTCATTTTATTTGTGTATTCATAGTGCTATTACAGCTTTTTTTTATATATATACACACACACTAACTCTGTACAGTTGAATTGGTTTACAGATACTCAATATTGCTCTAATTCATGAGACATGTTACTATGAACACACTATGGACTCTGTCCATTCTGTAGGTATTATCTCGAAACATTAAGCTATTGTGATATGCCAACAAAAGCAACTGAAGGCACAATTCTAGCATTAGACAGACTGTATTGAAACCAGCTGTCTCAGGGAGCCCAGATGGGATCTGTCAGTGCTTCACTCCTTTTCTTCTACTGAAAACCGACAGGCAACCCCAGGCAAAAAGTGACCCCACATAACTCTACTCAGTCTCAGCTTTAATAAAGATATTAAATCAAAGAAGTAGTTTATGCTTTTATCAGTTTCAAATATCAGGGCAGATTGCAAATCAATACACATTTTTAATCATCATCTACAAGTTAAAGCAAAAATAAATCCTGTGGCAATTCTATTTCGTTTTCAATCCTTTTCTTTGGATGTACTTTTTTCCACTAATCTGAACAGAATTTCATTATAAATAGAAACCTAGGCAAGAAAGTCTATTATTGGGGCTTCTGATATTCATCTCTTTGCCATGAACCATTGAAGCCACTAGAAATTACTCTAAGTAGTCAGTATTCAGCCTTGCTGTGATATCACCCTTGGGGATGTGCAGTAGTGTAATGGCTTACAACTCTCTTCCCTCTGATAAGTCTTTGTAATTGGAGATTTGACAGTGTAACTATTTCATGGTATATTTTTACTGCCATACTATTCTTACTTCTATGAGTTTATGAATGACATACTGTTCACACTATTACATCCATACTAACTTCAGCTCATAGACACTGGTTACACAGTTATTTCTGATTTGGACAAATAATCAAGAAAGTTATTCACTTTTTTTAATTCAAAATACATTTTTCTAAATTCCATCTTGAAGCCTGGTGGATTACATATTCTGCATTTATGATCAATAAATAAATCAACTCAAACAAACCAGACCCAACAGCACAGATCATGGCCTAGTAGAAGACAATAGCAAAACTCTCACCTATTTCAGCCAGACAGATTGAGGTGCACAGTGTCTAGCACCATTGTTATAGATAAATACTGCTCAGTGAAAGGTTTGTTAGGATTCAGGTCTGCCCTGCAGTCCTTCACCTACATAACAACCACATTGCATCCATGCAATGGAAAGCAGCATCCAATTTACTCTGCAAAATCACAGATGGAAACATAAGGATGTTCTTCAATTAACATCCTAATGTGACTACTGCTAATGCCTTTACAATTACAGGAGATAGACAATATTGCAACTAGAGATGATTACCAAAGATAAAGCACTACTCCCTAGAGCCTTGATATAGCTTCAGGGATTTATTTCCAGAATTGCATCTAAGTGCACTGTTGCTATGATAGACTAGCAAAAAGGCCCTGGAGCTACGAAATGGTCTTTCCATCCACACAATTTCCTGTTCATCCTAACAGATCAAATTTGTCCTGAGTCATCCAAGTCATAGATTCATTTTTATAATCTGAAAGGGCTTCACTGAGGTATAGAAGACAGTTTTAAATTCCTGCTTTTCCTCATTTATTTCTCTGGGATTTGAAGCTGCATCCACCAGTGACCTAAAGCCAAATCACAGCTATCCTACAGCAAGGTGCTGCTCTGCCTGTTGTTTTGACTGGACCTCTCAGTAAGCCTTGGAATATCATAGAATCATCAGAGGGTTTAGGTTGGAAGGTCATCTAGTTCCAAACCCCCTGCCATAAGCAGGGACATCTTCCACTAGACCAGGTTGCTCAAAGCCCATCCAACATGGCCTTGAACACTTCCACAGATGAAGCATCCACAGCTTCTGTGGGTAACCTGTTCCAGTGCCTCATCACCCTCATATAGTGAGGAAAAGCTTCCAAAGCTTCCAAAAGCTCCTGAAAAAATCAGTATGTATGATATAAGTGCCACAACCCTTTTAACGCTATTCCATTTTTCCACCAAGGTTACGAGTTTGTTTATCTTTTCTCCAGAAAACATTTGCAGCAGATCTTGGTCTCCTCCTGCTTTTTCCAGCAGTTGATGTTGGGACATTTTCACAAAACACACACCCCATTTTTTGTCAAGACCCCAATTTTTGCTCTTGTAACTATGGATGCATCAAAAGATATACTGAAAGAGGGAGAGCAGAGAAAGAATTTCTTAAAAGAGCTTAATTTGTTTAGAACAAGGAAAATTAACAGTGGTTGTATCAATCATACTAACAACGTGTGAAGAGAAATCCAGGTTTTTCAGTTGCATATTAGTATGTTCTCAATTAGAAGAAATAGTAATAAGAATATTTTATTTTTTAAGTGTAAAGTATTGCAGATCAATTACTGAAAATGGCATAGCTTTCATCTACTTCTGCTTACAGGATTATGGTTTCACATTGCCTAGAAATTCCTCTCTCTCAATGATAGGTGAGTGAATTTTGTTATCAAAAAGCATCACACATTGAGAAACAGAATGAGCTCAGATCCAGTTCATTCTGTTGAGATTGATTTGGCAAGAGCTAATATTTCTGATTTTAGCCCAGCAAAGTTCAGAAGTTAGTTAAGCTGCCACCTGAATATATAATTTCAGAATGCACCAACTAGGGAATAAAGTGACAAGAGGGTGGTTTCTCATCTCAATATTTCTGTTTCATAACTACCAGAGAGATTTAAACTTCCACCATTTACTCCACCCAATTCCTAGAACTAAAAGCAGGGAAAGAAGAGAGTCAGTTTTTCATTTCCCTGTATCCCATGCTGAAATGTTTTTCTTAACTTCACCAATTCCTCAATTTAAGTACAACTTTTCTTTTTTATTCACCAATATCCAGGGAAACTTAAAGAGCAACACTTCACGTTTGTGAAACATAATGGAAATCTACAGTGTTTGCACAAAAGTAAAGAAGAGCAGCACCTCAGGAGGCTGTTCAGCATTTTCATAAAAGGTGATTCCACTAGGCCAAACTATTTAAGAATTACCCTTTTGCGTGATGTTCTGGGCTTCTGGAGACGCCTCATTACTTGACACAAGTCAGGGGACATTTAAAAACAAAGCAGATTAAAGATGAATTTGTTTCAGTGAATACTAATGCATGTATTACTAAAGCATTTCTGTTCCTGCAGATCACTTTTGAGAAAACTGACCAAGAACTGGTTAGTTACAGACATAACCACACAGGTACATACTCCCCTCCTCCTTCCAGGGAGGGCTGCTATACGACCTTTAGCTCATGTTAGCCTACCATTTGGTATTACACGTGCTCCTGCACCACGTGGCAGAGCTAAGCCACACAACTCCCATCCCTGCCTCACCACATGCACACGTTAGATCAGTGATGTTGGGGAAGATGCTGAGTAGCTGAGCCAACCTCCAGGCTGGGAAACCTGCCACATCCAGGAACACTGCAGGATCACATACATCTTTTCTGAACAAGGTTTTAATATTATGTGCTAATTTGTTAGGACTGCTTCACCATTTTATCTCCACACTTCCTCCCAAACCCTCTCAGTCTTAAGTGAAAAGGATCATCCCTGTTTGGTGGCAGAGGATTGCCTGCACTGGCACTTTCTAGATATTCATGGAATGGATTTCTCTCTCATATCTCAGTAAACATCAGAAACTAAAATGAATTCGTAGAAACACCTAATGTGACACAATGCAGCACGACTGATGAAACACTGTATGCTGCAGTAGAACCCAATATCTAGTCTTCTGAAAACAGCCCCTGAAATGAATCTCTCTAATCTGAAAGAGAAAGAAAAATAAATAACAAGAGACAGTTGTTTCTCGCTACTTGTCTCTTTTCAGCTTCTTAGTAAATGGATTAATAAATATCAGGGTCCAGAAATGGTGAACTGTTATCTAAAGTGAAGATGAAACAGAATATGCTGCCAATATGGACAAGAAACATGTATGGGGTTTTTGCCTTTGGTTTTTTTTTTGAGGGGGCTTGAGGGGGTAGGGGTTGGGGAGGGTGTTGGTTTTGGGTTTTGTTGTTGTGTTGGTTTTTGGGGGTTTTTAGTAGAGACAAACCTTCAGTACATGGCCCATGCCTAGTGTTTCAGAAGCATTCAGGTTTTAAATGAGGCCCAGGATAATCTTAATTTTGAGAGAGATGCAGAACACTCCCAAATGAAAAACATTTACCCTGAATAAATCAAGCAAAGAAAAAGCAGTTTTAAAGATTTAACAACTTCTTCTTAAGACTTGTCAGCATGTGTATATTTTGCCATCCAGAGAGACCTGGACAAGCTCGAGGCATGGGCCTGTGTGAACATCATGAGGTTCAAAAAGGCCACATGCAGGGTCCTATACCTGGGTCAGGGCAACCCCTGGTATCAATACAGTCTGGAGGATGAAGGGATCAAGAGCAGCCCAGCCGAGAAGACCTTGGGGGTACTGGTGGGTGAAAAGTTAGACATCAGCCAGCAGTGTGCACCTGCAGCCCAGAAGGCCAACCATATCCTGGGCTGCACCAAAGGCAGCATGGTCAGCAGGTTGAGGGAGGTGATTCTGCCCCTCTACTCCACTCTGGTGAGACCCCAGCTGGAGCACTGCATCCAGCTCTGGAGCCCTCAGCACAGGAAAGACATGGACCTGTTGGAGCGGGTCCAGAGGAGGGCCACATAAATGATCAGGGGGATGGAACACCTCTCTGATGAGGACAGGCTGAGAAAGTTGGCATTGTTCAGGCTGGAGAAGAGAAGGCTCCAGGAAGACCTTATTGCAGCCTTTCAGTACTTAAAGGGGGCTAAGAAAGATGGGGACAAACTTTTTAGCAGGGCCTGTTGCCAAAGGACAGGGATAATGGTTTTAATTAAAAGAGGGTAGATTTAGACTAGCTATAAGGAAGACATTTTTGGCAATGAGGGTGGTGAAACACTGGCCCAGGTTGCCCAGAGAGGTGGTAGATGCCCCATCCCTGGAAACATTCCAGGTCAGGTTGGACGGGGCTCTGAGCAACCTGATCTAGTTGAAGATGTCCCTGTTCAGTGCAGGGAGGGTTGGACTAGATGGCCTTGAAAGGTCCCTTCCAACCCAAACTGTTCTATGATTCTATGATTTTTCTAATCTCCAAGACTAGGACAAAAGAAAGCAATCAACTCAGCTTCACTTCTGTGTGCAGTGGTTTTCACCTTTAGATTTTCAGTAAAGCCATATATGTTCTGCAAATAATACAAAGTAATCTAATCCTTGCTAAAAATAGTTTCTGTAACAATATATTTTTAAATATCAAGGAAATAATCCTGTTGATCATGAGATGAACATATATTGTCTTCTAATCTCTAGATTATATGTAAAATTAAAGATGAATGTCAGGAGGTTTTCTGTTTTGCTTACAGGATGATTGAGTTAACATTAAATGGCAAAGAAAAAACAACTCATCATTGCCTTTTTCATACAACACTAGAATTCCAGAGTGGTGATAAAAGAGCAATCACTGCTACAAAAAAAAGAAGAAAGAGGAAGGAAAGAAATTAAGACCTCCAAATATGAATATTTTAGATTTTATTGAAGGGGAAATTTGAGGACAATTATCAAAATTCATGCATATTTCTGGACTAATTAAATACATGACTAAGTAGCTATTAAGGTTGATTTGACATGGTTAATTTAGGGTTTAAAAGGCAGCAGACACCTTGCGACACTAGCAAAAGCATTGTGTTGCAACTGAAGAATAAAGGGATTTACTTCTCTAACAAGATTTGCCTTAGATCTAGCAGACAAACAGGTTCTTCATAGATAGCAAGTTGACAAACTTTACTCAATGTGTGTGAGGAACAAATGGGAACATAGCACTAAAGCCTATTTCTGTGCCATAAGACATTTTGTTGCATCTTTCCAAGTGACTGAGCTGTATTTTTATCTTCCATCCTTTCTTATCCTCCACCCTGCCCATTCCTTCAGGCCTTATCCTGATAACAGAGCAAGTCCAACAGATTTATGCATATGCTTTGAGGGATACTTATGTTTTTCAAGTCCAAACATCCCTTTTCCTTCAGTTGACTTCAACGTACTTTGGATCAGGGCTGAGTGAAGCCTGAACAAGGTTAAAGCCCTAGATCAGCTCAGCGTAATAGGATGCAATGGTAAAGCTCATACATACTTGTAAAACAATCAACAGAACTACTCATCTTCAACTTAAAGTTAGAGATTCAGCAGCCTGTTTATGTATCTAAGAGAAAGTTAGTACCCAGTTCTGGGGGCAGCGTTTGGTGCCAGAAAGAAAATTTGCTTCCAAGTGTAATTGCAGGCAGGAGGTATGCACAAGGAAACATGGACTATTTGCTAACAGAACATTTTCACAGGCTCAGTGTTTCCAGCTTTCAAGATAAACCTCTCGACTTTGCTTTGACATTAATTTCTGATAAATGCCTCAGGTTTACCTTGGCATTTAACAAAGCAGCAGGAGACCATTATCCTGTGACAACGCTCTATTCCACTGATACTATCTCTTAATTGGAGAAAATTTCTCTTCATCTGAAAATGTTTGGCAAGGTTCCCCATAAAAAACTATGGTATATCTAAGTTGTAAGCTTTAATAAGATAGGGAATAAAATACCCAGAGCAGATGTAAATCAAATCTTTCCTATCAAGTTGCAGAAAACAAGCCCATTGTTGCAGACACCACTGTGAACCCAAGCTTTTAATTATTTATACAAACTACATATATGATAGGATACTTGGAAGGACGGTCAGTGCTACAGCTAATAATGCAGCTCATTTGTTTGTAAAACAAAGCAAACAGGAACTAATGTCAATTGTCAGAACAGCAGAAATTATTTTAATTGCTTTGGCACATAAGTGACAGCAGTAGCCTGCCTGTCATAAACAGAACGAGACACACAACTTTGAGGAAAAAATAGAACTAAAAGAGCTGACTTAGATTTGCAAGAGATTTATACTCTAGATCCCAGGTTCTGTCATTAATCAGCTTTGGTTCTCAGCTAAGAGCTCAATAATGTTCTTACCTCCACACTCGTACTAGGCCCACAAAAGCCAATTGCCCTGACAGTATGGTTAAGTTCAGGGCCAGTGTGGATATCTCTGCCTGTACAGTGCTGCTGTACGATATAGGTGCACTTTTAGTCTTTGTTCATAAAACTGATACCTCTTTTCTGGATTGCACTGCTACTTCTTCCTTCCTGGTCAAATGGCTGACCTATACGTAAATGCAGTAACATAATACCGTGTACAATATTAACATTTTGCTCAGTCCAGCCCAATATTTCATTGCCTGAGTTCTGTATTCTGGAATCACCTTGTGATCAGCTAATATACACGGTCCTACTCCACTGCTGTCATCTGCGAAACAGGAGCCCCTTATATTTAACAGCTTGAAAGGCACTTGTGCTATTCGGTTCTCAGCCTGTCTACTGCAGTTCACAGACATCTTATTCTACCTGCTTAAAATTATGATACTTTTTGGTGCTAATGATGCTTTCTCAGCTATGCCGCATCTACAAATCTCATTATCAAGCCCTCTTCCCCCCCTGCCCCAAAATCACTAACAAAAATACTAGAGATTAGTTTTTAAACATCAAACACCTTGACATACTCCACACTACACAGAAATTCCATGCTGTTGTCCCTTCCTTATTCACCATCCATTTCTTCTATTAATCCCAATCTTCTACAGGTTAACTAACTATTTCCCAAGTGGTAGCTTATCAAATGCTTTACTGAAGTCCAGAAAATTAAATCTACTGCCTTTCTATTGTCTAGATTATCTTTTATCTTCGAGAGCTGCCTGCCTCTCATTCCATTTAGGGAATGTGATTTTATCATTGCTCATAAGGAAAGCAGGGCTTTACACCTATGTTATACCCCTCCATAATGAAAAACAACATACTTCAAGAAGTATTGGTGATAGCTATGTACCTGCTGATCAAGAATTACATCAATAGCCACATCAAAACCTGGGCTGAGTTTTGGTTAAATATAATAAAGTTTTACTCTGCATTTTTACTCTGCATTACCAAAGTCCAGGCCAAATTTCAGTCTGGGGAAGAAAAAATGCACATGGCACAACAACCAATTCAATTATTTATAGAATTGATTCTTTTCCAATCTTATTTTTCTTTCTGGTGAATCTCTGAACTTCACTGAGAGAGGGACAGATTTTTTTAATAGACAAACATGCAAAGGACAATATTCTGATGTGAACCAATGATACTTTCTGCTCGTGCTTTGTGCCAAGTTGCACAAACTATCTACATAGAACCAGCTTCTGGTTCCCAAAACTGGCCCCATTTGTTGGGCTTCGATGAATCAGTAGGAAAAAGCTCTGCCATCCTCTTCTGTTGCAGCAACAAGCCCCCTGCCCATTCCTTTCTATCATCAACTACACCTCCCACTGAGAATGATAAGGAGGAATGTGAGGCACTACAAAAGCTACACAGCTGTGTGTGCACACTGCAGCTCTCTTATTTTGTAAGGGAAAGCAATTTGGTACATGGCCTCACATGCAAAAGCAGTGACACTGATAATGTAATAGGTTATTCTGTGTCTTCTGATGTCAGGGACAAGTACTATATAAATGGAAGTGAATATAGGAGTGTGAATGTGGAATAGGAAAACCTCTACAATTACCAGTTGCAGGGAATACAGGCCTTAAAGTAAGGGATCTACCTGGATTAATGGTATTTTTAAATAGCATAGTAGGTTCACATAGCCACCCCAATGTCTTCACACATATATACACTGCTCATCCTTACCATCTGCCCGTGGAGAGATGGTTCATAACTGCCTTAATAAAAATAGTGGTCAATGTTCTGTCCACCTGTCTCATCTCCACTTGATCCTCCAATCTCATCCTCTCTAAATAGAGTTCCTTCTTACAAACAAGATCATTAAAAAGCTTTGAGACAGTTGCTCATCTGGTATCTCGATGAATTAGACTGTAAATCAGGGGAGGTATGATGAATATCCTGCTTCCATTTGCTGCTCCATTCAGTTCGTACTATTCTCTGTTGGCCATATTTTACAATATAACATTTAGGAATATCTATACCACTTCAGAGTGTACAATACTGTTAGCCTAAGAGTGCCATGGACACGGTATTTTATAATGAATGAAATGTATTCATAGCCAGAGTCCAAGAAATACAATTTTTCTATTTCGGCTGCATTTAACAATCTGGTTTAGTTAATATCCATATTTCAACAATAATAAAAATGAAAACTGCGCTTTGCTTACAGGAGTTAGCAATGTTTTTTAAATTTTTTTTGGTGGCAGATTCTTTGAAATCTCTAGCCCCCAAAATACTTCATTCTTTGTCACTTCACAAGCATATAAGTTTGTGATATTACCAATGCCGAGGAGCACAACTTAAATATAAACAGTATAAATCCATGTTGCCACTGTGGGCATATGCAGCACAAACATCTTATCTAGACCAAAGTTTGTCGACTTAGCACATTGTACTTGATGCTGTGTGTCACCTGTCTCTTGTTTGTCTATAGATTAGCACAAAAATGTCATTGCAAACTAAGTGAATACGGCACAGACTAAGCACCTGCCACTTTTAAAACTCTTTAGAAGACTCTCTTGTTTATTTTGTAAGCACCCAGGGGTGCAGTTAAATAACTGCATTGAAACAAACAATACTGGTGATTATTAAGGAGGCTTTTCACATGAAAATTCACTTCAGAAAAAAATGTTTTGCAGATGTAGAGAAGAAAACTGTATCACTAAGAACCACTCAAAATACTTTGGTGGACCAAAACACCTTTATTTTTCTCTTGGCGATCTGCCAAGTTCACTGTCGGTTTGAAAAGAATTCTATAGCCGGAGGCTAAAGCAGAAACTGCAATGATTTAAAAGAGAATTGGCTACAGTAAGAATGATAATGCACCATATCGTTAAAATGCAACTGGCATCTTAGCCTCCCTACAGCTCTTGAAAATGTGCTTACTCCTCAACTATTTACCAAGAAAGGAGCAGAAACAATTGAAATCCCACAATATAGAAAAATGTTTAAAGAACTTTGAAAAGAAGTACATGCAGAATAATTTGCTGGTAGGGCTGTTAAAATAACGATGCATTATACATGGCCAGGCTACAAAGAAAAGCATATGGAAATATATCGCTGAATTTAGTACTATATTCATTTATCTCAATTAAACATATAGCAAATGAATTAATAATGAGGGTCCACTTACATTTAGGAAATTAAAGCTTTATTTGCAGCTTGCAGATTAAACATTTAAATGTTGTACGCCTGATAATATTCACATTTTAATGCTTGGAGGATCATCAACTGCTTTATAAAATGCTTGGGAAATTAGATTTAGAAAGTCTTTGCATCAAAGCCTTGTATAATGGTTTTCTCTGGAAGGCTGTTTTGCAAGACTAAGACTATTACAGAAAATAGCCATAGTTTTACAGTGAAGGAAGATTTCAGAAAGGCCTTCAGCAGTTTCAGATAACAGAATTTGTTATTCAGATGTTGCTTACTCTAACAAGATAATAATATGCAGGCTCGAGTCAGGAAACTGAGTAACTCTGTTTTTCAGGTTCACAGGGAAGAATTTATTTACAACTAGATGCTTAACTTGCAAACTCTGCTGGCAAAATTTCCCTCACAAAATTCAGTTTGACATATTTCATTTGTTCAATAGTTGTGTCCAGTTTTACAATTAAATAGAGCTGCTTCACTCAGCGTTTATAAATTACATCAGGTGCCATAGCAACATGATTACAAGTTTCCATCAATTTGTAAAACTGAGTAAATAATTATCAGTGAATAATTAACTAAACAAAATTAGCCTCTTTTTCTGCTTCCAGCATGTCCACAAGCAGATTGTATTTTCTCAAATGTATTCCTTATTTAAACCACATGGAAACACTCCAGACCCCACAGAACCAGATCTTCAATATGCTGTAACTCCGTATGAGGTAAATGACTAGCTAAAAGAGATATGCAGGACTTCCCATGGGAATTACACAACAAGCAGGGTCAGGAGGGAGAGGAAAAAAGTACTACTGGAGAGGGGATTGCGATTTGAATATTTAAGTACTTCAACATTTTCTTTTGTCTGGGTCTAAATTTATAGGCCTCCTAACACCAAGCAATTGTTAATTATGAAAAAAAAAAAGATTGTGCAGAACACTTTAATCAGAAGTCACCAAACAAGGATATTCAGAGAAGGCTCATGGCTAGAGCTCTCATGTCCAATGGGATAATACTGGCACCTGGATGACTAAGTCACTTAAAAACCCCCATCCCAATAGAAAGGAAAGAAACTATGCATCATAGTTCTTGCCAGATCTTGCAAAAACGCTCCCCCAAATCAGCCAGGCTATATTTCTAATACTACAGCCCCAGAAAGCTACCACTTTCTTTGTCATAGGACCACTAGTAAGAAACTTGACTGGTGGTAAAATATTTGTCACATCACAAATATGAGACCACAAGAGGGTTCTGAACTTTTAGTGACAGCTTCAAGCCTGGAACCATCAGTTTGTATCCTTCTTGAAGGAAATAATGTATCCCTAAATTAGGAACTCAGCCCTAGTTTACAGAAGCAGTCCAGCAGGACAGGAATAGGCTGAGTGTTTTAGACCTGTCAGCTGCATTGGTGGATTCTTGTTTCTTATAAGCATTTTACTTTGGCACTAGAAGGCAGTGAGACAGCACAGAACACCCTCGCTGTTCTTTACAAGAAATGTACTAGTCACACAACGAAAGGAAGACAAATCAGTAGGACGTTTTCCTTCCCTATCCTTATTTGAAGAGAAGGACATAACGAAGAATTTTTTTAAATGAGGATTTTTTTTTTCTTAGAAAAAAAGTAGAGCTAGACCAAAAGGGCTTACAAATTCTTCAGTGTAAGTAAAATGTTATTCTCATTATAGCATGTAATACCAGTCATAGGCCTACTTTAGCACAAAAGGAAGCAACACTGTAGTTTGGACAAATTTAATTGCTAAGCCTGGCAAATCTAAGAACAAGGTTTAGCTTTCTGTGTTGTTTGTGGGCCTATGTGTTACACTGAAACTGTTTCCATGTAAGCTGAGTAACCGTTGGGGAACCTTCTTCAACTGAAACAGCAGAGGTGTACTTTGAAATGCAAAGAAAATAGTTCACAGTCTTGCTAGGAAACACTCCTTACAACCTTGAGAATGTTTCTTACAGCTGGGAATGCATTTGGTGCCTCTACGCTGGTTAAAAAGCAAAAAATCCGAAACTCTTGTATACTTGGCTTGCAAGTTAGTTGGCACCATATGAAGTTGTCCTTTAGAAGCAGTGGGTTTATTTTAATTAAAAAAAAAAAAGAAAGAAAGAGAAGTCGTCACCTTGGACAGTAACAAAGAGCACAATGTATAAAGCCTAAAACAAGTTTCCTGAAGCTATGGAAAGTACATTCCAGTGGTAATCTGTCAGCACTACCCAAATAAATGTTTGTTTGAGATGGATGCAGTAACTGCCATCCCAAAGGGATCCCAGCACAGCTTCCATTGCCAAAACGTTGCCTCACACTCTTTGGTAGGTATGTTCTAGCACAGCCACTAGGAAACAGGGATGTGATGCGATTCCTGCTTTGCATAACTGAGACACAGAGACTGACCAACTTCTACAAGAGCAGAAGCAGCTCACGGCAAAAGCAAGGAATTATATCTTCATTTCTGAAGACTTAACTTGCACGTCAAGAAGCATGTTTTTATTTTTAAACCCTCCCATAATGGAAAAATGCTAATATCAAACTGCAAACAGACTTGGTTTCACAGATTTCCTGTATCTCTCTGGAATCCAATACCAAACTGAATGTATATTGATACATATGAAAAATATGAAGTGATAAGACATCCACTCTGATTTAATTAGATTTTAGCCTCTTCCAAAAAAATTAAATAAAATGCTGAAACCTTGAGTCAGCTGCTAATGTTACAAAAATGACTCACCTTCCAAGAGACTTTTATACCACTAAAGGTGCTAAATTCACTGCTCTGACATTTGACAGGAAAAACTGGAAACGGTGACTTTCTCCTACCTTCAGCATTATCCCAAAAAGTAATGCTGGCTTGATTTTCTTACCCAAGGACCCCTCCAAACTGATAACTACACAGCTTTGTCTATCCACTGCCTTTCAGCATGTTTAAGCCAGCAGAGGACACTGCAAAATGTTTTGCTGATGGTGCTCCATCTCCTCTATATTAAGCCTGATTTCTACCATCCGATTACTTTCATGTTGTCTGACAGATAAACCTGAATGAATATTAACTCTTGCTCACTCATTCAGGCTAAGGTAGCAGCCATTGGCCAGATGAAACATGTAAAACATGCAAAGGCGACAACAGCCCTTTCACCATCTCTTAACAAGGTCTTCTTCAATCCACTGCAGCTCCTGCAGCACACTGATGTGTTCCTTTCTGCCTGTACCTGGATCAGAGACTCCAGCCAGGTTTCCCTAACAAATAAACCCCATAATGACTTAAAAAAAACCCCAAAAAAACACACACCAAAAACAACCAACCACAACACATATGTCACCTAGGGCCTTTCTCCATAGACCTGCACCTGGAGCTAGCCCCAGGGCACATGTACACAGCTTGGGCGTGGATCAAGGCAGTACTAACCTGTCTTCTAAAGCATCTGCTCTCTTCCTATTTTTTTTTCCTGTGGACAAATGAATGAAAACACTTTTCATGTGTCCTAGCAACCCAGGAACCAGATATCACAGAGATCTAAGTCTTTGTAACAAGCCGAGATCCACACAGAAACATTTTCTTGCTGCTGCTCCAGAAGTACTGGCATTGTCCTGTTTACAGTGCAAAGCTACATCTGGCAGTCATTTCTATCAAAGCAGTGCTCCCTGTTCAGCAACCCAGCAAAACACTAAAACTGGAGATCTCCAGGGAAAGATCCATTTACTTAGATTAACATATTATTTACTCATCCTTGATTTTTTCCTCACCCCCCCCAACCCTACAGTTACATGTAATGCCTCTTTATGCTTTCATGATTTAATGCCTTGCTACTAGAGCAATTAGTAACAAAAAATAGTAAGCAAATGTAAGCGCAACAGTCAAATATGTTACCAGTGTTAATGACTTTTCCACAAAATAAAACTACATGTTACTTGGCTACCTTAACTTCTGACACATAGCCTCAACCTAAATAAAGTTTTCATGGAAGTCCAGAACACATTTATCACACTAGATGACACAAACCCTTTCTCTTTAATAGAAGAGCATGATTAAGGAATAAACACATGATTCAAAAGAATTCAGGTGTTCAGGCTGAGAGATTTGGCTTTTGAGGAAAGGAGACCTGATTTCAGCTGATACAGGTTAGAATCAATTCCCCAATTTGAGTGGGCTTTGTAATGAGTCACTCTCTTCTGTGCCAATGGAAAAATAAGACTTTCAGTTTCTCAAGAGAGTGATGTGTCGAGTGATAGGATCACCTAATGCTCAAATAAATATATTGGTACTTTTGTCAAAAGGAACACTACAAATAAGACCAAAGATCTACTGGGCTATGATACAGTAGGACAATGGAATCAGTACCCCAGAAGAGTTCATGGTAAAAAGCATATAAGGAAAGAAAGCTTAGTTTCCTACAGTCCACAAATGGGAAGTTAAAGCACAGAGATTTTTGGGGGGCATCTCTCAAGTTCTTAACCTCGAGACCTTAACTATGTGCTCTGAACTCAGTTGCCTACATTATTACATGCCTCTGCAAATTTTTACACAGACATCCTCAGAAAAATCTACAGTTATTTTTATTGATCATCCACATTATTGATATTTAATAATTTTACAGTTCATTGTAATAGAGGATCAGAGCCCAACAGTGACAGAAATACCTAATGATATCAGAAAAGTAATTTCTAATATAATCTGGACTGTTTACAAGTAGCATCCCTAGAAATCATTTAGAACATTATTCTGAAAAGCTGACCCCACTTTCTTGCAAAAAGTCACAGCGATGTGAAGTCAGAGGTGTGTTAGGTTAAACTGTGGTATTTTCCTTCTGTGTGCCCTACAACAAATATTAAGAATCATTTCAAAACATAAAATAAATTCTGGAATACTGTATTTTTTTAGGTGTCTACAGGGAGTACACCTATGATAAATCTAACAGGATTTTACCACAGCTCCTTATAGCACGGTTGAAACCACTTTCACCAGTAATTAAAAAAAGTATACTCTACAAAGACAGCTTAACTATGAGCATATTGGCCAGTATAACATCTGAAATCTAAGTGTGTCATTGTAGATTGAGTCATTTTATATCTCCACTTAGGTGTTAAAAAGCAGCACACACAAACACACAGCTGTGGGAACTGAAGGGGGGGGCAGTGAGCAAGGAGAAGCAGCAACATACTTGGAATCAGCCATAATGATTCAGAAACAGAACCTGACCTTTCTATTCACCTCTCCCTGGCATAAGGAAAAAAGGTAGACTGTGTCAGGTTAAGAAGAGGACTTTTTCATCTTTAGGCATCTGGAAATATTTGAAAAATATTTTCTGTCATGTGGAAGCATTATAAAAACACATGTAGAAAAACACGCAGATAATAGCAACAGATCTTTGTTATCTGTTAAGCATATATTTCCATTACGATTTTTAATTAAACATCAGAGAAATGAAACTGCTGGCTCAAAAGCTGAGTCAGGAATGTCTGGCTTTGACACAGACTTTCTGAACAACATTTGACAAGTCCCTTAACCTTTCTCGGTCTCAATTTACACATTCATGAAGTGCGGCCAGTGACATTTAGCTGTGTAACAGGAGTGGCTTATTTGATATTCATTAAAGACTCCAAGATCTGTGAACGGTAGATGTTAAAGTATTACAACATTCTATTATTTCTCAACACCTTCCCTTCAAGTCCTCCTCCTACTAGAAAAGATGACCAAAAAACCCACCAAGCAGGTATTGCTGAGCTCCTAAGTGAAGAGAAGTGTAGGTCTTAAGCTGATGTAAGCTATATAGGACATCGGTACAAAGACACTGATGAGAAAGCCCCTTTCCATTCCCTCCCCCCATTTTCAGGGCACATTGTTCTCTTCAAATAATTCCACAAGTCATTTTCCTTATTCACTAGACCAACACAATTCAATACACAAATGTAGTTTGTCATATCTGCAGGACTCTTGTTTATATCCTTTGGAAAAAAATTGTTCTAGTCATCTTTGGTGCAAGTTAATTCTTCCTCTACCTTTTTGACTTGCAACCTATAGGATGAACTACTAGACTCCTAGGAAGGAGGATTAAAGCCCTCAATTCCCCAGGAATTCAAACTGAGGACTGGTTCACATACACATTTACCCTTTAATACTGTGAGCACCGCACAATGACAACTACATTTGCCTCAATGAAGACATATCAATATTAAATGCTAAAAATAGCCCTTACCAGCTCATCGGTTTGCAGGATCTGCACTCCAGACCATAGAAAAATCATTATAACATAGAACAAACAATGCAGTTCTTGGTTTTCAGAAGTGGCTGGTTCTCAACCAGAAAGCATCCTTCCTCTCAGTGCCCTGTCTTGCTTTGATTATTTTATATTTTTACTCATCCTGCTCTCTAGCTGCTCCAGCTTCAGATACTTATGAAGCCTGTCCTGGTGAGAGGTTTATGCATTCTATAGTCAGCCGGTTTTTCTTGATTTGCTGAGACACTTGATGCTAAGCAGTGAAGACTCCCTTACAGCAGGATCTGGGCACACCCAAAAGGTAGCCTGGAAGAACACCCACCTCCTCAGAGATCCCATGGGATTTTCACCTAGAGCATTATGCACCCCAATTTAAATAATGCCCCCCTATTTGGCTGATCTGGCTCTTTTCCAGTATTCAGTTCTAAATCTTTTGGTTTCTAAAAACAAACAACCAGGCCAAACTATATACTTGTTTTCACTTTTTGCAGTCCTCTCTAATGTACTTCTACAATTCTTCCCATGATTTCTGCACTACTTGGGCACAAAGGTTGGGAGGAAGTCTTGCCAAAAATCTATACACACCTTTAGAGATCTCAGTGTAGCTTTTGAGAATAATGGGGTCACCAGTAAAGAATCCACCAACCTCATTTTCCACTCATTTATGTTGGGACAAAGCAAGGTGGCTCCACTAAATTCACTAAGTACCAGTGTTTGCTGTCAACTATTGACACCAAATTGTTTTTTTTCTGGAAGAAATAAAGCAGTTCATTCAGCAAAAATTCACTATAGAAAAAGAATACAGTCTTATTCTGAGTCAGATGGAGATCAAAATATAAAGCAACATAGTCCAATTCAGCTCAGATGTTAAATATATTTGTATCACAAATTTTTATTTATTAATCACCACTAACAGTCTGGACCTCTGTTCTGCCACTCGAGTTTAGTTCCCCATTATATTTATAGAATATTCCTAGAATCAGCACAAGATCTGCTCAAACATCACTGTAGCTCTTAGAAAACCACTGGCACCAGCGTACCCAAGCAGCATATACATGTTATGCAAAAATGTATGCCTTCATAGAAGAGACCAACATGCAGCCCAAAGTGTTAAAAAGAATCGGGGAACAACACTTGAGTAGATGATGCATTCAATTTTTTTTCTTCTTTCAACCTTCCTTACCCCAAGACACGTATTCCGGATATATATGTAATGCAGAGCAGTTAATACAGACCGAGAGAGATTGACATGGCACTATCTAGGATACCTATTGCACTCTTGCTGATAGGAACTTCAGAAGCTCCAAGTCAAAACTGACTTCACAAAACCACAACAGTACGTTTCACCTTTGCCAACAGACATTGTGTAAGCTAGTTTATAGTACTGTGCCAAGTGTATATCATCCAGACTTTTCTATTTCAGCTGAAACAAAACCCACTATCCGATAAGGTAACATGATGAATGTTACAAGGACTGCACAAATAAGTAAAAAACCCCAAGAGTTTCTGAACTGAACTTCCCTGTTTGTTAAATTCCCCTGAGTTAAAATACATTTTGCAAATCTTACTAATGTGTGTATACATAGACATTATCCTGCCTATTATGAATTACCAGAAAATACTGAATATTCAGAACATGAGTTCTATTTTAGTCAATATTACATGCCACCAAAAAACCCTGCCATCCCTGTTATGAAACAAAAAAATAATATTGCACAAACTTATTTGTAAGACATGATCTTAAAAATGCTATCATAAAGACAGCTTTTCAAACATTCACTAATTTTCATTAAAAAGCATTATGACTTCAGAAACCATACAAAATGGGAATAAGGCCTTGTATCATCTATTCGTTTGTCCTTATTTTTCCAGCAATAAAAGAACATAAGACTCTACTGTCATAAATACTGTATAGATATATTGACACTACAGAGCACACAAACAACTCGGGAGTCCAGTGTGCTTTGTTCATGGAAGGAGAATAGAGCCCATTATCACTCAGTCATCTCGAGAGAAATAAAGAGTATAACCTGATGCAATTTTTTTTTTTTTAATTCAAACTTTTGATATAGAACTATTTAAGATCTCCTGGCCACCCTCCCCTCTGCCTTCTTTTGGAGGCTTCTATGAAGCACATACAACTCATGCATCATTATTTCTACAGTCATGTTCTTTTGACAAAGAACTACTGTCAAAAAAGTCTCCGTGACAAAATACACAAGTAATTGGTTGGTAAAATATGAGTGATGTGTTAAACAGATCAAGGAATGCACTGAGTCAAATTCTAATCTCCCTCTCCCCTCCCTCAGATGATGTTTTGAAATAAAGTTCAGTTTCTCTACATCATGGCCTTCTTGAACCTTAGTAATTACACTACCTCTAAAAGCAATGAAGGGTGAACCACAAAAGATCTGTAGCTACAGCTCTGTTCAGATAAGCATTAAAATCTGACATTTCTAGTCAGCAATTCTCAATTCCTAGAGAATTTCTAGTTGATTAGAAGTACTGTGGTACATAGCCTTTGTGTCAACATTTTAAGTATTTCATGCTTTTGGGCTAAAGAGAGAAGTGGATGATGCTTTTTACCCAAAATTAGAGATTAAACTAGGGTTTTACAAATTAAAAGGAAGAAAATAAATGTGCTTGGCAGAATATGATCCTATGCTTGTTTTTTTTAAAAAAAAAAAGAGAGAGAGAGAGAGAGAAGGCCACCCCATTGGGCTTCCATCTGTTTGAACCAGCTCACCAAGGCCTACTTTAAATTTTGAGATACATCATGTTCCTTCATAGGTCTGGATTGACAATGAAAACCAAGCACAGACTCTTAGAACTGACACTGTCTGTAAGACTCTCACAGAAGGGAAAAAAAAAACAAACCCACAAACCACAGCTACAGCTTGCATAAAAAAAAAAGAGCTAGACACACATATAGAAAAATAACAACGGAACGATGATCAAGAGAAAAATTTACCATGTACTCATGAGAATACTACATACGATTCTGCAAGCCATACAGCATAGTTCTCAAAACTCAAAGACTTTATCCTGCAGGGGAAATCATTATGGTTAAGCCTTACTTTCTTGTAAGGCTATATTTAACTCGTAAAACCATTTCTTTCTAAATCAGAAAGAAAGAAAAGCAAACACAAAACAAGAAACCAGTATCCAATAGATTAAGTATTAAACATACAAATCTTCCCAAAAGATAGAAAAATCTGCCAAGTTTTTTTCCTATGCCTATTGAATTGAAAGTCAGCATAATCCAGCCTAGAAAGAAAAGCGTTACTAGGACCAATATAACTTTATAGTGGAAAAACTTGTGTTCACAGTGAAATGTACATTTTGGATCAAATGCCATGTATCCCCAAAAGCTGCTTAGTGATCACCTCAGCCCCTTCCTTTTTACTCTTTTCCTAGAATTCACTAGTGCCAATTAAAGAGCTTAAATAGAGACTTTAAATTTGTCTTAATTTTTCAAGTGCCTTTTTTAATCAGTCTTGATGTATAAAGGCCGTATGAAAAGTGTTATCTTTCTAACTTCATAGATAATTGATATCTAATTTGCACTAGTGCAAGAATTTAATGCAATTCAGAAGAAAACAGTGATTCATACTTGTGACCTTCTGGTAGTCACTTGGAGAAAACCTGAAGTTTGTGCCTCCAAACAAGAAATTTATTTTGTCTCAAGTGGACCAAATCCTGATTTCCTTAGAAGTGGTCAGGATTTTTCTTCTTCCAGGACAGTAGGACTCTTAGATGGAAGACTGCTATTCATATCCACCCCGGATGGAGAAAAAAAAAAAAAAGGAAAAAGAAAAAAAAATTAATTCTTGCCTCTTAACAAAGTAAAGAGATATCACTAAATGGAAAAACACTAAGGCTTTAATTCCTCCAGACTTCTATTCTTCTTCAAAGATGCAGACAGACTTCCATGTCTGTAAAGGCAAATTCTGTTCTCCATCACCTCTTACTGAGTGGACCTTTGGCAGGCTGAGTGGATAAGCTCATCTGAGAGGAAGAACCCAATTCTCACTTTAGTTGATTTCCTGAAGAGAAGTACCAAGATGAGAAATACTATGTGATAAAAGATTGTATACTACTCCAGACTGATTTGGTTTGAGTTTTATGAACCATAATACATTATGGTTGATTTTCTCACCAGTGTGAGCTCAAGAAATTATATAAAGTTGTCACAACACTAGAGGAACTTCAAATATTGCACCAGCAAGAGAAGAGTATTATCTGTGTTAGCCACTAGTAGGTACAAAAACTCCACTTGTTAACTTCCATTAAAACAAAAGAAGTGAGGAAATATTGAAGAAATTACATCATCAACTAAGCTACAAGATAAAAAAAAAAAATGACATAACCTTTTTTTAACTCCAAGTGAAACATTTTGATAGACTAGGATTTAAGTACGTCTCTTACATGTCAAAGATACACCACAGGTTATCCTGGCATCTTGTTCACTTCACAATCTAGTTAGCATACACCTGGAACCTGCTTAGCATTATAGTATTCCCAACATAGCAATGCATATTTGACATATTTTGATATGTGATGTACAAAAGCTTCTGCCACTCTGGAGCCTGTCTGTCAGCCTCCCCTGCTATTGTCCAAATCCAATAACCTAAGTTAATGGAAGAAACCGGTTTCTTTTCCCTGTGTTGAATAGTCAGCAACTGATCTGCTGAAGTATCTTTAAATTTTACAAAAAATAAAATAAAAAAAAACCACCACCACCAACCAAACCAAACCCACTTCTAAATGCTTTACTCCCAACCAATGAAAGGTTTTGTTCAAAAATCCATGTGTCACAGAAATACACATCATTGGAAAGAAAATACCTTCTGAACTACAAACAGCATTATATTATCCTGAAAAAGAAATATCAGAGGACAGGTTGATCACACACCAGCTTTGTCACACGTTCTAAAAACACTCAATTCAACACTTCACTGCTGGAACTTCTGCCAAATTTGTCATGCTATTGAACAACTATTTATCTGAAGTCATGAACAAATAGTCAAACCTGAAAGTTCTTTTGAGAAATACAGTTTTACTGATTAGCAGCATTAATAATATTAGTCAGACCAGTCGAAAGTGTTGACATACAATACTATAATAGCAAGAAATAAAAAAACTTAAACTCAAAGATAGAGAAGCCAGGAATCTAGCACAGAGGCTTAGAAGTCAAGTATAGTGCCCCTCAAAACACATTTAAAGGTTTGGGTATGGAAGAAGCCAAAAAACCCAACACACAAACTCCAAACATCAAGGATCCAGCTGAATAGAAGGGGAAGAGTTCAGCTGTGTACAGTAACTGTTGCACATCTACGCTTTCTCACAAGATCTCCATCACCACAAGGAGTGCAGGCTCTTTTTTTTTGTTTGAGTCGCAGGAGCTCTGTTCCCATGGCTACAGAGACGTTCTGAATAATTTTCAGTCATTAAGGATTCTTTGTGCAGATGTTGACATTTGGAAAAGAAGGAGGGCCAACTGAAAGTTTTTAATAGGAAAGTGGCTCTGCTAAAGGAAGACTTCTGTATGGAGACCATCAAGTGAACTATCAAAATAAGGGAGTCGTACGTCACAGCACCAATGAGCTCATCAGCAACGTTCTCTCACAAATTATTTCAGGCCAGGTGTAATGTCCCACAGTGCAAGAATTACTGACAGATAGTAAATCTCAAATTTCACAAAAAATTTGACAGTAGAGTTGCTGTGGGTTTTTTTGGTTGAGTTTGCTGCGTTTCTTGGGGGGGGGGGGGGAGGGGGCGCGCATGGATGTCCCTGTGTCCATCCCCCCAAACGCTTTTTTTTGTTGTTTTTTTTACAGTCAATGAATTTGGGGAAGTATTAACAGTCTATATTAAGTGTCAGGCAGATGGAGGGTATGAATGTCAAATTATTAACATGTTAATAATTTCTAAAAAAAAACAATCCACAGAGCTATCGAATATCTGCAGTACCATTTAGAGCAAACTTGATAAATTTGCCAATTTCCTTCATCAAATGCTTCAGCAGATGATGGTGCATATTATCCTCACCTTAACTGTTAGGAATCTTATTGGTAACTTCAAGACCATAGAAACTAACCACTTGGCACACTACTGGTAGAAACGCAAGCAAGAAAGAACATCATCCTTCCTGTACTTCTATGCCTCTGAAGAAAAAATGAAAAGTGAACTCAAAACCAAAGATGATGTTACTACAGTCATGTGGGTAACAAAGCCACCATAGTTGCTAATTCATCCCTAGACACCGTATACATCATCACAGCAAACAGCACACTTACTAGAGATTTCCTGGGAAATGAAAAGTCTTTTCAAGTGCTTGTGGATAGCCAAGATGATCAAGGCTCCAAACACATTTTAAAAACCTCCAAATTCTCAAAGGAAAAAAAGCCAACCAACCACTTTCCTGACATTAAACTTTTCAGATTTCAATTAGTTTTATTAGACTTAACAATTATTAAACTACTACACTGTTTTTTTTCTTCAAGGAGCTATTAAAAAATACCTGCTATATCTAGTGTGTATCATATCAGATGAAGCATGTAACAAGTCCACAAACTCTATTGCAGATCAAGCCCTGGTTAATTTTTGATAACATACCACACAACATCAGAATGCAGAACTCATTGTATAATAGTTAAGAGAAAAAAGAAACCGAAAAGGAAAAAACCCCATACTTAAAACAGCTACCAGTTAACATTTGTTTTTTAATATTTCATATATAGTTTGATATATTAAAGGAATTCAAAAGTTGCTAAAAGTTACCTGTATCTTTCCTCCACACTTCTGTTGATGCACTGATGAACTGAAAGAGCACAAAACTCAGTTCTGACGAGGTACTGCAATAACTTGTACAGCAGACACTCATACATAGGCCAACTCTTCAACAAGTATAAAACCATTGATGCAAGGTTCCTGAGGGGGCTCTGCCAGGAAGACCACACCACAGCATCTACAGGAAATTGCAGCATGATGGGAAATCACTACTTCTTTGATCATCTGGCAAAAAAACCCCACAAAACAACAAACTGCATGTGTCTCCATCACCTGGAAAACTACAGTAGTCAGCACTAACAGCCTCACTGACAGAGGCATCATTACAGAGTCTGCCCTTGATAACATACACCAGCAAGGGGAAAGGAGAGCAGGGAGCAAAGCAGATCTGATGCAGCTGTAGTCAACTCTTCAACTGGTGGTTTCATGCAGTAATTGCCTCTGTTTAAGTGTTTGATCATAAATGTTCCATGATTCAAACTCCTGACATTGGCAAAGATCATACAGCCAGTCATTTTTTTTCCCAAGGCCTTATTCCAGCAGATCTTTATTCCAGATCAGCTGATCAAATGGCTCTAACATGCTGAATCAGCTCTAGTCTGCAGCATAAAGCCAAAAGGTGCCAGGAACACCTCACTGCTCTACTGGGGCAGGGGAGTGGCTTCAAACAAGCACGAGGCTGTGAGCTTATAGATGAGATGTGCACTGCAGGATGAGTCAACAGCAAAGTCACTAATGAATGTGTAACCATATTCCTAATTTCCTTCTATGATATGAGTACATGTTGCCATCAAACCTGAATTAGGTGGTTTAGAAAAAAAAGTTTCCCAACTGTGGTAGATGCTCCTCACAGTAGTAACCACTTCTTCACTACCCCCCTGCAAAATAAACCCAGTTTTCAAACCCATGCTAAGCTGAACCTTTAGTGCTGCAGTAAAGCAATGGTGTCTAAAGACACTGTTAAAAATCTTTTTAACCTTTTCTTGCTTGTTTTTGTCCAAGTCCTTGTCAATTAAGGACAGGTATTGAGGGCTGGAAGAACAATTTAATGAAACATGGTCAATCACTTTATTCTTTCTTTGAATATGTTCAATATATAAAATGTGGAAAATCACTCTTTGAAATTAACCTATTCCCCTGCAATCAAATGTTAGGTTACATTTAACAAATGACCCTTTTCTCCTAAGAGAGTAATCAATATTCATGGCTTTCTTCCCTGCTCCCTGCCACTACTGTCACAAATCCATTTTACCTACAACTGAAGAAACAGCCATTTACTTAGAAATCCCTAATTCACGCACTTCGTTTCTCCCTCGCCACCGGAGTGACTCTTCCCACCGCGCTAGCCCAACTGCTTGTCCAAGTCAAGGCAAACATTTCCAGTTTTTCCTGAGGCAAAACGCAGAGCGGGTGCCAGTCCCCACGGCTGCACGAGCTCCCGTCCCGCCTGGGCTTGGGGGTGCTCCCTCCTCAGCTGCTCAGGGCCTGGGGCAAGCTCTCCCACCCCATCCCCCCGCCCTCCCCAACTAAACAGCTTGGCTCTGCGTGGAGAGGGGAGCCCACAAAACGCCCTCGCGCATGGCGCAAACGCCAGCTCTTTGACTCTCCTGCTTACATCCCCGGCAACCGCCGTGCACCGACACGGGAGGAACAAGAGCCGCAGAACCGCCATCCCCCGCGAGCCGCGGCCGGCCGAAGACGCCGCGCGCCCGCTGCCGCCGCCCGCCTCTGTGAGGCGCGCTCGCGCTCCGCCTCGCGACCAGGGACAGATCCCGCCCGAAGCCCCCAAGCGCGCGAGGCCGGGCCGCGGGAGCCGGCGGAGGCGGCAGGGCCGCCGTGCCCAAGGGCGCCCTCTGCCGCCCGCCCGGGACGCGCCCCCGCGGGCCCCCAGCCGCCCGCCGAGCTGAGGGAAGGTCTGGGAGGGCGCCTCATCCTCCCCACGGACACCGGCGGGGCCCCCCGCGGGTGCCGGGGTCTGGCACGCTCCCGCCCCGTGCCCTCCGCAGCACCAGCTGACAGGAGATGGGCCCTGCGGCGGGGCCTGCCCCGCTGCCACGGGTCCCGTCCCCCAGGCCAGGGCCTCCGCACGCTGAGGCAGTGTCCACCCGCTGATGGGGCTCCATTTTGTGGGGCTTCCTGTGGCTTCACGCTCATCAACCATCAACCTGAGTCCAGCAGCCTCTCGGTCTGCCCCACTACAAAATACCGGTAACAAAATTACAGCAGTTCCACAGCCTTTAAAAAAAAAACCCCACCTTTTTCTCTCAGGGTGGGGCGTGCACAGTGTGGCATGCGCAGCGCAAATGACAGGGTTCCAGGGCCTTTACTTTGGAAAATCAAGTAGTGTTGTTCATCCTAGTTACTCACTGGATTAATCTTCTTTTAGGTCAGCCAGGCTGAACAGTGCGCTCAGCATGCTGAGATTTATCAACTTAGCTATTGTAGCTGGACACTTTCCATTCTCTCCATTAAGTCCATTTACAGGAGTGCATTACCATATTTCCAGGCATGCTGAGCACAAGTATCCATCTCCGTTGCTGATTTCCATCCAATGTTTTTATATAGTTTGCTTGCAAACCCGAGTTGGAGAGGCCTGTCTGTTTTTATTAAAATTCACATGTATCTCAATGGAAATGACTGCACAACTAGCGCACCTCTGAGGATCTCTTACGGCAAACCACAGAGCACAGAGAACGGTGTTTTTTTCTCCTGCCATTTATGACTTGTTGCAGTAAGCTTTTGTTGAGAATCTATCCAACTGAACATCACTCTCTGGAAAGTCTTAGTTTTTGTAGTTGCTCCAGACTGCTCAACCCACAACGAAAATACAAATACACATCTAGTAGTTTACTATACCGCAAGCACATGTTTTACCATCACTGACATATCTTTGACTACTGGAAGTGAAATTGCCACAAAAAGGTGAATAGTAATAACATGCAGTTTTTGTTTAACATCTTTACAAATTAACAGCAACAGTAATATGCAATGAAATCAGTACTTTTTTCTTTAAATCACATGCTGTTTATAGCAAAACACAACAGATGTGATCAATCAGTGAAAGCAATTAAAAAGTAACAGTAAACAAGTAATCTTGCTCCTGAGAAAGCCAGGAATTCATAGGATACGTACCTGGGTACAAGACTCAAGCAATGCTGCCCATACAAAAATAAGAAACCACCTGCATGTGCTGCATATGCCTTATGAATGACAGAGATACTGCTATTAACGTGGTTTACAGGCTATGCACCACACTATTCTTTATCAAAAAATGCTAATTTAGTGTCTCAGCTAGTCCGCAGATGCTTTATTGTATCATGACCATTTAGATTCCACTTTTCTCATGCCACTGTCAGATATTGTGAAAAATCAAGTTCCATTTACAGCATCCATTGTTATCTCACAAAGTAGCACTTCATGCTACTACTGATGTGTTACAGACTATTAACAGTAATTTAGTTTTAAATGCCAGTGCATGCCAAGTGTTCTGGGTATGAATACTAACAGAATGAAGTTATGCAGGTGTAGAATTTTTTTCAAAAAAGGAGACAAAACCCACCACGCACACCACAACTCACACAGGAAATGACTGCCAGCTCTTCGAGAGAGCGCACAGAGGATGGGACCTGTCTCTTCGCATTTTAGCGGTGTAAGTTAGTTACTCCCCCCACTCACCAGTGCAAATGCATCCCCTCCAGCCCTCCAGGGATGTCTGAAGATAGATGCTAACAACCCAGAGGTATTTATACTCCTGCACTGATTATAGAGAGAAAAGAAATAATAATTACTGTGGTTGCTTAACTTGGAGATGGACAAGAACATAGCATTGGAACAGGCTGCCCAGGGAGGTGGTAGAATCACCATCTCTGGAAGTGTTTAAAAAACGTGTGGATGTGGCACTTCAGGACATGGTTTAGGGGACATGGTGGTGCTGGATTAATGGTTGGACTTGATGATCTTGAAGGTCCTTTCCAACCTTAGTGATTCTGTGATTCTGTGAATGGCGTATTAGTGATCCCCACAGCTACACATAGTGCTTTACAGGCTGAGACATCCTACACCCACTATGATGAGGTCTGCAGCACGGTGAGTGAGATATCTGCCTACCAAACTGGGAATTTTCTTATTCCTGGAACAGCTTCTTCTGTGTTTAACTGCTGCCTCTCACCTTCCACTTAGTTTGCTGTTAACTCTTTGTTAAAGTGCTTTTTGTACCCTGTTGACATCCTAGCTAAATGAGTTCATCATCCACACGTGTCAGCACATGACAATAATTAACGAACAAAAAAAGATACAAAATCAAATAAGTAGACTACCAGAAGTCTCTGGAGGATGAGTGGTCCCATTTAATGTCTATTTTTTAAATAAGTAGCCAGCTGACTAAGCAGTACAGAGAAAGAGAGTTTAGACTGATGGATGCTTAACTGCATACAAAACCTATTCTTCCTGGTTCTTTCCTGTACGCTTGAAACTTAGATGGGCTGAGAATTGCTTTAGCTAAAGTAGGCCAGTCCCAAGAATTGGACAAATAACTGTTTGTCTTTATAACTATCTAGTAAACCTAATTAATTTACATGGATGATAAAGAATAGATGATGCCAAAAAAGGTTGTCCCCTCTACAACATCCTTTCTTGTTCCGTCTCCCTAGTTCATTTTCTGTAAAAGCTGCCTCAAACTGGGATTTCAGATGAGCAAGATTTCCACAGTGGAACTGCAGGGAGAAGGTGCGATATTTGGCATATGTACCCCCTTTTGCTTTTAGCACTAGAGATAAAAAAGTGGGAGGTTATTGTTATTAACCTAAGAATGCCTTTTGAGAGACTTTGCCAGCACTGAAATGGTTACTGTACATTGAAATAGTTCTTCACCTTTTTGTTCAATGTGAAAGGCACAAAAATGATGCAAATATGAAGCAATGTGTCAGTTCTGCTAACTAAAAATGTGCACAGTAAAACTAAATCACATACATTGAAGTGTTATTTTGGTTTTATGGAAATGTAATCTGTGTTATGACATTTGCATTTCATATAACTGCTATGGATAACTAATCTTCCAATGCATTGCATACCATTTTGTCACCAAAAAAAGTAATACTGTATCATCTGTTTCCACCTGTACACTAGAATATTCCATGACAAATGTATCAACATCAATTGTATAAACTCACTCAAGAGCCAATGAAAAGTATGGATACATTTAATAGAAAGATTTCTTTTTCCCTTAAATGCTACACAGCTATTAGAAGATATCATAGCTTGGTAGCAAATAAAAAATTACAACTTCAAACAACACAATATATGGATGTTTGTATGCATTCTAAGGCTTCTGAATTTTGAGTGAAAATTAAATACATCAGTATAGACTGACAATACGGAACCTTAACCAGAACCTTATGAAATTGCATATTTCCCATTCCATGCCCAAAATGCATCGTTTCCAGCTCTAAGATTGCATTATACTACATACTACAAAAAAGTCATGCTTAAATACAAGTGACAATATGAAGTACATTTGGAATTCATGATCCTTTCATTTGTCCTTCTGTGTCCCTTGCTTTTGTTTTTATGCTTTCCCTTTGCTTACCTAAGTCATTATCCAACATCCCCAAAGTTTCAATTCTCAACAGATGCCTTTGGAGGAAGTTTTAACAAAGGGGTCATACATGCTTTAGCCCAGATTAAGCCCTGATTTTACAACACGAGCACAAACAAAAAGCCCCCAACTCACCCATTTGGGAAACCAGTCAAAATCAAGGGACTCCATAGGAATACTGAGTGTAAGGATAAGCCTTGGGATTTATCTCCCAGCCCTTGAAATCACTTAGGTACAAAGAGCAGTAATTCATTGTCTTAGCAACAGACTTTTCATTGACTTTCAATGCGACTTGTAATCTTTGGTTATTAATGGACATTTCAAAAAGGTAAATCTATGCCTAAAATACAGAATGGCCTAACTTACTGAAAATTGCATAACTTCCTGAAAACCAAACTAGCAAATGTATGGTCATTTGATTACTTCCTAGCGTAATTAGGCAAGGTCAGCTTTAAATGTGTTTGTTTCTTTTCTTGGGAAAATTGTGTTTTCCTATCTGTTGTGAAAGCCAATGCAAAAAAAGATGTCTACTTGCTCAAATGTAGCTTTCTGCAGTGACATAGCTATATTTGGGATTCTTTTGTGTGCTAGGTTAGAAGGAGTAGCAGCTTTTTAAGCTCAGATGTGTAAATGTCCCCATTTACACCCTAGCTCTGCAAAAATAGGTTTTCGTGCATATTGCAGTTAATATACACACAAAAAAGAGAAAAGAGAAATAAAAAAATATAATTCTCATATTAGAAAACTGAGTACTTACCTAGTGATAGCAGCTGGAATGAAAATGGCTGAAAGCAATAAAAATCCATTTTACCATTTAGTACAGTTTGTCAGACTAGAGAAATGGGATTGAATTTCAAAGCCACAGGCAAGCTGGCAGAAATCTGTGGTTATGCAGTTGATAGGTTGGGGTTTTTTCCCCTCCTTTTTTTTCTTTTTCTTCTTTTTCCTTATTTACAACTCTTTTGATAAGCCTTCAGCAAGTTACATAGGTTGTTCTAGTTGTATCTCCTTTGACTGGATTAGAATACTTGATGACAGTTTGGATAAGTTTGAGGCAGATGGTTCTTGACATTTTTCATGCCATCAGTTACAAACCATGCAAGGAAACTCTTTCATCCTTTGTTTATCCTTCACTTAGAAGCCACTATAGTAGATCGTTAAACTTTCATTTTTCACAGTGCTGATTAAGGCGTACTACAAGGCAGATGTTATGCAGCACCATTTTTAACAATTTACATTTAGCACCAAAGCTGGCTTTGTACTTGTTCCAGTGGATCAATTCACATTTCAAAAACTTCAAGGTCAACCTCTAAGCATTGCTACTCTGCTGAACAACTAAATGTTTCATAAAGTTTTCCCTATGACTGTAGCACTTGAAAATATATGCTGGCCACTCTGTTTACATGTTTTTATCTGCCAAAATGAATACAAGAATCTATTGTTCATCTCTGCCTCAATTAAATGACAGATACAGTTCTATAAAATCCAAAGACTTAAACTAAATTGAACAAAAGATTACTATTTCATCACATAGCATGCCAAAAAATTCCTCATTTATTTTCAGTATCAGCATTTCAAAATAACAAATAATTACTATTCAAACGGCAGTTGGTCTTAATTTACATGAGGTCAGGCAATAACATTTCATGGATAAAAATGTTTACTGGTTTACTTCACATGTTTATGCGCATTCTTTATTTTATGATTTTGTAAATGATACACTTGCTAGCACAAACTCTAATAATAGCTATATGTAAACAAAAATGGGTAAAGGCACCTTTAGAGAATAGCAGAATAATGACAATAACGACAAAACACAATAATCTAAAAGTAATTCATAGCAAATTCATCTTTAGAGGACTTTGTTCTCTATAGAAATCTTTGAGTATGTACAAAAATTTGAACTCATCTGTAGGTGATGTGAGTCACCAGGTTTCACTGAAAATTATGAAATTATCTGTCCATTTTAAGTGGAGTTTATCTCTAGCCAATCATAGCAGTGAGGTAGAAGATTTTTTGCCAGTGACAGTTTCACCAATGGACAGTAAAGGGAAAATCAACTTTTGATAGCTGAAGACCCCTTTTAATTCAGACTTTTCAAATAATCAACATAAAATGAAAAAAGCGTATATGTAACATTTAAAAGCATATTTTCTTGAATGGCATGACAGCTGACCAACATGAATTTTCAATATTTTTATTTTTTAATTGGGGATTTTCTATGCTTTTGTGTCTCTCTCTTTTTTTATTATTTTAAATTAAACTGTAGCAGTATGTCTTATTAATTATTATTGTCGTTAAGTTCTGCAGCAAAGATTAGCAGATTGAATTATAATTTCATCCTCTGATACCTCCTGATCCTCATCACACCCTTTTCTTATGCTCAATTTATTCTATTTTTTTACAGTGAATCTGTGCCATAAGGACTTTTCTATCCTAGTCCTAACTCCCTCAAGACTTCCCATCTGTTATACTGCTTCACCCTTTACATCTAAAACTATTTCATATCTGTATCTCTACCCATTATTCTATTAAATTAATGTTCAGGCTTTTCTCAAATTAAAAATGTGTTTCATCTGAGTAGTTCACTTGAGTAATGACCAGAAGTCAATGAAATCTTGTTCCTGGATAAATACCTCTGCCATGGAAAAAATACTAGATACAAATCTATCATGAAAAATATTTTCTGCCCTGATCCTGTGAAATCTTAATTTCAGTAGTACCTGGGAATGCCTTCATTTCACTTGAAGAATTACAGACACTATAACTGTCAGTCATGCTAATGAAAACATGGGGAATACACAGATAACGCTTGGTCACAACTCTTTGCTGCAGAAACCATCCTGGAAATCTTATAAAGAAAAGGCTACTGAATCTCAAAAAAGGTTTGAAATGGTGCTGACTTGAGTTATGTATCTGTCGTAGATTTGATACTTTTCTGACCTAAACCCATATGCCAATCTATATTTATAAAACCTTGAGCAAATAAGGCTCAGAGTAATGATGACTGTGTCGTTCAGGAATGTGTAATCGCCTTGCAAAATCACTGCCACAGACATTGTCTTCCTTTTCAATAGCTGTATCAGCAAAAATAAATATAGAAGATGGATACAAGTGGGAAAGGGTGGATTTCATCTTATTTTTTTTTTATATTACTATCCTGGCTTACAACAATATTTGTCATCCTACGGTTCGATTTGCTATAATTTATGTTTACCTTTTATCTCCTTAGAAGAAAAGAATATCAGCCCTCCAAGTATAATGGAGAGGTGATGTTATTTAATTATTCCAAACTATCTTGTGCTTTGGTACACAGAAGATAACAGTCAACATACTGCTACAAGTTTGCTGATATGCAAGCTGTGGTCAAGATAAAATATTTAACAGCAGAAAAATACACTTTATAGTGCAGCTGCTAGAATGGGATTTTAAATAAGGAAAAGCAATTCTGTTTACTCTCAGTTTTGAAAATACGTACGAAGCTAACTACATTCATCCATAAATTAACTTGATAATAACTGAAGATAGGTGGATAATGGAACCTGACCATTTAACACACACATCAAACAGGTACAGGAGAGAGAGAAAGCATAGCCAGGTAACTGTGAGCAGCAACACTATCAACACATACAAAAAAGCACTGATGGTATCATGGAAACTGAAAGTAAAGCTTAAAGAGATTGCTCTATCGTAGTGCCCTGAGGTTCAGCTCCAGACTCAGCATAGCTTCCTGTGTAGTTACATGTTACAGTTGCATTTGAATGTTTGGGAACATAAAAAGAAGGAGGGGGGAGGGGGGAGAAAAGAAAAGAAAAACATGGGCCAGATCCTTGTAAACTGGCATTAGACCATGGAAACAAATGCAGCAGTGCCAGCTTGTGCCAGCTGAGGATCTGACATTACATGGAAAAATCCTGAGGCACCTGCAGTTCTGTGGGGGTGAATAATTTATGAATACATGAAATGTTCTGAATAACATATTCCTGAATATTTTTCCATTATTCACTCCATCCTAATTCTTTAACAGACCATGTTCTTTAAACCCATTTTTTACCAGCTCACAGTAGAATTGTGACAATGACAGTTACTTGGCCAATCCCCACCCGTTTCAGTTTCTTTGCCTGCTGCAGTTTTACTGGGAGGTGAATAGAGGTGACTATTTTAGTGTATTCTTCTTCTGACAGTTCTTAGAAAGTGATAGACAAAGGACAGACAGGTAATCCTTCTTGATTAAGAGGACAGATACAGTCTCTGCTGACTTCTCTAATTGCTGTGGCTGCACTATAAATGTTATTTCAGCCTTTTCTCAAGTCGCCATTCCATTTTAGACCTAGCAAACGTTAAATATTAGATTAAGTTTCTCAACTCTACTGGCAAATCAGATGAGGTGAAGGTAGAAGGCTAGGTATAACATGTTTCTAACTGAGCACCTCACTAAAATCCTTCTCTTACGATACCATATGCAAGCTTAGGGATCAATAGCAGAAAAAACAGTACCCAGCGCTACTCCAAAATTGTGTTTTTGGAGGGAAGGTCTGCCTGCTGTCTGTGCTGAGGAGCAGGCTCACTGTCTGCCAGTGAGACGATCACACATCTGGCCTTCACCAGATGAGGAGTTCACACCCCGAGTTCACAGCTCATCAGCTACCGAATTTCTGAGCACTGGCTGAAATTCTGGCAAAGCCTGGACCTTCATCCTCTTCAGGTACAACTCCTCTACAAGAACACTGCTCAGGGTGATCTTGTCTGAAAAACATGGAAGAAACTCACCACAGAACAGAAATAACTTACTGCATTTCCAGATGCATAGACATAAAACACAGTTTTGTTGCTACCAGAATGTTTTTGCTGCAACGTTTTCATACAGTTCCTACACGTAAATGTCTTTGTGGATGTCTGCAATAGAGATGAAACCTGATGTGGAGCTTCTTGAGAAAGCCAGCATCCAAAATGCCTCCTGTAGTGGATTTACTATCAGCAGTTGAAACCTGAGCAGCTTCCTAGACTCCCTCTGTTCTGCTGTCACCCAGAGCAGGAGGTCCCTGCTGAGGCTAGTGTGAACAGAGTTCGTCTTGGTACCTCTATCCCTACCATAAACGTCCCGTGTTATTTGCATGTTGCGGACAGACGCAAACATGTAGCAGAATGCAAAGTTTACATGGGCATTGTGAATCCTAATCCAGCCCCATAAGCAGAAATCTTTAGTCCTGTTGCCTACTTTTCATCATGAAATTCCGTGTCATATGTACACCTTTACCAACAATGCTAGAGGACCTGTGCTTTCCTTGCATGTGCACATTCCCATTAGCCTTCCCGAGATTTATGCATGCATCCAAAGAGGACAATAGCCCTCTATGAATGTTTTAACAATCAGAACAACGAAGCATTGTGTGTAAGACTGTTCAAAGTGTTTCTAAATGCTGTGTTCAATACACACTACTTGATTTCCAAAGCTACCGTGGACAGAAATGATTTAGAAAACAACTCACAAGTAAACTAAAGCTCTTCTAATAAAAGAAATATTTCACAGTTCATTTAATCTAAGATATTGAAAAGAACTGCCAGTACTCAGGTACGTGACCTGAAGCACAGAACTTTATTGCTTTCTCCACCAGGGATTAGAAATGTTTGGAGTAAAACAGATGCTGCTAGGCAGGGCTTCCTTTAACCTGACAGTCATATCCCAGGACCGCTGATCCTTTCCCAAGAAGTAGATAAAAACAGCAGGGGAATTGAGGTCAAGAAGATTTCGCATCCTTTTGACTTTCATCTATCACATTAGAGAACAAATTCAAAATTTACAACTGAGCGAAATAATATAAAGCAGTTGCATTTGGTAACATGCATTTAGAGCTTTAAATTTTCTCACAGTATTTTTTTTCCTATGGAAAGTGTTCTGTTCTACAAGACACTTCGCCTTGTTGGTGCGTGGCACTCTTGCCCCTTTCTTACAAAAACATTTCTGTCTCACAATTTGCCCTCACATATCCCTCTTATCTCCCCTTCTCTTCCATTCAGTGAAGTGCTTGTTCAAAGGGTGCAAGAGAGGGTAGTAATGGTGGTCAGTCTGCAGAGACATGCATAAAATTCACAACAGATGAAGTTCACATGGACAACACGAGCAAGGCCTGTGCCCAGGACATATTGATCTTTGTGGCCAGTTATGACTAAATAGAGATTACAAGTGTCAGACTAACCAGGTGTGTAAACTTGCTTTCAACAAACAGACTTTTCATCGAATAGTGTAGTTAGGTGATCTCACTGCATGCAGTAATGCATTTCACATTCTAGTGTGTTAATAAATACCAAATTATATTCAAGGAACTACATCTCTTCCGTATTAATCTTAACAAGCCAATGATTTATCGAAATTCGCCAGCTCTAAGCTCTAGATGAACTGACAGTTTTGCAGTCTGAAATAACTAATGCATTGCCAAGGAAAAGAAAGTTAGTCAAATTAAGTATCACTCAATCAAAAAGTTTAAAGTGATCCTAATTACCAACAAAGCTCTCAGTTGTTTGAGTACATAAGCTGCAGAAGGTCAACACCAGCCAAACGCAACACCTGTTTTCCTACCTCGGAATGGGCCACTCATGCACCAACTGCTCCATGGGATAGGGAAATGTGCGTGTGCCACCTCAGAATGGGCTTCTCAGCCCCTCCAACCTGAGTTCAATGTGTGGAGATGGCAGCTGATTTACCTTGACCTCCCACACACTGTGTATTGCAACAACTCAAGTTAAACCAAGCACCATTCCTTAATAAGCCGTCATTTTAGTTGTGATCAAGTTATGTGAATAAAATCAAATATCTGCAGATTGCCAAACTACCTAGGTACAGACTGTGATTTCCAGATAATTTCCTGGTTTACTATCGCTTGTAAAGTGCCATGTTTGATGGTCACATACAGTGATCTTACATGAATCTGAAGAATACAGACCATTTTTTAGTAGTTCTAGTGTGCATGCAGTCCAATATCCTGTCTCCATCCTGTCTTGATCTGTGCCAGAAGCTACATTAAAAGCAGGACTCTATGACATGCCTCCTGAGGAGGTGCATATTTTGACATAAGATGAGAAAACAAAAGAAAGGAAGCCACAATCTTGTATTTTCCAAAGATCTGCAGCAGTGAAGCCTTTTTTTGTGGGAATTAACATCCTTTTGGTCAACCAGATGATGTACATACACAGTGGAAGATTAGGCCTGTTGACAACTTCTCACAGGATGGAAAAAGAAAATGGTACTAAGATGATCTATGCTTAGGCAACAAGGAAGACAGTCTCCTCATATTCTTCTCTGAACTACTTCCATCCCCAGCTTTGGTAATTTGGAATAGCTCCAAATTCCAAACCTCGGTGGAACAGCACTGAATTGTACCATCTACCTATTACTTAAGAACTCCAGCATTAGATATTGATAAATTCATGGTAAGCAGCTAGCTTTTTCTACGCATCTTACTTCTCTCCATGTACAGATGACTAACATAAAATACTCAAGCTTTTTAAGATGGAAACAGCTATTTGTAAATTGTTTTCCCCAAAATACAAGCATGAGTTCTGAAACTCTTAGCATTAGACACCTGATGCTCGATATTCTGCAAATCAGTTAGGCACATATTGCATATACATATTCCATGAATCATGTTTAAGGAGCAACTCTGACCATTTCTTACCATCAGCATAAAATGCTCCAAATTGCTTGTCAGTTGTTGAAGTATTTAGAATAGTCAGTAAACAACTAGCAAATTGTTACTAATACTATATGTCAAAAAAAAATGTGTTATGAAACAGGAAAAATGTTATATTTAAGCTGCCAAGTGTTTCAAGTGTAGATACGAACTTTCTTTTACCTTTTTTATTTTACCAGAAAGAACTTCCCATCTCATACAAAAAGTCTAAAGGTTTTCTGTATTTCATGATAATACAGCAGCTTTTATCACTAATTAGACTAGATTCTGTAAATGGTGGGGCCAATAATAGGTCAAATTAAGTTCTCAGATTACTAGACAGGTTAGTCAGGCACTTGCCAGTTACATCTCTGGGTTAATGTTCCCTATATTGTACCAAGGGATACAACTAAGACTTACTGCATTTAATTTCAATTTGTAGTTTTCTCTGAATGAATAAATATGTTTTTCTCCTGATAAGAACATTTGCATTAGAACTTCCTTCCAATTGCTCATAAAACTTTGATATATCTTTTTATTAAAAAAAAAAATTGAAACTTACTGCATTTTCAGTAGAGTTACTGAGCCAAATTTCTCTCTCATGTAAATCTAGAAAAATGGATTTACTGCAACAACAATGGACCACAGTGGTGTTTTACTTAGCCCTATAGTTTGCCTCTCAATTATATTCAACTTTCTATGGAGTACTGCTAATAAAGGTACCACTTTTTAATGTTTTAAAAGTATTTGAAGGCCTTCAGGAAAGAAGAAGCAGTTGTAATAGGAATTAATCTTCCATTGCTATTAATAACTATATTTAGAAATATATAATCATATGAACACACCCACTGTATGTGTATAGAGACAGGAAGTATCACAAGACTAAGTAAAACCTTGCAAAATATACAAATTAGCATAATTATGCAAAGCTGCAATATGGTGTAATTTAAGACATGACCAATAGTGGAGGCTAATGCTAATAATCAAGAGTTTATGCATGTCATGGTTTAAGCCCAGCCGGCGACTAGGCGCCACACAGCAGCTTGCGCAATTCCCTGCCCCCGGTGGGATGGGGCAGAGAATCAGAAGAGTGAAAGCGAGACAACTCGTGGGCTGAGATAAAGACAGTTGAATAGGTGAAGCAAAAGCCGCGCACACAAGTGAAGCGAAACAAGGGATTCATTCTCCGCTTCCCATCGGGCGGGTGTTCAGCCATCTCCAGGAGAGCAGGGCTCCATCATGTGTAACGGGTGCTTGGGAAGACAAACGCCATCACTCCAAACGTCCCCCCCTTCCTTCTTCTTCCCCCAGCTTTATATGCCGCGCATGATGCCATACGGTATGGGATATCCCTTTGGGCAGCCGGGGTCCCCGCTGTGTCCCCTCCCAGCTTCTGGTGCACCCCCGGCCTGCTCGCGGGTGGGGTGGGTGAGAAGCAGAAAAGGCCTTGACTCTGTGTCAGCACTGCTCAGCAGTGCCGAAAACATCCCTGTGTTATCTACACTGTTTTCCAAGCACAAATCCAAAACATAGCCCCATGCCAGCTACTGTGAAGAAAGTTAACTCTATCCCAGCCAAAACCAGCACAATTAAAAATAGCAGGAAAGGAATATGAATATGCAACTATTATTCAAACAGAAGTAATAAAAGCTTTATTTTGAAGGATGGGATTTCCCTTACAAGAGATCTTGCCATCTCCTTTCCTTTAATTATATTTGGGATAGAGTGAGGCAGCCTTCATGTAACATCTGCTGCTAGCTCTACATGTGGTTGTGGTCACGTACATTATTTGATGTGTGTTTGCAGAAAGTACATGTTCCCCAAGTTTCAACTTGACTTAGCCTACCCAGCTCAGCCATCAGTACCACTGAAGACAGGGGCATCAGTCTCAACATAGACTGTATAAGCTCACTGCACATTGAGCATTTACTCATGTACAGACACATCAAAACAGATTTTCCATAGCAATTTCAGTTCAACATTCTTATACTTCTTGGAAGAAAAAACAAAAACAAAAACCAAAAAGGAAGTTCATGAGCATATCGATTTCATACTTAGGATACTGCACCAGGGATACACTAGCTCTCTTGCTACAGAATTTCTAGTGACTGTAGTAGCTTAAACAATTCCCCCGCACCTCGTTCTCCACAAAGAGATGTGTCTGATTTCATTCTTTTTCTGACTTACCTGTTTATTTCAGAGCAGTAAAAAAGATACATCAAAAACATAGATTTCAGGGAGCTTTACTCTGTCAGGTATATAAGAAGGATTATTCATAACGAAAATATCTATAGACAGTCTCATATTTCAGTATATTAGAAAGGCTTCACAGTTTTATTGTGATTAAAAGACGGATGAAGCAACACCCATATAATTCTAAATAGAGATTAGCCTAAAGAATGTGACACCTCTATTAAGAGAGATTTATTTTTTTTAAAACAACACTAGCATGAAAATGGAACCAACCTATCCCCCACTTCTAAATAATTCTCATTTCTTTTGCAGCCTCCTGGCTAGTGCCATCTTGCCTTATTTACACTGCATACTGAATATTAGAAAACCATTCAGAAAAGTTCATATTCCAATTTCAGCCAACAATAATGGAAAGTGTAACCTAAATTGCCATCTAAACACTTGCATCTGTAGATAAATTAACCTAAACTTCTGAGAAACCTGTCTCCTGAATGCTGTTGTTCACTGGATGAAGTAGATCTGAGGCAGAAGCAGGGATGGGGTATATCACATTTGCATAAAGAAGATAGCTCCTTTGTAAACATTGATACAGAATGGCAAGTCTAGCAATGACTTTTTCCCCCCTAAACTCTCTCCCCTCTGACTTATACATCCTTGTAATATATACTGCTGTTTTGACTTGAGCTATGCACCCAACTAGACTATTTGTGGAGTATTTGTGATGCACAGATCTATTATGCACAGCTATCAGAGGTCAAACACAGAGCAATTCTATACCTCTGATGTCAGCCTGAACAGAAGCATTGTTCTTGGCAGTGACAGGAAAAAGGCACCACATCCAAATTACTGAAAGCCTTCTCATGGCAGAAGAAAAAGCTGTCAGTTTAACAGCTGAACACAGAAGGTTCAACCAGTATATATCCTTCTCATTCAAGTAACACGAAACCCTGTAAAAAAAAAAAGATAGAAAAGAAAAAAAAAGCTGAAACTGTGTCAGATTTTTTAAGTTAGAAAAGCTCTTGTCAATGCTGAACAAAGAAAACCAGACATTTGAGTTGCCAAGACAGTGCTACCGAATTACAAAATAGAAAAGAAGGAGGGAGCCTCGGTATAAATATATAACATGCGCATCTCTATATGTGTGTACTGAAAGAGAAAACATTCTATATTTACTATAGTTTCATATTTACGCTGCATAGTAGGATGCAAACTGTGTGAATATATATTAAAATGCAAACCCATACATAGGTGTATGCTGATCTATAGTAAATCTATAAAATTTGTCCCCTATGTATATTTGCCTCTTCTGTGTTTCATTACTCAAAACAAAAATAGTTCTGTCTAATTACCAGACTCACATCTTATTCGTGCTCAGTGTATGCCCCTTGAATAGCATCCCCAAACTCCATAACACTGTACCTAAAGAGCAGGGGGGTATCCTCCCTGCTTTGGGTGAGTGACCCTTTCTCGCGTCTTTGGCAAAGCAGACCTTAGCATATTAACAGCAATCTAATAATGACACAGGAAAAGAATCTTGTGACTTTGGGCTACACGAAGTAAAGGTGTCGGTTGTGTCTATCCCTGAGGCCACAATCCCCTTACCTCTCCTCTAGAACACAGTATTGCTCAGTGTAACGGAAAGACGTTCAGAACTACAGCAATGATAACTACCAAATCTTCACTTTTTGCTCTTGTAGTTTTAAAATGTACACTGGATGAACAGCAAGCATTTGTAAAAGCTAAGTATGTCATCCAGCTTACAGGCTATATTTCATTTTCTAATGCATAAGTAAGAGAGATGTAAAATGCCCGTAAATAGTTCTAACCCAGCTACATCACACAAGTGAAGCATTAGATGGGGAATGTGCACACATCTGTCATTTGATCTGCCACACGGTCCTTGAAGAAATATCAGTCCTGATATGTGTTTTACTAGTTTTGTTTTCCGCTACCACAGGGTATAAGCAGTTTAAAAAGTGATGCTAATTTTTAGCGGAAGAACCATGAGAAGTAATATGAGAAGACAGGTGTACACAGTCACAGGATGAATTCAGAATATTAATACATTACTCTCTGACAACATTAAAGCGAGCATTGACTTTAATTTCATTCCTGTGGATTGCTGTTGCTTTTTTGTTATTAAAAAGCAGAAATAGATCATTTTTGCTGATTAGAAGTTCCCGTGCTCTTCTTATCTATCTCACACTTGAAGTCATAACACTCGGGTTGTGACAACATAATTGTCTCCATAGAAACTAATTGAGTTCTCACAAAATAGAGCATTTGCACAATATTTGGACCCTGTTTACTGAAAACCTAGTAAATGCATTCACTGCACAAACTGTCACCATTGGCAGATTTCACAGAAACCTACGAACCACTGTAGTATGAATTTATTAAAACGATACTGTTTTCCACCCCTAACCGACCAAAAATAAACCAATCATTACATTAGGGCCAAGTAAACTTCTCAGCTGTTTAGCACCGTTATAGAAGCCTTAGTGTTCTTTTATGTTCAGGTGTAGCTACGTTCAACCTAAACTGTGCATTAGGTCTCTGATTACTATGAATTGCTCACACATGACACTGACTCACAAACCAAAGAGAACACCGTAAATACTGTTTACAGTATAAAATAGATTCTGAGGTTACCTTTATTTTTCTTCTGCTTCCAATCTGAGAACTGTAATCATCATTGACGACTCTGTAGGCTCAACTTTGACATCAAACTAGATTCCCAAAACCTTCTCAGATAAACAGTTTCTATGAAGGCCTTTAGGAAAGGGTGGACTTTCATTTATTTGACTGCAGAAAATATTAAAATGAGGCTACATTGCTTTGGTATATCAATACCTGGAATTGCTTTTGTGCGTAACTGTAAGTGGGATACATCTTGCTTAACTTCATTCTTTAGGCTCCCTTTACAGTTAATGGAAATCAATAGGTACTGCCAGATAATGAGTCAACCCACATACTCAAAACAAGTATCTAAGAGTAAGGTGTTGTCTGGAAATTAAGTCAATGACAAAATCCTAATTAGCCTCAAAACTACGGCACATCCGCCTGCGCCGCTGACCTGTGCGGTCACCCTGACCGTGCAGCTGTGTACCATGGTCCACGGTGGAAGAGGGGAGGGCACTGCCTACTGATATTTCCAGTCGTTTAGAAAGGTGAATGCAAGAATGTGAAACTCTTCCCAAACACATTATTGAAATTTTTCATTATGTCTGATGGGTAACTATTTGCTATACCTCTCAATAGAAAAAGTATCTTACGGCATTTAGGGTGTTGGGGGGGTGCCTTTTGTTTCGTCAGACTATGTGAAAGAAGGACGAATAAGTAAAAACAGAATTCTTGAGCATCTGATGACCAGTACAATCTGAATACCTCAAGACCAGCCCACTTACATGTATGATACTACCATATGATGCTGTCTTAGGTACTTGCCAGAAAAGAAACAGATGGTGCCAATAAAAGGCAAAAATGAACTTCATTCGTCCATAACAAGCCAATAAAAATCAGTATAATATAATTATTTTCTGTAAGTCAGGTCTGAACACATAGGAGACAAAAGATGAAAAAAACTGAAAAAATAAACCTTTTTCTTTTGTTCCAAAGCCTTGATTTCATCACCGTTGTTTTTTGGGAAGGATCTTGCAAAACTTTATAAATCCTTTTTAGCCTTCAGGTTGCTCTGCTTAAGAATTTTAAAAGGATGTCAGTGTAGGGTTACAGACCAGATTACAATTCTCTTTGCTGCCAGGTGTATGTGGGCTGGAGGAATAAATAAGATGCATGGAAATGAAGTTTGTAGTTATCTCTTCTCCCATATATTGACAGAGTGCATTTCACAATGCACTGACTGAGTGGGGTTTTTTCTTTCTCTCCCTGCTTCCTCCCTCTTCCATCCCTTGGGTATGTGAATATTTTTCTCTCTCTCATTTCCCCATCCTGGCTTGCAAGCTCATCCCGCACACCTGCAAGAGCAGGAGCTTTCAGTCACAAAGGACTGCCAAAGCTCTCATGTCAAGGAGGAGACATAATTTGGAGCATCTTTTTCAGCTTCATTAATAACAAAACACCTGTGAGCCAGGGAGTTTAAGAGATTGTGTCTTCATCATTTATGAATCTTCTTCCCTGCTGTGGCACTTATCTCTTTGCCAGCACAACCTGGCACAATTCTTCAGCATCCAAAATTAAAAAAGGAAAAAAAAAAAAAAAATCCTTTTGTCTCCAATGAGAGCAGTGTGGATGGAAAAGGCAGGGTGCTGGGAGGAAATAGCACTAGGATCTGAAAACCTAACCCTGCTAGAGCTGGTAAGAGTGGCAAGCCTTGACATTGCTTCATATTTATTCTCACTTTGTCACTGGTGTTTTGTTGTTGTTTTTTGTTTTAAGAAAAATAATGGCCAAGGAAAAATATAATCCTAATGATTCAAGTACTGACATTAAAGCTGCTCGTCTCCTCCACACTCCCATTGCAAACTTACCATAGTCCACTGAATTTTTATTTTTATTGATAAATAAAATAGTCGTGGCAAGGCAGAGAACAGCTTCTAAGCCTATCTTTCCATAATAAGTTGCTAAAGGGAAGAACTGCCATTAACACATTCTTGCCATGAAAGGTTAAAACCTATCAAAAAGATTTATTCTTTAAATCATTGTCTTTACCAGGAAGCTTCAAGGAACACTCTCTCAAAGTGCTCCATTCCAAAGCTTTACCAAAGGAAGGGCATTTGATTTGCAATCAAACTAACCACAGCTACACAACACGCCGTGGTTAATTTGACCTCTGAGGACAGTGGAGCACTTTGCTATCCCAGACTCCCAGGCACAGAAATTGTCTTTTGATATAATCTGAGTTATTGCCATCCCCTATGAGCCTTTTGAAATTCTCTCAATACAAATGTTAAGACCTAGGAGCCCTTTGGTAGACAGTATAAATGCAAGCCAGAGATCATTGAATAAATCAATTATTACATCTCACAGCGTTATTCAATCGGATTAAACAACCTGAAGGTCTGATAGATAACCCTACCTAACTGTAGTAGATGCAACAGTGACCACCATCGGAGAATTTTAACTGTTGCTGTAGTATTAGCATCAGATCTTGGAAGAAAAACCACATCTTTAAATGTGAAGAGTCACAAAAGCACAGAAGTGAATGACCAAATCTGTCTTTCTATCCCTTTAAAGAACAAAATAAGGCTCCTACAATAGCTTCTGCTTTTAGGTTGGGTGTGGAGGGGATGGGTGGTGCATCTCTCTCCACCTTCTTCATGGTACTGATGCTTAGCATCTCCTGGGATCTTTTGTGGTACATCTGAAAAAAATCTCAGGTTCTTACAATCTGAGAAATACTTTGATTTTAGGATATACAGATTTTGCATGCAATAGCTGTTTTATGTACTCCTTGCAGAAGTAATGTAGTAAAAATAATGGTCTGAAATACAAAGCCTGGGCAAGTGTTGATGTGCCACAGGTTTTCCCTCAGCTCTGCTAATGGATCTCAGTACAACTTATAGGATCTTTCTTCTTTAACAAGGCATTGCTGCCTGCGCTTGAGTTGTGCTACTCCGTGATATAATCACATGTTCTGCAAGCAGAAAATGAGTGCATCTGCAATTCATATTCTTGTGCTTCATCATATAAACAATGACTTGAACCTGCCCCTTCAGAGCTGCCTTCCTTGTTCATTAATAGATCGAGCAATGCACGTAACCCCAAGGTGAGCAAGTGTCTGTATGGGATGTGCCTAGCTTCAAGTTCAATTTCAAGTTCAAAGAAATCCAGCGGAGACCTTTGTTCTTTTCTGATATGGCAAGCACTGAAAACCCCACTGGAATTTTAGAAGGGTAAGATACACATTTTGTGGGTTTCCACAGGGGCAGGCTTTGTACCTATGGTTTGTGGAAGACCAAGTTTCTCAGTAATACCACACACAGATTCGCTGGTAACTTCAGAAATACATATATTAAAATCCCACCACAGAAAGAAAACAATATTTTTAGAAACAAACTATTCAAAAATTCACACAGTTCTTACATTCTTGAACATTCCCAAATTCAGTTTAACAGCATAACTAACTTCTGGACAGAAAATCTGAATTGCTTTAAACAGTATGAGATTCCACTGCTGTACTAGTTGACAAATACAATTCAGACAGCTCAGTGCTCAGTTCTGAGTCACTGTTTGAGTCTAGTTTGCAAAGAAAACTGAAAAGTTTCTTAAATGTATGTTCTTTTTTGGGAAAAAAAAATCACTGTAGGATAGAAACAGCAAGATCCAGCCCAAAGGCTAAAATCAAGACATAATATTGAAGAAAGAAAACAAGAAAGGAGGTGACATCCACAGTGAAAGAAGGGTGTAAGAAAAACAACTATGAGTAAAAAAAGGCAATGTGGAGGAATTTTCTGCTTATTGTTATGTTGCTATTCTCTCATTCTAATTACCATATACTTTAGAAGCTAATAAGACAAAATCAAGAGCGATAAGCCTCACTCATGGATTAAAAGCAGGTGGCGGAATGAGAGAATAACGTGAACGGGAGAGGACTTCTGATCTGAAGGAGAAGCATGTGGACACAGCTCGCTGAGGCTGGGCTCCAGCATAGATGGGGAGCGTGGCAGACCCCCACGGCCTGGGGCTCCTGTGGAGAGCCTGAGCTTGCAGAGCAGCACTGTCCAGGGCATCTTTCTCACTCAAGTAACATGAAACCACTGAAAGAAAACTGGAACTCTCTCACATGTTTTAAGTTACAAAAGCTTCTGTCAGTGCCAAACAAAGAACACAGCTGAGGCAGTGCCACTGAATTAAGAAATAAAAGGCAGAGTTTCAACATATATTTATAATCCAAGTATATAAAGTATGCTATATATATGATGCATATATCTCTCCTTACGGAAAGATACAATCATGCCTTCTAATATTTACAGGTAACTAACGTACTTAATGCATATGTAAGTATTATATAGAAAATATAAATTATATGGGTACAATATAGATCATATATGTAAAAATAACCTCCCACTGAACAGTTTCTTTGCATTATGCTCTTCTGTGCTATCTTTCCCCCACACCCAAAAAATAGGTTTTAGGGGTTTTTTTCTTTAAATAGTGTCTGCATACTTCATAAGAAAATAAGGAAAGAAAAACATTCACCATAAGGAAGCAAAGTGGACTTGGTCTGAAGGGTGAGATGTGGTTGCCTAAACATAGGTGTTCAGTGCGATTTTAGGAACCGTGAGCCATCCCACTTGACCTCTGGCTGCTGGTTTAAAGCATATGGTTCTTCCCAAACCCAGCATCAGCTCTGGCCACCCTGAGGCAGGCTGGCACTGCACGCCTGTGTTCAGGCAACCAACGCTTAAGAACCACGATCAAAAACACATATCAAATATTTTGCTTTTAATGGTGTTGGGTAGCTTCTAAATTTAAAAGGCTGAGCATATTACCCACTCAAAGGGGATAGTCCTTGTTTTGATGTTAGATGTGATTTTCAAGGCCAACAAGTAAGCAGCACAACCAATAGCTAGCAAATCTGCAACATACAAGTGGCAAACATGCTTCAACTCACCTGCAGTTTGTTTTTTAGTATATATAGATGCCAGCACTCAGGCGTTATCCAGACTCTTTTTCCAGTAGTGCCATAGCCCAATAGTCAAAAATTTGAGAGCAATTTCAAAAGTCTCACAGACCAGCAATGCAAATAATCTTAGGAAACATGACGGGCCCATCTCTTTAATGAGTGTTTGTCATTAATTTCAGGAAATATGTCTGGAGTTTAAATTAAAAAAAAAAAAAGGAAAGAGAGAAAAGAAAAAAGAAATAAGGCAAAGAAAAACAAAGTGCTGCCTTTACTAATTGACCGGAATGGTGATTGAAACAACCTTAGCACAGAGTTTATAGGAGTTCCCAGCACCCTCAGTGAGGAATTGGTTGGGCAACAGGCAAGTCAGAAGCTTGACCAAACTATTGTCTTGAATAACTCTGAGGGTTGAAGGGAGCATCTACTTGGGGGGGTGGGGGTGGGGGAAACCTCCATCAGGTATCTCTCTTCTGTTGTTTATATTATTGACCTGATCACTTGGCAGCGTAGGGGAACAATGTGAAGTCAAATTCTCAAATGGTTTAATTCAGCACAGCTTAATTCAGCTTTAATTTAGCACAGTTTCATTGACTGCAGTCCAGCTGGCTGATTCATTCCAGCTAAAGAGTTGGCCCCATTCTAGTGTAACTGGTGAAAACTATTATCCACTGAAAGCACGATCATAAAGAAAAAGGTATTGAGAGGCATAGTATGAAATACAGGGTGTTGATATACTGAATGCTAACAATGTTTATAGCAAAAAGACAGCTCACTCTTTCACTGCTGTGATTACAGTTGCCTTTTGTTACTACAGAGCAAAAGAACATCTTTATTGCTTGGAAGTCCATGTGTGCCTCCTATTTATCTTGCACTTGAAGTCTTTACCCTGAGTTTGTGACAACATAATTATCTCCATGGAAACTAACTAAACTGTCATGAAATAGAACACATACATAAAATTTGGACCCTGCTACTTACCTAGTAAGCATGCATACTGTATAGATTCCCCCCCGCAGACAGATTTCATATGGGCCCACTCTACCTTTTGTAAGAATGCTAGAACACAATGCTTTTCCTGCTTCTGTTCATCCAAATTATACCACTTACTACATTAAGGCTTCATAAACACCTTAACTGTTCAATGTAATGAAGAATTACTCTGGTTTCATATTCAAATATATGTATGTCTACCTAAACTAGGCTTATGATTATTTATAGAACAGTACAATGTATGGAAGCTATCATCAAAAACAAGAACACTTTACAAAACTGAATTTCCAATTTTGTAACCTGAAAACACAAGTCTAGCAAGGAGAATATTTCCTAACATAAGTTAGAATTTCATACCGTGGAGGCTTAGCAACAATGAGGAGATTGAGTATGGGAGTTTTATTAAAGTATTTTTTCCTTTAGTGCTTTTGAAAATCCCACTGCACGCTATTAGGTGCAACTACGCTGGGCCAATCCTATTAGCTACCTCCATTAGGTGTTCACAACTTCCACTGAAAGATGTGTTCTTCCATTTCAGGAGATATTTCATAAATTAATTGCAGGCTTTTTGCAGTTAAGTTGCATTCATCTTATTTTAAATTCAGCATGCGTTGATGCTTTTGATGATAGCATTACATAGAGACCCTTGAACAGTTCACAATTTTTTCTTTTTAAATCTATACACACACACACACACGTTTTTCCGGGGAAGGAGGAGAGGAAAGGGAACTCTGTGGTAACATACCATGTGGTAACATATCTGTAACATATTGCAGACATCTAAAGGCCAGATTATTTTTAGCCTGCTCTCCTAAAGAAATGAGTCTTTTGTGCTCGTGCCTCTGTCTGTCCGTTTGAATCTGCTGGCCAGTTACCCTCGACGGTTAGGCAGTATTATCAGAGAGATTGTTTCTAAAGATTTCATGAAAGCCAGAGGCTGGTTAGAGGCCAGAGCCAAATACTGTGCCCGTTAAGGAGATGCTCAGAGGACTCTGTCCCTGTATATTCTCATGGCGTTACTGCTGGCTGCTTGTGCTGAGGACACGTTTACCCCTGGACTAGCAGGGGTGTGTGTTGTCTTTTACCTCTCTAATTATGCAAGAGCTTATGAGCTATTGGGGAAAGATTATGAAATACTAAATTAAGCAACTTCAGTAGGAGACAGGGCTGGAACATGGAAAAGACTTTGAGGTACTGCCATGGAGAAGACGTGATGAGGGGAAATAAAATTGCTGACGTGACAGAATACATGTGAAGAAATTGGACAGAAATCTGCAAGACTTCATTAGGGAAGGTTCATAAGGGAGTTTTTCCTGGAAAAACAAGTGCTCTCTTATGTTAAAGCAATTAACTGGAATTCACTGTCAAAGGTATTGCAATTTTGTAAATTATTTCAAGAGACCAATCATCTAAATATACTAATGCTTTTTGTTCCAGGTGAATACATAAGGCTTCCCCCCCCCCCAAGCTACTCATTTCTAAAGCTGTCCTATGCTCCAACAACAGCAATTTCATCCCACATTGTATTTAGTAAATTGCACTGAAGCGCATGAAGCCTTCCCATAATCTCTGTAAACATGGCCGTATATCTAAAAGCAACTGTTACATATGGGTCATTATCTATTCTATTGCTCAATATCTCCTACTCATGACCATGTCATCTCAGTAAAAATGAAGTTGTTTTGCATTTTGATGCCAAGTAATGCTCTAAAATATATAAAATACAAATATTTCCATAAACATAATTTGCTATTTATACAGTAGATTATATCATTCATATAATGCCTTTAAACCAAACGAAATATACATATGGAGATTTGAACAGCTCCACAAGCACCAGGTATTTTGCTTTGAATGCATTATTACCTGTATACATATTATCTTTTCCTGGGTAGTGGTAATGGGTGAATCTGAAGTGTTTTGGAGGTTTTGTCATCCACCTGAAGTTCTGTATAAACTTATGCAGGAAAACACGAGGCAAAGCACAACAATTTTGCTGAAACTCAGGATGGTAACAGAGCTTACACATATGGTGTCACACCTGGTGCTATTATGTACAAATCAAACAAGCTCATCATTCTTCTAGAGCACTTCTCCAGTATAAGCCTGTTAAAGCCCCCTCTGTTTCTCTCTAATTTTTAGACGTCATGGTCAAAAGGTGACAACCACTAAAAGGAACATACCAGCTTGCCATCAGGCAATAGACTGCAGGTGAGTTCCCCATTTCTAAAGACTTTAGTTTTGTGGTCCTTTAAGATTAGGGTGCCTGACCCACCCACAACAGCTGACAGCACTTAGCAGTATCCCCCCTCCCCATTTCATCCTATGAGTATGCATACTCATATCAGAAGCTCTAGACTGGAATGAAAAAAACCCACAGAATTCAAAAGGAGTAACAGAAAGCCCGTGGAATCAATGCAAAACACCCATAAAATAGAATTGTTAGCAACCAGCATTTGAATGGACTTGATAAGTCTTGCTGCAAGATCTGAGCAGTTGCGGTGGTTACGCCAGTGAAATATAACCAATGCAGAATAGTCTCCAATAGTGTTTAATAAAATGCAGCTCTGTAGTGTTTGTGTAAAGAGTAGATATGTACAGTGCAACCTCTAAAGGACTTCTGAGGTTCTCTGAGTCGTCTCCCACAACGCTTCCCATAGCCTTTTTCTTAGGTTTACAAGAGGCAGAACATATTTAATGACCGAATAATTAGCAAAGAAAAGCTTTAATAATATGATAATTTATTTTATATGTGCTTTTGGGTCTAGATTATCCACAGAGCCCTGAAAAAATGGCAAGCTGATGCTGTGGCAGCCCCATGGTTATATCAAATAGTATGAGGAAAAGGGACCGTCCTGCTTCTCTGAGCAGCTACATAAACCAAGCAGCTCTGTAGTACAGCATATCAATTACCTATTCAGTAATTACCCCCTCAGATCCCAGTTAATTAAACAAAAAAACAAAACCCAAAAAAATCTTTCCATCTAGCTTTCATATAGAAAAGGTGATGCTAGAGGAAGAGGACATCATTTTCATGGCGTTTTTTGCCCGCCTTTTACCTATATAATAAAAGGTCATATTCTGTCATTTTTAATTTATATAAGAGTTTGGATTCACTAAAGCTTCTCGAACAGCTCAAAATAAAAGTTGTAGAGTCGGGCACAGAACAGTAAAAAAACCCTGTAATTCAGAATAAAGAACATCAGAGATTATACATATCTCCATAGAATCCACTGTCTGGCATTTTAATACGAAAGTTCATCATGGTGCTAATTTGTGATATTTTCAAAATCTAACTCTTCTCCTCAAAGAAGAAATTTAACATTTTTTGCTATAGTATACAGCTCATTATATCTAACTGTGACGTGAGGGAAAGCAGTCATACATGACTAATACATCATCAATAACATGAAAAGACTATTGGTACTAACTAGCTTTATAAAAAGATTTTGTGGGTAAGTGAACATATATATTTAATCTCTCTTAACTTTCCCCCCCACACAATTTAGAGTAGGAGCTTCACTGTCATCACAACACTAAAGCATCATCTATCATAAGAGGAACAAAAGACCAAAGCACTATTCAAAGATGATAACATGAAAGGCTTTGGGGGCCTTTCATGCTTTCAGTCACACAGCTCTGAATCCTCCCTTTGTCAATTATTTCTGTATATTACTATATAAAATCATATATCTATCCAGTGGCAGATCTCATCTGGAGGTCAGGATTTAAAATAATACTCATGCTAAACCACAAATTGTTTGGACGCTTTCTCAACTTCAAGCCCTTTTTTTCTAATTTTCATAGTGGTTGCACTAAACAGGTACAGTCATGAAACAATTTATCCCTAGTCTCAGTGTATTTAGGCCCCATGGCTATTTATTCTTTAAGTCTTTATTAAATAATACTTTTTTTCACGTCTTTAGAGCTTTTCTCAGAAGACCTCAAAGCATTTCACAAATTACAATTAACAACATCCTAATCAGACTCATATTTTTATTCTCATTTTACTCATAGAGAACGAGAGACATGAACATTTTTTTGCAAGATTTTTTGAAATTTTAAAATAAGCCTGTGGCAGACTTAAGAACAGAACCCATAATCACAGATGTCCAAATACTATGCTTTGAACACAAAAGCATTATTTCTGAATGTCTTGTTTGGAACAATTTTCTATGCTGGTAATTTTGTAGACAAAATGCAGCAGAGCACTGAAGTCTCTCAGTGTTTTTTGTCTAGCCATAGGTACATGAAGTATTTATTCACACGTTGACATGAATTGTGTCTATGTAGCCTATGAGAATTCTTTCTTATTCTGTTTTCTTTCTCCTACGTCTTCAATTTTTCCAGCTCTCATCAATCCTCCAGAAGTACAGCACATGCATTTTAATGGAGAATACATCAAAGGTCCACAATGATGCCTGGCTACTCAACAGAATGCCAGACTAGTGAATCATGGCTCACAGACAAAACAAAGACCAATCTAAACACTTTACATGTGCTCGATTTTTAATCTCTCTATACAGGAATATGCTCAATGTGTTTTCCTGGGCTCAACAGCATTCAGCTTTGCTTCTACTGTTCACACAGTTTTTGCAGCCTTCTAGAAACACCAGCAAAGTCTCTAACACCTAGATCTGTTGGAACCTTGTCTTTGCCAACCCTCCAGAAAATGTCTTTACATACAACATATTAAAATTCTAGTTGAGGAATTAAAGCAAAAAATTAAGTGGAAGGATTTTTGCAGAACAGTGTATGAGAGATTTAGATTCTTGTATTTGCAAAAGAGTGTGTAAAGGGAATACAATTTATCAAGAGGAAATAAGCTATATCTTAGATGAGGTCAGCTGTATAAAGCATTGTTTGTCTGCTGGAATTAGAGGCAGGGATGAACAAGATGGCTTGTAAAGACAGTTCCAGAACTTCATCCATATCCACCCATTCAGTAACCCATCAGCACCCATTGCCGCACAGTGCCTCTCCCCTCTGTATCTCATTTTTAATGGAATAAATACATGGAAGCAGGTCCCTGCTCAGAGAGGCAGGCGAATCCCCACCCCCGGCCTCCCTCACCATCCCAGCTGCCCTTACACAACAGGTATGGGGCTCTGGAACGCGAGGGACAGGAACATGAGGACCCTGATGAAGGTCCATCCAAGGGGGTGCCTAGGGTGAGTCAGCCAGCCCCACGCATCAAGACATCCTCTGTTAAGAAAAAAAGGAGGGTAATTGTCGTAGGCGACTCCCTTCTGAGGGTTACAGAGGGCCCAATATGTCAACCAGACCCAACTCACAGAGAAGTCTGCTGCCTCCCTGGGGCCCGGGTGAGAGATGTCACCAGGAAACTCCCTGGTCTGGTTTGGCCCACTGATTACTACCCACTGTTGGTCCTACCGGGTGGCAACGATGAGGTTGCACTAAGAAGTCCAAAGGCAGTCAAAAAGGATTTGAGAGCACTGGGGCGACTGGTCGATGGAGCGGGAGCACAGGCAGTGTTTTCATCAATCCCGTCAGTGACAGGGAAGAACGCTGAAAGGAACAGGAAAGCACATCTGATCAACACATGGCTCAGGGGCTGGTGTCGTCATCAGAATTTTGGGTTTTTTGACCATGGGGCGGTTTACGTGGCACCAGGCCTCCTCGCAGCAGATGGAGTGCAACTGTCTCCAAGGGGCAAAAGGATTCTTGCTTATGAGCTGGCAGGCCTCATCGAGAGGGCTTTAAACTAGATTTGAGGCGGGGAGGGGATAAAACCAGGCTCACTAGAGATGAGCCTAGGGGTGGCGTGCCAGAGTTGAAATCGATAGCCCAGCTCAAGTGCATCTACACCAATGCACGTAGCATGGGCACCAAACAGGAGGAGCTGGAAGCTATTGTGCAGCGGGACAGCTATGATGTAGTTGCCATCACAGAAACATGGTGGGATGCTTCTCATGACTGGAGTGCTGCAATGGATGGCTATAAGCTCTTCCGAAGGGATAGGCAAGGAAGGAGAGGTGGTGGGGTGGCTCTGTATGTTAGGGAGTGTTTTGATTGTATAGAAATCAATGTGAAGACCAAGTAGAGTGCTTAAGGGTAGGGATGAGGGGGAAGGCCAATGAAGGCAGGTATCTTGCTGGGAGTCTGTTACAGACCACCCAACCAGGACGAAGAGGCAGATGAGACATTCTATAAGCTACTGGCAGAAGTCTCACATTCGCTGGCCCTTGTTCTTGTGGGGGACTTCAATCTACCGGACATCTGCTGGAAGTATAACACAGCAGAGAGGAAACAGTCTAGGAGGTTCCTGGAGTGTGTGGAGGATACTTCCTGACACAGCTGGTGAGTGAGCCCACCAGAGGAGGTGCTGTGCTTGACCTTCTGTTTACAAACAGAGAAGGACTGGTGAGAGATGTGGTGGTCGGAGGCCGTCTTGGGCTTAGCGACCCTGTCGTGATAGAATTCTCAATTGTGAGCGAAGTAAGGAGAGGGGTCAGCAAAACTGCTACCATGGACTTCCGGAGGGCAGACTTTGGCCTGTTCAGGTCACTGGTTGAGAGAGTCCCTTGGGAGACAGTCCTGAAGGACAAAGGGGTCCAGGAAGGCTGGACACTCTTCAAGAAGGAAATCTTAAAGGCACAGGAGCAGGCGGTCCCCATGCGCCGTAAGAAGAGCTGGCGAGCAAGGCGACTGGCCTGGCTGAACAGGGAGATTTTGCTGGGACTCAGGGAAAAGAGGAGAGTTTATCACCTCTGGAAGAAGGGGCAGGCAACTCACGAAGAGTACAAGGATCTCGTTACGTCAAGCAGGGACAAAATTAGAAAGGCAAAAGCCCAGCTAGAGCTCAGTCTAGCCACAATTGTAAAGGATAATAAAAAATGCTTCTACAAATATATTAACAACAAAAAGAGAGGCAAGGAGAACCTCCATCCCTTACTGGATATGGCGGGGAACATTGTCTCCAAGGACGAGGACAAGGTTGAGGTACTTAATGCCTTCTTTGCCTCAGTCTTTAATAGCCAGTCCAGGTATCCACAGGGTATTCAACCTGAGCTGGAAGATGGGGATGGAGAGCACCATAACCCACCCATAATCCAGAAGGAAGCAGTTAAGGACATGTTAAATCACCTGAACACCCACAAGTCTATGGGGCCTGATGGGATCCACCTGAGAGTACTGAGAGAGCTGGTGGAGGAGCTTGCCAAGCCACTCTCCATCATTTATCAGCAGTCCTGGTTAACAGGGTAGGTCCCAGACGACTGGAGACTTGCCAATGTGACGCCCATCTACAAGGAAGGCCGGAAGGAGGATCCTGGGAACTACAGGCCTGTCAGCCTGACCTCCGTACCGGAGAAGATCATGGAGCGGTTGGTCTTGAGAGTGCTCACAGGGCACCTGCAAGACAACCAAGGGATCAGGCCCAGCCAGCATGGGTTCATGAAAGGCAGGCCCTGCTTGACCAACCTGATCTCCTTCTATGACCAGGGGACCCGCCTAGTGGATGAGGGAAAGGCTGTGGATGTTGTCTATCTGGACTTTAGTAAAGCGTTTGACAGCATCTCCCACAGCATTCTCCTGGAGAAACTGGCGGCTCGTGGCTTAGACAGGTTTACTCTTCGTTGGGTAAAGAACTGGCTGGATGGCCGAGCCCAGAGAGTTGTGGTGAATGGCGTTAAATCTGGCTGGCAGCTGGTCACAAGCGGTGTTCCCCAGGGCTCGATTCTGGGGCCGGTCTTGTTCAATATTTTTATTGATGATCTGGATGAGGGGATCAAGTGCTCCGTCCGTAAGTTTGCAGATGCACCAAGCTGGGTGGGAGTGTTGATCTGCTGGAGGGTAGGAGAGCTCTGCAGAGAGATCCGGACAGGCTGGATCGATGGGCAGAGGCCAACTGTATGAGGTTTAATAAGGCCAAGTGCTGAGTCCTGCACTTTGGCCACAACAACCCCATGCAAAGCTACAACGCTACAGGCTTGGGGAAGAGTGGCTGGAGAGCTGCCCGGCGGAAAGGGACCTGGGGGTGCTGGTTGACAGCCGGCTGAACATGAGCCGGCAGTGTGCCCAGGTGGCCAAGAAGGCCAACAGCGTCCTGGCCTGTATCAGAAACAGTGTGGCCAGCAGGAGTAGGGAAGTGATCGTGCCCCTGTACTCGGCACTGGTGAGGCCGCACCTTGAATACTGTGTTCAGTTTTGGGCCCCTCACTACAAGAAGGATGCTGAGGTGCTGGGGCATGTCCAGAGAAGGGCAACGAAGCTGGTGAGGGGTCTGGAGCAGAAGTCTTATGAAGAGCGGCTGAGGGAACTGGGGTTGTTTAGTCTGGAGAAGAGGAGGCTGAGGGGAGACCTCATCGCTCTCTACAACTACCTGAAAGGGGGTTGTGGCGACGAGGGTGTTGGTCTCTTCTCCCAAGTAACTAGTGATGGGACGAGAGGAAACGGCCTCAAGTTGTGCCAGGGGAGGTTTAGATTGGATGTTATGAAAAATTTCTTCACCGAAACGGTGGTCAAGCATTGGAACAGGCTGCCCAGGGAAGTGGTGGAGTCACCATCTCTGGAAGTGTTCAAAAAACATGTGGATGTGGCGCTTCAGGACATGGTTTAGGGGACACGGTGGCGCTGGATTAATGGTTGGACTTGATGATCTTGAAGGTCCTTTCCAACCTTGGTGGTTCTGTGATTCTGTGATTCAAAATTTGAAAGCTTGCCTGCAGCCATTAGCTGACTATTGACAGAGTCCATACATTTTCTATTAAAAGACCCTTCCTTACATCCATCAACATTGGCAAGTCAGAGGGCAGAATAAAAGGAGTAAAATGGAACCAGAAGTTGAAAACCAAATTTCTAATCCATTAAAATGTTTGGTTACCATTATTTCATGTTGATTATTGTCCCGTTTCACATGATGTCTGCTGTCAGAACCTCACAGTAGTGAAGACAACAGTTAGCAAACGACAAGACAACCTGCGTCTCCAGGACACAGCACCAGTGTTACACCAGCACGACCCTGCGGCAGCAGCAGCACAGTTAGCACTGCAAAGCTGTTGTGATGGAGAGGTGCTTCAAGCACAAAAATCCACCCTTATGGCTGACAAGAAATGCCAGAAGTCTAGTGGCAGAAGCCCTTCTACAGCTATTTTACTTACATCCAGATGTGCTTGACCAGGGATTAACACATAAACACCAATCCCCTGCCAGCTGTGGTTGTAGTCCCAACCTTTCTCTCCTCAGCACTGCTGCGGTGTGGAACAGGGACAGGTCTGTGCCCAGGACAAACTATAGGAACAAGGATTCCCGTGGCTGAGGAACAAATCCCTCCTTCCTTACGACACCTGACTACCACTTAATCATCGCCACTGCTGACCAGATCATCAGAGGTGGCTGCCAGGATCTGATGGTGAACAGACACAGTATCTTTCCTGGACAAGCCTGCAAGACATCGCTCAGGATGCCAAGAGACCTCATCAGAGAAGATCTAATAAACATGAACAATGTGGCTTTGTAGCAGCTTTTGGTTTCTTTAGCCAGATACCAAACATTATCTACAAGCCTGGCAGAGCTCTGATGTTATTTGTGCATCACATGCTGCAGATACTGTTTTGCATCAAAAGCTAAAAGATATTTCTTCCTAAGGCGCATAGCTTGTTAGGAGCTATTTGGACCTGGAGGCATGAGGCATCTGTAGAAAAACTAAAATTTAACATGTTTTAAAGTGTTTAGAGTCCAGGCAGACCCAGATCCACCCTCCCTGCCTGCAGAGAGCAAAGCGGGCTCACATTCATTCCCATTTCTACCCTAATACATACTTAGAGTGTCTGGGAAGTGATATGTGTAACCACAGCTGAGTGGAGGCTATAAAACCAAACCTTCAGAGTAGAGAAGTTTGTAAGAACTCATCCTCCTGAGAAGACACACCTAAGTATGTTACTGTCACAGAGACAGCATCCAAGCAAACTGGAAGTAAATGATACATGAGAAATAAGATAGGGAAGGAAAAAAAAAAAAAAAGGGTGTGTGTTGTTTTGTTGTTTTTTTTTTTAATTAAATACTCTTGCATAGTTTTCCTTAGCTAATTAGCATCCCTTCTTAGAGGTTTAAGTAACTGCTCATTTAGATCAGTGAATGATTGCTCTGAGATTAGGGTGTGGGAAAAATCTTTCTGTTGGGAATAATCTACTTATGCTGTTTATTTGAAGCAGTGATAAACATGGAGATTTTCCTTCCATATGTGCCAAGTATAAGAGAAAGCAGAATGATTAATGAACCCTTGCATTTTACCAATAAATTACTAACTTCAGACACAAATTTATAGTTTCCGTTAGTACAAGACATCACAAAAAATCATAACTAATTTAAACCAGTTTCATTGCAAGCTATTCTTGTTTTTTTTAAGAATGCCTATATTATTTCCATTTGATCTGCTGGGAACGACATTTTGCGCACCATTATTTATAATTTACAAAAATTAATTATGCTTCTAATTAAAAGCGTGCAAATAAATTATTGCTTAAGGAGTTATTTATTCAGTTGTAAAGCAGGAGCTTTAAAACTGTATATATACAGGTTTCAGTCATGCTTCTAGGGTTTTTTATTTTTTTCCTTTTCTATTTACTTATTCATTTCTTCCCAGATTTCATGGAGGTCCATGGAAGTTTGCCTTTTGTGAAAAAAGTTTTCAGATGCTCATATTTATTTGTTCTTCAATAAACAAGAACAAGATATACAACTTCATATGCATTTTCTTTCCTATGCAAAGGATAAGTCATCTAAGAAAAATAATAATGGGAAAGTGAAACTTCCTTGACTGGTTAATGTACTCCCTTCTCATGGCCATTTAATGAAATTAGCAGCTGTGGGATACACCAAAGACAGCTCCAGAGACGGACGTCTCGTTATCTAGAGAGCACATAAAACGGCCAACTACAATGCAAGCTACTTTCTTTTGCCCTACTCTTATTCAGGCGTAATTAGGAGGAGTCACCTCGTGACGAAGGCAGGACACCCTGTCCCGCTCTGTTCTCACCTCCTTTCATCAGGTTCTCAAAAAGCTGCAATGTAGCATCAGTTCTCACTGTGGATTTGCAGTGGACCTCAGCGACTTGTGTCTGAGGAGCGGGTCTGGCACCATCATCTCTCTTTTCTCAGAGAGTCTCCCGACGGCTGTTACATGATCGAGACTCTCCGTTCCAAAAGGAGCCGAGTGAATGCAGCCACACAATTACCCTGTTTGTGCCTGTTTCCTATACATTTGCAAGTTAATGGTAGACACAATCTCAAAAAATATTTTGAACTGATGTTGCAGAATAGTCAGAGGAAATGCACTTTGCATCATAAATATTCATTTGCCCAAATTTAAAAAGTTACTACTCCACACTGGATGTCAGGGGAATGGTAGGTGGTGGTACGTCCAGGCAGAACACCTCGAGTTTGGAAATGCAAACAGCCAGGAAATAATTTGAAAAAATTTTATGGGCTGCAGTATGTTCACAGAAATCATTTCAAACAAACAAGCAAACCCATCCTGTCTGCTCATGGGCAAACACAAGATGGAGAAAGAAGGTAACTATCAAATTCTTAATTCTTAAGACAGAGATAGCCTAAACTTTTTTTTTTTTTAAACTAAGATTATCATTAACTACTGAAATAATTTGTCTGAGGTTCAATCAATCATTCACAGCCTTTAAAAATAAAGATTAATCCACCTAGGATAGTTTCCAGTAATATTCCCCGGTGTGTTTTAAAGCCGTGGTGCACACACACATCCAAAAGAAAGGCGGGTCCTTCACCGCGGGCTGTATCTCAAGCCCCTACCATCGGCTGAGGTTTAGCGCTTCGGCAAAGATGAGCAAGCACCGGCTCTGTTTTCCCACAGACGCGGTCACACCTGCTTCTGCAGAGCTTGCTTCACCCTTTTGCTGTTCGTACCCCGCAGCCAGCGCGCGGCTGGCCACGCGGCCGCTCTGCTCGCCGGCCAGCGGGCCGGAGCCGGAGGGACCAGCTCCGCTTCTCTGGCAGCCAGCCCGCGTTAGCCCGCCGGCTGTTTTCTAGAGAGTTGCTCTGGCACAACCCGCTTCAAAGGAAGCTGCAGAAGCAGCTGGAGGTTTTTGGACGCAGACATGGACTAAATTAATAAGATGATTAAAAGGAAACGGATTTTTAAAAGACACAGCCTCCTATTTATAGGGGGGTGAGACCGCTGTGGGGAAGGCGACCGTCGCTGTTAGCAGTGAGGGGTTTGTGCACGGCAAGCAGGCGGTGGCTGATGCTGCCTGATCTGTTCCACTGGAAGATCCATCAGCTCCTCCTCTTGTTTTCGGTGAAGAAGGCTGTTTTCTCCCTGGGGAAAGGACTTCATTTCAAGTATAAAGTTTTTATTAGCTGCCAGCAAGAGTCTTGCTTCAGCCGCTCATTAGCTACGTAGCATCTGCCGCAGTGACGTGCTGGGGCCCTTAGCAAGAAGGGCAGTGCAGGGTGCCGAAGCATCAAAAAGAAAACAGCACGGTGACAGCCATGTGAGGGGAATCTGCTGGCAGCAAGAGGGAAAGGAGGCTCCAGAGTCTTCTGAGGGAAATGCTTTGTGAACCTCTTGCCTATAAATATACTCCCATAGGTCAAAATTATTTCAGGCTTCATGCACCTACCACAGGCTGGACTTAGGGCAGGGATGCTCCTGCTTCGTGAGAGACCTCCCACTGCAGAGGCGAACATATAAACACACTCACACGCAGGAGAAGGGAAGGTCCTCACCCAGGCCCCCCTGTGCGGGGAGAGGACTGTCTGGATGAGACCCAGCCCAACTATTTTAACAGGGTGGGGCAACATGTGGAATAACTGAATATAAAGCACTACCAGAGACCAAATGCATAAAAGAAGGGTCTTACTGAACCGCTGAAAATACTGTCACTATAACGTATTGATCTGAAAATTTACAATAATGGTACAGCAATTTTGCTTTAAATACACAGCACGAATGGAAGGGAAAGTCTTCGTTTTCAATACTGGTCCTTGATCAACCGTTTCTCTTGGTAGTTGCCATGTGGGTCATGTTGAAAGCGTAATGAGACTATCAAAAGGCATGTTGGACAGTTTAATAGAGAAGTCTAATAAACAGATGTTAGTAATGAACAGCTACCACATATATTAACATATCTTCTTTCTAATAAAACGTAACGTAAAGTAGATGGATTGTGATACTCAACAACCTCAGTGGTGGAGTTAAAATTGAATTATATGGAAGAAAAACCAGCTCTGTTCTGATTTCAGAATTATGATGATCTACTATTATGATCCATCACTAGCAGAGCAGTAGGTGAAACAATAATAAATCACTGTTATTTATAATGCAGCAAATCATAAGAAGTATCAAGAGGAGTTATAATTCGTTTTCACGTCAGGACATAATTAGACATCTACTGCATTGTATTTTTGCATAGGTATATCAGTCGCATGGTAACTCGTAATCCATCACACAGAATCAAAACAAATGCAAACCGAGTAAAAAACTACTTATCTCCCCAGTGTATTTAATATATGCATTAACTGGAATAAGTACATATATGCAGTACACACAAGTGATATGCAGTATATTTTTTCTATTATGCCAATATATTTCAATAATTTGTGCAAAATTCTCTAATGGCAACGGATGCTTCCAAAGGTACATTGACCAGGGTTTTGCCAAGCTTTTTAGATAATACAGGTGGTGGTTTGCCAGACCATAATACAGTGGCTGCTGGTTTCCTTCTTGGTTTTTGAGGGCACAGGCATTCAAGGGAGCTTAGTAGCAAACTGGTACAGATTTGCGTTTGAGGGAGGAATTCGGTTATTTTACCTTCTCCCCTGTCTTGTTTTCTCCCAGTGTGAGAAATTTTGCTCCATGGATCACGCAGGAAGCACTGTGCTGCTGAAAAGCAGCGACTGTGATCTACACCTGTTCAGATCAGTGGAGTTTACTATAACAGGGATTAGAGAGTCTTAGTTGTATTTACAAAGAATTTCTCTCCAAAGCAGAGTGAAGCCTGTGCAGCTTATTCTTCATAAATGAATACTTTTTTTAACAAAAAAAAAGCAGCACAAGATTAGTTTGGACATAAAGACCTTGAATTTTTCTTTGAGATACTGTACAAGAAGCCTAGCCTGCTGGAGGCGAGGTGCTACATTTCCTAGATGCCAGATCCAAGCATCTAAGGTCCAGGACCAGCATACTTGTTTTTTAATATATAGCCAGGTTGGTACATGCAGGGGTTCCTGATGCACCGGAGCCGTTCATTAAAGATGAAAATAAGACACTGCACTGTACATCTCAGTGGCACCGCTCAGAGGCACAGCCAGCCCAGCTGGCTCCAAGGCAAATGCGAGGCGTAAATGCAGAGACATCTGGAGAAAGTTACAGTAAACTGCTTAAACTTCCTTTGGGTTATGTTATTACTAATGCCCCGTGTCACTCAGCTTGTCACCTCTCCATCCTCTCTTGCTACGACCTTTCCCTCGAGCTCTGCCCCTTCCCTCGGGCTCCTGACACCCTGACCTATTCCTGGTGGTGACAAACAGCACATTCCCGTTACAATTTACAGCTGGCCAAGGTCAGACGTTAACACCTCTAAGCACTACTCTGCAATGCTGTTGATGATAGAATGACTTCATGAGAACATCTGTCTTCCACTTAAAACGTATCCTCACATTATTTTTTCACTCCTAAGGCCACAGCTGGGGAAAGAAGCCACCCGATACCAAAAGAAGGCACCTTCTGAAGAGCACTGTGGGAAACGTGAAGGTAAGCTATACAGCAGAACAGTTACTCATGCTTCACAAGGCTTTATTCCAGAAAAAGTTGTGTGTGTTCTATCTATCTCCTGGAGTGGAAAGGGTGTTCTTCGGCAGGGCTCATTCACGCCGCACAGCTTTCGGATCCAGCAGAGTTAAACACATCCTCTCCCCGCAGGTTGTCGTAAATAAAGCTACATACCCCCCCGTATCTATGTACTCCAGGTTTGGTAGAGACATCTGTCTGATAAATAGCTCATTTTGCAATCACTATCATATAATTTAGTAGTTTGACAGGTGCATAAACTTAACATGAGCTTTATATAAATATTAAACAGTCTTCCTAAAAATGAAAGCTCTGAAAGGAACACAGTTCCCTAGGTCTGCCTTAATAATTATTCTGAGGAAAGTTTTTTCTGAAGAAGAAAGGGAAAAGGATTTCTCTAGTGGAAGAGTATCGGAGTAATTCGGTTATATTGTATCTGGGTTTTGTGACTATCAGTTTCAGGTGCTATCAGATGGTAGCAGTGATGACAGCTTTGTACCAAGCTTTCCTTTCTTCCCTTTGTTTTTGGTTTTGTTTTTTTTCCTTTGGTTTTGTTGATGCGTTTTTTCTTTTACAGTTCAGGCTTATCTCTTTTTCACTATCCTGAAGGGAGATGTTTACTATAAATCTGCAAGGATATCAAAGAATGGGATCAAGGTTGAGAGAACACACAAGAAGATTTAGGAAAGTAAATAAAATTAATGAAGATGTTCCCTCCTGATGCTCTTCCTGTTGCGTTACCCCTTTCACCCTGTGATAGCCTTTCTATTGTCCACCTCCTTCCTTCTGGCCTCTGCTCCTGCCCTTGCTGGGTATGGCTTTGTTCCCGGAGAAGCACTTAAAGGATAAATCTCAAAGTCTTTGTGCTGCTTTTTCCTTTTTTTTTTTTTTCTTTTTTTCTTTTTTCCCCTCACAGACATTGATTTTACACAGAATGCACTCTACTCTCAGCACTTACTGCAATCAACATGAAAATAGTGTGGTGCCACTTCTGAGGGTACCTTTCTTGTTTTGTCTCCTATTATAAAAGATCATTTAAAGAGAATGATCCAGCTGAAACCTGCTGTTTAACGTCTTGTAAAAATGTTCTCCTCTTTTTTGTCCTTAAATACAGTATTTAAAGTAACCTTTTAGGAAGCCTTCCCTTTATCATAATGAAACATCTAAAATAGGTGGACAGATAGATATATAGTTGAATAGATAGCAGTCTAAATATTCTCTTGCACTGTCCTAATAATGACAATTAAAAGTTATACCAAATACATGCCTTATTTTAAAGATGTTTAATGGTCATCACTTAATGCCATCCAATCTTTTTAAGGATAATTAAATAACCTATTACCGACTTCACACTTACGACAAGGAAAATGCCTCTGAGCAGTTATAAGTTGTCCAACACAACTGAAGGAGCCTGTGTTGGGGTTGAAATTAAGAGCCAGGAGCTCCTGGCTCCTAATTCTCCTCTGTGGTTATATCTAGTGGCTCTTCTTGGCCAAACACGCATGCCTCGAAAACCAAGACACCACAATCTCAGTGAGAACCACAATGTAAATCATACAATCTCTGACACTTCTGCCTCCGTTACTTTCTTGTATGCCATTTTTTTAACACATCGTCACATTTACCTGTTTGTAACCTATTTGCTTACTCGTTACAGCTTTGTGAAATTCTGTACGTTCCATGCTCCACTAGATTTTTTGCCTATTTGTTATTTTTGTACTGTAAGGAAACACTTTTAGTGTAAATGTAGCTTTGTGATGAGGATTTTCTCCACAGCTCCCCGCCTCCAACATCAGCTGTATTTCAATCTTTTATGTCCCTATTGAAATCCTCTGCTAATACGCAGATATAAAGAGAAAAGAAATATTCATGCATCATTTCTGTTAAGGACTAAGTTCTGCTGGGTATGACATTGAAGGTGAAGTTTTCAAAAGATAAACTCTCCCACAGGAGTGAACGATATAATTCTAAAAATGCTTTCTTAAAATGGCAATTTATTAATAATGGCATACACAATTACTGTGGAGCTTATTTTTGTGACATATTAGAAGGAAAGTGAGCCCATAAGATCCAGAATGTTCTTTTGATGTATTCTTTAGTATTCAGATACTGAATATGTTTTAATGTCCTTTTTTTATTTGTTTTAGACCAGTGAGTTGATCAGATAAGCTCTGATTCATGATATAGGGCTACAGCAGTAATCTTCCTTTAATATGCAGGGCACTGCTTTGTATATGAACTGGATGCCTGAATCTGCAGCTCAGTGTCATCGTGATGCTAACAAAGTAGGTGAGGAAAGCCAGCCTGAACTGTGCTTCCAAAGTCTAGTCAAATAAACCTGATATTTAATCAATTTTGTTTATTATTTAAAGGAAGGTGCTAGTAGCTGCTCACCTCAGGTTTAGGTGTTGTGTGTGCTGGTTTTATGCACATGAGTGATCTCGTCTGTGGCAAAGGGTGAATTAACTACAAATAAATTTCACTGCAATAAGTTAATACGCATAACTGCTCCTAGCATCACATGTAATATTCCAACACCAGAAGATAGAGCCATGGGCACATGAGTTGAAAATCTAGACCAACTAGAAATATAAGACACTTTGAATTCAAAATCAAGTTGATTAAATGCAAATTCCAAGAACATTTACCAGAAGTTTTCAGGAAAACTAAATCCATTTCTTGCTATTTCAAATAAATTCTAATTCCTACAAACCTCTATTTGACTATTTCTATAGTTATGCATGTTACGCTGCCTTCTTCCTTACATGCATAAATCCCCTGAAGTCCCTCATTATCATTTTACCAGAATGACTCCAACTAAATAGAGTATTTGCATGTGTTGAAGAACTGACTTTTAAGGACAGATTTTTCCAATAAAATAGGGACCTCAATAAAGTAAGAGAACTCCCAAAATATTTAGCAGTGGTTATTTTTAAGACCCGTTTGAATTTCACGGACAGGTTTTATCATGTGTGATTTCCATTCCATTTTCTTCATCTCTGTTATAGCATAAAATTTCATCAAGTGTAAATGTCAGATCTTTTCTTTATTATTTGCTAATGTCATAAAAAGCTGAATTGTTTGCTTTGTTAAAGGGCTTACTGAGCATTGACTTTTCTTTATTTGTATTTTACTACCAAAACTGTTTTAAAAAATAAAATAGTAAAAAAATCCCATCTGAAATGGGATTTAAATAACACAGCAAGGTTTGCCATTATCATAAATGTATAAAGTGCTTTGTGAGTAATAAAATGGATCATGGATTCTGGATAATTCAAACTGAAATGTTATGTTCAGTATCAAGATTAGATTACATTAATGCAGTTCATTTTAAATGGTTTAAAGGCCATCAGATGCATGTGAAAAGAATCCGTATCATAACTTAGAATAAATAGACTGAGACATTTGTTTATAATGTCAGTGCTAAACAAATCTATTACTACATTTCTGCATGTAACGTTATGTTACCACTGTTATTAAACAAGTAGAGCATGAAGATAAATTACAGCTTTAATTATAAACATTACCTTTGCATATTTATTAATTTAAAATGAAACAATGTTCACTAACCTTGGATTATTTATATTTTCCAACATTTTAATTAACTTTGTTTTATTTATGTAACAACTTTGCTGCTACTGGTCACACATAGTCATTTAACCTCTCTAATCTAATTTATCATACCACATATTATCCAGGAAAACATACAATGCTGTTATGGCTAGTTTTGCTATAAGATACATATAAAAAACCCCAAAGTTAATGACTGATGGGAACCCCCTTTAAGCTCACTCTTAGATATAAACTCCTGCCTTGCTTTTTTTTTCCCCCCCCCCTAAATACACCCATATATCCAAGATGCCAACCATAATTCAAAGAAATCTCTGCTTACCCTGAAATGACTCCATTTGACAATATGTGCTTGATTCAATATTGCTAGCATTCATCCTTGAAGTGATTTGGGAAGAAAAACGTCCTTGAAGGACTCCATGTTTATTAGAGCTCAATAATGAGCAGATAATGGGTTATATGGCAGAATTAAGGTCGTAATAGAGCCTGAAAATTTTCTTTGCCCAGTTGAAGTATATCAGAGGAAGAGAAAGTTTCAAATCCCTGGATGAGTTTCAAATCCTTCCAACTTCCAGCTGAAAAATGGGAAAACAAAATTAACAGTGAAATTCTTACTATTGCTTTACAATGAACCTCTTTATAACTTCCCATCAGTCAAACTTAGCTAAAGTCAAAACAAGACTCAGCTGTCTTCAATACCAACTCTGTTGGGCCTGCCTGCAAAAATCAGCTCTCAGCAGCATGGGCTTTGTCTATGTCTAATCCCAATGACCCAAAAAAGGTAGTTATACCAGCGTTTGTCTTAGGATAGAGGTTTATGTATGGCTGGTGAAGTGGATAAGAGATGAGGGTATTTCTACACAAATGCTTCTAAAATTCATGTTAAATTCTCCTATTAAATATTGGCTTATATTTGTATGGATCCTCTTTGTCCCACAAATCTGGGAGAAAATTTGTTTAATGTTGTCTCTAGTTTAAACATAAAAGAGAATAGTAAGAATTTATTGTATTTGGTAGAATTAAAGTTTTATAAGGTAAATTTTATAACAAAAATGCAATAAGTATCTTTGATATCAATAAATACCTTTAAATAAGAAATGCCTTTAAATTAAGCAAATAACATAAATATTTTTTATTGTATTCTTTCCTCCACTGCCGGAGTTGCTATAGTAACCATGAGTCAGAGACACTAAATGAACCCAACTGAACAGGCCTTAGAATTGAATGAAATACTAATACATTTTTAATATTCAGTAGAAAGCTTAAATTAAGTTTTCCAAAGGATTTACACTCTGTGAGCCTTATCTTTATTACACTACAGCATCATATATTCTGAATAACTGGGAAGATCAATATACCCCATCTTCTATGTATTACCACGTTCGGACCCCATTCTGCAAAATTTTAGTTGCAAAAGTGCTGAAGATGACTTGAAATCAGCATGACCTCTGTTGGGATTTAGTCAACATTCAGAGAAGCGATGAGTATCTTTCCCATTGCAACCAGGTGCACGTTATTAGCAAAACAGTGGTTTTTAGGACTCTGGTCATGACCTATCACATCTGAAATTAAATAAATAGAAGGAAGTACAGATCACTCCATCCATTTTAATGTTAGAGTAGTGGAGCAAAATATGGGCTATTTTTTGAAGTCTTTCTAAGGGGCATAAAAGAGTTGGACTTTGTGGACAGTTCCCCAAAGTTTCAGTTCCACAGCCATAACATAGATGACTGACCATACGCCCAAGATTTTCCTCTTGTTTTAGGAAATTAATTTTTTTTTTTTTACTATGATGCCCAAAAAAGGATTATGCTGTTTTCATAGATGCCTTAATTACAAATAGATGAGCCCAAATATTGTCGTTTTCCCACTTTCCACATCAAAACCCAAAACTCTACCTCCATCCATATTTAGGACCATCTAAGCTTGTGTGTCCTTAAATAATATATACCATACTGAGTTGCAGTCCTAGCAATGACAAAAAATACCCTTATTAATTGTAAGCTGCCCCTTTTTCAAAAAATTACCAGTAATCCCATCTAAGAGCAGTTGAAACTCTTTAGTGAAATCACATGTTAATTTCTGATAGTCATCACTAAATCTGTCTAATTATTCCTACTTATTATTCATTATGACAACTCAAACCTCCTTCATCAGCTCTTCTGACCTCTATAGTTTTATTATTCTTTAAATCATTTACAGCATGTCTCTTGCCATAGTTGAAACTGTAATTAACCTTAGCGATATCATCAAACATTTTATCAAGTTCTTCATCCAAAACTTTGGAAAAGGTTGAGAGTAGTAGGCAGAAGTAAAAATAAAGTGCCCTCAGTGGTGGACCTTGTTCATCCAAAACTTCTTGTGAAATAATGATGTAAAATTAAGGTTATATAGGAATGATAAAGTAAGAATCATCATTCTTCCTTTAGAAGAACATTGTCTTAGTTCCTGCATGAGAAGACAGTATTTTTAATGATATCCAATTAAACTCAATAAACCAATTAGCATTAACTCTCAGGGTAATTACACCTCTGGGTTTGACAAAGATCATACTTCAACCAACATGCTAGCAGAGCTTAGAGACTAAATAAATGTGTGGTTTACCTCGCAAGGTCATCTCCCTGATGTTATTATCGCCGACAAAGGAGCCAGCGCTGCAAGAGCAGAGCAAGATGGCAAATGTGCACACTTGTCTGATCATGCTTTTGCCCAATTTTCTTGATAGGCAAGCAACATCTCCTGGCAAAGCTTAGCAAAACTCTGCACTATTCCAGCCCTTCTTAACAAAAATGGAGGAGAAAAGCAATCTAGCCATGCAGAAATTAAAATAGGAAGTGCCAAGATAATGCACTTTTACTTTGTATATGCTGGAAAGGCTGGCAGAGCAGAAACAAAAGCCATCCATGCGTGGTGTACCTGGGGAGATGCTGCAACTGTGAGACTCTTGTATCTGCTTTGGAAATGGTGACTTATGCAATTCTTGGGCTGTATTTCCCAGCGATTCTATTTCTGTGCAAACACCTTACAGGAGAGCAAAAGACCAAACCAGAATCTTTTGTGTTCATTCAAAAACAAACTCTGCAAAGTTTATAATGTCATCTTAAAGCGTCTCAGAAAATGCTTGAAGGTTGAACAACTCTTTGTTTCACTGAGTCTAGTTACAATTGCAAACACGAGCATTTTCTTCAGATCTTATTTAGTTTAGATTCTGCAGAATTGGTCTCCTATTAATCCAAATATGCAAAATTTTATTAGAAAAGACAAGGAAAAATAATTATCTTATTTGATCTGTTTTTTCATGTGGATGGAAACCCCGCAAGAATGATTTACTGCACAGCATTATAACTCTTCCTGCCTGTGTTAAGTGATGTCTCAAAATGCAAAACTGAAAAAGGTGGTAGACATTTATTATTATGAAGTATACGATACATTTATTTCTGATTTGGTTCTAAATTGATCCCAAATTTAGTAACATTTTCTTAACTAGTTCTTAACTAGTGAATTAGTTTTCACTAATACTTTCACTTGTTCGCATCCAGAAACTTTAGGAAAAGAATTTGAGAACAGATAATGTATTTAATATTGTGCCAGATTTGACAGTTGGCAAAAAAACCTTTTTGCAGCATGAATCTTTCAATTTAACCCTAACTACAGAATTTGATTAAAGGTTTTAAAAACTACATTTGAACTTCAATGGTGAGCGCTTCCTATCTGGGGAAAACAGAGACGAAATGAAGCGTTACTCAAGCTTGCGAAGCCCCACATGGCCAGGGCTAAATCCTGCTCTGAAATGCAGCAAGCACCAATTTTGACGGCCGTCACCTTTTCCCTGACTCCAGTGAGAGCCTCCCCAGGGGCACAACCTTTTGATGAGGAAAGAGGGATGCCTGCACCTAAGCATCTTCCACCAGGGTCTCCTGCTGTTCCTCTTAGAGGCAGCTGGTAGAAATAAATACGAGAAGATGCAGATTGCCTTTGTAGGCAGGTGGGACAACTGGCAGGACTCGCTCAGACCAGACAGTCTGAAGGTTCAGGGTTTGTGTCCAGCACACAGGAGCCACGTCTGGGTGGCTGGCAGTCCAGTGAACTTCTTTTTCAATTTCACAGCACATATCTGAGATGTTGCTCCACGGATGTTGTGTATATAAACTTAATAACACACCAATTTAATCAGGTCTGCCGCAGTACCTTAGCTATCGTTTAATTGACTGTGGTTTATATCTTGCATATTTAATAGTTATGTGATTTACCCACTTAACGAAGAAAAGACGAATATTAACAAATGTTACACTGTGAACTCAAATTGAATGTGATGGTTTTATTTCTCTGGATTTTTTGTTGTACTTCATAAAGCTCACAAGCTGAATCTGTAGATGGAAACAAATAATGCTCCTAATTATACCTTTCCAGTCTCTTACATGGAAATCGAAGCATCATTGCTGATAGAGCTAAAAAAGATTTCATTATGTCCCACTCATCCTTAGCACCAGGTCTTTTTTCTACTAGCAGGTGATCTTTTGATCTCCCCCTTTTTCCTCCAGGTTAACTGCATTCAGCATTTGTCCGAAAGGCTGCAACATGTCCCATGACATTTCATAAGCTTTATAAATTCCATTTTTCCCGTTACTTGTTTCCTCTGGTAGTTTTAAATCAGTTTATCTCTCCCACAGAGCAGAGGTCCTGACCTGACATGGACCTTTGACTGTCACAGTGCTAACACAAGAGCTCACTTATCAGATCCGAGTGCCTTGAAAACCCAAAGACAGCTGGCACTTACTGAGAGTAGGAGGTTAGTAAAATTAATGATGTTGCACTGAAATGCACAAGGTAAATATTTTGATATGTTAGAAGAGCATATATACCCATAAACCTCATCCATATGGACACCACACACAAGTGGGGGCTGACCTGGAAAGGAAGAAGCAATACTGAGTGCCAACAAGTGGTTGCTTCCTCTCAAAAGAAAGTTTGGGTTTTTTTCCTCCCACGTTTCTATTTTCTATAACTGAGTTTTAAAATAAAAGAGAGGCCACTCTGCTCGTACTTGGACTTCCTGGAAAATTATTGAAAGTCAGAGATATGTGGAAAATATCATGACCTCTTCTGCACACCCCATGAAGGGGCAGCCAGGTGAAATTCTCAACTCAATTAGTCATCTAACTTATAACAAACACCTGAATTAAATAGTTAAATAAACTGTTTTGGAGATAATATCTCTAAAATGAAATTTTGATATCAAATGCTAAGCAGAGGTAGATGTTATTTTAGCTAATATATAAATTTGTTCATTTTCAAGAAAATTAGTTAGGAAACAGCTGCAATTTTTGCATAGGAAAAAAACCCAACAAACAACCTGCAGGATTTTAGAGTTTATTTAAGGTCTTATAAAAGCAAGGAATATATAGGATGAATGATGTTTTCCTCAGAAATTCACTCAATTTTCATCACTGGAGAAAAAAGTACTGGAATATCTGTGGAACAATCACTATTTTAATTATAGCTCTATACAGGATCAAGTTTGCTATTGCTACCACAGTGTTCCTGTTTGATAAAATGTCTTCTGGGTGTCCGAAGGAAATTCCTGGATAAGTATGTAATCTTGAGAAATTTAAGAGGAAGTATTCATCGCCTTCAAAATCAGATCGCTCTCAGGAAATATATCTAGAATAACAAAAGATAATTCATTGGTAGTTAGATGGAGTAAATTTCAAGATGTAAGTTAGGTAATCGGTCTTACTGCATCAGCTTGATTTGAAATTTCATATTCCTGCCTTCCTCCACCATCTCTAGGTCTGTGCTGGGGCCAAGACAAAGAAACACCCTTTCAGGTTTGGATTTAGAGCTGGGGAAGTGCGGCTATGGTCAGACTCTGCACAACCCCATCCCATCAGGGGTGCACTGAAGTCCATTATTCAGCAGGGAAAACAGACCTTGAATGTAAAAGGGCCACATTTCTTTTCATGTTCCTGGGGCTTCCTCACATACACATATGTGAAGAGTGACACAGTCACCTGGACAACAAGTGAGCTGCTTCCTAGAAGTTGTGAAATATCCGTAGCTCATGTTTCCAAACAAGTTTTGTAATTGCGAGCAGAGCAAAGGCCACTGACTCTCACCCAATAATCCATCCAAGTAGTCTGCATTTGTGCCAGCAGGTTCGTTGTGATTTAAGGACGTTAAAGAATGGACAGATTACTGTATTCCTTGTTAATCTTTTCTGCTGTTTAATTATCCTTATAATATCACGCTGAGAAGTGGCACCTGAGCTGGGTTTGAATTCCACTTATTTCAAGAAGAAAAATTAAGCTAAACTTGCGCTGTTTAGAAGGAAGAAGGAGTGAGAGAGAGAACACTGAGAGGTGATCAGCAGTAATGTTCAAAAGTTTGTAGAACACACTGGCACAGGGGAAAGGAATCATTTGTGATGGTTATGGTGGGGAGCACTGGGCAGCCCCTTAAGGAGTGGAAGATGCAATGGCTCTCCCTGCTGAGGTTTTTGAGGAAGATTCAAAACATCTGTCAAAAAAACCCACCTTGGCATAGTGTGTCTGCCCCTCAGGAACTGGAGCAGGTCACCACTTGAGAAGTCTTTCCTACATAAACTTACGATATCCTTTATTTTGAATCTTGATGTTCCTTTTCCACCTATTGCATTATGACCTAGGTTGGTTTGCTGGATTCATGAGCACCACAGTGTCAGGTCTCTGTTTCTAATACATACCCATACTCACACCCACATTTTATTTTAAGATCTTCACTCATCATATAGATGCAGCATGTCTTACATTAGGCTAGTCTTACCAAAAATGCAATCTTCACTTTTGTGAACACTCCTAGTAATGTCAATGGGAAAATGAATATGAGTAGGAATACGCAAACAGGTTCTTTTCTCTTATATCTTGATTATTCTAGTGAAAACTATTTGGCACATAATAAAAGTGGCACTAGTAAGATGTTAACAGGAATATTAATATTACTGGTGCAGTTGTTAAGAGCCCAAAGGTTTCAATAGTTTTTTAACAATGGATTATTTTGTTTTTTTCACCAAAAGAGTATAATTCAACACGGTCGCTTGCCATTTAAAAGAAGTTTTGCATGTACTTTAGTGAGAATCTTCCTTTTCCCTAAACACAGAAAAAAATCAGGCCTGGATATTTATAGGTAACCCCCTGGCTTTATTCAATATAAAGGCAGTTTTACTATGGGTTTCAGTAAAAATAAATAAATAACCAGGATTTCAGTCCAGTCCTTACATGTCCATTCTGATTTTCCTTCTTGCTTTTGTAATTAAGCATGCTCTAGCTTGCTCAAAGTAGTTTGTATTATTTTACAAATAAATCTTTCATTCGCACTATCCTACAGAAATAGACTAATTGCAATTTAGAACATAAATTATGGAAGCACAAATAAGAGAGCATCTCTTTCCCCCCTACTCATTCCATCTTCAAGTTTGACTTTGATTGGAGTGGGATTGCCGGTAGTGTTGGACAGTTTACAAGCTGTCCCCAAAATCCTGAATGATGTGTTTCTTGCCGAGCCTATGCCCCACAGGATCCGCCAAGCAGGCATCACACTAATCCAGTATTGAACTATTCAAGCATGTGGGAGTTCGAGCTGTCAAGAACTGTAAGAATCATATGTGAGAAACTCAGCTTTTCTCTCTTTTTCTGCCCATTTCATATATGTAACTACATTTATCAATATGTTATGTGTTCTTCTCACCACTAGCCTATTTTGATTTCTTGCTTTGAAGAAGCTGCTATAATCAATCTAAACCAATCTAAACAATTCAAGGAGTCTCATATATTCACTTCGATAGAGCTTCTGTGACGAAAAGGCTTTTACAATTCACCCAAGGTATGAATGCAGAGGTCAGTAGCTGAAATTGGACAAATCTCAAAGTGGTGACAGATTTCCACTGGACCCTGAACAACTATCTGAGCCTGTTTTTCTCCTTATCTGCAAATATTCTCGATATGGCCTCAGAAATCAGTGGATAGTTTGACAATCAAGAATTTATGCAAACCATTAACAACCCCAGTTTCCCCTCCTCCCCAAGTTTAAAGACAGAGGGGAAGAAATGGGCTCATCCAGTGCAGTGGGATTGCTTGGCTGCATGGTGCTCCTGCTCAGGCCCCCTCTGTTGCTCGACCGTCTGCAAACGAGACAGTATGATTTGGTTTAAATATACAGGGTTTGGCTTGGCTCTAAGGATACTGTATAAAAGCCTGAGCCACTCTTCAGAAATGCCTTGACACAGGTTTACTCCTAGGTTACACAGTGTAATTGACCCTGCATTTCTGAGAAAGGTCTTCAAGAAGGAATTAAAAAACCCTAAATTTTTGGTCATGCTCAGTGTGGAGAACCACTGTTGTCTACGACTCCAAAAAAGGTTAAGAAAAGCAGATCAAGAAGGCAGACATTCCTCAGAGTTTTTATGTGACCCTATGAACGGAAAAGATCCCAGCTTGAGCTCTCTGTAGCAAAGTAGGCAATATCTATTTCAAGAAAATGTTTTTATCATTTATTATGTCATAAGCAAAAGAGTAAAATAAACTGTTTATTATCGTGTATAAAATGCTTTTGACCAGCCAACTGAAAAACTAATTTCATTTTCTCATTACACTGCCTCGGGCATCTTTTAACGTCAATTTTTATTACAGACAAAGAAGGGAAATTAAAATGATCAGTTACAGTGGAAGAAAAAACATTTGTTTCAGAATTTTTAAAAGTAAGACTAATAAGCACTGAACCTGCTAATCATTCTTGGTAATTACCATTAATTTTGCAAGAAATGGAAGAGAGGTCCTAGGGATCTGTATTTTAATGCCCCAGAAGGAACTCTCCTGTGTGGAAGTGTTGAGGTTTCTGAGAAAACTTGAAACAGTAAAAGAAGAGTCTGCAGAGACTGCTGGGTCTCATTGCACCGGAACAGGAAAGTTAGTTATATAGATGCTCCCTAAAGGAGAATTAGAGGCATTTTTCTTGCCTCTAGGTGGAATTTATTGTTCTCCTTTGGGTACGATTAAACCAGATTCACCAGCACAGTCATATGCCTTAACATCTTTTCTACTTCTAAAGTGCATCAGATCGCAACAGTTCTATGGACTTAGCGAACAAGACAAGAAAAAGCCCACAAAGGAGGGTGCTCAGAGCCCCCCCAGTGGGTCATCTCAACCCTTTTCCTCCATAAGGAGCCGTGCTAGAGCAATCCCAGACTGAAAGTGGGCCCCATGGTGATCCCTGCAAGAGACACATGAAAAAATAAAAAATAACTCTGCACTTACCAGTGGCCCAGCAAGTCGTTTTGTACTGTGGCTTTTCACCAGGTGTGAAGCCCTTTGGGAGATACGTGGCCAGGAAATTGGTAAGCAGCAAGACTGAAACAGTTGACATAAGTATTTATTTGTGATTTATTTTTCTTGAAAAATTCAAAGAGTGCTATTGAGCTCATCACCATGCAGTGCCTGGCAGAGCCTATAGCAAAACATTTAATCATCTGGTTCTTCCAAGACCTTCCATGTGCTTCAGCTGCTGGGCAACTGGCAGCAGGGAGGACCTTCACGGATGTAACGTCAACTGCGCAATGATACCAAAAGTGATGTGCTTCTTATGAGGAGCTTCTGCCATAAACTCAACCAAAGCAGCATGTTCCAACAAGACAGTGACACTGCAAGACACTTCATAAGAAAAGAGAACATCACATCTTTTTGTGTAAGAATTTCATAGGCATTTCCAATCCAATTCCCAAGCTACTCACAGATGTAGGACTTCAGACTACTCATTTTTCTGGGAGACTTTAGGAGCCATTCTTGTTCCTTTCCTTCCTTTTCCTTTTTTTCCCTTTCCTTTCCCATCATTTTCTTCCTTTTCGCAGAACACCCTGGACTTCAATGGGAATGATGAGTTCCAAATGATCACAGAATACTACCTTAAATGACTGTCACCGTCTGCCATGGAAAAGACTCCAGGGAAGTATATGTATAAATATATATGAAGTTTTAATGCACCCACATATTGAACAATCATCTTAAGATAGTGGAGTTGGTGATGGATGGAGGAACGAAGGCAGAAGTGTGCGCTATGAATGCCATCAGCTCGGCCATTTTCCGGAGTCAAACTATAGGGAATCGATCCTTACCCGTTTGCAAAACTCAAATCAGAAACCTCTTAAACTCTGCTGAAATGCTAATCCTTAGGGAGCGTTTACTTTCAAGGCATCCTCCAGGACAGTCTTTCCTGGGACCCAGGTGAGGTGGATTGCTATGGCCGGTTCAGGCCTGATCCTCAGCTGCTGTATTTTGTTGGAGTTACTCTAATTTATTCAGTAATTAGACCAGTTGATACCAGTTCAGAATATAGTTTGTACATGCCTGTTTGCAATGATATATGCAGTGCCAAACATGAGACAAAGATTTCCTCATTTAGATTTAAGCTCTAGACCGGTGTTTTTCTCTTTTGCTTCCTGAAAATAATTCAGGCAGGTGCTTGAATGTTCACTGTTAAAAGCTAACTTGCCGTCTATCTCCTTCCTAAATGACATGCTGACTTAGGACTGCATGGCTCATCCGTTATAACATGACCAAGCCCATCTTAATTATTCTTTTATTTAAGTTTACACGTTATCTTTAGGTGTTTCTCTGCCAGGCTAACACAGAGGTTGTGGCAAGTACCCTTCACTTTAAAGATCTTCTGGCTTGTATCAGGAAAAATTAATGTTAATATTAAGCAGTTGAATCCTAATGTAATTCATCTTAAAAGCAGGCAGCAGCAAACAGTTAATGCATAAGTATGAGCAAAGCTTGCTCTTAATATGCTCGCAGGAACCTACCACTAGCTAACGGCATGCAATGCAGTTTGCTTGGATCTGTAAAACCATCTGGTCTTTCAGGGCATAAAAGTAATATGACATTGGATTAAGGGTACAAGAGGTGCTAGAATAATTTTTCCAAAAAGAGGGAAAGACAGTTAAAACAGAATGCAGTCACTATACAGAAGTAAATACAGTGTTTTGAGAATACCTTCTATTATTCCTGTGAATATTCTCAGGGGGATAAGGAGGCTTTATATCACAGATAATTAAATGCAGGCTCTTTATTATTATATCTGTTGTATTCCAGAGAGCAGTAGGTTATAGGGCAATAGACTGAAATTAGATTTTAGCCGAACATGTGTCCTGACCTTTCTTTAAAGCAGATCTATTTGCTTTATAATGCAGTTCATCTTGTAGGAACTGATGTACTCATAGCCAGGGTAAAGGTTAAGACATATGTGACTCTTAAACCTTCTTGCTTCTAACACTAACATAATTCTCTTTGTTTATATTGTGCAAAGAGATATTTTAAATAGCCAGTGTTGAAAATAATCTTTTTGGTGGCGATGTTAATCTCAGCTATCCTAACATTTATACATGCAGTGGAGCAAATGCATTTCTAAATTGCAAATCTAATGGACCTGATCTTCTCAACATAAATCAGAGTAGCTCTACTGAATCAAATACTGAAGCCAACAAAATTTTATTGATTTATATCTAGGTACCTAACTCAGAGCTTAAATGGATTAAAGCCAGATTTACATGATTGTAAGTGATAAGATCTTGGCCTCATGTATTTTGATACGTTACGGGCCAGATTGTGAAACCCTTATGTCAGTGGCACAACTTGCATGAGTAAGTGTTCACTGATGTGTCTGTGGGCTGCACAATCTGGCTCTGTACTACACAAATGTAAACAAGTAACCAAAAGAAAGTTATTAAGTGGCTTTGATGATCTCATAAATAAACACGTCATGACACTTAAGTAGCTTTAATAGTATCAGAACCACAAGAAATATGTACAGTCCTATATTACGGATGCCCTGTGTTGTGGTCTTTAAGTATAATGGATGAGAGTTGATTCAACTATACCATGCTATCATTCTGGATACCATTGGCTTTGCAGAGAAAAAATAGCATAAACTAGGACAATGTTGCACTACGCAACGCAAACAGAAAGTTCTGCACATTCCTCTCTACTCTTATTGTTGTTGTCTATCGGATCACCCCAAATCTTTTTCCTTTGGCTTGTGATCTTGAGTTTTTCCCTCTTGTTCTTATTTTCTCCTCCTCCATGTAATTTATTTTCCTAGCAAGACATTCACATTTGAGCACTACCCTTTTTTGCAGTAGGTAAATTTATCCATTAATACTGCTAGCAATGGGACACTAATGCATATAGTAGACATTATACCCGTGTGCATTTTTTGTGCGCACATTTCACAGACATTAATACACATATACATACATTAACAAATGCTGATCCTATGTACATTATGGAGGCTAATTTACAGGAAACACAGTCATAAATTTATGTGGTGACAGCATCCAAAGTCTTGAGGCAGTTACTACATAGCAGCTCTCCCAAAATGCTTGCCTACCCCTGCAGCCGCTGCTACGTCCTAGCAGAACCATGCTTCATGACATGAAGTTCTGCTGCCATTTAGGACCTGTACAAACATGTTACCGTAACACATCACTTAGCAGAAGGTGAGAGATAATTGAATTAGCTCATTGACCATGTCTGTAGCTCTTAACCACTAAACACTAGGTAAATTATCAAAGCCAAACACGTGGGTCTTTCTCTACTAACAGTGCCATGAACAATAAATACAAAAGAAATGGAAGGAAGTAACATTTTACTTTCAGACAAATGGTGGTTCAGTTTAGAGAAGTTTCCTTTAAACCTAGTCTGTTTGACCATTTGGATAGTGATCAAAATTTGCAACCTACAGGGATAATACTTGAACCTTCAGTTGGGTTGGGAGGGGAAGGTGAAGAACTGTACCTCAGCTACTCAAATATTGCAGGAAGCAGAACAACAGAAGGCTTTTACAAAAGAAGCATCTAGAAGCAAAAAATCAACTGCGAAATTAGCTAAGAGAGCTTCCTAGAGATGTTATGGGCTTCAAACCCATCTCACCCCAAAGCTGCTTGCATCTTCCGGTGTGTTTTTTTGTCATGGACCACTTCCCGAGGGGCAGTACTCAGCTCATAGCACATTCACGGTTCCCAAGGAGCACTCTGTCTCGCTCAGCATTTCTTCTGAAAAATGTGTTTCCATTTGGGTCAAAGGACATTCCCAACAAAGTTAAAGTAATCTGAACAAACAAAATAGAAAGGTAGAAGTGTAAAATGTGTTCTGCACCTACACAGCAACTCAAAGTTCTACCTTAATCTTGAGAAATATAAAAAATTATATGCCTTAGAGAAAGAATTTTTTTTTTTTTAATAAATTTCCAGATGTTAGTTTTTATGCTCCTTGGTATTGCCATTCCTCTCATTCATTGTATGGAATTCATCTGAATTCCAAAGTCCAGTTTTATAAACCATAGTAAAAAGAGCAATAAGTGGTAAAACTAGGAGGTTCCACGGGGAGTCCAGACCAGTAGCTCTGTTCTGACAGGATATGATAAATATTGATTCACCCGGCTGTTTAGGCCTTTCTACTGGACTATCCCAAGTCTTTTTTTATTACCATGTGCAGAGATACGTAGAGCTATACTGCAGGTTTTTTTGGCACAGTTAGCAAATAGTAGCGATGTGGAGTCCCAGGCCTGGAAGAGATGCACCAGCAGCAACGGACCTGGGAGCCTTCTGTGCAACCCACCGCCTCTGCACCAAGCTCACCTTGCAGCTTTGCTGGGTTTGTTACTAGCGGCTTAAGACAAGACCAGAAAATCCTTCCTTTAGAAAATACAAGCCCAAATACACAGCACCTGGGATCATCTAATTTGCTGGTATCAAGTCATATGTGCAGGGTATACAGAGAAAAGAAGGGCCAGGGAAGGTGGTTGGCAGGAATATTTACTCAGCGGAATTTTTCTCTGAGGACCAGGGGGATTAAAAGATTATTTTAAAGGATGACCCAGGGTAGGAGTTGCACTACTGCCTGCTCAGCTCTATGGGCAACCGGGCTCTCAGCAGACGCTCCAGTTCCTCTGCTACTACTGGCCTTCAGCACGCTTTCCTCTGGTTTATGGCCGCCCGAGTGAAGAAGTGTGTCTTGCTAATGGCATTCAGGGAATAGGGAAAAAAAATTCCAGGTTTCTATATGAGAACCAGGCTTCAGAGAATCCCTTATACATATTTTGATGGAGCAGCACTTGTCACCAGCAACTACCAGGAAAAAAAGGTTATGATGGCTAACAAATACAGCTGCAGCCTAACCACCATCACACCGGCTGTAGAAACGGGAATCTGGAGGGCTGCAGCCACTGATGTTGCTGTTGGTACCAGGGAGAGCTGAAGAGAGGGGCCCCCACAGTGGCACAGCAGCACGGGCGTTCCCCGCAGCATCCTCTGCGGGCACCCAGGGACGCCAGGGTCTCTGGCAAGACCTCAAAGCCTGCCCCTGCCACGAGCGATGGGAGGCAAAACGGCAAAACGACGCTCCCTCCCTTTCCCCTCGAAGCGAAGCTTTCCTGCCGGAGGGATGATCTGTCCTGGGGTGAAATAACAGCTTTGAAGGCGAGAGCCCGCCCGATGGCTGCTCCACGCGGTCGGCTCGCAGGAGCGGGAAGTAGCCGGGAGGCTGTAAGGGGCCGCGGCCGGCGCTCCCGGGCGCTGCTTCGGGGGCGGCCGCGAGAGTTTCCCCGCCGGCGCCAGCGTGGGCACGAACTGGCGGTGGGGAGGGTCCTGCGGCCCCCTTCCCGCTCCCCCCGCTCTCGCTTTCTAACACCCCCTTAAGTTATAAACTCCCACTCGTTCTCCGCTCTCAGGCGAGTGCGCGTGAGGGCTGCGTTACGCACGGGGAGGTCAGGGAAATGGCGAATCACAGAAAACACTGATTCACGCTGGAATGCCACGTGCGGCGCTTTTTTGAATGAATTGCGTGAGATTAGCATTCTATACGGATGTTTTTCCTTTCCAGTAAAGGACTAGGCTTTCTCTTACAACTGAAATAAAAAACAAACTATGGAACAGCACCAAAGCCTCAAGCTCGGTAACCATCTTCACGTAATTTCAAGTCCCACAAAAAATTTACCTATTCTGGCAACCTCAAAATCTGTGGAGCAATTACCGCCGACGTAATAAGGGATATCAAGCGCTGATTTTAATGTGAGCAAAATGGCTTCCGCAGCGTTCTTAGAGGAAAAGTAGATATATTATGGAAAAGGCCCTACATAATAACCTCTTTGTAAAGCTTGGATGGCAAGATGATTCTGTAAGACACTGAAGTCACATGTCATTAATCAGAAATGACAGTCTTTATTCATGTATATTTGACTGAAACTGCATAATTTTAGCCTCCAATAGCCCTGGATAAATGACCCTAAGTATAGCACTTTTTCAAATTGACAGTGATTGATGATGGACCAAAAAATTATGAGCACAGAACAAGTAAACATGAAAAATCGACAAACCCTTTAGTATCGTGTAGATTTCTTGTTTTCACTTTTCCAAATCTTTCCCTCTCTTTTTTTTTTCACCTCTATCACCTTGCTCATCACGTTTTAATCATTTTTATGCTACTGCATTTGTTACATTTTGCCTGCAGTGCCCCCTCACTAAACCCTGAGCATGCTGAAAGATTCATTCAGATAAATGGAATTGATTTCATATTTTCCCATTCATGAAAAGAGCCTTTAGAGTTAGAAACTCTTTATGCAGCATGAAACTAAAGAAACTGATTACTTCTAAGGAAGCCTTTATCTATGTCTCTTGACAAAACCGCAGCGCGCTGACTCACGCGAGCAGCATCCCTTACGCCACGAGTGGTTAACCAGCCTCCCCCGGGCTCCAGCAGCAGCCCTGTAACTTCCAAGTCCCTTTTATAAGCACAAACCACCTGACTGACCATGGGATAAATAATGGCAGTGATGTTCTCCACGCAATTAAAACCCCGTCCTACCGATCTTTTTACCTGCTCGCACTAATTGATGAAACAGTAAAGAGAAACCAGCACCTAATTAAACTTGTTGTGCATAACATAGCCCTCATCTGTAAGAGTACAGGCTGCCAGAATTAATTACTGACCCCACCTCGGACCCAGCAGCGCTCTGCACTGCGTCTCAGCCCCAGCTGATGCTCCCCGCAGGGATATGGCGCGGGTCTGAGCCTGGCGTTCAATACAGTTGATCATACACCTCCCTCAAAGTGTCCGCTTGCCTGCTAGCTTGAGTTCATGGCCAGACACCCATGCGGGGGACGGCGCGAAGACGCCTGCTCTGGCAGAGGGGCTTCACCTCCTCGCCGGCAGGGCTGCTGCGTCTCGCCGTGACCCACCAGGACGGGACCGGCTGGGCGGTGGGAGAAGGGCCTGTGCGGCCTTGCGCCTATTCCCCTGCCATCAGCCGCGGGGTGAGGCGTGGCTTCTGGCTTCAGATGGGCTTTAGGTGATGCAGTCTACAAAACAGATCCTGTACCGTGAGCAAAATGACTGAGCAAGAGGAAAGCCCGTGGCTTGCCCAACGTATGAACGCTTGGGTATTCAGATCAACGCTTGGGTATTCAGATCAACGCTTGGATATTCAGATCAACGCTTGGATATTCAGACCAAGATCGATATGCAGACCAACTTGGAGTTCTTCTCCTTACAAAAAGCTTGAAGAGCTGAAGATGAAATTAGAAATAGATGGTGGGCCTATTTTTTTTCTCTTCAGGCAAGTACTGGCCAAGTGTGAACATAGTCCAGAAATCAGCATAGCCCTGCTCTTTTATTTTGCCACCGAGGCTGACGGTTGAGCTGATCCATCACACACTGTTTGATTTCCCTGCTGCAGTCAGCGGGGCTGAGTGTCTGGCAGTGGTTAGTCGTCCTAGCAACTGAAACACAGTTCTAGGTGCTGCTTTTACCTGGAGCTACACAACAACACACATCTCTTCTGCCTGTCAGGCTTAAATGAGAAGTTTGGGGGGGGGGGGGTGTTTAGTTTTGTGGCTTCTTTTAAAGCAAACAATTCTTGAATTGAGCAAGTACTGGCAGTTGTTATGAAGGTAAAAGTGAACCTTTAAAACTGTTTCCATTGGTATTAATTCACTGTACTCCAAAGCTTTGAACTCATTCTGGGAGATTAAAATTCTGCATCGTTTCATTAAGAACATGCTGGTGCATGTGCTGTTAGCCTGTACAAAATGAAAGGCTTTTATTGGCGCTTTTCTCTATCCTGAGAGTGACTTTCATATTGGATTAATAAGGCTAATATTGCCACTGCATTATCACTTTATGAAAATTTGCTAATGAGATTTTAAATTGCTTAATGACAATATCCCAGTTCTTCCAAACACCTACCCTGCCTATCACCCACTGAAAGCTGGACTGCACGGCTGCTGCGGAAGCGGGGAGCGATTGCTCGACGCCAGGAGAGACAAACTTTGATTTTCTCACACACTGCATCACGTAATGTCATTCCACATCAAGGTCCCCTGAGTTACACCATGTCAGCCTGGCTTAGGGCTTCACACAGTGTAACAGAAGGCGACACGGTGTAATCCAAAGCCATGAGCTCTACGGAGCCCGTTGCCTCATTAAAGCACTTGTGCAACAGGGCTGGGTGCTGCCGCGATCGATACTCCCGGTGTGCTGAGCCCTGCGTCCTGCTTCAAGCGGGGTCAGCATGGGACCCCGCACCAGTCTCCAAACTGGGCAGCCAGACCACGCTGCAACCACCCGTCCCCACCAGCTGTGGGCAGCGGGAGTGGCTGGACCGCATGGGGATGAGGGCTGACAGTTCCCATATTTCAAAATAAAAATAAAAAAACAACCCAAAACCAATAGCAACAAAAGTTACTCCCTGCTGTTTACTTTGAACAGCTTCCACGTTTGGGCTGAAAATGAATGGCACTTTCCCAGATATGTAGCTGCTGGCTTAGCCGGTCCCACTTTGCCATTCCTTGCACTGAGCGATGGTCTGAACACAGTTGTGGATTTGCAAGTGGGACGATCCCGGAGGCATTTACCGTTCAGGCACCCCGAAGGAGCACTTTGGGCCTAGGAGAACAATTGCGGTGATAGATAGGCAGAGCAAGTCCACAGGTTTGCGACAGATCCGTTAAGAGGACCACTTCTCACTGCTTACAACAGTTGCCGAAGGCCATCTGACTAGCCTGGAAAGCAATAAAGCTCCAATTTTTTTCCTCACTTCCAGCTGTCACAATTTTCTACCGGGCCATGAAAACTACAAGAAGTAGCTGGAAAAGTCTGGGTCATACTTCTGCATTCCCTGGCACATTTCTCAGCTATGGAATTATGCAACAGAGGAATCTGTCCTCGGGTGTCAGCTCTTCTCTTGACATAAGTCATGGCTTGTAACACTGCATTCAATCCCCAATGAAACAGAAAGAGCCCCTCTCCGCAGGAGGCATTTGGGTCGGCGTTAGCTGTGCGAAGGGCTCCGTGCAGGCAGCAGTGTGCTGTGCTCTGGGAAGGGCTGAACGCCAGCGTTCATCCAGCAGGAATCTGGAGCACTTGAATTTCTCTTTTGTTTGTCTTTTTTTCTTCTTTACTATCTCTTCATCCAAGTGAAAAGCTTACAGGGAAGAGCCACTGTACAGTTTAAAAACAGCTTAGTGAGCAGATGTTCATCTAATCCAAGCACCCACCATGAATTTTTGTTTATTATTAGATCATGTTTAGACCACAAGAAAAATGAGGCTGCTCCTAGAGCATGCATGAACGTGTTGCTCATCAGGGCCATCCTATACTGCAGGTTTCAGTGAGGAAGCACAATCTTGGAGCCACAGCCACAACAACATTAGTAGGTAGCCCTGAGGTCAAGCAGTTCTACTTTCACACCGAGCTCCTGCTGCCACGCAGCTTTGCACCAGCTGAGACTCACCGACACTCCAGAGACATCTGATGTCCAGCTGTGGGCCATTAGGACCCGTTTCCAAGCTGATAGCCCAGACCGTTTTAGATTTACTGTTTGGTTTCTTTTCACTTCTCCACAGGTTGGTATTATTTCACATCACACCTGGGAAATGTATAAACCTTGATTTGAGCACTGTGCCAAAGGCAGACGGATCTATTGGTTATGTCACTAATTAGTCAATCCCTAGCACAAAAGGCATAAGCAAAGTTATATGAATCGATGTTAATAAAATATTAAAACAAGGACTCTCAAAACAGTCTACATGTAGTGATCAGACAAGGAAAACCACAGGAACGAGCAAAACCCCAGCCCCTGAGCCAACTTCCAACATGGCAATTGAGGGATTCAGAACTTCTCATTCTCATTCACACAAAGGTTACTGAGGCATCACTCTGGCAACATAAAGATACCTCAAAGGGGATATAAATATTCAAACCTTAAGGCCCATTTATAGTGCTAGCGGACGGTAAAATGGCCTGAGAGTAAATGAGAATTAAGATAATAGATTTTAAGGCCAGAAGGGATCTCTGTGATTACCTGGTCTGACCACAGAGTTTTACTCAATAATTCATTTATCAAGCTGATATCTTCCGGTAGCAGGAGTGCATCTCGGCACCACAGGTATTTACTGCACAGTGAGCCGTAAGGATATTTTGCAATTAATATGCCAAGGTTACCTAGGGCACTGAAGCGCTCTTGTGGCGTCCTGACATCCCATTTGCAAGAGCTGGGTTCCTCGCGTTCGGGCTAGATCCCACCAGGCTGGGAGCGCTCAGGCCGATAGTACTGCTTGAGCATTTTGGCTGGGTACAGCAACAGAACGAGCAGTCAGGCCAGCCGTCCAGGGGAAGTGCTTAAGCAGAACTCTTTCTTCGATGCTTAACGCAACTGACTTTACACATGTGCAGAAGTCGCAGCCTGAAACCAGAGGCCATATTTATATTAATCTCGTCCTGCTGCTGCCGGTGGTCACGGTCATTGGCGGAAAGGAACACGGTGCTGCAAAACACAGTGTTGAGAAACAAGGCGCTGGCAAAACGTGAGGAGGTGGGAAGACTTCAGCTCTGAGGTGGATGCAATAGTTACAGGCTGGAACACGAGAGGATGCAGCCCCTGACCGTGGGCTCCTCTCCCATCCTTCGGGGCACAGAAGTTCATGTGCGTGGTGCTGGATCAAGCTCTTTGTGCTCTAGATGACCTACTTGTTAAAAACTGGGTTCAAAGGTAGGCCCTTGCAGAAAAACAGATGCTGCAAGTGAGCTGAACAATCTTGGGTAATTAAATTGTAATTAAAAAAATGCTTCATTCATTAACTATGGTAATTGACCAAAAAGCAATAGGACACCTACTATTTTCGTTATAACTGCCCCAATATGATTCAGGGTGCAATCTCCTGATTGGAGAGATCGTGGAACAGATCATTGAGATTTAACATGGCTTCAGATTATTGTGTTAAACAGCTCATAAATATCCTCACTTTTTATTTCCAATCACTGCTTTCAACAGTTTGACCGAAGATGAATCCTTAGTGCAGGATTTATAACAAAGAGTGTTTAATCCGATTTCTAAGAGTGTTCTCATCTTCTTTTGCCCATTCCTCTGCGCCCTATCTAGCATGAAATGTAGTCTTTGGAGATGTCTCAAAGTTCAGTGGGTGTTGCCTCCTGTTTTCTTTTTTTGTTATTTAAATGTGATAATGTACTGTCTTATTGGTTTTTTTGTTATTTACAATGTGCCAATACATGGAAGTGTCTCCCCTGCAGAGCACAGTCTGACAGAAAAATGTACTGGAAATGCAAAAAAGGACTTTTATTTTTCAGTAGAGGGCTTTTTTTTTTTTTTTTTTTTTTTTTTACATCATGCACAATAAGAATTTATTGTCTAAATGTATGGATGTCAATGCTGAGCCAATCCCATGTCCCAGTCGGACAGGGTGCTCACTACAATAACGTATTTACCCAAACAACAAGCATTGTGGTAATTGGTTTCAAGGCTCCAACCAAACATATTTCTCACGGTTTTAATTTAAGTAGGAATGGAGTAGTGATAAGTAACAAGAAAAAGAAAAGATTAATTCATATAAAGTAACAATTTTGGTGGTTTTTTTGTACTGCCAAAACTACCTAAAGCTCCTAAGTTGTGTCTCAAGAATTTTAGCTAAGCTGCTTCTTGGCTGTGTTTTGTAAGGGCTCTGCTTATTTTCAGTTTCAGCTGTACAACTTGTACAGCACATTGAACGATTTAACCAAGCAGATTTAGAGTTCAGCAGACAGTGTTCTTTGTTAGATTTTAGTCACATACCAAATTCAATAGACTCTCTGCTGCAGGCGTACGTCAAAATGCCAGGAAGGCATGAGACATTGTTGAATATGTTGGAGTTTATTGTTTAGAAAAAATTAAACTTGGTCTCTCATTCAATCTTTAATTAAATAGTCATACTCTAAAGCTCAAGGGACAAAGGAAAAGAGAGAATAAAGACAGTTGTTCTGTAAAACACAACAGATATTTCTTTATATCTGTATTGAACAAGTCAGTGTATGTCATCTTCTCTGAAAATAAGCACAAGTATTTTGGGTAAATGTGTTCCAAGCAATGAATTACCATCACTCCTGCTAGCTATTACCTACATAAGATCATTAACGAACAGACAGCTTTTCTGCATAAATAGAGCTGTGTTTGTTTCCTAATAAGAACTGCCATCATATTCTCTGCTGGTGAGTTTTGGAAAACAAGTCTTAGATCTCTCTGTAAAGACCTCACACAACAACTGAACAGCCATATGTGATAGCTAGCGAAAAAACACATCATTTCTCTGCTCCCTTGTCTGCAAATGTGAACACTGAGCAGACTGTACGGTAGAACCTAGGCACCAGCATCACATTGCTCAAGCCCGAGGAACTGCCAGGACTCTGCCGAGCCTCCCATGCCAAGGAATCCTTTCAAAGGCCACTATTAGCGGTCTGACCACAAACCCACCCAACTGGATTCAGAGTGGGAACACTTGAAAAGAGCTCAGAGAGTGGGGAACCACACAGAAAAACCAGCAGCCCTTAACCACGTCACCTGCGATGCTGGAGGTACCTGCACTCTCCAGGGGGACGGTGGGAAGCATGCTGCTCCCCTGCAGATGTCTTTCTTCATTTTGTTAAACCATGGAAGCAAGATTTTCATTTCCCTACCACCCTTTGCCATGTTTGCCCAGACAGTAAAGCATGTCATCAACCTACATTAAAAATAACAACCGTTTTGGCTGCTTTCTGACACTGACTGTATGATTGTCAAAATAGCTAACAACAGAAAAGATAAATCACTTTTACCCTACTAATTGCTAAATTGTGTGGCAGAAGGGCTTTATTCCTGCAAATGTAATGAGAATGGGAAACGGTACAAATTCTAACCCGTTGGATTACAACCTTTAAACTGTAATCCTGTTTGCCTCCTTGCAGACCTTACTCACAGTAGCTCGCAGCAAATGAATCAGTAGCTCTTCAAACTGAGCTTCTTAATATTCTTATTCTTAATTATCTATTTGATGTGGGCAGTGGAAGTCCATTATTCCTCTTCACTTCAAATGTTTTTAAATGCAAACTGAAGTTTTACAAGCTTATGACCAAAATATTCACTATTTTCTTACACCGAACTGTGAAGGTCTGTAAAGCACCCGATGAGTGGGGACCAAGCAGCAGCGACGGCCTTACAGGCAGGAGCCTCCTTCTGTTCCCACCGAAACCGAGCGTTACTCAGCCAGTTTGGCAGAGCAGGGTTAGGTCAAAGCCGAGTGGTACTCAACTTTAGTAATATCTGAAAAATAAAATAAGGAAATTCTCCTCATGTATTTACACTTTGATAAAGAAAGAAAAACAGTAGTTACTGTTCGGTGCTCGACAATTAGGCTCAAGGCTTGGAAGACAGTAAGAACTCAATATAGTAAAGTTTCCCGCTTAGCCTCCTCTTTTCACAGATTTTTCCTGTGGAGTTTGTTCATAAAACGCAGCTTTGCCTTCCCCATCCTGAAACTTCACAACACTGCAGTCACCTTTGCAGTGGTTTTAAAATCAGTCCTTTAAACGTAAGACCTAAAAATAGGCACAGCAAAAGCCCATTCTCCAGCGTCCAAAACCAGCTGCCGTGGGACGAGGGTCAGCACAAGACAGGCACAGCATGGTGTTTTCCCGGACTGCCTTCCAGTCTTCAACAAATTTTATCAGGGGGCTTCCCGAGCCAGAAATGTTGTCTTCGTGTCGAATAAACCTGCACGGATTTTCCTTGGTAAATGCGACCTGTCCATCCTTTGAGCCCACGTGAACTTTTAGCAGCCTTTCAGGAGGAGTCGGGCAGCTGGATTACAGGGTCTGCAAGGGCAATGGGGTGGCTGGTGCAGGTGCTTTACAGGCACGGAGTGCAGGATTTGACCTTTTTCATGAATCTGTCAGAGCAGGTCTTTAGCTGAGAGTACAGTTCCTATATGGCAGTTTTGTTCTTTTTTTTTTTTTTTTAGCAGAAGTTAACTTTTTTATTTAGTTGAACAGGCTTGAAGTAAATTCTACCAGCTTTCATTTGCAAACTACAATACCCAATAATCACTTACAATCCAGGTGCCAGGGAGGTGTGCAAACACCTTTTAAAATGTAAAATAAGATGATTCTGTGACAAATAGAAAGGAAATCATTTTCAATCTAGAAGCAATTGGGAAATTCATGATGTGTACTCATTAAAAGTGCCTTCAAGATATCAAGACAGGCTTTCTCTCTAAACACAAGATGAATAAAGATGGTAAATAGCAGCTATGATGTTCAAAACACTTCAATGAAGAGTTGGGTTTGGTTTATACTGCTGGGATTTTTTTAAGCAAACCTGTACCGCTTTAAAGAACTGTATAGGGACCAAAAGTGAGAAGCGGGGAAGAGAATCTAATGCCACTGCTGTGTGAGGACAAAAAGCAATAGCAACATTGATTTGGCTTCATGACCAAGTATCAGGATGGTGGAGACAGCACCTTTTTTGTAATGACTAGCTGCTCGGTTGCCTAGGTGTGGGGGGCAAGGCACAGCACTCACAAACAGGTGAATCACACCGTACTTCAAGGGGAAACGGCATCAATTCTTTCAACACCAACTACATCCCCAGATTTTCCCCAAGCTTGGTGTTGTTCACAGTCGTTCACGCAGGGCTGCGCTGGGCCCTGCGTCAAAGCTGCCTTCACCTGGCTCACGGCGGGCATTTAAGCACAGCTCTGACTTATAATAGTTCTTTTACTTAATAAAAGTATCAAAGCTGCTCTGTCAGGATTTGGTCCAGTAGCACCAAAGCCATTGGGAGCTTTACGATTGATTTCAAGAGGTGATGTCTAAAACCCCACTGGCCCTGAACTAAAACCACAGCATGGAAACGCTATATGTGATCCTGTAATGGGTTAATGAATCTTTATTCAAGTGCTGTTTAACTCACAGAGGAATCGTCTATCTACTCTGCTCCAAGGACTCGGTTTCTTTCAGTACCTGACCACAGCAATATTTGCCCCGAGCTGCAGACGATCAGCCACTTACCCTGTGCTTTTCCACGCAGGAAACCCAGGAGGGTGTTTTAAAGAAACAGGCACAGTAATCAGCACTTAAACATCCCAGACTTTAATTAATCACTGAGAATAATAGTCACCTGGTTCAGCTTTTCATGAAGTCACCTATTTAACCTGCTGCTTCAATTTTAACAAAAACCTCTTTAACAAACTTTTTTTCTCACTTCACTTTCATGGAGTGAAATCCTTAACAGAACCCACATCTAAAATAAAAGTAAGTACTAAATCCTTTGGGAACTCTCATTATTTCTATTTCCAAGGTCTGGAGAAAGATGAGATGGATTATGAGCAGTTACAGGCTTTTCTACTGTTCTTAAATCTTAATTATGTTTCCTACTGAGGAACATACTTCATAAGGATCTTAACTTTAAGCATGTGCTTAAGAGTTGTTGAATCCAAGAGGAACAAGGTAGTCAGGATGCTGGCAACCAGAAATGGTCTCTTAGTGGGCCACAGATAGCACTAGCTTATTTCCAGGTTCAAAGGGCGACAGTGGGCACCGGTGCCTGTGGCAGACAGACGGGTTTGATTTCATCGGGGCTTTCATCAGAGTTTATAATTATTTTGAAATCGAAATTTGCGCAGATTTTTACATCTAAACACATGCCAAATCAGTATCACCCGCGTATCAGTGGGCTTGAACACATGGTTTTGCAGCGTACATCAAGGGCTGAAATACAACCGGGGCAGCCGGTTCGCGTCCCGTACGCAATCCCAGTCCCAACGTCCGTGAGCAGATCAGCCAGCTGAGCGTCCATTTGGTAACGCTCCTCTTCTCCCTCACCAAACTGCACCAACAGGGAGGACGGCAGTGAGCCACCGGCCGCCTTCTGTAGGCATCTCCAGCCACTTACACCGAGTCCCACCTTTCTCCTCGTTGCCTTGTCACCATTTATTTTCCAGTAGTGTACAGCGGCCGCGGGACAGATGGGTGCCACGTTACAGCATCTACCAGCCCAAGAACAACCTATCCTTGACCCCAAGACGCTGCACTTTAAACAGTAACGCTTCGCAACCAAAACAGAAGAACATCGAACAGTCGAAAGTGCGGGATTAGAGGCTGGAAGTCATCTCTCGCCAGTCCCTCCTTCTCCCGCCCCCGCTTTTAATCTTATGGAGGACACACGACATTTTCTGCGTGCGCATCAAACTAGCCCTTCGCAGTAACTTCGTGCTGGCTGTAGCTCTGGGTCCTCTGGTGAAGGTGTTTGAAAGCAAAAAGGGTCACCCGCTGTCACTTGTTTCCTTCTGCTTACCCATTGACGCCGCTGCAGGGTCCGGAGCTTGCGCGCTTTCTGGGGGCTGCCGGCAGCGGCTGCGGCCGGGCCCGGCTCCGCAGCGGCCACAGCGGGGCCCCTCCTCGCCGCCGGCTCCCTGGAGGCCACCAGCACAGCAGACAGAGCTTTCCCATTCAGGCAAGTCCATCCTCCCCGCAGCGCCCTGCTCAGACAACGCCCTCGGGCGCGCCTGGGAGCCGCAGGACAGAGCGCTGGAAGCTGGACGTTGCCTGGCTGGGACTGGCTGGCTGTTGAGAACAGGCTTCGGAGAAATTGTATGGCCTCGAGTCTGCATAAAAAGGAGCGCTGCAGCAGTGGTAACCCACAGAACGCAACATTTGCCCTCAAGAACGTAGCTTGGACAGTGTCTATGTGTGCACTGCGCCCTGCAGGGACTCCGCAAGCCGGTCATGTTATTCCCAGTCGAATATTACGAGCAACAAATACAATTCTGAAGGATTTTCTTCTGCACATAAAAGCTCACGCAGTCCACAATTTTGAGAGAAAATACACTTTTTCTTGGTACTTGCAAAGAACCCGAAAGCCATTTTGTTTCTTCTTTGTACGGTTTCTTGACTTAACTTTGATTTGCCTGTGTTCTCTGTCGAGACAGCACCGTGCGAAATGCTTCTGGTTTGCTGAAGCAGATGATGCTGATACAGAGTGCTCATGTACCCTTGCATTTCCTCAGCTCCCAGATGCTGGCTGGAGATCTGTGTAATTAAAACCATGCTTCCCCCTACGAATGCTTATTTGGAGTCTCTGCTCCAAAGGGCAGCAACTTCTTGTTAGGGTTTTTTAAGGGTGCAAATTTTCCCAGAATACGTAGTCTATGTAGCGTATGCCAGGATACGTAGAGGAGAAAATATCTCATCATTTGCTTTTCATAAGATTACTTCCATTTCATGCCTTTACCAGCAGACAGGAGGGCCCGTGGAGTCCCCACCCTGCCTCCCGGCAGGACCCAAAACTACCACGTGTGAGAGCCGTGGCCCTGCCATGGACAGGCTCGCACAAGAATTGTGTAACTCTCCAAAGAGGTGACCTTCGTCCACTGCTCAAGTGCGTGTTATCTCGGTCCATCTGTTTGTTTGGTCCTCTTGTGCTCCTGGCTGCCTCGGAATGGCCCTGGAGAACTGTGAGTTACTACCCGAGATAAAAAAGATAAGGCCAACGCCTTGGCAACTGGGATGGAAAGGACCTGAAATCCACCTTTACTACATTTGTACATTAGCCAAAACTCGTGTGCAGTTCGGAATACTACAAGTATTTTGCATTTTTTACAACTAAGACACCTGTAGTTCTGTAAAATAAAATATAATACAGTACTTACGCTTTCAATAGTCACTGTGAATAATTATACAAAAGCTTGGGCTTTTCCATGGCTATTTCTAACACTGAGTTTGTGTACGCTATCTAAACACCATCTGTAGAAAACGTAAGACAGAATTTCCGTTTGAGCACGGATATATAAAACTGCATCGTCAACTTTTCAGCGAGCATCCAGCTAAACAGCTATTGTCTGCATCTTCCTCTAAACTACGCTAATTCGGCAACTTGCCCTTTTCGATTCACGCTCCTGCCTCGTTGCATCCAGGCTTCCACACCTCCAGTACTTTCTGCTTATTGCCAGAACATTTATTCACGTGCCCCGAGTCCCCGACTCCACCTCCGTCCAGTCCTCCCGGGGCTCCAGCCGGCACGCGCGCACCGCGTCCGGCCCCAAGCCCTCCATGCGCGGGCGTCATTATGCGCCGGCGGCTGACGCAGGGCGGTGGTGCCCAAATTCTTGCCGTGAAAAGCTTTTGAGGCGTTTCAGCAGAAAGCTGCTCGTTGTCAATACCAAAGCAGGGGCTTTCCCCTCTGCAGAGGCCCCTGCTTAAGTATAAAGTACAAACAATGAAAATGAAAAGCAATAAGAAAAGAGAGATCTGGGCTTTGAATGCTTCTTAGGGTCAAGCACTAAACCCTCTTTTGACAGCTACACAACCCGCACTTGTTCTCCTCAAGAGAATTTGACCTCAAGGAACCAAACAAAGTGCGTATTTTGTCTCCACTGGACAAATACGTTGTTCTAAAGCAACAAACAAACTTCAGATAAAATACACAGATAACGATCTGGGAAAAAAAACCACTCCCAGAAATGAAACCCACTATAATTTATGCAAATTTAAAGAAAGAACAAAGCCATTTCTGATTTCATTGACTTTGTGTGGTATGGCAGAAGGTTAATCAAACTAAAGTGTTACAATTTCTCCTCTGTTATTGATTAACCAAAGCCAAATAACATTATCATTTTGCTTAATGCATTTAAATCATGAGTATTTTCCCAGATGCGCTGCACAGTCACTTTGCAGGTTTCAGTGGAAGCTGTTTACACACTGAAGCACTGAGCCTGGATAGAAACACTTTGCTGTGATAGCAACGCATACCCAACAGTTTTCATTTTCTCAATTCAGGAGAAAATTGCTGTTCCTCCCTCTCCTTCAAATGATCTCTCTTTCTGCGAGAATTATTCCTACATCATTTAAAAAAACTACAAGCATGTTCACAGTGGCTGCATTTTTGTGCCCAGCTTCAGCTAAGCCCTTACCCAAAGTCCCCTGAAGTCACTGGGATTATTTCTACCGGCTTCACGACCTCCTGTTTAGCCCCGAGTACGCTGCAAAGTTGGTTTTAATTTTTAACAGGTCCGGTGCTCAGTGGAGGTTCTTACGCAGAGAACTTGGCCTAACGGCGTAGCAGCGACCTCCCGCCCCGCTAAAGCCACTGCCGCTACGGAAGCGATCGGCGACAGGGCCGGGAAGAGGTGATCTCGCTCCCTCTGAAGCTGTCAGTTGTACCTTGCATCGACTCCCGACACTAAAGTGACGTGAAACGCGATGAGAACGGAGCCCGCGCGGCCGGACTCGCGCCCGCCGCGTCCATCCGCTGTGCTGCGGCCACAGAACCCGGCGGGGATCTGCCCGTCGTGCGGCTGAGCTGGCAGAGACGCAGAATCACCTATCGATCGATTTTTTGCTGATCGGCAGCTTTGAATATGGAAAGACATAATCAGAACAAACTCAGCCCTGGGTGCAAAGCCACGTACAGCTCCAGCAGACTTCAACAGAAGCCAATGTGAGAATATTACACTTTTATGACTATTTTTGTTCAAAGATGTTTCATTTGTCCAAGTCTGCCAGCAAGCTCTGGCTACTCTCTGAAGTGAAGGGTAAGGATTTCGTCTGCATTGGGATAAAAAAAAAGGGAATAAAAAAGAAGGGCTGCTCATTCCTTACAGAAGCCCAAGCACCTCTAAACTGACGCCTGGAATTACGCAGGAGTTGAAGATCTGCCGTAATACGCTATCCGCTGGGACCCAAACACTTACAGATTTATCTGCCACAGTATTGTAAGGGAGCAAGTCTGTTTACGCAAGGATGGTATTTATCACCAGCTTCACCTATATTCCGCCAGCGCCACGGTATGCCGACAGCCACCAAATCCTTCGGCGGCCCATGCTGCAAAGCAGCTAGAATATTACCCCCCAAAAACCCCCAAACGCATGCCGCATTTTTACCTATATTCTATACATTTTCCACATGAAATTAAGTGCACGCACCTGGACATCTCTTCATTTGAGCAAATATCCTGTATTTGGACTATTTATTAATTTCCTTGCGATCATCAGGAACAAGAAGGGGGTCTGGAAGAGGAGGAGCTCTTCAGGAAGAGCTTCCCAAGGACAGTGAGCAGGCAGGAGCAGGGGCTAGAGCTGGCGGGCGGGATGCAGCCCCGGCTGCTGCTCCGGGTAGCAGGGCAGAGGGGAATGTGCAAAGGGACAGCGGGAAAAGCGAGAAGCAGCTGGGAGGAACAGGGCACGCGACGTGGTTGATGCCGCAGTGTGAATCCACAGCCGTTTGGTGCCGGCTCGCCGAAGTCAATAGCAAAGCGCTCGCTTCCGCGCAAGGCCGGAGCACACGCGCGGCTCGCTGGCTACTACCGGCTTTCACTTACACATACGCGCACAGACATCGGTGCAGCAGTGAGAACCCCCTGAGCAGCAGCTGCTATGGCAGAACCGTCAGCTCTGATTTTCAGACACTTCCAAAATCAGGAGCAAGAAAGAAATCAAGCAATGGTACAGCTGCTTATTATTGTTCAAACACCCAGGCTGTACGGCCAATTCTCATGATTCGTGGAACACCAGACCGATTCCCAAATCGGGTACCTACAACCACCAGCGAGAACGGTGTAACACAAGGGATTTATTGTTTATGTACTTTACGCTATCAGTACGCTCCGGGATCGAGCATTAAAAATAAACCAGCCTGCAGTAACTATACCCTTTAGGTTTCGCAGATATTGCCAGCGGGTATAATGGTGCTTTGTTTGCCTGCATTTGCTTCTCTGTTTTGTAAATACAAATATTTGGTCAAGGCATCTGCTGGGTCAAGAGCTGTGACTGCTGATCCAGGTGCGGGTTTTTTCAGACCTGTGCAGAGTAGGAACCCATCTAAATGGCTGAGTATACAAGTCGCCAGTCAGGTGGTTAATTCTTTACACGCTTACGATGATGCGCAGTCACTGAACCAGCACAAAGGTTAGATACCTGCACTTGAAAACCAGACCTGTGACTTGTTTAGAATAGAACCTAATGAAAGAAAACGCAGAAAACGTACGTTAGGTTATGTTACTTCTAGGTTCTGATTATTCTTATTATCGCTACTTGGAACCGTTTGGAAAACAAATACAGCGTTCAGCAATTAGACCCCCGATCTATGAACGCACTTGAGCAACTCTGTAACGGGGCATGCGAGTAGTCACTTTAATGAAATTACTACTTATATACATGAATTATCCACTCATTTTAAGTGATTTGCTGGATCAAAGCCTTTCTGTTTCAATTAGAGCAGCAGAGTTAAAGTAATGCAACAGCTCCAGTGTGGAGAAAATAACAGACCAATGGCGGCTGCATCAATAAAGATGCTCCCAGAGGGGAAAGAGAATGAACGATACCTGTAGGAAGTGCTCATATAACTACACCACGTCAAGTGTAATATCCATTCAACTTTTTTTTACCCAGGAGATTAAAACAAATTTCATTTCAAACCTTGTGAGAGCACTCTGCACTACTTTGGTTTGTGCAGGGGCTGAAGATGTTAATGCTCCAAGAACTTGGACAAAGCCCGCTCTTTAAAACATCACTTCTACTTTTTAACGGAGGTAAACAGAGTATCTTACAAATCCGCAGCGAAGCCTATTGAACTGTCAGGGCAGCTCATTCAAAGCCATACGTTCTCTTCTGAAAGATTTTAGTATTATAATTGAAAATTCTCTCCCTCAGATGCACCTGATGAGCATTAGCTTCTTGGTGACTTTAGCAACCAAATCCTTTAATACAAACCTAGCTTTTCCCACAGGCACTCGAAAATATTTAGCATTTTTTCAGTTGAATGCAATTTTCATAATAAAGTAGCTCACTCGGCTACCTGACACCACAGACAAAGACACCGAGCAAGCAGTTCCTGCCAACTTGGGCAGAGCATGATCGCAACCCCCAGTTACATGCATAAGTAGGCTTTTAAACATCCGATTGCTGCAACAATTTAAGCAATTTATGTATTACATGTTAGTGTTACATATTTTCTTCATTACTTGTAACCTGTGTATTTTATTCCGTAACGTCCAGACACAACTCTTGCACACCCGGTGTCTCTCAGTCAACCTTAACAAAGGACGCCACAGATCTTAAATTTCGCCAACGTTTAAATTCTACCTCTATGACCACTTTTAGGACACCAAAGCAGCCCTTTGCTACTCTAAACTCAATTTCGATGGCTAACTTTAATTTCTGTGGTTTAGGGGCTGCTAATCCGAATTTGCTTAATACGAAATCCCTCCTGCCACGAAGTAGCTTCCTCCACGGAAGCAGCCACCCCCTTCCGAAGGGCACCAGCGCATCGCTACCGACGCCGCTCCCTACTTTTAGTCAGCTGTTCCTTTAAGCATCACTGGCAAACCTCTCAGAAAAGTATGGGAATGAGGTATATTTTGTTCCGTGCCAAAATACAGAGTCCAGTCTTTCAGAGCCGAAACGTTCACATTTAACTGCACCCCTGGCAGTTTCAAGGGTATCATTTTAAAACTACGGTATATTCTGTTAAATCACGCCGTGCACCGATCCCGTTTTGCTTCCATCCACTTAGCCTATTAATGCAGGCTAATACCGCACGTTCTTGCGGCAGCAAAACCTAAAGCGTACCAGGAGACGACAGTGATAGATTACATGTACATGCTGCGTCACATCCAATTAACTCAAATTGACTGTGTACTGCATTATGCTGTTAGTGCATGGAAGATCAATAAATATGGAGAAAACCCAACGAGGCTCGCTCCGTTCCCATCCAATTCTAGTAGGTCTGAGGCAGATCATGCTCCTATGATGTGTACGCTGCTGCTGAAGAGGGCAGGTGGTGCATAGACACCATTCAAACTTGGCCTATTCAATCTAAACTCCTCTAACTCGCCATTCATGCATAGCAAAACACCATCTGGTCCTATTTTGCCTCCAGCAATCACAGCTGACCAAAAACGATAATAACAGCTGTTGCGAAACAAAAGCCAAACAAAGGGGGGAGGGAAAGGTTAGAACGAAGTCCAGTGCTGCAAAATACTCCGTGAAGTGCGAAATGGAAAAGGAGCCATTCAAATAGCCAATCCCCACTGAAAAGAGTCAGTGCAAGACTTCTGGTTAAACTTGAGATATTTAATCCATCTGTCCTGCAAACCACAACGGTCAGGTGATAATATAAAATTGAGATTATGTTGCAGAGAGGTATTTAAAGCCTTTGTTCTCCAAGTTACAAACTAATGACCCTGTGTCAGCTAAAAATTAAACCTCCTTATGTTCTTTCATCATGTGTCAACCTGGGTTAATGTGAAAGTAGAATGTGGTTAACTGGGGTGATAAAGCATCTGAAACCTTGGGAAAAGAAGGGAGCAGTTAAGTGCTTGTAAATGATAGGAAGGAAAACGTTCTTTAAACCGTGCACGACGATGAAATCGTACGGATACTGCGTTTTCCCTGTATAAACTGCATATTAAGCGATTTAAATTAACAGTTTTATTTATGACCTGTGATAGCAAAGTTCCTCACTTAGACTTAGGGAATACGAACACCAACTTGCACAGTTTGAAACACAAGATGTTCTGCAATATGCTATTGTGGGTAATGTGAAATATAATTTTGTAGCAAGCAGGGAGATGCTCCTGTTTTTCAAGATTCAAATTTTGATATTTAAAACGTACAGTCCTGCTTGATGATTAATTTTGTTTAGCTGCAGTAATTAAAACTATTTTTCCTGGAATTGACCATCAGTAGTTCAGCAGCTCTTAATGAAACGTGAAAAAACCCAGGATTTATGAAATCATTTAATGACTGTAATAACACCTGCTTCTCGCTGCAAATAGTTGAAAACAGACTTCAGTTGTAATTAACTCTTATCACTAGTGACATTTTTCCAACGATACTTCATAGGTCTTCAAAATGACAATTATAGAACTAATACACAATTACTGTCACATGCAGTTTAGCAATTATTTCTGAAGACATTTGTCTAAAGGTTTCAAAACCACTATAAAACGGTTCCCTTTGTTATGTAACATTGGTTAAAACCGACACACACGAAATCCTCTCCCAGCCATCCTCCGCCGTGCCACTTCTGGCGCGGGCAGGCTTCCTCGCGCTTGGAATAAACATCCGCCGCCCCAGACATTATTAGATATCATACGAAGGCTATTACGAGCACGGGTAGCTGTCAACTAACACCTATTATGAAAAGCTTCAATTTATACACGGTTTTTTCTGCTCCAAGAAATCTATAAATTTATAATTAGAATCTCTTGCTGCTCAATATTTGTACATAATAAACAGAGTACCTGAGGATGATGAAATATTGAAAGCTGAATTCATTATTCATAAACTCACATGGTATTGTACCTCTTCCCTCAAGCCTGGCTGCAACTTTTTGGGATCTATATTCCGTTATTTTTTGGTTGCGGCCTGCGCGTGGTAGCCATGGACACCACCACAAACAGGATTAGGATTCTGCTCAGGTTTGACACTTGCTGGTTTTAATTTTCATTTTATCATAAGCAGTTTAAGATTGTTGCCAGTGGTAATTTGCAATTTTTATCAAGACCTCTTCATTATAGCTTCTGACAGGACAGATGCTGTAATTAATCATGCAAGACAACTGGGGATAGTGGTCAGACGGCACTCGCAGCACAGCTATTGCAGGCGAAGAGGAGAAAGAAGAAAATAAAGGATTTCTCCTCTCTGTCAAGAGGAGAAATGTACAAACATCACCAATATCCTGACAACACACTGGACATGACCGTTTCCAAATCCTCCACAAGGATTTTGCCCTCTCCACCCCTCCTCTATCGCATCCTACTTTTATGATAAATTTAAGTCAGACAACTCGGGATCAGCCAGAGTTAGGGGCTTAGAGACGGGGAGCCCTCGGCAGTAGCTGCGTTTACATCTGAAAGTCAAAGATCTAAAGAAAACCACAATTTGTGCTTATTTGCACCTCTGAACGCTAGTGCCGAGGGCCAGGTTCGCTGTCCTGTTCCTGCGGATAAACGTGCCGCGAACGCCTTGTCACTCTACCGAGGGCTTTCCCTCTCGGAAGTAAGGCGCAGAAACCTCAGGGAAGTTGTACGCGACTCTTCAGCAGCGCGGCTTTACGGATACGAGAGCCGATCGCACGCTCGGTTCCCATCGGTACCTATCTACCCGGAACGTCTGATGAAATAGAAATCCAAGAAGTTAAATACATTTTCCAAGAAAGCGTTTTCATAAGGAAACGTTTCTGTTTTTTGTATCAAAGACTTATGCCCATGGGTTTTACTGAAATGTGTTTATTCTATAGCAAGATAAAAGCATTTATTTTAGATAAGCAAAATACAAACAACTTAATTGCTGCTATCGTAACTCATAAAAAAGTATAAAACAGCATAAAAACACAATAAGCAATGTAGCAATTAATAATTCATGTTACCAGTGTTTACATTAAAGCCTCATTTATGAAAACTTTACAACACATGATATGAAAACTTACAACTTTTAAAGAAAATATTTACATTGATTATTCGGTTGTGGAGTTTCATTTAAATATTCTACTGGTTTTACAGCGTATTAAAAACTCTTGCATTTTTCATCTTAGCTTTCTGTAATAACAGTTTTATTTAAGTGCATTTCCCTTTTAAAAATACAGTGTATTAAATCTGAAACTCATCACTTCGACACAGAATATAATATTCACATTTGTTCTGTAATTGAATTAACGTAAGAGGGTAAATTAGGTTTATTTGGAGAAACGATGTGAAAGGCCGGGTCAAACATTGAAGTTCAGTTACTTGCCTTTGTTTTTCTGAAGACATTGAGGAGAGAAACAAATTAAGAGCTTTGGCAAAGATCTGTGATTTACTCTATTTTTTCATGACAAAAAATGCCATCAACTAACTCATGTCATACAAGTATGATTGTATGAAATCCAATCATCATTTTACAGGTAGTTACAACTGTGCTTTAAGGGCTTCATGAGTTCATACTGCCTTGAAGTGCATTATTCACTTTTAGAGAAAGAAGGGTTATATCGTGTAACTCTGAAAGGCCATTTTGCAGTCATAAGGTCCAGGTATTTATTAGGCCATTTGATTCACATATTGTAGGTAAAGCTTAAATAAATTAAAAAGGCATCACATGAAAAAGAGCACAGCTTTTTTTTTTTTTTTTTAAACAAAATGATTTATAGTCAGCTAAAAGATGATACACAGCTACATTGTAGTTCTTTATTGCCTATCTAATAGACACTTTAGAGGACCATTTGATCTGTTATGCATCCCTGCATAACTACCATCAACAATTTACAGTTTTCAGCCAAATATGGTTTACCCCTACCCCCTCCATCAACACAAAGCCATGTTGCAAGACCATCTATCTTCAGAAAATACTGACCTGTGATAATACTTGAGTCTGTGTCTGAGATTGTATTTGTGACTGGTGCTGCTGAGGTGCTGGCGGAGGGCTCCCAATGGCAGGGAGGGGAGAAGTGATCTGAGAGGCTCCCGGAGAATGCTGCTGAGGAGAAGGCTGTGACTGGTGTTGCATATGCTGCATTTGCTGCTGCTGCATTTGCTGAAGCTGTATGTGCTGCAGTTGCTGTTGCATTTGCTGTTGATTAATTTGCTGCTGAAGATGCTGCTGCTGCTGCAAGTGTTGTTGCATGTGGTGCTGAAAATGCTGCTGTTGCATTTGCTGTTGTATTTGCTGATGCATTTGATGCTGATGTAGTTGCTGCTGTTGCATCTGCTGCATCTGTTGCTGCTGGAGCTGCTGTATCTGGTGCTGCTGGCTTTGCAGTGAGGGACTGACTTGAGACGAAGACGGCGTTGCCACCATATTTGTTCCCATAGAGCTTATCAAGGGAGCTGGAATGTTTGTTGGCATGTTTGGTGCAATGGTAACAGAAGCTACGATCTGATTCATCGGCAGTCTCATGGTTAAAGGTTTTGGAGCGATTGCTCTGGGAAGGGACTGTTGAAGAGTTTGAGGAGATGCCGATACTGTCGCGTGTTGCGAAAGAGACGTATTCAGAATAAGGGAGGAAGACAAATTTGTGGACGCCAACGTTTGCTGTACGGAACGAATTGTCTGGGCCTCAGCAGATTCTGCAGCAGCCTGTGTTTGGAAAAGAAATTCATTGTATTTGCAACAGAAAAAACATTTTTTCTGCTTACACGGAAAGAAAAGTCACAGCGACTCAGACTTTTTCGTCTTTTGTTTTCTATCAGAAAAGATCGATCAGCAATCTGGAAAGGATCGCTGATCCACCAATCCGTTACATCGCCTCTGTCTCTGTATACAGGTACTCCCAGACAAAAAAAACCTAACTTGTTCAACACCAGAAAGCTACAGACGTCACGTACATCGTGCGGCTGAAAGAGCTAAAAAGGGCCCCTCACACTTTCTATATCTATGTTTTCAAAAAAACTCTGTTCGTTGGGAGACAAATCTGAGCAGAACAGCCCCGTCGCCGGTTAGCATGGTGTAAGAGCAGTGTACAAACAACAGAACTTCCCAAACAACTCTTTTAATTTGCCTGCTGTAGTTCCTTGCACCTATGGCACCAAGACCTAGGTACCGACAAGAGCCAGAAGTCTACGGGAACGCTGTCAAGGCGCCCAGCTGAACGCTCTGGAAGCAGTACCGTTGCATCAGCGGCGTGTCCTGCTCGGGGAATCCTGCCTAATTCCAGCGTCCTGAGGAGACACCCCTGTGGGAAAGCTACTGTCCAAAGAGGCCTACTGCAATAAATGAGGCATTCTGGTGCCTTTGAAGGCATAGTTTTATTAGGTATATTTAAATATACTACGTATATTTAAATCACACAGATTTAAGCGCCAAAGGTAGGATTCGTCCCTCAGTTTTACACATCTGCATTGTACATGACACGTAAAATAGTCGCCTAGAATCCCTGTATAAAGACAATGGAGAGAAAAAGTCTCTGCCAGAACAATTAACTGACATGTTTTAGACATTTACTTTAGAATGTGTCAAATTATGATGCAGAAAGTGTCTATTCCATCCCTACTCTCAGCAACAACCTCAGATGAAAAAGCTACAGCAAGAACGTCTTAAGTGTTAATTTCCACTTACAGTCTTCCCACAAGTTACTCAGCAGCCCAGGTCCCACAGATTTGGGGGCAAAATATGATTTCTGATGTTATTGAGAAGGCAATTTAGGATTAACAAATTAAATTCCCTCAAAGATATTTACAATTCCAGCTGCCATTGAACGTAGCATAGCGATACTAAAGGCTTTGAGAATATTATCTAAGTCATAGAGACAACAGAAGAACGCAGCTTCTCAACACGAGAAGAAATCTTCCAGCTTTCAAGAATGCACGTCTGATTTCTGCTGTTGTATTTCTAAGCATTAATTAAAATACACAGCAACTTTCCGTGTGATTTACTAGCACTACGGTGTTGTACATTCCAGTAAGTATTCTCAGGAGCAAGATACAATCATTTTCTTCTGTTGCTTTCTTGTGATCAAAGCTATTTTTGTAATTGATCTTTATGAAATACTGTTAAAGAAATAACCACCTTGATTAATTTTTAGCCATATTTTAGATGGCCATAAGTATTCAGATGCAACAGATCTACAACCACTGTAGCGCTGCCGGTTAAAAAGGTACATTCTCAAATAAGACAGCAGAGTTTTAGTTTTCTTCACGAGTTTTATTTTTAACTCGGGATCCACTAAAATAGTCCATGTGGCTCACTGCCAGCTAATCCTTTTGGCTCTCCAAATTCAGAGCCACCACGTAATTTTCCCCTCACCTGCAAGAAATACTTAAGCTTTGTCATACAATAACTGCTCTCCAGCTCGACGCAAAACAAGTCCGTCTTTCGAGAAGTAGCACTTGAGGAAAAACAAAACTCCGCTAATAGCTTGAAAACGGTAATGTCAAAGGTCAGTATATTTTCCATGACTGAATTTTACTTTTGCAATGAAGTGCATTATTTCGCCTCCATAGATAAAGATGTACATTTACAAAGTTATTGTTTGGTAATCATTACTGTGGCATTAGAGAGATGAAATTTTTTTTGCAGAGACCAAGCGGGGTTCAAGCGGCAGCACAACGTCTCGTAGAGCTGTATTACAGAAATCCTAGGATTCGACTTTTATTTTGCGTAACACCCACCCCCCCCGCCATGTTGAAACACCGTGGCCAAAAACTAACTTGCATTACGCTGAAGGCATTATTGGGCTTACCTTAGAAACCAGGCTTGCTCTATAAGCAGCAAGTGCCTTTAGGTACTCTTTTTTGGCAGCTTCAGTTTTTCTTTTATATACCTATTAAAAGAGACCACAATTTCACCAACTTTAATTCTGAAGACGTTTTTGCCAGAAAGCTCTCAAAATCATTTGCAAAAAAACCAAAAAACACAGACCAATGAACCTGAAAACACTCTACTGTTAGATGGGCTTTTTCTTCCCTGAAAGATCTAAATATTCTTGCAGGTGGTTACGGACTTTCATGTCGACTCACTGGACTTGCACCACAATTTATGTTGCTTTACTGTGACTAAAAAAAGCTGCTAGAGCAGCCAACTGTTTGACAAGACTACCTATGCACTCTTTGCCTCCCCAGGAAACAATATTTTAATGACTCTAAGTAACAGGGATACAAGAACACTGAGTATTTCTGATGCTGAAAGGTATCTGCAGTAGTAGAAAATAGCAAAAAATGCTGATGCAATGTATTTTTTAAACAAATATTTGAGCTACATATTAAAAAAACCATTTAAACCTTTAGAAAAGGTGGTTCATAGAGCTTGGAAAATTACTCTCCCCTAAATCCAGTATGAGAGAATCCCATTGAGTTAAACAAGAACAGTCAGGCAAAAATGAATTAATCTGCATTTTTAATCATCAGTAAATTTAAAGTTCACCTTTGAATCATGTTCACCATCATCTGTTACATCAGACTAAAAGCTTCCAAATGTATTTCACAAACAAATATCATTCCTATCTTGCCAGAAAGTGTCCTATTCAGGGATGTATTCTTCTATCGCTGCTTTCATTAACTGTTACTGGGAGCTGCACAGAGTATCAACAGGCAAACAGCCTCAAAGCATTTTTATTTTTTCCCCTTCAATCCATGCGCAGGAGTTAACATGTGTACAGAACGAAGAATAACCCTCAAGGAAGAACAAAACTCATCATTCTGTACCGAGTTTGAGTTGGAGGTAACATTTCACACACGACATTGTAATGAGGCACAGAGGGTTGGCTTCAAAGGTTGGAAATCAACACGCTTTGTAACAAATCCATAAGGCAGATCAAAGGAAAATGGTAAATGTGCTGCACCTTCCCCTTTTCTAATTTCTGATTAATAGGAAACAAGAGCTTTGAAATAGGAATCATCAAAAGATGGTCTTAACAGGACTCTAGGACAGTATCACCTGAGCTTTTTTACAAACTGCCCTTGAGAATTTAAAGACAAATACAGCCATTTAACACTACCTACTGGCTCTTATAACAAAATGCTTTTCAGATGCCAGGTCTTCAGCAAGTTCAAAAATCAGCGTAGCTCTACAGGGTAAGAGGTCTACATCAGCAAGTAGCATGGTCCACTCATCGAGCAGAGGTAGGATTTTTTCACAAGGATAACTATTTTACTTGACAACCCTGCATCAATTTTTTACCTGTTTTTGTTCTTCTCCTAAACTGTCCCACATAGATGCCACTATTTTTGAAACCTCTCCAAAGGTAGCATTTGGGTTCTGCCCTTTAATTGCAGCTTGTGTATCCCTGAAGAAAAGGGCATATGCAGACACTGGCTTTTGTGGCTCATTGGGATCTTTCTTTTTCTTCTTCTTTGGAGTCTTGGGCTTCTTGCCAGAATCCGGGGCAGCTCTTTTTTCTCCAGTAGCCTAAGAAACCGTAACAACAAGAACAGTCAATGTATGCATGAAATAAGTCAGATTAGTTCAGAAAAATTATTGAGAGTCTGGCTTAATAACATATGGATAAAGCTACTAGGTAGGCAGTATTTTGGAGAGTCCTGTTGTGCAAGCCTTTCTCCTACCAAATAGTACTCGGTCTCGGCTTATCTCATCAGATCTACTGGAACTAAATGCATGAATAGTTCTTACTCATTGCAAGCATGGCTCAGAGAGTCAAATCCTACGAGCTTGACCTGAAAAAGTACACCCCAATGCTAATTTGTATTAAAAAAATTATTAAGATTTAATCTAGAGTGTATTTTGAATAAGATGTAATTTCAGCAGTAGAGACTCAAAGGACAAGAGCCGGGAGGCATCTCCTGATTCCCAGATTTAGACTGTCAACTTCGAGATGGGCCAGGGCTTAGGAAGCCTATCCTTCAGGCGAAAAGCAGCAGCAACTCCCCAGCCTCTCTCCACCCGCAGCCAACACCCACTGTGTCCCCCGCCCACCTCCACGCTGCCCGTGCAGCGCCAGGTGCCCGTGCGGCAGCGCCGGCTCCCTCGTACCGCCAGGCACCCGCCCCGCGCCTGACGCAGGGGACGGGAACCCGCGGCAGCAGAGCCGGGATTACAGGTAACCCGGTCCCTGTCTGCGCCTCGTGTCCCGTACCCTCTTTTCTTCAACCACGCACAGATTACTGCAACAAGGGGATAAAGTGGCTCTCAGTATACCCCCGCCACAGTCACCTTACTTCGGTGTTTTGAGGATCCAGTACAATGATCTTTCCATATGCACAATTTCCATTAACTTAATGAGAAAACCTTTCATTGAACAGCCTAAATGAGGCCCTTTAAATATACTGCTATACTAACAATTGTGCTTTATTTTACTGATAAAATTTTCCTTTATAACAGATTTACTTAAAGCAAAATGTAAATTAACTAAACTTTCAGTTAGAAGAAAGCCTATGTTATTTCTAAATGCATCTCTGTTTTACACGACTCCAGAGAATATCAAAATGACATTGATGGATCTCAAAATGAGATTCACTAGATCTATAAAATCTGAAACGAATTATGACTGTTAGACCAAATATCTATATATCTATATATCTATAGAGAGATATATATGTATTTTCTCACCTTTATTATTATGGAGGTATTATGGAAACTTCTTAAATAAAGAAGCTAAACAGCAAATTAATCATATTCCACTATACTGTAACATTTGTATTTTATATGACCACATTGCAGCTAAGATGATACTGCCACATTCATGAAAATATAGCGCATAGACATGTAAAGCTTACTCACTGCAGTGCACGGAATAACTTACTCTATTTGATTCATCTGCATCTTCTTCATTTATAGAACTGGATGGGGAAGGAGTGGCTGATTTACTTGCGGGAGGGGAGGGAGAAGTGTGTGGCAAATTAGTGCCTCCTAAATTTAACCCCAGCTGCGCACTTAGCTGAGACTGGTTAATGGTGGTTAGCTGAGAAGGAGGCATAATTCCCGAGTGAGCAGCATCTGCCATATGGATGATAGATCTCATGATCAGAGAGTGATCCTGGCGATACTGGGAAACTTGTGTGTGGCTCTGATCCTAAAAGAGATTGAGACACATTGAGTCGTTAGCAGTGACCACAGAGCATTATCAGGTAAAGTTATTTTCACAGGCTTACAGAACCGACACTGTCAACTTGCAGGTTGTTTCGTTTCTTTTCAATGAATTAAATGCATTTTTAATAAACTAAACGCAGCAACAGTTACCACACTTTTCCCGGACTTCACTTCTTCCCCACTTGTGGGTGGGTTTTTTTTGTGGAATAAAAACTGCATTTCCCCATTTTTAAACATCCCTTCTCTTGATGCAGTTTGAAATTCCCACATAAACAACAGGGAAACAGGCTGACTGACAATACAGGGAGAACACTGCAACTGAGAAGACACAAACTGCTGTCAAGTGCAGAAAGGAAACAAATACGGGGAGGGAATGAATATATATATATATATGTGGAGAAAAGCATCTTCCTTCACTGACATTCAATTATTCTTAGCTGTTACTAGTAACAGTAGCAGGAATAAAACAATCCTGTCTGAGTGGGATTTTAAAGTTGTTTTAAACAAAGAACACTGCCCTGCCCGGGCTCGAGTGCAGACACTGCAGCGTGCTGGAGAACCGTTCAAGTAATCCTAATCGCTCCTAAAAATCCTTATTCACAAGTACCACACAAAACTACATGTTTTTATCTTTAATCCAACAACCAAACACACGTGGAAGTGGCAAGGTATGTACCAATCACCAACTTTATTTTGCTTGTACTTCATGTCTCGGAAACTCAAGTGCTTGCACGGTTTAGTTCCCGCTGTTTCTCGAGGGCACAAACTATGTCGTCTTCTACATCTGCACAACACTTAGCACATTTCTAAATAAAAAGAAGCAAGACCCTGAAGTTAAAGTCAACTGGAATCTGCCTGTGAACAACTCAGTTTTGTTATTTTTTAACCGTGCATGGATCAATACACAATGAAGGAACAGTTAAACAGCAAAGAAGATTTTTAGGTAAGTGAAGAGAATAAATAGCTCACAAATTCATTCAGCAACCCGATTAATCTATAGCCATTGCTTGAACAGACAGAAACATGAGAAATAAATTAGATTTTGAAAATTCTTTCATTATTAATAACCTACATTGCAATTAGCAGCAGGTGCGATGATCCTTAACGAAATGACACAGAAGAAAACAGCAATGCTGGGAGCCCAGCACACCGCCCACCAGACCTCCACAACGGAGTCTGACCACCCCAGCGCTCTCATTACTAAGCCTGGACAAGCCCAAAGCAGTTTTCAAAAATCTGTGTCAGCACAGAGCTAAGTTTAGCCCACGTGACTTTTCTCTTCCTTTTTACTACTCTTCCCTCAGCAGAGGCGGTGGGTCTGTGCTCCTGAAAACCCCTTCTTGGACGGGACAAGTGCAGCCGCACAAAGAAGCAACACCGCGTTGGAAGACGCGCGCCCTGCCTCGTCCATCCGATGCGCGAGAGCTGCTGCACGCTGCTTCCCTACAGCAATGCATCATATTAATTCTGAGTTTGGCATTCACGTGCCTTCCTGCCAAAGCCTACGCAGAAAAAACAGATCCTTCTTAGCATAAAAGTACATGTAGTATTGCACCTGGATCCAATGCAGGGGACGTTAACCCCACGGGCTCATGATACAGATCCTATGCACTACGTCTCACCCTCATGTTCCCCGTGCCTTCCAAGCCACTGCCAGCTTGGCTTATCATCCATACCACACCATGCTGCTTTTCCTACTTCTTAAATTCTTTTGATACTTTCAGTAAAGGAGTGTAGTTCCTTAGAGATGAATGCATGTGCCAAAAGTGGATCACTTGATACAGGAAGATCAAAACATCAGACTTAGTGACTGAAATGCCCGTTTGCCTCAGGGCACCTTTCTCTGAAAATTTACTACCGTTAACTATAGTGTCATTTTGACTATGACTTGTATTGGCAGTGGCATCTGGAAGTCATTCCAAGTCTTTCGTAAAAGGATATCACTTTCTGCGTATTACTCCATTCATTTTAGATTACAGACATTATTTTATTGCATGAAGAAAAACTCTGCTGGTAAAGCGGAGGTGGAGATCATCAGAATGACCTTCTCTCACGGAAATTAACTTTCTTCATTATTTTGCAGGCAGTACTTTCTTGGAGGTGTTCTACATCTAAAAGACTAGCTTTTGGTCCCTCTTTTTTGTTACACAACACAGGCCTTTCTGGCCTTTACGCTGAGGCGACAAAATGTGATGACGTGGAGTAAATGGTTTGTAACCCAACTCTTGTCATTTTGGTTGCATCTATGATTTTATTGAGACTAAATTCTCTTGACTTGCACTGACCCAGAATCTAATTTTATACACAAGCCCATGAATTCTTAACTGTTGCTTTTTCTGACACTGATGCTTATGTGTGCTTTTTACATTCATTTAATTCCAGTTTTTCTTTTCTGTATATTTTCCTAATTTTTTAAGCTTTTTTTTTTAATCTTAAAAACTCCAGTAAAAGCTAGAAGTGGGAACAACAACATTTTTTAACTGTCTTATCTAGCACCAAACGGATAAGACTTATATAAAAGAAAAATTTTTGTATCGTTTCCAATCTTTATCATTTATATCATATGTGCATATTATGGTAATGACAAACAATACATTTTCTGCACTTTGAATTTCAGTTATATGGCTAATCAAGGTTTTTTGTTTTAAAAAAATCACAAAGAAAGGAATGAGAATTTCATTTTTTTCCTTTGTGGTACAGTGTTGTGGGCCTCAACAACCTGTGGTACCTACGGGAAGAGCTTTCAGACAAGGAAGCTTGTCAAACATTAAAAAACCACCATTTTTTACGTTTGTACAGTGGTTTGGCAAGTAGCAAGAAGGTAGAGGAGCTAGTTCAATACCAAAATTAAAGTCCACAGCATTAGTATATAGCTCCTGAGCAAACAAAACCTTCTAAGGAGGAATCTAGAATCAAGAAAACAAAATTTCCATTGATGATGCCAACTCTTATCATTTCCCTTACACCACAGAGACCGATACTGAACCAAAAGGATCAGTAACATTTCATTATGCACACAACGTTTATCAAAAAAACGGTTAACAACAAAAATCATCTTCTATCAGGAGGACGCATAGAAATACAAGTGCACTAAAACATCCACATGCCATCCTAATTACATTACTACACCAAAATTGAGCGCTCACGTCTTCAAAATAACCCACTGAGAATACCGCGAAAATTTTAGAGAATATCATGACCTCTTTTGCATGAACTTCACCAGAAGTAAAAGGGACACCCAAGTATTATAAGCATTCACAATTTTTGTAACATTATGCAAAAATGACACATTACGTCTGCCAAAAATTCATTAACTTCTCATGCAGACAGAATCAAGTTTAGATGCAGTCTGATCTGCTTTACAGTCTTGGGTTGAGGCTTGGCAAAACTCGGTGATTCTAACACAAGTCAGGCAAAACTCAACCGCTGTTTTACTCAGCGTGACAACTGAGCAAGGACATAATGTGTGAAACGGAAAACCAAAGAGAAATAACTTGTGTGAGTCCTCTGCAGACTGAAATGACTTTGTCTCAGACGCCTCTGTTGTTATCCTACACGAGTGCCGCAAAAAACCTACGGTATGGGGCCATGTACTGCGGGGAGTGCCAGCCACCTTTCAATTACACACATGGATACAGAAGCAAAATACGGTCCAAAATGTTTCCCCCTTCTCAAAACAACTTTATGGTGACTGTATCTAGGCACCTTGGCTTTCTGTCACCACTCTCTTGCACAGCTCCCATCACACACACTATAAAGATGTTCGGCATTCGACGCACAGGCGGCCTCATCAAAGGAACCAGAAGGATATCCGTCCATCAAACTATTCCACTCTCAACTATTCTAATCTATTTAGACAGTCATGCCAACAAAGTCCTATTTAGTCACATAGCCAAAGGACGCGTCTCACGGCATATGCCAAATATATAGCTTATTTTACACTTTGATTTGTAAAAGTGTAAGTTCTCAAAAAGTGATAAAATACCGATTCTTCAGCAGCCACTGGAAAGCAAAGAACAGAGTAATGAGACTTAAAAAAAAGGAATGTGCCAACTCCCACGCTTTAATTTATACAGTATTATCAAAGGTGTTTTTCAACAATTGCTGTACCTGAGCCAGCGAAAGCAAAACATATTGTTGAGTACTAAGGGGAAAATTAGGGTAATAAAAGATAGTTCGTTCTTCTGTTATCACCTCATTAAGCATCCAGTAGTTAATACAGCTCGTAATACAGCTACTATTTATTTTGACAGATAAATGCATCCAGCCATTGAGAGATACCCTGATTTCCACTTACCTGCATTTTGAGAATCATTTACATACAATAGTTTAATCCTAGATTTCTACCCTGATATAATTTTAATCTCTAGAAACATGATATTTAAAAAAATATAACTAGGAAATGTCTTTTTAGAGCATTTTGAGTAATATTGAAGTCTTGATTAAAATCAATGCCTACAGCCTTCAATCGCTTCAATAGGCAACACCTCCAGTAAGACTCTAGCCACGTCAGCACGAGCCCATGGAAGTGCCTACAGGAAGATGCAGGGCTGGGGTCTGGCCCCGTGCTGCATGAGCTGGTTTTTTAAGGAAAGTGAGAAATCCACCAACAAAAATAACTATGCAAAACCCAACATTTATGGTTACGCTCACTGTGCCCTGGTTTCAGAAGTTGACTTAAAACATTGTATATTCTATTGGCTTGGGAATTCATCACTGTCAATGTAACGTAAGCTGATGTAATATTTTCAAGGATGTATTTAAGTTGAAGCAAATGCACTGCAATGTAAAGAGTGAAATCCTCAGTAGTCCCTGTCTGTGAATTCCTCCCGTTACTTTTGGGCAAGTCAGCGTATCTCTAGAAGAAATCCTCAATACTCTCTTTCTTATAAGTAACGTATACATAAAAGAATCCATTAATCTACATTTTTACAAGATTGGAATTCACTGCCAATCAGAACAAATCAAACTTGCAGGATGCTTTTATTTGTCAGAGATTAAATCCTTACTTAATAGAATACAAAACAGTTGCACTTGGTACTGCCACCACCGAAGTGTCCTTCCTCGCCCCCCCTCAGATCCTGCCATCAGTCACAGATCTGTCACACTGCAGTGACCAGAAGATCCACTGCAAGCAGCAGCTTTTCTCTGGCAATGAGAAAACGCCCATGTTTTACGTCACGTCTGTGTAGAAAAGAAACCCTTACCTGATTTAATTCCCAAATAAAGCTACAACAAACAGTACATGTCAGTTTGGAAAAAAAAATGATGTCTGCAGCTGGATCTAAAAGATCAGTTGGTGGCAGGAGGCTTACACACATTCTGCTGCCTGAAGAACATGAAGAACAGGCAATTTCTTGGTCTGTGTGCTCCCCCAGTCCCACCACATCAAAAATTACTCTTTTCTGTTCACATGGAGCACATAAGCCAGAGGAGGGACATGAAGAGAAAAAAACCCCAAAACCAACAAACACGAGGGCCCACTGATTTATTTCTCAAAACTGAGCAACTATCTCCTTTTGTTCTGGCAATCTCAGAAGTCTCTAGAAATCCATCTCCTGCTGTATCACAGAATTTTCTTATGCAGCTGCAACCTCCAAGTCAGTTTGATGCGTTTTATAGGAATCTTTCTGATTTACTGTCCCTTGCTTTTCTTTGGGGCCTGATCTGCAACCACCTTTGCAGAGACCCCTCAAGCGGCCGGTGCTCCTCACGCTCCCGTGCGGCGCAGGGCCGCCCGCCGAGCAGCCAGCCTGACCTGCTGCTGGGGGGGGCAAGACGCTGGGCGCCCGCCAAACCCCCGGTTAAAAGCGTTTCTGCTACGGAACCAGATTTGGGGATCGGGCAGCAGGAGCACGCGGCCGCCCGGCAGCGCGGCACCCGCGGGTGTGATTCCAAGCAAGAAGGTGCCAAGGGCAACCAGCCTGGGCACCTGGCAGACCAGCGCTGCCCGGGGCGCCGGCACCAGGCTCCCCGGGGCCGCTACTGGTGCTGCTCGTGCACGGCACGCCCAGCTATCCCTAACAAAATGCTGCGCTGCGTGGCAAAGAAGTACTAAAAGCTCATAGCTAGGACAAAAATCACACAACTACCGAACTAAGAGACGAAGACATTTCTCCGAGTAGCTTATAATTCTCACCGCAGATGCCCCGCCACCCGCGCATGGGGCGCTGGCTGTTTGGGAGCTTTGTTCTCACCCGTTTACTACCCTGTGACCCCGTAGGGTCCTCATGCAGCCCCCAAAGTGGGCTGAAGGGGTAATACTTCTTGGCTGCCTTGGCTGCCGTGGGGTCCTGCCCTGGAAGAGTGTCTGCTCTTGCCGGTGGACGGCACCACAGGCTTGCTATAGCCCTCCACCCACCCACAGTAGCTGCTACTGGTGCTTTAGCATCGCCTAATTCACAATTTCTTTATCATTTAATCTTCACACCATTTTGTAGAGGCCTTTAAAAACAGATTCTCCACTCTCTTCTCCCCAGACATCTACCATACTTTAAAGCATGTTGAATCTCACTCCTTTTGGACAAGGTACCCAACAGCGTGACCACAACGCACGTGTGACTCGGAGCACAGATCCGGGCTCTCATCGGATGCGCCTGTCGGCACGAGGAGCTTCTCTCCAAGTCGGCAGCAGGAGCCCGGGTCTGCTGTATGCAAACAGCGGAGGCACGCTGCAGACGCCCTAAGTCGCAGAACGGCCGATAAATGCTGTTAGCAGTTCTGTTACAATTTCAGAGGCAAACTTCAAAGGTCCTTCTTATGCAGCAAGCAACGTGGGGAGAGGCTGCAAGGAAGCACGACAACTAACAAACGTTATCAAAGGTAACAAAAATTGTGCAAGGAATAGGGGGGACAGACTTGGGGGTTACATGGCATTTGTTTGTTTAAAAATCACTACAAGTGTTGGTAGCTATGCTCTGGGGGGGTATATTTTTTCTTTGGGTTTTTGGGAGGCTTGGAGTTTTTTGTTTGGGTTTTGTTTGGTGGTTGTTGGTTTTTAAAGCGAATCGGAACAGTAAGTCTCATTATCTTTTGTGTTACCAGAGCCGGGTATTTTTTCTTCCAGCTACCTGACAACACAGAACAATTTAAAACTCTTACAGAGACTTAGCGTTTAGTTACAGCTTGAGAACTTGAAGTGGAGGCTGAGTACTGGGTAAGCTGTCCAAGGGGAAACGATGCAGGTGGTAACAGCAGAGAGTAGCAGGAATTTCAAAGGAAGTTTTCAAACGACCCAGGAACAAGGACCCAACAAAGCCTTTGGCCAGGTACAACATAATCCAGACCAGCTGCAGCATCTGCCTCATTTGGCTGGCTTAAGCAAGCGGCACCTGATTTTAGAGTTTAAACTCAGGAGGCAGAAGAGTTTAAAGCCATGGCCCAGGCTTAATGCACAGCTGGCGTCCATGGGCATATACGTCCGCGTTCCTTCTGAGCTCGGTTCTTAGGGGTATCGGAGGTTCAGCTTCCGCTCCAATTCCCGACAGCTTCCCCAGTGGGGCGTATCATTTTCCACATATTCTTACGGCACCTCACGATATTTTCTGGAGCTGATGGATCTTGATTTAGGCATTATTAATACAAAATAGTCACATCTGTTTTCGCAGAGTGTTCTGCCAACTTTCGTGCTAAAGTCCCTCATGTTCTCAACAAGTAGGTAATAACCTACTTGCATCTATTTTTTAAATTATTTTGGTTTTTTAGCAGCAGCAGTACCTGCTATTCACATAGGTGTCTTCAGCAACTGCTGCCACTGTTTCCTATGGACAGGTCCTTTCTTATGAAGGAATGAGTTGCCTATTTTTTGAAAAGAACACCAAAATACGTTTCCTTCTTCAGCCATACCAGCTCATTAACAGACTCTATGGATGAGAAAGAAGGGAAGAGCATGTCTCTCAGAAAAGTGATTATATTACCCACACCGAGTATTACAATGTCACTGAGGACACGAAAATCCACACACTATTAAAACCCTATTATTTAGCACACCATCCGGCTAGCACCGTCTGCGTACCACGTTAAAGGCCGAGCATGTAGCTTCTGTGCAGAAGCCACCGCTGCCTGTTGCCTCCAGGGTCTTGAGCCCATTGTCCGCCTTCCCGCGAGGCGCACCGGGCTGTGCACATACGCTCTCTGAAAGGTAACTAAAAAAGTGCACAACTACATCACTAGACATAAAACAAAATATTTAACTATACACCAGTCAAAAAACAACAACAAAAAAAAGGACCTAGTAAAGGCTTGAAAGCTCATCGGCAAAGCACGCAGCTCAGCTCTGCAGGCAGGAGCCAGCGCTGAGCTCATGGCGGGCACCGGAGCTGGAAGTCCCAACCGAGTGCCCAAGGTCTGGTTTTACAAAGCGTCCGCCACCACGTGAAAGGTTCTGTGTACAGCCAAACGTCACTGATCGGAGCCGCCAGAGCATCGTTTAATTTGGGATTACTTAGTTCTGAGCTTAATTTTTCTTGGCAGCACGAGTTGGTAAAACCAGAGGCGGTAACGGCTACCCCTTCTGCGGGGAAGGTCCGATACGAACCAGACTAACACTGCTGATCTGAAACTTGAGTTTAGTAATCCACCACAGTAATCAAAGAGAAAGTAGAAATAAGAAAACCCTGAAGATAATCTCGATCTCTAGTAAGAATTGTTGCTACTCATATAAATGTATAATTAAAACCTTCTGGAATTAGTTGTATGTTTTCTATTGAAGATGACAATAAACATGTTCGTAACAATAACAAGGGCTTGTTTTAATAGACCGTTCCAGGTGTTAAACACATTAATGACCCATGAAATAACTGCTTCATCTGCAACGCATTAAACGATGTTGTTATAACATTGTATTAATTGAAAACCTACTCCATTCTCTCTAGATAGGAGATTACAGACTGGATACCAAAAGTGAGATTTACAAATAAGTTTCTTTGCAAAGTAAAATCGAACATATAAACTAGAGGCACACAGTCAGGTGAGTAGTGAAATAACTGGTTTTTGCCAATTTTAAAGCAACATTTTAAGCTTTTCTTCTTGCAATCTTCTGTTAATCTATTCATTAACAGCTAATTAGTAATTTGGGAATTTAAATTACTGAAAAAGATTTAGACCTTGACGTAAAAGGCACCACTGTTTCGAAACATTAATACTATTTGTTGTATGCAGCCTTCAATAAGCTCAAATTTGCAACTCGGGTCTTCAAAGCCACACCACTGAGCTGTATATCTAAAAAGTCTTTTCTTGAAATAAAAGCAATAGTCACCATCATGCCTTTGATTTGAGCACAGTGCCACTCTTAAGTAGCAACGTAATTAAGGACGAGCGTATTCCACTATGAATTAGCCTTATCTGTGCAGAATCCTGAATGCACTGGCAGCACTGCAACAATTATAAAATATAAACCAGCTCAAATCTTCATCAAATAGGGAACACGTTTTCTCTAGCAGCATATGTAATATAGGGAGCAATATATGTAAAATTATCAGTCTGTTTCTGTAACAGCTGTGCTTTTTGGAATAAAAGAAAAAAATCAGACTGAAAAGAGACAATTATTTTACTGTCTGTTTCTTAGATATCAGAAAGAGAATTTTGAAATTCATCAAAGCTAACCTTCTGTTATGTACAACAGGCTAAGCTGAAAAGAATGTTAACAAGTTCAATTTTCATTCAATCAGCACTACTGCTCTCTGAAATGTTTCATTGCAGGAAAGAAATAAAAATAATCTATATGGTAATTATGAGGATGAATCCCCCAGTAACTTTCAGCTACATGAAAGGTCAGTTCTATTCAAGATATTTTATCAGTCCCCTGCACATACTCCTGTCCTGTCATTTTAAATCTGAACAGCATTTTATTTTCCCATTTACAGCTACCTGCAGAATTAAGTACTTAAGCCAAATAAGAAAAAAAAAAAAAAAAAAAAAAGAAATGTTGAATGCTGGCAAAGGCTATAATAGCATGGAGATAAATCGTTCAGCTGCTCTCTCTCAAGCCTCTGGGGCTGCAGATTTTTCTTCTCCTGGTGCACTGTGGGTATTCAAAACTTGTTCAACATGATTTCATTTCATTTCAGGCACTGCCTGAGAAAACTAAATTACAGAATCAATCATACAGAAGGTCAGAGTGAGACTTCATTACAAGTATTGCATGCTTGCATGAATATCTTTCATTTATGACTGACCCAATATGTCACAATAGCTGTCTAGTAAAAATAATCCACTTTCTGAAATTGATGTACTACTGATGTCAATGCTACTCAGCAGGCTGGGCAGATTATAGAGAGGTGTTAAAAAAAGGAACCCTCAGGAGCACAAGTTGTAGTTTTACAGAATTGCCACAGTTTGCAGATTAAAATAATTTTTCTGTGGCCAGCTCAACAGAAAACAGAGCACCAATTAAAATATCGGGGGTTGATTTTTAATGAGGATATCGCTGTTGACTTCCACTTATTTATATTCAAGTATTTATAGGGATAATATTTGCATCATGTAAATCCATGTGTTCTTTCAAGTCAAATGTACATCAGCACTCCATTTTTCAGTGACTCATTTTTGAGCATCAGGATTTTATTTGCATATTATTAATATATGAAAATTAATTAAACTGCCTCCATTTTATCTCCTCTTTTTGTTGCTGTTTTATGCTTTTGAAAGTAGAAGAACACTGTTAAGTAAGATAAATGTGCTGTGTTTGCTGCCAATAAAAACGAAGTTAATCAGCATTGTGACAAATTGTCACTCTTTCCATAGTATAATCAGCGTGCCTGGATCCAGGTCCTGTATACCAGGAAAACCCCTACTTTGTTCCTAATAGTGTGAACAATTGTTACCTCATCCATACGATCTTTTAATTATTGCTAGGCCACATCTATTCTGAGAAGTAGTATCTTTCTTGCACCATGAATGATTTTTTCAATTATAATAAATATGCAAAGACTATGTTCAAAAGATAGCGGAGGTTTTTTGTTTTGGTTTTTTTGGTCTTCCTTCGGGAAATATGTGAGGTACTTGCCGAAGTATTACAAGGTAGCTAGCCAACTCCATACCCTAAGGGAGACACAGGAGAACCTTGACATAACCTATTTTTAACCATGCCTCTGGCGATTCTGCATTCAAGTTTATAGGTGAACATGTCAGGTAGTACATAGAAAAAAGCCAAAGACACACAGTATTAATCATACTTCTGTCCAAGCCCATTTTATTTTTTCAACATTTGTGATTTAAAATCTCATGACATTTTTTCAAGGTGAAATTCTTCTGCCGGACTTTTCAACAGGGTAGGACTACATTTATCTAAATTAAATATTGCTTACAGTAAAGCTCTCTAATGCTTCACGAGATAACCAATAAACTCAATGCAGTTCATATTACAATAATTTAAGTTTGTATTCAGCTAAAGAACCTTTACTGATTAGCAATACACTATTAATACAGACTTTAAATAAGACTATCCTAATATCGCTGGATAAGAACATTGTTCTGTAAGCGTATACGAACATCATAATTATTTTACAACCCCATCTTTAGTTCTTTCAGATATAGTAAATTCAATTGACCATGAAATGAAATTTCATAGTCAAAATGCCTCCTTTACATTTTTTTTATTGCTGCAATAAAGTTTTTATAGCTCCAAGGCAAGGTAATTCATGAACTGTCTAATTTAAAGATTAATTCTAATATTATTAATAAATATTTACCAGTTTAATAAAGTGCACTTTTTCACATAAAATATGATATAATGTTTTCATTTTCTATTTTTGAAATACAGATTAACTGCTGGAAAATTTGAGTACTGAAGAGAGCTCTATGAATTCAGGGCAAACCTATGCAAGAACCCTCTGTTAATGTTTTTCAACTTGCTGAAGCTACCCAGCATTTATGAGCAGAAGAGAAAAAGACAACTGACTAATAAACAACTGCAGGACTCCATCTCACAGTATAAAACAAATCAAGCAGTTGTGGGGAAGTGTCTGACACACAAACCTCCCTGTGCAGCTCCTCCATATCAAACCACTCAATCCCTCATCAATTATCTGCAGCAAAACTAAAGTTCCCAGCCCAGAGCTTTGAAGCAGCCGTCACCCTAGAAAATACCACTGGACTACTGGGATAAGATCTCTAGATCTTCTCTTTGACGTATACAGGAACAAATTCTTACCACTGAAGTCAATGTAAACCATGCCATTAATTTCTACGTTGCACAGTCTAGGGAAAAAAGGAAAAGACGTAAAGGCTCTTATCCAGTGGAGGAAGAGGTGGGAGAAGAGAGACCTAACCAAGAGGCCTCTTCTGGTTGGAACTGCTAAGGTGACAGCACTTACTCATGGGAGAATCACATTCAATGAAAGGATGCAAAATTAAAAGGCAAAACTGTCAGGCTACAAACCACTTAATGACATCGAGGGGATACTCATAACACAAGACTGATCCAGCCTATGGTATTTATTACGTATTTCTCAGCAAGTTTCATTGGATTCAGTGTGCACACGCTCTATTACTTTAGTTTTCAGGCATAACGTTCCCGACTCTCAGGTTTCGTTAATCTGATCTTTCTTTAGCAGTCACCCAACGTGTCCAGTGCATACAAAATCCCATGCAAAATGGCATCTGAACAGAAGCATCACATCCTTTAAGGCTTGTTTTAGGCAGTCTCTGCTTTGTTTCTATGGAATTACTGAATTCTGTACCTCCTCAGTGGTGAGTAGTTTGTGCTTAATTCTGTATTAGTGCTAGCTGCTCTTCATGACCTCAAAGGAAATATTAAAATTTGCAACAAAGCAGCAGCCTGGAGAATTCCAGAGGAATATTTGCTGTGTGTTGATTTGTAAATCTTTAATTAATTTTTGCTTGCCAGAATAATAAAAAAGAAAGAAAGATTTGCATGAAACCGTAACATGACAACACGACGATCTTTACCACAGTCCAGCAGTAAATCTGTATTTTCACTACGACAAGTTTAGCAAAGATCCTATATAAAACAGCTAATCAGAAAAAAATACAGTTGATGTAAAATATCTGTTCAAGCTAAACATCTGCTGTCTTCAATATGGAATACAGAAACTAATTCTGATCGTAACCGTTGAGTTTAAAATGCTAAGTATGATAAACGGACTCACAGCTGTGTCTCATCACTGGGGCTGTGAACGTTACTGCGCAAAGCTCAGAGAAACCCAAGCAGAGAGATCCCCCAAAGCTGAAAGGGAAATACAACAAGAAAGCAGAAACTGCCTCGTATACCCTCCCACTGAGCTCACAACCATACGATGTGTATAGAAGGTGGAGAAGTCCCCATACAGCCTTGGTTTTGGTTGTTCTAATTAACAGGAATGATCACTGGAATTAGCCTACAAGTCCCCGTCACTCAGCCTTTCCCCACACCCGGATCGTCCCTCCCCATTCTGGAGGGCTCGGAAACAGCCCAGGAACAGGAAAACAACAGGAACCGGCAGGCCCAACCTGCCACAGTCTTTCTAGTCAACAAGAGCACTGGACAGAAAAAAGTCTTTTTATGGCCCTGTATTTTTGAGTATGGTCAAGGTAATATATCCCTATCACTTCTATTACGTGTTTTAAAAAAAAGAAATCGATTCCCATTTATAAAGAGTTAGCCCACGGAATATACAGAATATAGGGAAATACGGTTTTTTACTGCTGGCATACTGTGTCTGGCTCCCCTTCTGAGCTACTCTCAATACTGCATTTTCAAAATATCCTGATGGCTGTCAAATGTAGGTCCCATACTTGAAATACAGACAAGCAATTCCTTCTAAATGCTGTAGTTCACCCCGGCCAACACAATGGTCTTTCAAGTCTTGACGCCAGTGCCAACTATATAACACATTTTTGATCTTTAGCGGCACTTGGTATGCACATGATGCCAATGGATATGGGATTCCAAATCCACTCCCAAAATTAAAATTCTGTGTTTATAAAGCCTGACTGCTTCTTCACAAGAGATCTGTTCACACGTGGTATAGCATTGCACCGTACATTAACAACCATGTTTATCTTCCTGAATCCACCAATATTAAACCCTTAACCATTTGCCAACTGCCTTAGGGAACTGAATAATAGCATTTCATAACACTGACAACACGTGTCATCATTCATACAGAATATGCCTGCACGTGATACAGTACGTTGGCAAATGCTTGGTCAGGCTACGGTACCAAGAAATCGTACAGTTCTTCCGAGAGGTCAATTAAAACTGATAGATGACACAAATCTCCGTTGTAGATTTGACAGTCAAAAGTCTGCTTTGACAGACAATAATAGGCAACGGAAACACACAAAGAACCGGACCTACCATATGCAATCCATTGCTGTGGATGACGCCGTCTTGCTCCACGAGATTTCGGGATATTGTAATAGAGGGAAGATCCAAGCTCTGGGGGGGAAACTGAGGTGTAAAGTCATTTCCTTGCACGGGCAGCTGGTCACCAAGGCCCTGAAAGGGCAGCAGTATATCTGCCATCCCCAGTGCAGGGTCCGACTCGGGCGGGGGAGTAATGGGTGGGATTTCGAACTCCTCGTCCCCAAGGCTCGGCGTATGGAACGTCTGCTAGAAAGGGACAGGACAAGACAAACCACGTTAGGGCACACTGCTCTCATCACCCACCTCCGGAGCTGCGGTCCAAATCTTGTTTTGTTCTCAAATGCAAACTCTATACGCAACAAAATTTTTGAGTTTCATATACTGAAGGGGTTTGTGGATCATTCTGATTAAAGATTTAAGTCTCATTATCATATGGCTTTAATGGAGTATCAGTATTAACAGTTTTTTAATGCGTACTTAATTAGCAACATCTGTCTTTGTTGTTAGTCTGAATATCAGCTACATTGGATTTGGCTGTATAACAAATTGCCACTTTATTGATATGTTAACAAAATAGCACAAACAGCTTACATTACTCTCACGCTTCATAAAATGCGGACAATTTTGTAGCACGCACACAACATTAATTCAACACTGACCATTCCACACCCTTTGTTTCCTTTTTATCCACTCGTAAACATGAAATATTCTAACCCTGGTCTGTATTTCTTTTCTTTTCCATCCCAAAGTACAATGCACCCTTTTAAACAAGGGTTGTAATTCGGAGGAGAGACACGTATAAAGGAGCGGGGGTGACTACAGCAGCTCCCAGCGCCTGCTGAAGCGAGCCAGCTTTGTCTGAACAGTAGGTTTGTTACAAACCAAACACCTGTTAAGATGCCTTGAGCAAAACATTTACAGCCAGTCGTCTTCAGGGGCCGTGCGTGCTCCTACGCGCGCACGCGTCCGTCAAAGGCAATCTTCATTCACGTAGAGTCTGCATCTGGCTTCGACGGTGCTGACTTTTATTTGGGAAACAAATGAGCTATGCCTACGCAAATTTCTGGTGAGTTAAATGAACTTTCAGATATTATTTCAGGTCCACTGCTACTTAATAATGGAAATTCAGCGCTTGAAATTGGGCCATTTTACACGTACCCAAATCAGGCCTGTCTTGATCAAACCATGCAGTTGGCAATCCTGAAATAGGCACTCTTGTCTTGTTCTGGACATGCAAGGCTGCTCTGGGATTTGTTTGTTTGCATTAGTTCGGGATTGGGGTTGGGGGGTGCGGAGAACTGTTTGATGTATTATTTACATTGTTTGAAAGAGTGACTTAATGCCAGTTAATTTAAAAATGGTATGTTCGGTGAAAGATCTCATTAACTGCTGCAAATTGTCATCCTTCAAACTGTTAATGATGATATAAATTAATAACCGCTTGAGAGAAGATGGAAACTGAAACACAAGAAGAACCTTTGCTTGCATATAGAACCTGTCAGCTGTCATTATTGGTCTCGCACCAGAAATGATGAGGTCCCAGACTGCTGCAGCCTGCAGTACCGTCGGAGTCTGCCGAGACGCTACCCATCGCGCTCGATCTGCGAGGCTGTAACTTAATTCTGGATGTGAAAGCTGGGCCCGGGTTAGGGAGACGTTTGACTTCCCCGCTGCTAATCTACAAAAGGTGTGAATTTTTCTTCCTGTGGACCCCTTAGTTCACAGACACAAAGGGTGGCTTGGCCAGGAGAAGTGGTTGGCTAATGAAGATAACCCTATGGCTGCATTTGCAGTTATTTTGGCACTAATGTGGTCTAGTAACAGATGCAACTGTAATTTGTGACTCATTTGCTACCCCATTACTGCTTAATGAAATCTAACATATCACATTAACAATACGGATAAACACTCATTCTTGATATGTGGCATTTGGCTGTTTTCATTACCACTGTAATTAACACTTGAAATATTATTTCAATAAATATTTAAGGTGCTTTAAAATGGGTCGTAGTAATCATGACATTGAGACAGGAAACATAAAGCAAACGTGCGGCTTCTAAGCCTGAATGTGCTCTAGGATTACACTCTCAAGGCATTATTTACAGAAATAAAATGGGCTTCTAACTCAGCAGTGCTCAAGCCCAAAATCACAGCGAGAAAGCTACGCTCATGTTCATGTAAAAACACTATAATTAAATACATTGTAATGCAGTAATTGCAAAGTTAGGTTCACGCTTTAATATGAACGCTGACACTTACTCGTATTTTTATTCCTTGCTCAAGCAAAAGGGTTCGGTGAAATCAGTATTATTATAGCACGTCTGAACCTCCCTTTACTTGACGCATTTATGCGATAGTAGTAATTATAAGAACCGTATCTTTTCCCCCATCTAACAGAATAACTCTAGGACAGCTGTGCAAATATATAACACAGATAATAATACAATCTTTTACTTAGAAAAGAAGCATTCATCTTACTACTTACCACTTACTACAAATAGGAGAGCAAATTGATTAATACTGTAATATTTTTTAAACGTGAATTTAATTCTCACAATACAACTTGTCCAAATACGTATATACCTTTTTTAAAAAGCATGTAACGGACCTAAGATTGAGGATAAAATAGACGTAATCTAAAAAGAAAGCAACCCCCTCAGTGAAGTAGTCTTAAATCCAAATCACTGGGCTATTCAGTCTGTAAAAAGAGCCTGAATAGTGTGCAATTTGGGATTACAGAAAGGTGCTGTTATGACCAAAAGATGGTATAACATTTGTGGGATTTATCTTACCAATCACGTTTTTTAAAGTTATTAACTTTTCAAATATTTATATCTTACACATTTAAAAAAAGACAAAAAAAACCCCACAACTGTGTGCATGGTTAAATGCCATCTGTACTGAAATGTTCAAAACATTTGTTCCTTTTGATAAAAATGCAAATCTGGAGAACTGTTGTATCAACATATAACAGCCAATGTCTGACACGGTGAATTATCACAGCTGGAATTAAATTGTCTCTGAACAGCTGCTGGCAGCAGAGCTTTCATCAATGTTTGATTCAAATGTAGGAAAGAAATTCTACAGAAAGAAACATCATGTTGTCATTACAGATGGGGTTTGTGTTCATTATCACAAATAACACTGGAGCTAGTGCCAAACAATATTCCCTTATCTAAGCAGTCTCGCTGTGTAAAAAGAGATGGTGACCATTGTATAAATGATTCATAAAATACGACTTTTAATTCTAACCTTCATATTTATTGTTACACCTTTCTGCTTATTTGCTCCGAGATCGCTTTTTTAAAAAGTGTGTAAGAATACCTGCGACTGAATCACCACGGACAACACGTAAAATCAAGGCTGCCCAGTTTTCTAACCTTTCCTCCTGTTGGGAAGATCATGTATGGCACGCACCCTAGATAAATACTTAGTTCTTGCTCTCCATCTTGCACTTTCCATCATTCCCTTTCGAATAAGAGCTGTTGGTTCTTGGTGATGAGCAAAAGGTGCTTCTGTCTGGAGCTGGGGTGAGTATTAGCACGCTGATAGTCTATTAACTGGCTGTAAGGCGGCACCACTGCAACAAATCCGTGGAGCCTGTAGTTGCCATACCTTCTTCCTGTTGCCACTCTCCGAGGCAGTGATAAATACATCACACCTCCACAGCCCAGCCAGCCCCCACCAGCCCGGCCCCTGGGTTTGTTCTTGGTCCTGGTCAGAGGTTTCCTTCATGAATCACATACACCTCAGGCAACAAAGTTGGTTTTGGTTTTCTAACTTAGGAGAGTATTAAGAACCCAAATTAAAATGTTTGCGTCTATAACAGAAACTAGCACCCTAGCTAGTAATGACTATTACTATGCTTGCTTTCAAAGTGTAGACCTACTGTGCTTTTTATTTGTTCCCTTCTGTTTATAATTTTTTTCATACATAAAGCGGATTTGTTTCTATTGACATGCTATGTAAGTAACAGCCTTATGGACAGCTAAATCGACTAGTAATGGAGAGCTATCAGGTTATTTTCTTTCTCATTAAAGTCTTTATTTTGTGCTCCATAAAACACACAGAAATTCGGCACTTCACTCTTCATCCATTCAAAGTCTGTTAAATTATCACCGCAAACAGCAGAATATGAGCATAGATAAAAAAGAAAAACATCTACCTCATTTGCAGCAAGAAATGCATTATTTGCCTCTGCCATGTTCATGTAGTTGTTATTGTTTCCAAACTGAAAGAAAAATAAATATTTGGATTTTAATGCATGCCATGACAAACTTTTCTTTACCCCATCACTGGCATAGAGAAAGTTGAAAAAAACAACAAAAACAAAACAACAAACAGATATGATGTAATTTTGCAGATGTTCTTTGAAGTCAGAACACGACTGGACTCAACATTATTATTATTATTATTACATACTCTGCATCCCCAGGTCTGTACATGGAAGATACTCAAGTGTATCTCTCCAGCTTCCTTTATCCATGTAGCAAAGTCACTCCACAGACCTAGAGGTGACTTTGGAAATCAAGTGTCCATTAGAAAGAGACTGTTCTCCAGAAAAGACGTTTCAACTCTGCTACATAAGCAGTAGACGCACATTACAGTATTTCTGCAGGTGATCCTGATCCGGAGTATTGCTGCAGCTAGAAGTAGCCGGTGTATTACCGTTCCAGGAGACCTTGTTTTAAAGAGATGATGGTCAATAAGGGGAAGAACGAGAATCTGCGGCATTGTTCTTAAAATCCCATCTTCTCCCCACAAAATTAAGAAGCCAAACAATCCCCCTCGTCTATCTTTCATTCCAGCTTAGCTCCCACGCTCCCAGAGAACATTAACACCAGAAGATTCTGCAGATCAGAGAAACTGTATCATGCTGAGGCCTTGAGATCCACCCAGGGTGGAGTGGCCGAGTACCCACTTGCTCCCACGGAGGTGCAACTCCTCTCGCACCCAAGTGATCTGAAAGGATCCTCCTGGATGCCATAGAGTCGTTTCCTCCAAGTTCTCAAGTATGAACATTTGTTGAAGAAGAGAAGTACTTTTTCTTTTACAGACTGAGCACAGAAAAGAAGAAGATTAGCACCATTCTGATTACCCGGCACTTGGTGTGCCTGTTCCCCTAAAGGCAAGGATTTCTGCAGGTGCTCCCGGAGCAGGCAGGCGCCTGCAGCCTGCGCCTCAAGGAGCAGGCACCGCGCCTGCCGCGCAGCTACACCGAAACCCTAACCCCGGGCTCCCACCTCTTCCCGTTTCCGCTGCCTGGCTGCAGAGCCGGCAGCCGGCGCGCCGCAAAGTACGAGCATCGAGTGAGCGAGCGGTCCCTGTGCCGTCCCTGCCGTAACCTGCCACACCACTGCTGTCACAGCCACGCTCAGCAGCGTTCCCTTAACCCCCATTTCCGAGTTCTGCAAAGCAGATTTTTTCAGGAAGGCTTTGTTTTATCTTGCCTGGGGACCTGCCGCCTGCAAACCACAACCGCGACCACCACCACCAGCAACGTAAGCTCTGCAACACGTGCATGAGGGTGGGTGATCCTGCAGTTGCACAGATCAAGCTTTCCAAGCAAGAAACTCTCTTGGGCTTTCAGAGCGGCTGAACCTGTCCCGAACGTAGAACCGCTTTGCCCCAGCTCAATTCGCCACTGCGGCACTTGTTGCCTGACTGTGTTGAGCAGGGAAGCGTTGCAGACCCCGGCTCTCTCCAGTTCCTCCAGTGTCCTACGGCCGTGGAGGGGCCAGAGCGCTCCTTTCAAGAAAAGGTCTTTCCCTGAAAACTCAAAAATCCATTTCTGAAAATAAGACCACAAGTTAAAAGGAGGAAACAAAAAAAGGGGGGAGGAAACTGTAGTGATGAGTATAGTGATAGAGGAGGAAAAAAGGAAGATGGACGCAAAGAATTGGAGCCTCGGGTACCTGATGAATTGCCTGACTGACAAAACAGGACATCCACAAAACCAGAAGACAAACATGGGAAGGAAGGAATATGAGATGAGATTCCTCATTCTGAAGTATGAAATTCCGTTTGTGTACTTACCATGCTGAACTTTCAACCTAGAACACGTTAAGCAACAGAGGCCTTAACACAATACGTAGGCTTGCCTCAAAGCTATTAAGACTCCGTTACCCACAGCTATGCAGACACTCAAGTAATGTCCTCCATTTTTTAAAAGCCCAGATGTCACCCATTTTTGGAGATTAAAAAATTCAAACAAAATTGCGCCTTCAACTTACCATTTTGGCATGTAAGTGTGTGTGTGTGTGTGGATTTGTTGCACAAAGACACCGTACTTCAGCTCAACAGCGAGATCGACAGGACAGGGTTTTTCAGGGGCAAACTAAGAGGGAAATACATGAAAAACTCGAACGGCTCCAATAGAGCTGTTCTTTCTACAGCAACAAAAAAAACCGACATCAGGTTTTCAAGTTACACGTAGGTGCGAAGGCACAACAGGCAAGTCTAGCTCGAACGCTGGGTAAGTAAGTGGGAAGAAACCCTACCCTATTTTAATGTGCTTAGCCTCCTGGGGGCTCCAGTGCTTCAAAATGGAAAAGTAGCTGATTTTTACCCTGAAAAGTAAAATTCTACACTGTTTTGATCTACGTGTATTCCTCATGGCACAGCTACTGCTGTTCTGATTGCCAAGTGGTTTTCCTCCTTTTTGTTTTACTAAAGTAAAACCAAGGGGAACGTGACAACATAATTTCCCGTTTTATTAAGACTGTGGAAGCAAACGACGTAACGAGGAATGTCAAAGCTAAAAGTTGCAAGTACATATCCTTAGATCCATTCTGTTCTTGGGCTACAATATTTAAGACCCTACGGAATATGACTGAGGCACCGATGTCAGAACCTGGCATATTTAGGCTTTTGTTAGTATGGATCATAACTAATATTATTTAAATTTATGTTTCGTCTCTGAACTAGAAATCCATTGAAGGCACGCAGCAATTATCAGCGAGTATTTCTAAGATTAAACTTCCCTGTTATCTAATGGTATCTATAACAACAAAAGAAAATAAAATGGTTATTATCTTAAGGACCTAAACAATTCAAAAAACAAATTAAGCTTAGAGTGAAATAAGAACTGGGTTAGAAATCCTCTTCTGAACAGTTAGTCTGCGAATGTAATTACTGAAGAAACTACAGCTAATCAGCTGTGAATTGTATCCATTAATTAGTATTTGCCCTGGAGAAATGAGAAAAATCAGTAACAATGTTAACACTGCAATGCACTGATGAGTACCGAAACACAGGGCCCTCGGCGTTTAGTCAAGCAGGTGGCTCCAATGGTCCAAGTAATTTAAAAAGCTCTCACCTGAAGTACAGAGCTGGAATTACAAAGCACTTCTTGCATATCTTTGTCTCTATATAAGGTTATAATTAATGGCTTTTAATTTAGAAACACTTTGTGATCAGCTGGGAACAGTTATAAATCATTCTAAATAGAACAAGGGGTTCTTGTCTATTTTAGTCAAATAATTTGGGAAAGACGTGTTTTGTGAAACGACTCTTGTTGCAGTCAACATTTCTCTCCATTTATTTTCTAAAGGATCCCTTGCTCAGACCCCTCATAAACCCCTCGGAGCACCCCTGTAGTGGACAGCGGGCATTCAAATTACAGGCGAGACCCGGCGCCGGCCCTGCCCGAGCGCACTCCCGCGGGACCAGCACCCCGTGCAGCTCCCCTTCCGCTGCGTGCTGCCCTTGGGATGCTCTGCAGATTGCCTCGCCGCAAGGTTTTGCGTAAACTTTTGCATCTAAAGACCGCTGAGCATCCTTGCTGTGTAACTACGGAAGAATAAAATCGTTTCAGCTTCCTCTGGGTTACAAACTCCTAGTTGTTTCCTCCGATTCCAGGAGTTCATCAAACTCCGTCTTAAGTTTTAATAAATAAAGCACGAGTACCGCAACTTCCTGCCGCAGCAGAGCAGCAGAAACCGTACGCACATGCTGTTTTCATGAACCGGGCTGCAAACAAACGGAACCTCTCCTGGATTCGCGGTGAATCACGGCTTTCGTTCTTCACGCAAACCACCGCGTCAAAACTACGACAAGTTCACTTCTCCACTCTTTCACCTTGCAAGGGCCATCGAACCTTGGCCCTACTGAAATGCCTACGAACCGACACGAAGACTTTGGTGACAGAGACCGGACGTTTGCTTGCTAATACCTTGCATAAAGAATGTCAAGAAAATGGACTCTTTCTAAAAAAGCTTCTGAGGCTCTTCTCCTAGCTTTGACTACCAAACCTGAAGCCCAGCATCTAGCCTTATTCATCTTTCTTAAGCAGGGACACAGGAGCCCAGACTTTTGTCTGAGCGTCTCAATGGAACAAAAAATGAATTTTTAAAATACTAGTATTTTTATGCTCAACAGTAAAATTAGATTCATCAGGCAGATACACGAGATTTTCTAAATAATTCTTCGTATAATACTGTTGCTTAGTTTCGTAGTGCAAACGCAAGGAAGAAGAAACCATTTGGAAGGGTTACTCTTCCAGCAGAGAATACCACCAAAAACATGGCATGTGAATAAATGTCCCGGATGAAAAATTCAAACAAAATATATCCAGAACAGGAATGACACACATTTTATCACCTTCTCATAACTAATCCACAGACTTACATTTTGGTTAAAAGGAATGACTGCAATTCTGTACTCAAAGGCTACATATCATATATCTGAGAATAAATTAAAAAATTAATAGTTATTACAGAATACACTCCCCCCACCCTTTTTTATTAAGGAAAGTCCTAGCCCAACCCTTACTGCAAAACAGAATTCAGACCTAGTTATCATGACACTAACAGTCCTTTCATAATTATTAATGTTTAGTCAAAATACACATCTAAAGTTTCTCAGGACGCTATCTCCATACAAAATTCTGACTGGCTTGATGCTGCACTACCGCCCGCAGAGCGAGCTCCAAACCGGCTCTGCCACAGCACTGCATAGCTGCTCGCATACGTATTTTAGACAGTTACACATCCGAATTCTATCATTTCTGATGCCAGTTTATTGCTTATGGAAAAGGGCAGCCTCAACTGATCACACTTCAGTATTTCTGCAGGAAAATTAGAAGGCGTATTTTTAAAAATATGGCCATTAATAAAGCCATTCTTTTACAGTGCGAGCACGCTCATATTTTTATGCGGAATAGTATCTACTTGCACAAATATATATTATGGCAAGGATCTCAGTTCTATCTTCATATTTGGCAAATTAATTCCTCTGAGGTTACACTATCCTTATGAGTATAAAGAAAGATAACGATCCCAAAAGATGTAATTACAGACCAAAACTAAATTACTTTGCAGGTCTAAGTACTGTATCTTAATAATTTCACCGGAGAACATCTTCACTGCATTTGGGCAGATTTGATTTTGCTGCCTGACCAATAATTACAGCTCTGGCAAATACAATGTCTGATAAGGACATCAATTAAGAATGAGCATTGTGTTATTTAAAAAAAAAAAAAAATCATCATGTTCACAGCCTGTCCGATTGAATGAAATGCCAAATTAAATTAATGGAGATTGCTAAGTCTAGCTGGCTGGTGGGGAACCATGCAGAAAGTGGGACAGCATAGACAATAAACTGTCTGTAATTAAAAGATGAGAAGCTGGACTAATGCTACTTCAGCCTGATTACTCCAAACAAAACAATATACACTAAAATTATTCTGGCAGCAGCAGTAGATAGAGTGGGAGGAGGGATGAGCGAGGGGGCTTTTTCTTTTTTAAATAGTATGAACTATCACCATCTACGAACAGCAGTGTCCTCACCAGATATATTATAGTAAATATTGGGTCTTTTTCTTATCAGGAAACACGATTTATTTTCTCAATGAAGGTAAAAATAACAGATGAGAATTCTCCAATCGTTTCAGTTCTAGATGGATTTCCAGCTAATCTCTGTAGAGGCTTTACTTTTAAGCATGATGTGTTCCTACCAGGAGCAGAGTGTTCTTTTCTGGAAGAGCAAGTCCTTCATGACAGTTTCAATACTTCAGTAGCAGTAGGTGGTATTCATATTATTTTATAAAATACAAGTATTCTATTTTTCTTTTTTTGTTACTAGAAACAACGAGGCAGACTTTAGTAGCCGGTTCAGGGATGCAACACCGCTGAAGTTGTTAGGGATTTATATCGTTGTAAGTGAATGGAGTATCTTGTAAAAACCTGAATTTTAAAACCTTGTAAATAAAGAAGTAAATTTATCTCAGAATGAATGCAGGACTGTCTACATAGAATTTCTGTACAGAAACTTCTGTACTCCTCTCGCAGGGTGCTAAAACTTTGGAAGAAACCACACACACTGCCGGATGCGAGAAGTCTTATTTACCACAGACAACATGCGGCTATCGGAGGTTAAGGATCGAGTCGCTGAGTATGAAGGAGCTGGAGAGGTGGACCAAATGATGTGGTCAAAAGGCTGTCCATTTGGGACCAAGTAAGATAATGTATCTCAGTTACATCAAAGATACAATTTTTGAAGAATTTCTTGAAGTACCGGACCGCTAGGTAACATGTGTTATATATGCCCAGTTTATACTTGAACCTTTCCGTTCATACCCTTACAGCAAATTTGCCATTAGTGATTATTATAGGATAGCACAACTGAAACCAGCTTTCTGAGACAGGTTACAGCACTACTCTTATTTTCAGTATATAATATCTCTGGAAATGGGTTCATTGCCTGCTAGGTTCTGCCTACAAATTTTCTAGGAAAGATCTTCATGTACGTGTGAAAAACTACCCGGGAAGCGTTAGCCTCAGTGACTTTGGCCACCACAACTTAATACATGACAGTTCTCTCTCTCCGTTTCTTCCACATCAGGATTCTCTGAAACAGCGGATCGGGATCCTGCGATGATCAGGAGGAAACGCAGGCCCCGGCGAAAACAACCGGAGTTCCTACGGGGGATTTCACACCAGAAAGCCTAATCTGCTTAAGAACGCGTCGCTGATGAGCAACCAAACAACAGACAGGAGCACAAAGTGTTAAAATAAATGAATTTAAGTACCCAGTTTTGCAGTCACATCCCCAATGCTGCATTTTAGGCAAATGAATAATCGCATTAGTTGATCATTAATTATTGAATCTACACATAAGTATCTGTACAATCATACGTTTGACAGTCTTTCGATATTTAAAATCTTAAACGCCTTTAATTCAGGGGACCGTTTTGATTCCAATGTTTGAGCCTTAAACATCTGCCACACTAATTGGCACACTATCGTGCTATATATATGCTTATATACGTGTGGCTACGTATGTATATACGTATACACACACATTCTCTACTCTTTACTTAGAGCCCAAAAAAATCTCAGGGGGATAAAATACTTGAGCGAGATCCTAAAGAAAAATAGACATTTATATTTTATTCATATATCCTCAAATCTCCATCGGACATACTGTTCGCAGATATTACAGATTCTAATGTTTTAGGAAAGCAGTTAGAATGAAAATATTTGAAGTTACTTTAAAAGCTTTCAGCCAGCAAATAAAAACTTCGACAATAACAAGAAAAAGCACTGACTTAATCTCTCTAATTCCAGCCAAACTCTTTAATATGAACTCCTTCAGCGAATTCCATGGCCAAAAGCAGTAACTGGATGGTATTTTGCCAAGTGTGATACTGTGCGAGTCTTAGGAACAGCAATGAAAGGAATATTTAATGGTCTCATGTTAGACACTTTCAGATCTCTTAAGAAGGATACAGTCTATAGAAGTTTTTATATGCAAGAAGTAACTCTGTATGAATATGCACACTGCTATTATTCTGTTGACTGACAGTCAAGGCAATTCAATACATGCCAGATTTTTAATGCTACTTATTCTATATTGAAATGCATAAATATTAAAAAGTGGTCCAAAGTGCAGTCCTAGTCCTAATATTTATACAAGATTAAGGTGTTATAAAATTCCTCTGAATCTTGAAAGTTCTCTCCAAGACAAACATACCAAACGTTTTGCTGTCACATGTTCAAAGAGCTTCAATTTACCATTTTGGCTCTTTGTAGACATGAATGGATTTTTCCATTTTGCCCACCTTGGCTTCAGAGGTAGTAAAATGGAGACTCAAACATGGATTTGGGTATATCTCTGCATCCAGCTACGTATACTAAGACTAGTTTTCCTCTCTAGAAGGCTAATACAAATAGCAAGCTTAGACCAACCCACTAAGTTTCACATAAAAACGTCTCCACAAGATCTACAGATGTTACTTCAAAGAGTTCTGAAGTACGTTCACCATCATCACATCCTGTTGTTGCCTGAAGCTTAAAATACAGGAGAGACCAAACGTTAAGATAAACACGTTCAGTAACAAAGCCAAGGAGAGGCCACTGTAGTTTAAGTATTTGTTTAAAAATACACGAATATTTAACAAACATGTTTCCTTTCTTTACCTTCTAATCTAGAGATGTTTGCGGTGATGAACTACAAACTCATTTTTGTGATCACTCTCATGAGCACGTACTTCGTGTTGGAGTAAACCAGATTAGACATAAATGTCACGGAAGGAATATATTGCTAAAACACAAAAAAAGCTTACTTACATGGCTAGGTCTCTTGTCGATACATATTTTTCTACAGCTTGGTAGCAATTTGGATTCCACATGAAAAAGGTCTTCTCAAATACGCAGTTTCACAGCATCCATTCAATGTATGTATTTTATCAGTTACATTTCTCTAAACAGCTCAAATTATACATAAGATCTTACTTCTGATCACATCATAGGACAGATGGCAGTTAAATTATGCCTTTTTCCACAACAGCTCTAAAGAACCGAAGCAAGCGTAAGGTACAATCGCTCCCTCTCCACGGCCCTGAGAGAGGGGGAAATGTCTCTACTCTCCATGACATTTACCAAATGGAAGAAGATCAGCAGCCTCTCGAAACGGTCTCAACATGTACACGTGGCGCTGCAAAACAACTTGCAAGAAAGACCCAACCCAAATCTATGGACCCGATCCTGGGGCTGCCCTTCCAAACTCTCTTCGCACGCGCCTCCAGGTTGCGCGAGGAGCACCGCCGCCGGCAGCTGCTGCCGTGACTGCAGGCCACCACCTTGTGCCCCGCTCAGGGACAGGAGTCCTCCAGCACACGTGGGACCCGAAAGCCAGCAAGGTCCTGAGGGAAGGCAGCACCAAGCCCCCTCCTGCCCTAATACACCAAGGTCAGCACTAAGGGCCCTTCTTTACCACCCCCTCAGCAGGGGTGTAAGACTGACTCGACACCTCTATTTGCGTATTCTTTTGCCCCCAACAGTTTAACTGCTGTACGGCATATTTTAAGTTTGTTCTGAGGGGAAAAAATGCATAAATATAGAACCGTTTTCGCCGTATGAACATTTCTGTTTCACCTTCCTCTCTGAGGCATTAAGTTCACACAACCAAGGTGTTAATCATGTCTCCCCCCAATATTTATTTTATATAAATTGTCTAAGCATTGAATCTAAGCATTTCTTAACATAACAACAGCATTTTATTCTTAGAATCCCAAGAAATAGTTTCGTATCACTATGTTCAAGATTACTGTAACATTTTCTCACACGAATTTAAAGTGATGTGATTATACTGCAATTGGGCTGTAAGTAGCTTTTCTTAGAATCTTGTATCAAATTTCACTCACTCCAGCGAAAATCCTAAATTCCATTCTAGACAGTGATTCAGCTCTACCACACTAGGAAATTATATCAAGTTTTAAATACAAAATTGATAGAGAAAGGGTGAAGCAGATGTAGACGTTTTATAATAATCATAATGGAGGATTAGTCAAGACACTTTCAGGCTAAAATCGGTACACGCATAAAATCTGAAATATCTGAACTCTCAGTCAGGCTGATACCATGGGTTCCTGCAATTTTTTCTGAAATTAAATACTTTCCACTTTAGCAATACCAATCGTAATCAAATAGAAAAGTAGCATTTTTTTTTTAAAGTCTGCATTAACCCTACTTCATTATACGCACGGCTGTACAAAGCAAGGGAGAGAAAAGCCACCCAGAAACACACCGACTCCAGCGCGGGAGTCGGCGGCGGTTGCCCTCGCCGAAGCTCTACGCTGCAGCATGCAAGCAGCAATGTCCTTCTACGTGGGAAGAGCAGGGAAGCACAGATGAGGCTCAAGGATTTCATATGCTAACCTTGTAAGAGAAGGGGCTGTACAACAAACCGACTGACACGCGCAAGAGTTGGGAATTTTCCTCAGATGAAGAGGTTTTCCAATTTGGAAAAGCTATGTGTGTCAATATAATCTAGATTACAGATGCATGTTGGAAACAGGCACATAACACATCGCTTCCCCCTGTTTCTTTATCTTACATCAACCTTAAACCTGGAGGATTTCTCAGCTATTTTTAGTTGGGGCTGGATTACAAATCCCACAGCAGGGAGTCCTGTGGAGAGTCTTCATCAACAACTAACTTTATTTAAACATGCAAGACTGAATTGGATACAATGCTCTGCAGTAACAGCAGAGAAGAATTAAACCTGAGTGGAATAATCCCTCATGCTAGCTTGTATTCCTAATTTATGCCACAGAGACTAATCAGGCTTAATTTATCTATCTTTAGCTTCCCACTCTTTCACTCCAACCTAAAGGCAATGTTTTGGGTAGCAGAAACTTCATTTTGTGGGTGAGTAACCTACTTTAATTGCATTTTCACCCATTACTACAGTCTAGCATTTTCTTCACCTAATTGGGTCAGTGTATTTCTTCTTGTAAGTGGGCACAGAAATTACTGCCGGTATCGATTGCAGCCCCTGAGGTTCTGCCGAGAGTTGAGGACACACAAAGGGTACACGGCAAATTCCATTTACGACGACTGAAATGAATAAAGTTTCAATCAAACCTTCACTCCCAGTAGTAAAAAATCAAAACCAAACCAAAACCAAAACATGAAAACTAAAATACTGAAAACTTGTATTAAGCAAATTAACGTCAGTTAAGAAAAATCAGGTTGCTCTGGTTATGGTCTTACTTCAAATGCAACCTGAGCCCAGCCTCACAAATGCAGGGCTAGAGATGTCTAGCACCATACAAAAGCCAGGTCTCTCAAGTCTTCAGGTGAACTTCAGCACTGATGGTTCAAAATCCTAACGACCACTTAGTGTTAGAATGAAGTGCATATTAAAAAGCACAACAGGCTTCTCAGTAATGTAATTTCTCCTCATAATTTTCAGATGCCCTAGAAAAAAAAAAAAATCAACAAGGTTTTTTAATATATGCCTAAAAATGGTAATAAAAGCTCTCTTGAATAGTCAAGTACTACACTTCATGTCCTGGTGTAAGCAAGCCTGAGCTCTGACGCATGCAAATTCTTGAGTTTCTTTTACTGAAGTACAGGAGACACCAGATCCTAGCGGCATTTCTGCTGCTCAAGCTCTGAAAATATTCTCCTAATTCAGTGGACTGAGATAATTCAGTGTCTTATACTATTCACACCAAAGTTGTGCAAGAAGTTGAACGTGAAATAATCAGATTTAGCTTTAGTATGAATTCGAACTAGATGTATGAATTTGTTGTAATCTCTTAATGAACTTTCTTTGTCTGAATGTTGAGAAATTATGCAAGATATTCCTAGGAATACCTGTTAATCACACGCCAGGTTAATAACTGGAGGTCAAATGGGAAAAGTCACAAGCTTATATTCATGTAGCACTCTTCAGTGTTCCTTATTAGCTGATGGCATGATGGTGAGCTGAGCTCTACAGAAACATTTCTTCCGGCATTTTCTGTATTTTTGATACAGAAACCATTCTGATGGAACTAAATAATAGTTTGTAACATAACCGTGTGCTTCTGGCAGGCAGATGCCTGCTATAACTAGCTGCAAACTACTGGGAGTTGTCTCATATTTATTTTTTATTTTGAACCTTGTAATTCTACACGACTTTTAGAACAGAAGATTTCCCAGAGATCAGACACCTTTGCATAGTAGAACTAAGATCTTGTAAAACACGATTTTGAGAGCATCTAGAATAAATTCAAAGCATACGTATTTAGATCTGCTTCCATATAAATGTCATTTTTTCATATTTTGAAAAAATGGACAGCTTGTAACAGTGAATATTAAATTTAAGTTAATCTCATAATTCCAGACCACTTCTAAAGAAAAAGGTCTTTTTCCTTTGTCTCCCATACAATCTTATGGCTTTGCCTTCCCAACAGCACGGAACAGTATATATATATTTTTATATATATGTATGTATATATGTGTATATATATGCGTGTGTGTGCATATAGGGGTGTGTGTATACACTAAAGCCCCAAATGCCCCACATCTCTCCTAAAATCAAAATGCCAAAAAATAATTTGTGTAAGGGCCATGTAGGAAAACCAGAAATCTGCAGTGGTACTCACCAGGGAAAAAATGGTGAGGGGTTATTTGCCAACGTAAATCAGGTTGTACCATCTGAATCTGACAGTGGCGGTGTGCTATATTCCAGTAACTGGAATATCATCGGTAGCTAAACTAGCTACTATAAAAAAAAAAAAAAGGCTATCAATTTTCATGTCAACATATAAATATATCATCTTCCGAGATAAGAAGAAAGTTTCTGCCATGTTGTAGTATTTAACGCCGCATGTCTGAAAAGGGGATAAGGAGGGAGTGAGGGTGTGCGTATCGACCACATCCCTTACAGAGACGTACACACCGAGTGCCTCATAAATAGCACACTAAGCTGGGAAATACCCAATCTCTGTAAATACGGCATGTCTTACATGTCCTCTAGAAACGCTTCATCATTCTCAAATCCAAATTTTCTTTCTACTGTGTTCACTCCTCCTCCGTTTCGCTCCGTACACATGGATTTGCGGAAAGTCAGGCCCTGCTCTGGTTTCTTCACCCTCTCTGAAGCACAACCCACGCTGCTGGCTTAGTAACCTCAGTCTCCTGCAGATACAGAATGGTGGTCAGCTTGTGAGTATCACAGCGTTTCAACCCCAGTAACGCAATTTTTTTAATTATCAGAAACTAAAACCAGCAATTTCACACACTCCCCTCTCACCAGAAGTTCCTGTGTCGTCGAAACAGAGTCGCTGACGTTCAGAATGAGCATCAACAACAATGAAGGAGATTTACAGCATCTCCAGCTGCCATAACATGGTTTTATGCAGCATTCAATTTTAGCTATGGGCAGCAGCGAAGACCAAACTAAAGGACACTCCGGTGACACAAAGCCATGGTATCAGCACTGCCATGTGCAGCCACGTCATTAAGTGGCCTCGAGTTCCAGAAAAGATCTTGTTGTGCATCGTGCTTCAAATCTCCACCCACGTCTTTGTTTAGTTGTTCGCTCTGTAATTCAGCATCCCTTTGCTCATGCCGCTACCACTGTTTCTGCGGTCCCACGGTGAAAATGAAACACTGAACTCATTAGGATTCGGGGAGGTAAATGCAATTAAAGTTTCTTTTTCATCGGGGGCAGGAATGAAGAGCTGAGGAAGAAAGTCCTTAAGCTAGCTCTAATGACAAGCCCGGCACATTATGAAACCACGCATTTATTTACCAACAGAAATGCTCAAATTTTCAGTAATCGTCTTGCTGGCTACAGGGGACTTTTTCGAAAAAGTCAGCTTTCACACAGAAGCTGAATTATTAGAAAACTGGCCTGGAAGGGTGTCCAGGTTTCAGCTGGGACAGAGTTAAACCACGGTGGTTAAACCACGACGAAGGGCCACGGTGGACATTTACAAATCTTATTCGCTCACTGAAGTGCGTCAGACGTTCTGTACACAATTCGCTCCTGACTAAGGAATAAAATGCACATGACCTAGTGGAAGCAGTGATGATTAAGATTTATATAACCAGCAGATCAATTATGCTTTGCTATCGTGCGCTACCGAGAAGCTTACGGGACAGAACCAAGATTAGTTCAGGACAAGGCAAATTATACACGTAAGAGTTAAAGCTTAGGAAAAGCAATCTGGCTTGTATCAAGTTGACGCTTCAGACAAGAGACTGCATTATAACAGGTTATAGTTGCAAAAATAATTTTGATTGGCATATCATTTATACTAACTACTGCTTGGAACCCACCCAGAACATGCAGCGTACTATAAACTGTTAAGAAATATATCTGTGTATTGTTCAATATTTACAATGTGCTTTATTGGGTAAATATCAGACCTGGCAGAAAAACGTAGAGTATTAAAAATAGTTCTACTTAAAAAGAATCCCCCTTTTCCTATAAAAAGAAGTATTTCACTAACAGCAGTTTATAATTTTGTTCAAAAATGTTCACAGTGAAGCTAAATAAACTTGCAATGGGAAAATTTTGATTGCTTTGTTCAGCTGCTCAAACAGATTCTATCTCTACTTATTTGCATATTTCTGAATATTCTCTTTCAGGCCCACACCATTTTTGCTAGCAAAATCAATTTTCTGTTGGACAAAACCCGAGATTTGGTCTAATGATTTTAAGCTTTTAAATAAGCATGAACCGAATGGTGTAAAGAGCTCTCCCCTTTTAAGAAAAGATCCTTGCTGTTTGGAAAGAAAAGAATTCTTTGCATTCTGTCAGCAACAGATTTTAACGTGAAGAGAGAAAAAAAATATACAAGGGCAAAACAAAAAGAGCTGCAACCTAATTATGTAGCTACAACACAGACCGATGCTAAGTTTAATTTTCAAGGAACACTGCGTACACGCATCCATATACAAAATGTAAGAAACATTCAACTGTGATATAAAAGCTTTATTATTGATTTGCCAAAGCTCAAACAATACTCATGTTTATCAAATTGTTTCCTCTGCACCTGAAGAGAAGGACTGTTCTAAAATCCAACAGTTCTGCAGAATCCTTCGCAAACACCAACCAAATGCAATTTTTTCTAGGTCTGTTCAGCTCTGCTAATAGTTATTGTTTGCACAACTGTAACTAAGTACATTACCAACTAGTTGTTCAATCTATATAAATTTGAGAAACACACATTGCCAAGGAGTGACTCATATATCAGTCTATTATATGCTACAGAGCTGACTGTATTAAACAAATCACTTTCCCTACAGCTGAAGAATAGAAGCTATATACAGAGCAGAGGTTATTGTCTAATTTAAATCTTGGCTCCCTTCCCAGAGCTGTACAAGATTCCAATTTGTGGAAATGTTACTCTCTGCTACTGCCAGAAAGGCTACAGAAAATGGTATTGGGTGCCTTCCAGAAATATGTCTGCAAAATGCCAATCAACAAGTCACTAAAGATTAACAGTATGACTGTACCAAATTAATTTAAATTATAGAAACATATGGCTAGGATGTTTGCACTGCACTTAACACAACACCTGCTTCACAAACAGCTAAGTTTCCTTCCACAGTATAAAATAATATACGTCAAACACCTTGAATCTCATTCCTATAAATTCAGGGGAAAAAAAAAAAAATCAGTTAATAAACAGTAATCAGGGGTTACCACTATTAGCTACAAGCCACCATTTTGCTAAAACTGTTCCAGTCTTGTAACAATCATTTAAGTACAGCGTTATTGTGTCTTCTCTCTCTCTCAAATTGACATTCTTAAGCAAAAGCCACTCCTGAAAGGCATTATAAGCTCATGATAAGTTAAAAGATTAACAACCACGCATCAAAAGTCAGATATCCTGTATTTCCTTGATGTGGCTTTTTCATTATTTTTATAAAACTCCTTAATATATATGATCATGCCATCAAATAAAAAAATCAGTGACAGTCTTAGAAATATTTACACATTAGTGTATGCCATATTTCAGCTGAAGAGGAAGGGAGCTGTTTTATGTTTCTCTCCACTGCTTTTCTATTATTGCCTAGCTAATGGAAATACATCAAACAAATGTTCTACAAGAGCAATAAATATTAAAGTTGACCTATCCATCTGGAAGAAATGAGAACAATACTGCTCACTTTTAGCCCAAATATGACACTGATAAATGAAGCCGTAAGATTCCATCACACTTTCAGCAACCTGGGCTAAGCGCCCACCACGTGACTCTTGCACCAGCAGTTTTCTCCATTCATCTTCATTAGGCAGTCACTTGACCTGCCTCCTAACATCCCTGTCAAATTTGAACCTTCAGGGGGCTGCTTGTACTTTCTAACAACGTGCTCTAAAAACTCTATTCCCTTTTGGAAAAAAGCTCAGATGAACATAAAAGACTATACGAGGCGTTTCTTCTGGAGAGAGAACCATCAGACGCTAGTCACCATTAAAACTGGGGATGGCGGCACTGTGCGTGTGACAGCAGGAACAGTAGCGTTCTTGCAGCCCAGAACCAACGCGCAGCCTGGCAGAAAGCACCAGTGGGCAAAGCAATCACCCTTTCGGCCATCAAAAGCCAATTACACATTCAAATGAGAATGTACGTAACCTCTTGCCACAGACGCAACTCCCTCCGTTTCCTCCCTCAGTCACCGCTTGAAGCAAGCTGGAAGAAGCAGCCATAGCATTCTTAACCTACCTTAATAAGAGCGCTTCATCACGTTAGCAGTTTTACGTTACATCCCCATTATTTTCTTTTTCAACGGTACATAACAACAGCACTGATTTGATTAGTCTGTAACGGTGAAAATGAATACCAATTCAATATGAATCTGCCAGTATAATAAAAAGCTCCTAACAGGATTCTTAGAGACCTCCTGGCAAGGCTGTTTATAACTTTATGATCACTTAGGGAAATCAGGAAGGCTGAAGGCACCAAAAGGTGTTAAGCTTTTGATATTAAAGCTAGCTCAGACATTCATGCAATTGCAATACCTTCGTTAGGGTAGATCTACAGTGTTTACCTGACAAACATCTGATGTATTGACTCCATTTTTCTATTGCACACAAGCCGCTTATCTTTTTTTTTCTTAAAAGAAGTCTTTCGAATTATAAATATTGTAGACTGTCACGGTAATGTAGCAATTAAAATACACCCACGTAGATTTCTTTTAGGCACTAAGTTCTCCAACCCGTTTTCATGTTGATCAGGTCTTACATGAGTGGTTCCATACAGCTGCTAAACGCACCAGGAACTTACTCACCCAGGAAAACATTGCTGAATGGAAGCGAAGAATGCAGAATCAGACAGAAAATACATACATATGATACAGAGAGGTAAGATGGATTTCACTGTGATCACCAGAAAATGACCAGAGACTTCTTTTATATAAACCAAAGAGAGTCCTTTCATGAGCAGGTACTTCAGTCATACTAAGTTGGATGCATGGCACTAAAATTTTTACTTCTTAAAAGCATTCAAACTGTATCTGACTTCAAGGGAAAACACAGAACATCTTATTTTCTGTCATTATTTTACAGGGTTCTACAAGTATCAGAAACTTTGCTGAAATACTGAAAACATTTCCAAAAGTATGTATAAGAAAAACTATTGACAGATGTGCAATTTAAAATCAAGACCTGACATGGGTGTATTTACGGTAGGTACCTTCATTTCTTGGCTACAGAAGACATTACAGGTAGTAACTAAGTCACTGCTGATAAGGTGGTGCACTTCCCTGCACAACGAAAGGAATGCTTGTCTATGAGCTGGAATGCTGATCCAAGCTTCTTTTTAATCATAATTACATGTTCTTACATCAGCATTAGAGCAAGCACACAATCCTTCCTGGCAACATTTTCACCAGGCTTTTACAAGACAAGGGACAATTCACAAGAAAGCCATCAGTGGCATTAGGTTTCACCCGAGCCAAGCCGGTACTACACCGTGTTAGTATTACCTCATTAGTAGCTGTGACTGCAAATGCCTTTACCAATACACACAGCCTCTCTTTGGAAGGAAGAAAACGCGTTCTCTCTTACTTGTCCAAGATTCCGAAAATTTCAGGCCCTCTGTGTTGATTCCAAGTTCAAAGTCTGTCACATTTCCTTCACTGACAACATAGGCCTTAGCCATTTTCTTTGGATGAACAGACTCTTCTTAAGAATGAACAAAGGTCCCTACGATGACAAGGAGATTGAAAAACCTCGCAAGAGGTTTTCATGTGCGGTTCAGTCTACAGCTGCTGCAGACAGTTGATTCTCAACGTAAAGCAACTTGGAGAGATCAGCTTGTGGATCCAGTGGTTCTCAAAATCAGCCACATGTCCATTACCTACCAATTCTCTTTGTCTGAGGTGACTTCTTGCAAAAGATTACTATCAAGCTAATAACGAAACAAACTGCTCTAAATGGAGCCTCTGGTTACAAGATGACAATGACTTTTCAATATTTTACCAGAATCGGTTCATGAATGAAGCCTGATTCCAACAAAATTAAAACAACTGTTTCGCCAAGGTCAGGAGCTAGAAAAATCAAAACACTGAACAATGAAAGAAAAAGGCCTGAGGCAGGTTTGTTAAAAAAAGGGGGGGGGAGATCTCAGCACAGCCCCAAATATGATCCTATGTATAGCAAGAGATACAACATTACATGAAAGTCTAAGAAGGTCTGTCAGAGAAACCACCCCTTTAGGTCTCAAAAGACCTGACGAAGTGAAAAAAGCAATCATTTCATATGCTTTCAAAAAGCCATGCACACACATATATATAGGGAGAATCCCCATATGCTAGAGGTAAGAGGGGGAAAAAAACCCAAGCAAACACCAGATATTCCAAGAAGTAGAGTCGAACGAGAAGCAAAGCAGATTTTCATCACAGCTCACTGATGTTTGCTGTGGAACGTTTCATCAAAAGCGATGACGGTGTGTTATGATAACGTCAACTTTACCATCACCATCATCTGTCATACCAGAATTATTCTATGGCTCTTGATGATGAAGTGGCTCTTCAATTCTTCAAGACTGAGAGACACTAAAGCAACCTGTAGAAGTATTTGTTAAACGCCTTCAGAAAAAAAAGAAGCAAAAGTACTCTATATTGCTTGAGTTAGGCTATGCATACATTAGTGCAATATTCTAGTCAGAATTAGCTTTTCTCTCAGTAGAAACTTCAGCAAGCAGTTGTACCTTGACAGCAGGCAACTCATCTTAAACTTCATTAACTTTTCTTCTACATTACTTTCTTAACTGCATTCAGAATGCCCTTTCAAACGCAGTTCAGCCATGAACTCTATCATTTGTAGCGCAGCATTGTGTGTGTCGAATCTTTGCAGCAGGGTTATCGCTACAGGTTAATGGATTTGTGTTCTGAGAAGCCATGATTAGAATAGATTTACTGATAGTGACCTGTGTTCTGCATTATACAGTGAAAAACATATCTAGCAGCATGATTGTTATCAACCGTCAAAAGAGATACCGAGAGCTGTGCATATAGACAACGCTAAACTCAGATGTTTTGATTACCCTATATAGGTATTGTGCGGTGGTTAAATTTGACATGTACAAATCGCTGAAGTGAAGATTTGCAAAACAACAGTATCTATCAATGCTAATGGCTCAGTTTAGAAAATGATGTGCAGGATTTCAAGCACAGCATGAATGTGTATTTAAAATATCTGCGGCACTTTAATGGACATTTTCATTAGCAGAGGTTGTAACAATGGCAAAAATTTGACATTTTATACAAGGTGTGAAGTATTACAATAATTCCGCAAAATTCAAAGAGATACATTCTTACTGTTGGAGAAGACGTGAAAAATTAAGATCCTTGAATTCTCCTCCCAATACAGCCATTCCAGTAGAAAAATCAAGCACAAATAAAGGAGTAAGTTTTCATAAAGGCTTAAGTTTTCTTGTCCCTTCTGTAAAACTTCTTAAGCACTGTTCAGCACTAAGTCATTGAAAACTTAAGCTGTCATGGCTTTTCTCTTCCTCTTATTCATTATGATACACGAGCTGACATCAAGGAGAAAAAAACACAGAAAACTCATTTGTATTTTAAGTGGACTATAGAGCTGCTTGCTATACTAGCAGGGCAGCAGAAACAGTGATTAGGAGAGCATTTAATAGTAACTATAACATTAAAAAGAGTAAGTAGTACATTCGGGGTAGAAGGCCAACTAATCACGTGGTGAACAATAACGCCTGCCGTCCGAACAGACTGCAAATACAATGCAGACTTGGACTTCCATTATGGACGCACAGCCACAGCTCCCTTGCTCAAAATTGGACTTTTAAATGTTGATTTTTTTAATAAATACAGTGGTACTGCATTGTGATACTGAACCCATTCAGTTATGAAATGTGCATCAATAAAAAAAAAAAGCTTGCAAGGAAAGACCTCAATGCACAGGTTCAAAATTTAAGCACTTCATAGCATCGTGCCTAGAAAGTCGTTGATTTCCATGAGAGCTTTACCTAGCACATTTCAAGTTCCTGCAAGGGAAAGAATTCTTTCCAAGTTAAGTTCAGTATGCTTAGAACAACTTGGGCTAGGGGGAAGAACGATTTCAGATGGTCTGCATCAGTCTCATCCACAGGTATGGCTTAGCAAAGCCCAGATTTTGACAATTGTTTGTCCACTCTTTCAGCTACTTGCAGGCGGGCGTTGCTGCGCTCCCTGAGAGTAGCAATGACTATGCGTACCAAGTACACAGCTTCTGTGGTCTACACAGCTGAGTTCTAACCATGATACTTCAAAATTCAAGTTCCCTTTTTTTTTCTCCCCAATAATCAGCCCTGAGTCACCAAACCAGTTAGTTATACCAACCGTTTATTACACTTAAAATCTAAAAAAAACCCCCACACTGCTTTCCTTTAGAGGCAGCAATATATTTGCATCTGACGTGTCATCCTCAGGATATAACTTCATTGAGCATCTCTTCCTCATTTAGTGTAGTAGCTTAATCTGCCTGAGTTCTTGTTACAGCTCGTTTAAACTGTTCTCAGGCTTTTTTTTCCTACCTAACACCTATTACGCTGGCTATAATACTTCTAGACGTGACACACTGTACTAGGAGTTGCTGATGATCATTTCCAGAACAGTGCCACTGACACGGTGTTTTCAGCTTCTCTTTAGCGGGGAACTGATCAACAGGTCCTTTTTCTAGCGTTCCTTGAATATTCTGTTAACATGGAATTTGACTGGCGTCTCCACACAGCACACTCTACCAGCTTTGAAGCAAAACATCTGTTTATGACTTGCCAAGACAATAACTCCTTGAAGCACCATCTTCCAGATTTTCTGAGGTGAACCTCTGTTACAACGAAATACTACCTCTGGGATAATAATAATGACTCCAAAACAATAACCTCTGAAAAATAAAATAATTAACCTTTTCTAATGAAACTGAAAGACTGAGCTTTTAGATAACTGTCCTAACTTCTGCTGTTACTACAGTTAGATAGACTGCCCTAAAGGCTGTAGTTCCAAAGCCTGAAAGTTGTCACACCACTGGGCAACGCACTAACCATCACTTGCTCAATGTGATAGGACAATTCATCCCATTCCACTCAAGCAAGCGCTTTCAGGATGCTGTTCCAAAGCACATTAAACTCATTTCTGTAGTAAAGATGTCAAGTACTGTCTACAGAAGAACATCTTCTTACACGGAACCACACTATGCTAAAACCAACCAACCAACCAACAAAACCCAAACATGAGTAAGACAGAATTCTGGCATTTGCTGAACTGAAGCACCAACCTTACCAAGTTTTTGTTACCCAGACACCTACAAAAGGCCTCAGATGTTACTGACTATGAAATATGGATCCTTTATTTTCAAAAATCCAGATGCTACAAATAAGCTGCCTTGAAAAAAAGCAGTATTTTGAATGCCAAGTAACAAATTTTATGTAATGTGATGCAGAACGCACACTTTGGTGTTTTTCAGGAAAACATTCATACACATTACCTGTTTTTATAGGGCTTAGTGTATTTTGAAGTCTACATAAGAAAAAAGCATAAGCAGAATATTTGATTTTCAAAAAGCAATGTCTTTGTCTTTTATTGCTTAAGCAATTAGCTGGTAGTTCGGGTATCTTTTTATTTTGGAGGAAATTAATTTGCACCTTATTGGATGGTAAGGTCTGTTCTTGAAAGCAGAAGAGAAAAAAAAAAAATTAAGAGCACCTAAACAATGTTGAATCCAAGTAAAAGCACTTTTCTAGAAGTACAAATACCCTATGAAAAATGCTACTGTTAGAGTTACTCTAGTAACCTTGCTAACCTAAACCTGGATGTCTATGTGTGCTCATTTTGAGCTATTTTTAAAACAATGGTATGTGTCATTTACATTAGACTGAAATCTGAAAGTATCTCTACCCCTGAGCAATAACCAACAGGAAACATACTCCTGTGAATTTTTTATTTTTCTGGCACAAGAAGTTATTCTCCTATCTGTTAGGACTGATGTGGAATCACCAGTCTTGGAAGACATTCTTTTATTTGTTTCTTGAACATGATTCATTGAAGAGTTAGAGAGGCTTCAGACACACAAATGGGGTAACCTAGGAAAATCCAACTTGTGCCAAAGAGGCAGAGGGAAAGAGTTTTAATGCTGCAGTGCGATCTCCTGAGCCCAGAGAACTGTAACCAGCCTGGGGACTTTTACTGATTACAGTCCAACGCAGCTTTTTCATTTCTTCCCTGGAAGCCACTGATACACATGCAACAGTCTCAAGAGAGTTACCTGTAGGTTTTCGCATCGTACCAGGAAACGCTCACTTGGAAAGGAAGGATGGAATTACAGCTGAGAAAAAATACGTACAATTCCTAATTCTGCCACCTGAGTCTGCACGACCTCGATCAAGTTACTTAACCTCTCTATAGCTCTTGGCCCCGAGCGTCTAATGAAAATAATAAAACTTCTAACATCACAGGGTATATAGATTTTAGGTAACACTAAACTTCAAGGACTTCTGTTCCAAAGGCAAAGAGTATAAGCCAAAAGCACTAAAATCTGTAAGGATAAAGGATAAATCAGGCTCCGAAATTTAATCAACAGGTCATATGTTAATATCCCGTTAGGTATCAAATCAAGGAGGAAAAGAGTAGTAGTAATATTCACACAGCCTCTATTTACAGAAAATTGCTGATTAGAAACCCACTCTTTAAATAAGCTCCTACTTCTGTTATCTAACGCTTGTTAGACAACCGTAAAACAACAACAGTAAGCCACACGCTTACAGGTTGAGTTAAGATGCAGTAGTTTGTCTTCGGAGACAGCCTGGCACTTGTTTGCTGCTTAAGCGTAGCAGTGCTGTGTGTAAAACATGGTCCCCTCCGCTGGCTTAGGGCCAGAGCTGCGAAGCGCTGTCTTTTGATTCCTGCCTGCGCATAACCTCAGGCACCCGAGCGCCAGGACAGAGGCTACGGCCCCAAATGAAAGCAGGATTCTCAATCACAAAGTTTTGCTTTGATCCGGGTCTTATCAAGCCACGGTCTTGTCTTTACCAGGCTTTCTGCAAAGTGGTGGCATTGTTAGCTACCTGTAGAAACGCAGGAACTTTTTCTAGGTATAACTTCTGAGAAAAATGGCAGGTTTCTACCGGCTTTAGGGAAAAGAACACCGAAGCGGAGATTTTTAAAGCTCATAATTTTGGAATTAGACACTTTCTGTCTAGACCTCAGCCCTACACACTAGGGTATAAGCGTCTAAACCATTTAGGTTTCTAAATGACAGAAATATTATTTGGTGAATTAGTTCTTGGCACTACAGGATCACAGAATGAAACAACCACCCATAAGAAATGACTGATGGATTTTATTCTGGTAACTTATCTGGCCGACTCAAATAATTTAAGACTTCTTTTTTTTTTTCCTTAGTACAAGGATGACTATACAATGCAGAATATTAGTCATATGAAGCTATTTCAGCTGTACCTGTAGTATTCATGTGCAGCTCAACACCTCTCCCTACACATGCATACAAGTGCACAGAGCAGCAACTACTGCTGCTGCTGCCTCTGGTAGCACTAGAGCAAGCCAAGTCTGAAGATTTATGTTCTTTAAATTTTTGCTTAATTCTCTTGCACAGAGACTTTTTTCCATTATTCACCTTGATGATTTAAAATATAAGTGATACTGCCTTCGAGTTAGTGAATTTTATAAACTGTTTATAGAGCTTAAGAACGGCCGCTCCCTCCGAGCCAACAAATAATGGCTGTTAACACTGGTGTGAGACCACAGTCGATGTCCAGAGCCATTCCTTCACGCAGGTAAGGATTCAGAACCCACTCCACTACTGTTGAATCCAGTTTTATTCTGGTGTGAAGGTGCTGGTTTCATTTTAATCTAGGTAGTACCTGAAGGTGTATTTCCACTGCATAGCCCTGCATGGAGAAGGCATAAAAAGCCAGGAATGTTCAATGCAAGATAACGTCTGTATCTTAAACTCGTGTTATATATGCTATTTATTTATATTACACACGGCACAAGTGGCAGACCGAGCTCATTGAGCCTGAAGCCAGCACTGACATGCAGCCTTCCTGTAGATGAAAGCCAATGCTGTCCAGAGCTAGAAGCTTTTGCTTCACTCCTGTGAGCTAGATAAGGTGACGCTGAAGCTTCCGAAAGGTTGCCGACGACAGAGGAAGGAAGTGTAGAAACTGCTGTGCTGGAAAATTGCGCTGCAATAGAATAAATCATAGCAGAGCCACAGGAGTTGCCTTTGTCTCCTTGCCATTTTTGCTAAGAGAATGAAACAGAGGTTGGCCCAGGAGACAAACTCCAGAATGCCACATACACTGTAGGCACTAATATTTCAACTACTATCAATTACCTTGCTTACACTGCGCATCATTCCTCTGTCCAAAAATGAGGCACCTAATAGGTAAAAACCACCTCCTCGTTTTAAAGAGGTTTGCATTTTCTTTCTCTTCTAAACTGTGACTTTGAATACATTTGTTTTGACACAATCTGCATCTGGAACCAATACTCAATGCAGAACTATTTATACTGCTCTAAATCATTGCCTTGCAACGCTGGTTTTCATACTGAACTAGCTTCACTGCAAAAGGAACATTGCACAAAAAAACTTCGCGGGGCAAAAGAAAATCAGAAAGCACAAAAGATGCTACCTTTGCAGAAATACAGCATTCAGATACTAGATTACAATTAGGTTTCTATACGAAGTATTTCAGTGCACACTGTTAACTGTGCACGAACCTTTGAATTAGCATGTTGTCTTTGGTGCAGTTACTGTCTTGTACTTCAAAATTAAAACTTTTACTATCTGAGCATTAATTAATCAATGTGATTCTAGGAGTGAACAGACATCATTCAAGAGAAAGTCAGTGTTTTCAGAATGTCACAACCACTGACATTTTAGAACACTTACTTAGCTGTCTTCAAATACTGTAAGGCTATTACCTTTAGCTTACGCTGCCTTCGTAGAGCATGCACAAAAAACATGACATAATTATTACTTAAACTGTTTTACATCCGTAAACAATTTTTTGTTGCATTATGCAAAACATCTAACTATTGTGGTCAAGCAAATTTTAGTAAAAAAGAAAAAAATATATCCTTAATAATCCCCTCAATACAGTCAAGAGTATTTCTCTCTGTTAGGCCCTGCAGTAAAGCATATAGACAGTAGCACCAATTCAACGTAAGAAGCGATGTGATTGTTTGACCTTGAAGATATCAATATAGATGATGATCTTTTATAAGCCACTGTGCCAATGTGATTTACTGTGATGAATGAATAAATTCATAGCCTAATAACTTGTTGCGATACGTTTGATTTGGGACATTAAACATTGTCCTTATAAAATACTCAAAAATCCCAGAAAGTTTACAATTTTTTTTATCTCCTATCAGATTTAATAAAAGTAGACACAAACCAGCATAACATGGCTAGTCTCCATCGACAAATAAAGCTACCTTTTTTTAACAATAAATTTCCTGTGCTTAAACTAGAAACTGTCTTAAGTATGTTTATAAGCAAAGCACTCCATCTGTATTGCACCAAAGGAAATTAGTATATTCCCAAGAAAACACAACAGGAATCAGTTGCAAAACATTGCGTTTTCTTTAGTTGTCTTAGAAACCAAAAAGCATAACTGAGAAATACGTAACAGATGAGACAAAGATTTTCTCAGGACTGCAGCACATCAGATTCCCAGTTTCATTCCACAATTACTCAACTCTATACAGCCTTAAACCGGAGAAGGACAACGGGGCAGCTACCTGCCATGCAATATTGCTGTCTGCACAATGATGTAAGCAGACTGCTACTCTAGTGATTTGACTTTGCAATTCCTCTTTTTACCGTAATTATTCAGGTTTTATTAACCCCATGTAAACTAAGATCCATGTATACATTGTTAGAGCATACCTACTTTTAAAAAAAATCCTGAAACCCACAGAAATAGACATTCTGAGTCAAAACACCTGTGGATTTTAGAAAAAGAATTTGCTCCTACTTCTTACATCTTTATTCTACTATAATCATAAATGGAAACAAAAATGTCAGCAGTCTCACAAGATGGCTCAGCAATATAGGCTATAACGATACAGGACGGTAGTCAAACGTGCTGATACACATTATATATGCAGATATACTTCATATATAACAACATAGGTTACGCACAGCCACAACATGCATGAATGTATAGAAATGCGTGCAGCAGCGCCTAGAGAGATCTCCCAGAGCCCTCCGCAGATAGCGATGAATTAAGCTTCAGAGCACTGCCAGGAGGTCTCTATATATTATCATCTCTATTTTCATAGAGAAAGTCAGTGAGGGACAGGCACAATAAACGGCTCGCCCAAGGTCATACAGCAATGTAATAACTGAAATGGGATTGGAACCCAAATGCCCTGACTTTTATTTTAACAAATACACAGTGTTTCTTCTGTATAATAAAGGCCAGAAAGAGAACATATGTTAGTTTAAGAGAATACACTTGCTAGCTTACAGTAATCAGGTTTCATTAGGTTATTTAGAAAAATCTTGAACTATGCTTGGAACCATAGGACAAAAGAAGTCTGGGGCTACTAATAAAAGAACCACCACAAAATTGATAAGGACCAAACTACATTTGTACCACATCCACATCAACGTGAATCAGTGAACTTTTAATAAAGGATACAATAGCTTAAGGATAAAGACATTTACCAAAATTAGTATCTTTTACGTTCCTTACCAAGAAACTAGACAGTGCTCACTAGACATTCATAATAAAATGCAGAGGTATTCTGATGATACTAGTTTTAAATCAAATAAAATCTCCATCTAAACATATTTTCTTTAAAAAGTCACTTTCTTAATACAATAAGCCCTGAGAAATACATTTCATGCTGGAATTACTCCATTCCTTTCATGCCACAGGGAGAAGTGCAAGTAGAATAGTCCTACTCGCTTAAACCATCTCTAGCAAAGCCCAGAGGTCGTGTTAGTGAATCACACTCATGCACATACGTAACAGTCTATTTGGATACCGCTAACTTTCAAACAACCCTAACTCATAACAGTCATGGTAACGGCTTATTACAAATTACTACAGCACAAAAATTACAGATTTTCAACTACTGCTTCAAAACCAAATCTATCCTAGATTGAAATAATCAGTAGAGAGGACTGATGGAAAACAAGGCAGCAAACTCCGTATGTAACTGAAGAAACCAGTGTGGTGTCTGAAGAGACTTCTTTTTTGGCCTTCCACAGAAAACTTGTTCGGAAGATCCAAACCACAAAAGAGCCACAACCATCCAACTGTCTCTGCTGAAAGCACAGGACAACCTCCCCAAGATTCACAAACTTGAATGCATTACGCCAAATACTCCGTTCTTAACACGTAATCTTGAAGCTCTTTGCCAGGAGTGGTGAAGACGGGGATAGGATATATGTTGTTGCCCCCCACCTACCCACTGATGGTTGGTTTGTCTTTTTTTCCATGGTTAGTGACAAAATTACCACCTTACACGTCTCAAGCTCTTAAATTCTAAAGAATTGTATCACAAAGTACAGAAGCTTCATCCAAACCACAGCTATGCCAAAAGTTACTGCTTTTACTGACCCACCTATCAATTTTTCAATTTTTACGCTAGTGAAACTACTACATACATAAAGTATCTAGTATCTTAAACAGACCATTGCTGAACTTTGGATGAATGATGGATGTTACATAACGTAACTTAACTGTAAGAAGATTCTTTGGTTAATCTGCAACCATTATTTTGGATTTTGCTTTCCAAGGACACAATGATTCTGATTAAGAAAAGAAATTTACAAAACTTTGTAACAAACACAGTTTTCAATTACATTTAATAAAACTTTGGTATAAATGTCAGTAGCTGCTTATGCAGATGAATAGCACTAAATAATTAATTTAACGCTACTGAGCAAATGTCATTAACATTTTTTGAAGATTGGATGAATATTAGCTGTGTTGGTAAATGACATTTTGAATGTTTAGGGTTTTATAAGGGTGGTTCATTTCTTTATACAGCAACAAATCTTTAGACAGTGCTTCTGTCTGGTTGTAGAAAACTACAATTGATATCTTTTCCATATATACTTAACCTCCTACAGATTTATTTGATCCTCAATAATTACTATTCTCTGGTAAGAGGCATATGTTGTTACAGCACACTGCACTCCCACAAGCTGTCCACTCAGTGTATTTTAATAAATCTCTGCCAAAGCTGTATAAATTTGATCCTGTTTAAATTTAATAAGGATCAGAATATATCAAAGCACAGATTCCCATGGGAGAAATAGATATTTTGCATAGTTATTGAGTGCCCTATTCATAAATACAATGCGTAAGACCTAGACCATCAACCTTGAATTAAAAAGAAAAAGAGATTAATGTGTGCAAAGCCAGCTACTTCTTAAATAACTAGTGAAATTAGTGTTTAATAAAACATTTTTCCCTATACTACTGTTAAAGACAGCAGCACTGCTACAGTTTTAATATTAGCATTCTAATATGTTACTATTGAATATCTGCAGTATAGAAATATCTCTTCAGGAGCCTTTTGCAATTCTTTCTTTAAAGATTCCCCTACATAAGGACACAGATTGCTAAACATGTCCCCAGGTGTTTCTCTTTGGGTTATAGCTTATCCTTTTCTAGTCAGTGGGACCACTGCCTCAAGCAGAAAGAGATCAGCCACCAAGAGCCATGACTGCTCTGACAGAACCAGAACTACTTAAGGACAATGAATAGCATAAACATTTACTTGACATCCATTTTCTTCCTTTTTCTGGAAGGATGTCTGAGAGAGGAAGAAATTCTTTAATGCTCTATTAACTCTAGGTAAATTTTGGTGATTTTACATAAGACCCTACAAAATTTTGTGTTCTATTAAGTAGATCACTTCAGTGCTTGCTGTGGCAAAATACCAGGGGACATAACTATGCAAATAGATGCTGATCTAGCATCTTATGAAGATTTTTGAGGTTCGCTATTATAAACACAAATACTGCGTGTCCTCCAAATACAAATACATTTATATAATTCATTCTTCAGATCCCAATGTTTTCTTTGTTGTTGTTGTTTTAAAGAAAAACTGTTTACATACAAGGGGAAAAAAAACCAAACAAAACCTAATGCACATTTCCACCAGCACATGCCGAGAAAACACCTGATAGCTGCTAGTTATAGAAACAATTCATCAGCCTTCTGCAGGAAAGCTGCAGTCCTTATCATTGGTTTCTATTGGTAATTGCCTATATAACTGTGTATATGACCTACCACTTTCAAAATAGCTCCACTTTCTCCCATCATCTTTGATGTTTACATGATAATAGGTAGGGAAAAGAAATGAGACTATATTTACCCTGAATTAAAATTCATATTTTTCAGAGTAAGAGCATGAAAGTCAAGAGACAAATCACTTTACAAGGAGTAGAGATCTTTCCCAAGGGGAAAAAAAAGTAATAATGTACTAAATCAATTTGCCATTGTTTCACAAGTCAGCCACTGAGAAGGAAATCAGAGACAGCTGAAATTAATGGGAGTTTTGCCACTGCCTTCAACAGGCCAAAGATGTCATCCTCAGTATTTCACTGTACACAGAAGCCCGATGGCAGAATTAGTACAGCTTTATGAAGTACAGTACAACATAAGTCAATCCATCAAAGTGAAGCCAATCATATCATCACTCAATCATTGTTCCCACTCACATCTATGGTAAGATTCATTGTTGTTTTCTTTTCCCTTTACCGTCATATAGGTGTTGGAGCTGGGAAAAACCTCAGCCGTGTTTGTCAGCAATATTCCTTTATCCACTGTCAATATTGCATTGTTATGGTGAAAGTTGAAAATTCGAAGTATTATCAATGGAAATGTGGAAAACCACAAGACAGTCAACATGGCTTAGCCAGAATACTGCCATCAAAATCATGTAGCACTTAAATCACAATTACTTGGAATTAAGATCAAACAACACCATGATATAACTATTCATCCGGGGTAAACACATGGCTAGGTCTTTTATGTGCCACCTGTAGCACAGGGTAGCAATCTGTCTTCATTTTCCAGAATTTTAGAAAATCTTGCAGTTCGAATGGTGATAGCTTTGGATCCATTTGTTCAAGGAATTCAGTGCTTAAGCACAAAGAGGCTGAGTTAAGAGTACAGTGCCTTAATTTCCTTGCTTTTATGGGTTTGTGTCTTTCAACTTTAATGTTATTTCAACAAAGTGCTTTGTGTTTATTATGGAGATATTCTGCTGTATTTCCCTTTTCTCAGTTCATGAAATTTTCAATATAACAAGAAAAAAACAGCTCAAATTCCTATTTTGAAAACCATATTGCCATTTTTATTCAGCCGGTATTTTAATACAGCATCAATATTTAACTACTTCATTAAATGAAGTGTGACTTTTATAGTGAAAATGTCAGTCTTTGCAGTTCATTAAATTCATTTAAAGTATAGCTGCTTGATTTTTTTTTCCTGGAGGAATAAAGGACTATTAACTGAAGGCATAAACTTAGCATTAGCGTGTACTTTTTTCCTTCAGATTAACATTCAAGATTTGTAACCGTCTTTACACATTTAAGAGATTGTTTGTATCCATTTGCATTATCCTTATTTTTATAATAGATGTCATTTTTATAGCATATACAACTGTTTATCACAGTTGGATATGACCAGTAGGATGTCACAGAAGATATTAACATGTCACGTGCTATTATGAATCTGTAGAATTCTGCAAGTAGTATTAAAAATACATTATTTTGAACTGTGGCATCTGGAAAAATAAACTGTATATGATGTAAAATGTAATAACTCTTGGAATCCAACAGGGTTATGAGTACTGTTTTTCTGTTTCATAAAACATTCTTTGACAAGTATCCTTTTTCAAGGAGGGTTTCTATTAACTAATACAAAAGAACACAGGGAAAGCGTCATTTCCAGAAAGGTAGCACCATGTTTTTGCCAGATGTAAGAAATCCTGGTCCATATTCTCTAGGACTTCTGTGACTAACATCTATGAAGCCGGAAAAGCAAATTTTTTCTGATTAATAAATGGATGTGATTATAAAGTAATAAAAATAAAGAAGCTGCTTTTGAAATGTACTAAGATAGAGAAGTGGTGATACTTTCTTTTCAAACTACTACTCCTTTAAGTGTTTGGAGTCTTTCTCAGTGACAATGAAATCTCTGGTTTTGGAAGACAACCATAAGGGCTTTTTTCAATTGTAGTGTTTGGGTGTCCCCCCTCCCCAAACAAAGCAATTTGATTAGGCTGCTCTCTTGTAGTAATGAACTGAATCACTACCACGATGATTCTCACGCTTCCTACTCTCAGATTGCACTAAACAGCCAATGCTTAATCTACTACAACACAGATGGTGATTAGGAGGAAGGGTTTGGACATGGACATGTGACATTTTAAAGGGTTTCATTTTCACAACTATAATATCCAGCCTCTGTAAATCAGATACTGTCTTCTAGTGGTCTTAAATGCAGAATCTAATATACCCTACCACGTGCAAACACTCAGGGCACACATTTTGGGTACCATTACATATTGTGAAGATTTAGTTTGGAACTACGACTTTAAAAAGTATCCAATTATTCAATCTACAATTTTTAAGTTCACCACATTGCCCATTCCTCTCACACACGGGCACTTTAGCCTCCATGCAACCAGTAATTGGCATCAAACTAGAGAGGAAGAAGAAATGAAGACTGCAGTAATTGGGGATTACTTAAGTTAAAAGATTCCTTCAAGAGACATCCTTCTACGGACGTTGTCCACAAAAAAGTTTTATTTTCTAGGAAAACTACTTTACACCTCCAAATTCCCGCTAAGCTACTGTAATTCCTTTTTCTACATGTCAAAAGTAACAGCATTTATAGGAGATTCTGGTGCTTGAACTACCTTCCTCTGCATGAATTTTTTCTAAAGAGGACTACAGAAAATAAAAATTGAATTATCACATGACTATAGTTCTGAAAAAAATGAATTATAGAAGCAACACCCCAGTGACATATACAAAAAGGTACCAGTGACACATATTCCAGATTGGACTTTGAAAGAAACAGTCTTAACACACTGTTATTTTCTACACTGTTACATCTGCCAAACCAAACTGATGGGCTCTAACGAGCAATCCCTTACAGCAAGAATACATGGAGCTAAACAAAAACAATTTCTTTTAGGACGTCGTGAGTTATCGCACAACTGCAAAGGGAGAGGTATCCAGCCAGCCGTATTAAATCCGTATGTTCTAGACCTGCTAGAACTACCATCTCTCACACCAGCACCCACATGCACACCCTGCAGGACTGGGGTTCCCAACCTAGTTCTTCGACTTGAAAGCAAACTCTAGACCAACAGAGTTAAGGCAGCTGCGCTGCATATGAAACAAGGGCTTGGCTCTCCCACTGCGTGGACCTTGGAGGCAAAGGGTGAAACAAGGCCACTCTTGCCGATAAATGTTTTTCTAAAACAGTCCAAGGAGGGCCAAATTTGCTACCTATTCACCTTGTGCAATCATAGGATCATTCAGGTTGGAAAGGACAGCAGGAGATCTCTAATCCAACCTTTGCTCAAAGCACAGGCAACACTGAATTCAGGAACTGCTTACTTGGGGCTTTTCTTCAGTCAGATCTGAAAAAACATCAAGATGCAGACAATCCTTTTGGGCAACCTGTTCCAATACCCCGTTATCCTCAAAGTCTTTTTTTTTTCCTGCCTTATATGCAGCCCGAACCTCTCATTTCATCTTGTGCCTGTTGCCTCTCATCCTCCCACCATGTACCCCTGTGAAGAGCCTGGCTCCCTCTCCTCGCCGGTACTGGGGCTGCTGGCAAGTGCCCTGAAGTCCTCCCTTCTCCAGGCTGGACAAGTCCTGGCCCCGGAGCCTCTGGTCACAGGCCAAGTGTGCCAGGGACTGACCATCTTTCTGGCCCGCCATGAACCCGCTCCAGGTTGTTAATTCATGTTACTATCCACCAGGCCCCGCTGGTCCTTTTCAGCAGATCTGCTTCCCGGCCAGCCAGACCCCAGCCCGGATCTCTCAAACCAGTGCACCGCGAAAAGGTTTTGATACATTAGGCCAAGGATAAATGTATTGACATTGAGCTTCAGGGTTCTGTGATGCTAAAAGAACCTCACAGATCTCCCAACCCCTTTTTTAAAGTCCACTTTACAAGAAAGAAATAATTTATTTTTCATTTTTTCATCCAGATAGAATACTTGATTACCAATTTGATGCAAGTAGGAAGAATCATTACTTTGGATAATTAAGGCTTTGAAGAAAACTTTTACATCAGCTATAGCCACCTGCTTCAAAGTTTAACTCCACCAACAAATGAACTCACACTTCAAAATAAGACAAAGCTAGAACCTCTTTAAAAAATTGTATACTGGTTTTTAATCACACTTTAATTGCACACAATTATGTACCTGTTCCAGGACATTTTAAGCAACAGCAGCAATAAAACCTGACAATTAGAGTTTTGCACTCAAACTGCCTTATAACCAAGCAGCAGCAAATCTTTAAAGTACATTTCGGAGTTCAGTAATTCCCAGGAAATCATGCTGCAAATGCAAATAATCAGACCTCTAAAAATGGGGGTACTAGTGTCCAGGAAGAGCCATATAACCCTTAAAAACTCAAAACTAGTGGATATGTGCTATTCTTTAGTTTTTCTTCTGGACTTACATAATTAATCTATATATTCCATGAGTCTGAGGCCCGGAACTGGTTCAACCAAATGATCACTTCCAAAAAAACATTAGCCTACCACGTCCAGTGCTACAAATGAGGGCCTGTCAAAAAGCTCTGTGATTGAGCAGGTCTTTGTCTTGTGTTGCATACTATTGTACCACACGTTTGGGCCATCTCTTTTCCAAGCAATAACTAAGCTAATTCCACCCCAGTTGAAGAATTCTATAGATATTCTTAGTTATCGTACAAATTCTGCTCAGTTTTACCCTTACCTAATGCAACTTTTCAATGAAAATTAATTGGAGGAAGTTTCAATTTTATATACGTCAACCAGAGGACCATCCCAGGAAGTCACCACATAATCTTTGCTTAAAATGAACACACTACCTACATTTTGCTATCACAGAACAGGCCAGGAAAAGGAAATACACCAAACAAAATTCATAAGAGCAATTAGAAAGAGATAATAATAATCACAGAGGACAGTAGAAATTTCCCTGTAGAGGTAGGTAAGAAGTTATGTTGTTATTTTTGTATGCTGGACTAAAATCAGATACAAATGAACATCACAGGATAAAGCATAAAGCATACTTCATGGGAATGCTGCATTCTCAAGAACTTCTAATCTACATACAGAAAGTTGATACAAGAACTCTTCTAGAATGTAATTTCTTTTAAAATAATTTACTGATTTATTAAAGTCAAGCTAACATAGGAGAATCCTTGCAGCTCTAGCTGAAAATATGTATTTCATCACTATGGCTGCAAGCACAAATACTCTATAAAATTATGTATGGAGCTGTATAAAATGTATCAACTTGCTACCTAAATAGGATTATAAACTAGACTTTTCAAGGAAAGATCGCAACTATGCCGTTCCCATGTACCTTTGATATTAACCCGCAATCCATAATTTAACTGTAATCCCTAATTTACTCTACTGTGATTCCACTTTTATCATATATGTAGTAACAACTGGTACTGTCAATAGTTTTGCTTAAATTTAAAAATGAAGACACTATGTCCTACAATGGCAGACAATACCAACTGTGCGAGGGACCTGGAGTTTTCCCTCTGCCACACAAACCGATCAGGCTGTGAGTAATTACGTGTCCAAACTTGGGGTGGAGAAGCAGATCTGCAAAGAACCACGTAGTTGTAGTAGCTGCTCTTGCTATGCTGGAATATTTACAACAGCGCTGGCAGACGGCACTTTTTACACAAACACGACAACATGCTCTGTCTTCATGGATTAAAGACAAACTAACAATATCCACTATCATAATTCTCAATTTTTTGACCTTTAGAGACGAGAAACAGGTTTGCATTGCTCATGAACACAAACGGACACTAAGATGGGCTGCAAATTTTTGCAAATGTTTCATGTACCTCTCTGAAGCGTTTCTTCGTTCCGTTGTCCAAATGCTTCTTGAAAACAAAAGTTCTCATTCAAACCCCTGAGACCAGGTTATTTTTAGAAACTTGGAACTGCGGCAGATACCAGTGCGCGGAGCCCAGAGGTAAGGGAGCAGCTGATTATCTGATGTGCACTGTCAAAACACCCACATCAAGACAAACCATCTAAAAATTTGATACTACGCTTCTACAGACTGTCAAACTTCTACAAGATGTGGGTTTTTCCACCACCTCTCTCAGACACCTGAAGGCCTTTGTCTCCCCACCACCACCAAGGAAAAGCACGCCATTTCTGAAGGAAGAACTAAGCAATCTCTCCATGTTCACAGGTATCTCCCCGGCATCCATAAATCTCATTTATAATAGCATTCCACAATAAAATTAGACTTCGGACATGAATTTTCTTTACCAGCTGTTTTATGCATAACTCCAAAATTTTTGTTGAGTCTGTAAGTAACTATCACACCTACAGTTGCCTCGTCCAAATCAAAGACTCACTCGGGATCACAGAGCGCATCACAAAACTTCAATATCATATGTTTAGGAATGTAAACATGAAGCCTAAAAGAACCACGTCAAACCAGATTGAAAGGACAGTGGCCCCGTGGGCCCTGTTTTAGCCAAGCACACAGTACATGATATTGAGCATGAACCGAGAGCCTTACAAGTGAGTACCGCTCCTTCGTCCCCGCTATCCCAGGAAGGCTGCCTCAGCACCCTTCTCCTCTGGAAGCTTCTCATTCCCAGCCTAAGCTCATGGCCCGCGTTTATACAGCCACGCTTGTAACAACACTGTCTTCTCTCTCACCCTGCTGTTTCCAGTATTACTGTTAAAGCATAGATAGTTCAGGTCTCTTATGTTGTCTTTGCTTAAGAAAAATCAATACTCCAACTGTAAGGTACTTCTTTTAAAAAAAAAAAAACAAAAAAAACCACAAAACACAAGCAAGTTCGCTGCCAGACCTGCAATTTTATGTGTCAGTTCTTCCACACTTCAGAGATGAAGATTACCTACACCTTCCCAACGTGAAGCAGCTGAATGTAGCGTTTTGCTTCATTTTATTTGGTATCTAAGCTGGAGAAAACATAATAATGATTCATTTATTGAGCAAAAGTACAGACAAAACCAACTGGAGACCATTTTTATGATTTCCAGTGAGGCAGGTGTGTTGCTTCTGGTAAGGGTGAGAGGCCCGACAGAACTGGTGCTTTTCAGCAGCCAGAGTAATGCTTACCAACATTACAGCCTGTCCCCGCGTACCGTATTATCAGAACTGACTCCTTTGTTTTGTCAGCAGGTACAAAGAAGTTGCTTTATCCTTTTACGAAATGAACAGTTCAGTGCCCGAGAAACTACTACTTCAAAATACATTCTCTGAGCTGTATTTTTTCCAGCAAGTTTATGAAGCTCCATTCAAAAGCAGAAACCTCTCTCTTCTTCAAAGAGGGTATATTCCTACGTGCAAGAGCAGGATTGTACCCATTTCTTTTGAATCCATAGAAGATTTTAGAAAGTAAGGATGAGAAAGAAAAAGTTTAGTATGTTTTAAATCAGTTCTTACATAAAGTTCAGTTTGTTTGTCTCATTGATTTTTTTTTTTTTTTTTAAGATAAACGTAAATCATCTTCACAGGGAAAACTTCAGTACTTGGGATCAATAAAGCGACTGGCCTTGCTCTAGCATACATACTGAGATTCATCATCTAAAATCTTGTTATTTCTTGTTTCTACATTCACAGATCCCTGGCAACTAGAGTTTTGGAAAAAGGCTGCAGATAGGAGCTCCTCTGCCTGGGTACCAAAGCCAACCGAATGGAGATGCAAAGATAAACCTGTCTCTTTCTTCTCATCAAATAAGAACCAAAGATCAGTTCTCCAAAATGCATAGGAAATCTTTAAATGTGAATAACATGTATTTCCACCCTCTTCCCCTGCCTCCCCTCTCCAAAAAACCCCCAAACAAAAAACCCAACCAAACAACACACAGAACTGCAGGAAGTGTAGGAACTCAGGCAGACTGAAAATACTTGATCCCCAAATTGTAAAAGTTTAGCAATATTCCCTAGCCACACTCCCTCTTTCTCATTAAGGTGTTTCACAGACAATTCTCTATTCCTTTTCTAAATTAACAAACGGTCATTTCCTTTGGCACCAGAGAATGTAATGACTCGTTCCACAGCACTGTGGAAGACGAAGTAACACAGCAAGGCTCAATAAAATACGAAGAAATGGAAAAACCGTGGTCAAAAAGAAGTAGGAGATCAAAAATTTCTCGCTGCCAAAATTCTGTGCCAGATTTGTGGTGCATTGCTTGTAGTCACTGTAGCTGCAAGGTATCAATCTGAGTTGATGACTCTGAAGGACCAGAATTGATTTTCCTCCATGGAAATTGTTCCTTCTTTTTTACTTTCACACTTATTTTAAAAGAAAAAGGTTACATCCAGGGGGCAGAAAGCAAGGTGTATGCTTGGTACCAGGTCTCACCCACACAGAGAATAAATGAAACTCAGAAGATCTACAAATAACTCTATACAGTCTTAAAAGTATATGGATAGCTATTATAGTCTTATGATTTCTAGACTTTATCCTTTCATATGCATTTTAAACACTCACTCTATTAATGTAATGGTATTTTAATGGAGTTGTTTATTATTATTTTTGAGTCACAGAAACACCAAGAATGAGGCGTAACAACATAATGTTCACCTGCAGTTAGTCATAATACGAATCAAGCTCTTTATCATCACTGTCTCTCACTTATGCCTTACAATGGAATAAGCTTAAAAATGTTTATTTAGAAAAAATTCTGCATGAACACACAAATTACATGGAATATGATAGAGAGCGAGCTATAGTGGAATTCAGTTAATTTAGCAATCCAAAATTATAAGCAATAAGAAGCCCCATGATCTCCAAAGAAGATGTACATATCCCGATGTGTGCTGCACAGCAGCAAATAGCCTCTCCCCGCATTTTCCAAGCTGTGGAAGATTGTTATTGCTGATGCAGACCAATACGCTTTGTCTGCGTTTTAAAAACGTGTGACTGTACAAGAGTCACATTTTTGATTCAGCATCTTTAGTGACATGTACTAGAAGTAACAGCTGCCAATTTTTCATTACAAAAACCAACACAAAGCTCAAAAAAAAAACAAACCCCACACCCCGTTAATACATTATCAAGTGAAGAATCAGGATTCTTTTCTGGTATGTAAACTCTCTGCCAGACTATTAACAAAAGGGCAAATTCTGAGACCTTCCTTGAAAAACAGCTATTTACTAGCGACAAGAATACAGGAAGATAGGCAGCATACTTGTGTGACGTTATTGCCAGCAATGTATTTGTGCTGATAGAAGTCAAAGCCAATCTTCACCATCCTTACTCACACACTTTCTAACAGAGAAGACAGAAAAAGGCTGCTATCCTATCACAAGTTGTCTGCCGACTAGATTTAGAAAAACACTTTCCTACTTAAACTGGTCAAGCTGTAGTTGCAGACTGAGGCAAAATAAACGCAGAAGCTCACAATACAATTGTACAGCTGTTTTTTCAGAAGAATTACAGGTAGAAAAGCAAGATCGATCTCTAAGCTGTACACTGGACACACCACAAATCTGTGTATGCAAAACACCGAAGTGCTGTTTGTTTGCCTACTTGAATAGCTATTTAATGAACAGAACTACTATGTTTCCTTTCATATGATCTTTGATTAATCTCCCTGAGTTATATTTAGTCCTAGATTACACTGCCTGCCTTTCACCTTGTTCAGTCAGAGCTGCACGTCAGCTGAAATTCTGTCCCAGTTGTGGGTGGCTCCAAGAATTTCAGGTTTCTGCTGTGTGCCATCAGCCAGCGAGTCCAAGCCAAAGCAGGCAGCAGAGCCAAGGGGACATGGGAAAGTTGCCCACGGAATGTGCTGACGCAGAGCATGCTCCAAGGGTCCTCTCACAGAAAAGGCACCCACAAAGCTGATTCCACAAAGGCAAAATCGTAGAAGGAAGTCATCATCTCCATAAAGCATGACGGCTGGGAGAGCATGCGGTACTGAAACACTGCACTGAAGACGCTGATGCACATGTCTGATTCAAATATTACTTTAAAAAGACCAAGGTAAGACAACGATCAGAACTGAGAATGCACCTATGTAGAGTTTGTCAAATCCCTGAACCAACAATTACATATTTTCAACAAGCCATACGATACCCTACGCACCTTACAGACATCATCCAAGATCCCAACGCAAAGCTCTTAAGTTAAAAAACTCTTAGACAACGGTACGAGAACAAAACAAAGGTGGCCTTCCTTACTAGCACTTCTGCTACGTCATAAACAACAGGCAGCTCTCTCTCATGGACGCAGTGAAGCAAGCCACCATTTAGGAAATCAGGCTGCCTTGTATGACGTAACGTCCGATTTACCACTCCACACGTACTCCTTGGGTCTCAGCTGCACCACCATGGGAGCATAAAGATAACTTTAAATAGGTTTTAAAAATATCAGAAGGAAAGGACAGCAGAAGCGTCTGCAAAACCCCTTTATTTAATTATGTCTTGCACTTGCAAATTATTCCGCAAGACAAAATAAATTGATACAAATTACTTCATTTTATCATTTGAAATACAGTTACTGGACACTCTCAGAAAACTACAGAGTGTCACATAAATATAAACATATTATTTACTGTAATGATTACTTTGTAGTGCAAATCTAAGTTAAGCTCTCATGTTTGCACCTCACAATGTGTTTACATTTGTGGTATGTCCAGTGTACAGCCCTGAGATCAGTCTTGTTTTTACTTACAGTTCTGCTGTGAAAAAAAGCAGGAAATGCATTGTAAAATTCTGTTTATTTCACCATATGTAGAGAGTAGGCTTTTTGTAAATAAATGTAAGGTTAATGTATTTCAAACCATATCAAGCAAAACAATAGGAGAAAAAAGAACCATGTTGGGTTGTGGCAGGAAACCACAACTATCAAGTTCTTCATGAGAACAAATCAACAGTGTGATATCCCACATTTACGTGACCACCTATTATCATCATCATTTCATCCACACGCTTACCAAGAACCCACAAAAGTAACAGCATTAACCTGCTAAAGCAAACAGAACGACTGTTTTCCCATGCCTAATCAAATTCTTACTTATTTAAGAAAGCAAATTGCTTAAAAAAATAGAGGACTGCTAATCCTCTATCAGCAAAACAGTTTACTGATAAAAGTACAGTTTAACAAAAGTACTGTTATTAATAACAAAGTAATACTGAAATACAGTATCCTAAACCATTCAAAATTCAACTATTTATATAACTGTAAAGAGTAGCATGAAAAGAACGGCAGATAAACAAGATCTGCTCTGAAAACAAGCTACTCCACTACACAGCAATTGGTCTTTGCATGGTTTTAACACAATTTTTCATATCAAAATTAGATAGTTATCAGTATTGTGTTGTTTAAGCATGTCCTGAACCTACAAACCTTTTTATAGTTCAGTGACTTTAAACATACTAGTTGTCCCATTGGGATAGAAAGGATGATTCATACAGCTCAGGTAGTTTCCATGCACAGGCTCCTTGGGGGGGAAAAAACCCCACCACAACCACCCCCCCAAATACTTTATTAATTTGCATATCTAATACTATTTAGTTTTTAAGTCCCCCCCTCACATTAACTGTTTACAGAATTACAATGTAAACGATATCCACTTTGAGTGCTAAACACAGAAGAGTTTCTCTTGAAAATTTTTCTGAAGAAAACCAAATGGAGAGATGAAGACAACTTGCTTCAAGTGATCAAAAACATCTGCATGTACACCTAATTTTCCACAAACCCTACCATACTGGTAATTTTACAAATTTGCAACCTTTTGTTAGGTTGCTCAATTGATCAGAACTCTCCAGAATATTAGAGAAAAGAAAATCCTTATGTAAATGTGTCTGTTCAAGCAATAGTCTGCTTCAACATAATGATTTTACATAATCATCAATTACATACTTTGTAAAGCAGAGGAGGAAAGCGAGGAGGTACCCATGCTATTGCCTCTGCAGCTCTCACTTCAGCCAGTAGCAGATAGAGTCATGCCAACAACCACCAAAAAAAAAAAAAAAAAAGCAGAAGACAAACAGATCCCTTACTTCAGAAGTTGCCAGTCCAACTCCTGGCATTTCATTCCAACATACCCTTCATTATTAACTTCACTATGTCACAACCCACTCTTTTCCACAAGATTTAGTCTTAGCTCTAACAGGTCTTTGGTCAGGAATAATAATATATGGTCATAGTGACCCAGACAGTAAGAAGGGCTGTAACTTTACAACTGCAAATATAAAACATTGAATTGATAACAATTTCTCCTATGAAATGCCAAGGGCAAGCCTGATCTAATGACCGTATAAATAAGTGAAAGATGCCCACATGGAATCAGTCTCCAATGAGGATAAACAAAGCTGAGATATAAGTGCCAAGGGAAAAAAAAAAAAGTAGACTTCTATCCATGATTTTTGTTTTTTAAATCAAACTTAAAGGGATATTAAGGGATACTTTCAACTTGCACTTTTTGAGAACGGGCTGCTTTTCTTTCCCCTCTTGATACTTATATGGGGCTTTACAACAAAATGCAGGCTGCTGGGCAAACTGATGCACATGAACTGTACAAACTGAAAACTAGATTAGATGTTTGTCTAAAACATTTTTTATTTTCAATAATGAACTAATATTGTCCAATTTTAGTAGCACACCTTTTCCAACAGAACTGAGTGTGCACCACTCTAATCACAAAACTCAGTTATTTTTAATGTGATGAAAATGAAGATAAAGTGTCTGAAAAACTTCATGGAAACTTCTGTTTGGAGAAGCGAGGTACCTGTGGCAGAAGCAGTTGTATAACGACAGTCTCCCCTTCCAGTTTTGCTAGTTCCGCAGCCCTGTAATGCCTGTATTTTCCAATATAGTGTTTCAGGTACTAACAGAGAGAAAACATTCAAAACAGAATTTGGATTGGTTTGACAGGTGCTAACATGCAGTGGAGAAGATATGAAATAGAAATCTTGTTAGAAAAATAAATAATGAATAACACGGCAGCAAGCGTGATCTCATCAAAGTCTTCATCTGAAGGGAGCATAGTGGCAAAGACCAGAAGGCTCCTGAGTGACATTGTTATCTAAAGTCCTGATTAGATTTTCACCTCAGAGTTCTCAATTTTGGTAGCAATCATTGCAAAGATACTATGGTGACTGGCACTCTATAAATACATCACACAGACAGGTAACAGTATAGAAGACGGCTATCAGATAAGAGTTTGAAGCATTTGAAAATTCAACCCTGCCATTAGGTCTGTATAACAGTACTCAATTTTACGGCAGTAGAAATGTGATTACAGATAAAAAGGTAAGATTAGTGCTGTACAAATTCTTCTCCTCTTAAATTACATTATCATCGTTCAATAGCATTAGTTAGGTTTATAGGGAGTGTCAGAATTCAACAAGTATATAGGCATGTATTAACTGTAAATTTAATAAAAGCCTGCAGCACAACCCAAAGATCACGGTTTGATTGGCCTCGCTTTGCCAGACCGTGCACAAAACTGCAACGCATGAGTCACACAACTTACAGTCGACGCAAGCTACTCTCATCTCAAGTATCTGCCGAAGAATATAAGCTGCTATTTTCTGTGTATTTTAGATTTTATTAGAAATTCATGGTAACTCATTACAGGGTTAGGCTGCACTCGGTACCTTTGCATGAAGTACAACGTTTGATGCTATGGGAATGAGGCTCTTCTCGTCCCAGGGGGTTTAGTCAGTATTTCCTCACTCTAGAGCCAGGCGTGTGAATGGGTGTCCATGTGCATGGTATGCACACGTCAGAGCTGTGATTGCTGTAAACTATCATTATTTTAAAACACACACACTACTCATTTCCACACATACTGTAAGTACTCCAGACTACCTCTAAGCATTAAACTCAAACTCCTCATATATTACCGTATGTTAGTACAAGTATCTTACTAATACAATTGTAACCCCTTGTAATGAAAACATCTAAAAAATACTTTTAAAAAACGACTTCTACTAAATATACTTTGTCTACAACCAACTCCTTATGTCTTGATAACAAATGGTATGTTCAGTATAGGAGCTGCATTACTTGAGCAACTGCAAAACTGTACACTGCACAATCCAATCAGTATCACCATGCTCATCCTGAGCAACATAGACTCTCCCACCGTTGCTGCCTTTGGCACGTCGGGGTTTCCTTTCACAGCTAGCTCTTCAAGTATGTCACAAACCTGTGGGATGATTGCTCCTCAAAAACAGCAAGCCATGGTGGGGATACCAACTATAATTTGTATTCTTGTGGACACGCTCATCTGATCATCGCACTTTCTCTTCCAAGTACTGGGAACCATATATCCAACATTTTTAGTGCTGGACCGGACAGCCAAATATTTTGACAACTTTTTTGCTCCCCAGCAGTAGTTGCCTGCATAGTCCTGAGGTTTTGAGATATCAGAGGCAGGCGAGGGCTGTTCTGGGAAAGAAGCAGTTCAGCACACTTGCCACATGTGCCAGAAGGTCAATGGGAAATACTGAAGACACAAGGGCATTCACTGAGTTGATACTGCAACAGAAGTTCCCAGTCCCTTGCTTAAAAGCAAACCCCATATTTGTGTCTCTGCTTACACATCTCTACTCTCTACTTTGTGGGCACTGCTTGGTGCTTTCTGGCACTCTCCCATCACTCGGAGCCACCTCTGTCACGGTCCGACTGCAGGTACACGCATCAGCTTCCAGCCACCGGAGACTACCCCACCTGCATCAGAGCAGAGCCCAGATGTAAACTAGCATATATGCAGGGCAGGTAATGAGTGAGCATAGAGCTTGCTATCCGAACAGCCTAGACTCATTGTCTCACACCATCTGCTATATGAAAGAAAAACCCATGCATATATAGCCACACTGAATTTGCAAGAAGAGTAATTTTCAATCGTTTGCATAACTGTAATCCATTTTTTCCTAACCACACACACTAATAGGAATGACTTATAGCCCCACTTTAGCATGCTACTAAACTACTGCTGTTTTTGCCTTACCTCTGGAAGAACAAGATAACCTTCCTGAGCTTCCTTTGTAAAATGCAAAATATTTCAGCCAAAAACATCAAGTTCTGACATTCACATATGTATGCTAGTGCCTAAATAAAGGTACGCATGTTTGAAATTTGTATCCTTCAAGGATAATCTGTGTAGAAGAGATAAACATTATAAAATGCAGACAGCTAAATAATGAAGTAAGGATTCTGAAATTTAATATAATGATAACTCAAGCACTGAGCTGTACGTGTTTAGGTTTTGGAGTTTTCTTTTCCCCTTTTCCAAACTGCATTATAAGAAGTATGGTTCTCTAATAAAGAAATGTATTTTCTGTGATGAATAGTAGTTCCCTAAATATTTTTGGTAGAAGACATGTACTTTACTCAATAAGTGAAAAAGTTTGTTTAGAAAAAACTACTCAACTATAGCAAATCTCCAAAATCATTCTCCATCTGCAGAACCATAAAAGGGCTCAAAACAGAAGCCGACTGTTTTACAACAGCTGGTGTCTTTCAACTTTCTATTGGTTTTATAGCTATTTTTTGGTGGGTTTTTTTTAGTACATTGCAGCAGGACTCTTCTAGAAACAGGCAGACCATGATTTCACTCATGCAATTCCATGAAGCAGAGGTGGATCGCAGTTATCCCAAACCACCACCAGGCAGACACATGCAGGGGTCAAGTTATGTACTCTCACACCAGCACTGAAAACTTATCAAATGTGGCCCTGATCCAGCAAAGCACTTAAGCACATGCTTTACTTTAAACATGTAAGTAATCCTATTAGAGTAAATGAGATTCAGCATAAACCACTGGACTGAATCTCAGAATACCTTGGTTGTGGCCCTGATTATGTCAGTGACTGACTGTGTAACCTTGGACAAATCTCCGTATTTCTGTGTCTTTATTTCCTCTTTTACCCTTTATGCGTGTTTATCATGTTGCACACCATCTCAACAGAAATAATCCCAATCTGGAATCTTCTAGAAACTGCCGCACTACAAATAATGGCAGGGATATTTATGTACTTTACTCCATTTCAAATGCCTGTCATGTACTCAAAGCTAATGCTCTCCCAAAAAATGCCCAAGATGACATCCCTTACCCTTAGGTCTACTTTATTCAGTATTGACAACCAATTGGAAAGCACAACATTGCTCTTCAAAAGCAGTTGTGGAGAAGGAAGCCAGCGGAGGGGTGCCCGCAGGCGTGGGCCAGGGCAGCTCCCGGGCATGGGTGCTTACAAGCGCGGGACTCGCGCTGCAGCTCCCTCCCGCCGCTGGGCCCTCGCTCCCAGGGCAAGGAGAGATCCCAAGCCCTGCCTGGGGATTCGTGGGTCAGCCTGCCACATTTCTGCCAGCACTGTACCCACAAAGGGGAAAAAACCCCTGTGCACTCCTGGGAAAGCCTCTTTAAAGCACGCAGGTGGAAGACAGCATCGTCTCGCAGGGTGCAATGCGCTTGCACTCAAAGGCTTTGTGTTCAATTCATTTAGACGTTGTGATACAAGATACAGTTTTCCACAGGTAGGCCATATGCCATCAGGTCTTAACGAGCCAGAGAATATTTCACATAAATAATTCTGCTTTTGCACATATATACAACCATGCAATGCGGTTACTCTTGCCACCACGCTTCCTGCTTCCCGGCAGTTGTCACAGGCAATGTCACTGTCACAGGGAGAATATGGATTCAGCTCCTAACAATGACGCAGGCACGGATGAGTGGGCAGGATACTCAAATGAGTTTCAGAAAGACTTGAGGTAAAATACTGTCCCCAGTAAAATCAATAACAGTTCTCCCATTTACTTCAGCAGAGTAAATATTTCAACTCTTTTTTTTTTTTTTTTTTTTTTCCCTCTGCCTTCTGGTCATCTCAGTGCCTCACAGAGTAATCATTTATTTTCCTTAGGAACACAGGGAGAAGGACCGAATGGATAGAAAGCGAGGGAGGGAGGAAAGATTTCAAAATAAATGTACTCTTTTTCCAGAATAGTAATAAAAAAACCAAACAACAAAAAACCCCAGCAAACTTACAATGATTCCTGCAGTTATAGACGATGCAGAAAATGAGATGAGATTAACACAGTTAAGATCCTCCTTTCTAGGAACTCATTCACAAATTCCTCTTCTGTCCTTGAAACACCTGTACAGCATGCTGCTGCTTTCCCAGCTGAACCAAACAAGAGCTCACAGCAACAGAAACACAGCTTTGTGCGTGTCGGTCTGCTCCGGATCAGGCCTTTTGCATACAAAGATATCTGTTACATGACACATGCACCATGAGCTGTACTCTGTTAATTAAAATATTTTCTCCTGCAGATTGGAAGCCTGGCCTACAAGACACTTGCCAAAATTAAGTTCAGGAGCACAGCAACTGAAATGCGTTTTTGAATAGGTCAAATGTTAGTTAGTTCTGACTTTTTCTGAATGTGTGCTCTGTTCTCATTGTATTATGAAAGGAATTACAGTCAAAAGGTTATATATAACTGTGCATTTGCAACAGCTTAATGGACACAATAAGCTACTGGTTTTCATAAGCCATTCAAGAGTTTGGACATTAAAAAAACCCACGAACCTGTACAGTAACCTGCAACAGAGCCTGCAAAAGTGCATACCGTGCATAACACATTAAAGTTACTGAATAAGTGAAATTTACAGTAAGCATGCTGTCAGCAAGTGCTGCAAGTTTCCAAAATTAGTTGGCATTTCAGACAACAGTGAACATTTACTATGCATTTTAGAGCTCCTGAGGTCCTTAGCAGCATTCAAAGTTAAGGTTGACGTTTCATCTTTAATTCATGCTCCTCTGTCTTTCTATATTAACTACTAACAAAGCAGCATGCTAACAGCCTCAGCACAGCGAGCATGCGCAGGGCAGGAGCTGTGCACGCTCCACGGAACGCTGGTCTGCATCTCCAGCGAACGCAGATCTGTGCCTTTCGACAACGGAGGGCAGCCACCGAATCACACTGACAAACTTGAACATCACAGCAGCTGAGATGGAGATTATCATAAAGAGCAACAGAAAAGTATGCTCAGGAGATCTATTTAAAAGCAATTTCTCTAGGAGAAAGTTTTCTTCAGCTACTGAACCTCCTTATTTGAGCCCACATGATTTCTCCCTCTTACAGTGATCTTTGTAGTTCATCAAGCTTTATCTACTCATTTGGAAAGGATTCTTAAAAAAAAAAAAAAAAACAAACCCCAAAAAAACCCCACCAGATTTTCACATAAGCTTAGACTTTGCGCAGCACCCTTCTTTTCCCCAGCATCTCATACAGTGCCTCACAAAAGGCCCCAGAGGTTGGACAAACATAGCACCAGGAAAAACACAGTGTGAAAGGGATCTTTATGTGCATGTGTGAGGGCTCATTGCTAATAGCTCAATGTGCTATTGACACATCACAGGGCAAACAGCTAAGGCTTTTTCAAAATAGCATGAGTCACAGTGTCATTCTTAATTTTGCCTTTTTCAAATTTGGGTAATTTCTGAAACAAACCATCATTAAAGCATATTTTTGTAAACGAAGGTAGCCGCTGGGAAATAGCTATCCCTTCTGCCTGTAACGTCTACTCCACAAACTACCCGTGCCGCAGAGAAGGTGTGAACAGACCGAAGCGGTACCGCAACTTCTCTGACAATCCTCCTCAAACCAAAGCGGCTGCCACCTTCCCGTGCTAGCAGCTGCGCTGCTTTCAGACAGCCCTCCTGTTTGGGTTGATCCTTTAGCTACGGACTGGCCACGACAGAGCCGGAATCACCCGGAGGAGCGGCGCGGAGCCGAAGGGGGTGTCCCTTCCCCGCCCCTCGCAGGGGCGCCCGAGCTCCCTCGGGGCTCTGCCCGACCCTCCGGGGATCCGCAAGCGGCTCCATCCCGGGGAAAAAAAGTTGAGCGCGTCCCGGCCCGAAGCAGTGACCGGCTACAGCCGTCTTTTGTTCCCTGGCCGCGGGGGAGGAGGATTCGTACCCCAAAGTTACTCGCGGCTCTTGGCTGGGTGTCGAGCCCAGCCGAAGCGCCCGAGCGCCGGGCGAAGCAGCGGCCCGGGGTGGGCCTGGGGGGCCAGGGCGAGCCCGCCGCGGCCGCCGGCGGCGGGAGAGAGGCGGCGAGGGGCGCGCCGCCCGCCCGCTCCCGGCCCCGCGGGCACTCGCCGCCTTCAACTTTCCGTGGACGGGCGTCCCACGGCCCCGCGGGCGTGCCCCGCCGCCTCGGGCTTTCGGGCACCCCCCAGCCCCGGGCATCCCCGCCCCGACGTAGCCCCAAACTCCGACTCTCGGAGAACCGGCCCCGGCAGCAGCACGAGGAATTCACACACCTTGTTGTAGCTGTAGTAGCCCAAACACTGGGCAAAGTCCAGGTTGGAGGGGTCTCCGGGAAGCGAGCTGCCCGCCGCAGCCGGGTAAAATCTTACATCCATGCCGGTGCTTTGGTCCAAGAAGTGCACTTGGAGAGACGGCCGGGAGGGTTAATACATCCACCTTCAGGTGCCTTCCCCGGGGCGGGGGCAAAGCGCCGAGGGACCGGAGCAGCGGGGCGCCGAGCCTTCCCGAGCAGCGGGGAGGAACGAGGGCCCGGGGGCGGCGGGGGAAAGCGGCGGCGAAAAAGTGCAGGTAAACAAGGGGGAGAGGAGAGAAGAGAGGAGGAGAGAAGGGGTGGGCGGCGGAGCCCAGGTGGGTGCCCGTCCGCCTCGGCGGGAGGAGGGGAGGGAAGAAGGGAGGGCAGCAGAGAAAGGGGGGGGGGGGGGGGAGAGAGAGAGGGGGCGGGCGGTTGTTTTTTAAAAGCTCAGTGCCAAGCCACGGGCTTTGCCTCCGCGTTCAGGAGCGGCCGCTGTACACAAAGGAGCCACGCGCCCAGCGCGGACGCACGGACAGACGGACGGACCCGCCGCCGCCAAAGGCGGGGGCCCGGGGAGCAGCGCGGCGCCACAGCCACCCCACGGCTGCCGGGGAGGGGGGCAGCGGCCCCGGGGCCGGTGCAACAGGGCAGCGCCGGGCGGGGCGGGCTGCGCGGCGCGGGGCCGAGTGCGGCAGAGCCGCCGCCGCGCCCGGGAGCCGCGGCCGGGCCGGCGCCCCGCCCCGCCCCACCCGCTGCCGCCCCCGCCGGCCGGTGCGGGGAGGGGGGCCGGGAGCGGCGGCCGGGCCTGCCCGCGGCCCGGGCAGCTTCTGGGCGACTAACTTTCGCCGCTGCCACCAGTTCTCCGTCCGTCTTTTTTGTTGCGTTTGGGTAGCGCGCTGCAGTGGCTGCCGGCGCTGCCTCGCTGCGTCAGGCTGGGGGCAGAAGGAGGGAGGTTTTGCGAGCGGACTCTCGAACACTGGGGCCTGTCCCCCAGAACCCGTCCTGACCTCTCGGAGTCAGTGGATGCGGGTTCAAAGCCATGCCCTCGTAGTCAGGCGGAGGCGCGGTGCAGCTCTGTCTGCGACCCTGCGCGGGGGCTTTCCCGACCCAAAGTCTTGCTCCAGAACTTTGGGAGGAGACACTAAAGCCGTACAAAGGCAGTTTAGCCCCGTGACCTGTGCCCTGCAGACAAGGCGTGAGGAAGAAGGATAAAAATACACCCTTCTATGACAGGGAGAGAATTGCCTTTCAGGTCTAGGGCCGATTCCTGTGCAGTTATAACACAACCGGAAACTTACCCCAGATTGTCTTTCAGTTTGCTCCATTTGGTTGCAAAATAGCAATGACAACACGAGTGTACAAGGTTTAACTGTACAACAGCAACAAGGCCTTCTCTGAAGGGTCGCTGCATCTCCGCCGTGGCTGCCGAGGACAGATACCTTGGGCCCGTGCTGCAGTCCCACGCGTGGCTGAAGGCTGCGTCAGGGGCTTAGTGCCCCACACGTCACGTCCAGGCACGATGTTGCGCTGTCTGGATAGATTGGGAGCCAGCTGTAAAACAGTCAACAGCTACAATGTAGAAAGGGAACATCTTCCCAAGTCCATTCCTAAAAATGTTATTTTCGATATTTATGGTGGCACAAGTAGCTCCTGCTAGCACAAGAGACACCAGATCACCCTTATTCAGAGTATTGATGCTGAAGTGTCACAGTTTGAAGCAAAGAAAGATCTCTTAAAGTTGCGTTTTGCGCTAAGAGAATTAAACATAGCACAGATATACATCACTACTTACATGGAGTATTTAGAATTTAACTTTCTAGAAAAATGTGTATGAACTGGTAAATGCCTCAGTAGAAAAGAAAACAGGCATATTCTGTCAAGTACCTAATCCAATTTTATATTCATAGTGTTAACCATTTTTAACCAAAGGGAAAAAACTGAAAAATCTACCGTGTTGCTAGAAGGGAAATGGCTGAGGAACATACTGCACACAGTGTTCGCACGAGCACACCCCATACCTGTGGCAAAAATTACTGATGCTCCTGAGAGAAACAAATTGTTTAGAAATAAAAAGACATTGAATCTGTTTTAGAATGCAACATTGCATTAGAGCATGCCTCCAAAGCAGTGATGGAGAAGTGGTAGCGTACAGGCACAGCAAACACATTTCAACCAAGGCTAATGAAGTAATACCGGCTTTTAGTCTTTGGGCGACAAACATTCCTGCAAACCCAAGTGTACCCGTTCGAATAAGCAGATTCTCAGCTGTAGGAACAGATCATTGGCACCAAGTTCGAGGTGCTCTTCTCTATTAATGCAGGTGTTTCCAGACTGCCTCGCTCTGGTTCTCTACACTTTTAACGAAATCTGAAAGCGTATTCCCACTGAATTCAGAGGGAAATTGCTTCAGTGAGGAATGATCAGCAAATGATTCCAAGTTTAGGATTTGGTCCCGCTGCCATATTGAAAGGAGCTCTGAAAGGCTGCAGTCTACGGCTCTGGGCAGCGCACAGCCTACGGAGCCCTTTGGCTGCCGCACAGTTCCCCCCTTGCCTGGCGAGGGGCTGCCCGACAAGGCGTACCGCGGGCCCTCCGGCCCAGCGCGCCTCTCCCGTCCCACGGCCTCGGCCTCCGCCCCACAGCCAGGAGCGGGCGCCTGCGGAGCCGGGGGTGGCAGAGGGGAAGCACCCAAGGTGCCGTGGAGGGCGGGCAACTCCCGCCTCTGGGTTCGAAATCTTAAATTCAGAAGATAAGCAAACAATGGTGATGGAAATAATGATGATTTTAAGTATTCTGATGGAATATACTGTTTCCAACAGTCTCTTCTGAAAAGAAAAGAACAGACACGATAGGAAAACCCCAAAATATTCCATCCTGAATGTCACCGGCACAGGAAGTTAATGTAAAATTGAAATGTCCTAAGTCAGAATTTAAAAAAATAATAATAATTTCAGCTAGGCAAAACACTTATCCCCAAAATACTGTTTGGTGAGAAGTTTTTAAATACTGTCTACTTATGCAATTATGAAATTAAAATATAGAAATTTGGTGATACTTCCAACTAAAAAAATTCCAGTTCCTGACTATAATCTAGCTTCGGCACCTCTACCGAGTGCCCAAACTAAGTCTTTTTCAGAACTAGTAAGACTGCAGTGAAATTAATGAGTGATTTAAAGAGAAAACGAAGAGAAACTGGGATATACATGCTAACTTGTTTTTCTTTTTAAACAAAATATTAGTTTTATGTGATAGTGTGCCAGAGAGAATTTTACAAACTAAAAAATTAGGCAAGTGCATGTGTTTTCCTTTCTCAACTCCTCTTCAATGATTATTAAGTAAGTAAACTTGAGTAATCTCTGCTACACTTCAAATCCACATACATGACATCAAATCTGTTTGTTAGTAACAATGTATTTATCTCAGGAGTACAGTAAAGATGGAATATGAGCCAAAGTATTTATATCTTTCTGTACATATCACTTGAAAGGAATCCAACAAATTCTTCTCTCAAGCTATTCTCTTTAAGGCCCTTCAGTAAAACTATGGCTTTGGAATTCTACTTTCAATTTTTTTTTTCCTTCAGAGCAGTTGGAATTACGAAGCATTTGCAATTTTGAGTAAGTATCCCCTTCTTTTCTGCTGGCTTAATGAAAGTAAGCATCTATCTTCAGTAAGTGGAGTACACCAGTAATTTCCCTGGTCCTGAGTGGCCTCGATTTCAAAGAAACTTTTTGAAAAGCATTGTTCCATAAAGAGCTGAATGTATGCCTACTGATGCCAACAATTATGATTCAGGCAGTAACACACAAACTGTGACTTTGTTCCATCTTGAGCTATACTTTCTTCTGACTCATCATGACAATTCAATTTTGAAAGCCATTAAGAACACTCAAACTGCTTTCCTGATGTAAGAGCAGAAATTGTATTGGAGTTAATCAGTCATATACAAACTTGAAAATGTGCATGCACAAATTCTCAGTGCTGCCCAGAAACCCTTCGACTTGCACAGGTAAATCCTAATGTTGCAGGCCTAGCTGATTCCCACACAAGCCTGGCGAGTCCTTTTCTCTGTACCAGGACGTAGCGAGGGAATGTGTTTAATGGTTACGGCCTATTTGCTTTACCTTTAACTGGTACCCTCACAGCCTCTGCAAACGACTTTGCAAACCCCGCAGCAGTCTCCCAGTCTGTAACATGGATACGGCACCAGAGGCTCGGTAACGTTTTCTTTCTCTTTACTATACAGAAGTCAAAGGCACTGGGAGGAGATTGACTCCAGCAAATGGCAGGGTCAGGAAGAAACCTCAGCGGTAAGAGCAGACACACCAGCTCCCTAACATCCAAGCGCTCAGAGAGCCAGCCAAGTCCTCCACAAGGACTGCAACTCCGCAACCCCCGTGTCCCTGGCCTGAGAGTCCCCTCACTGGAAAAGACAGCAAACATGAGAGGGGGCAGGAAAACGAGGGATAAAGGGAGAAGGGGGGGCCCAGGACTCTTCACTCCAGTTTCACAATGCAGAATCAACACTAAAAAAAAGATCTGACATTCATTTTCACGGTGCAGGGTCCGCATCTATTGGCTCCTGTAAGAACTGGGAGGAACAAGAGGAGATGGAGGAACACAACATCCCCGAAATCACCTGTTAAGGAACAGTGTCTTAGCCCCTTCCCCCCAGAGCACATGTGGAGGATGACAGGGCACAAAACAAAAAGGCTGGAATACAGGAGGAGAAAAGAAAGACAGAGCACCAACCAGGTCAGGTTTAGAAAATAATCTAAAGCCTCCTAGAATCAATAGGAAGTCCCTTTAATTGATTGCAATGGGCTTTGAATTAGACCTATATTCTACTTATCAAGTACAGCTGCTAAGAATCAATAATATTTTGACTTACCCCTCAAAGCAACAACTACACTGGTGACTTTTGGCTAAGAAGAAGTACGATTAACAGCATATTAATTCATTAGCGTTTATCTCACTAAAGTGCCTTTTCATCAGATTGTAGAGTCAGCTGGCATTTATAAGTGATCATGCAGGCATGAATGTCCTGTGTAAATGAGGCAGTAAAGAAAAAACTTTTGTTCTTAGCATTAATTCAGATCAAATATTCATTGATATCTACATTTCTCAGCAAGTATCTCAAGCAGAGATCAATAAACGCTTATTAGTCACTGAGCATGTTTCCTGCAGCAAAGGAGGGAATGTCAGCCAGCAGATGGGAGCAGCCAAATAATCGGGGGAACTGGAGTCTAGTGCTTTCTGCCAGATGATCATTTACCTTCTCTTTGTCTCAGTTGCTGCATCTAGAAAACTGTAGATCAAAGGATTTTTTATTTTAAAAGGCATTTTTAAAATTCATTCCTTAAAATTGCAAATAATTATTTCAAAATACAAATATGGAGTGTTGCAGGGAGAAAGCAATCACAACTGAAAGTTTTTGGTTTGTGAAAATTCTATTTCTTTCAGGCCCAAGTCAGGAAATGCATTACTTTGTGAAACTGGGAAAACCAAAATTATTGAGCTTTTCAAACATTTACACGTGCCTGCTTTGATGTTTTTGTGGATTGCTGAAGTCTCTTATCTTACCTGAAGTATTTTACCACCTCAACTCACATATGACAATTTTAAGCGTATTCTAGCAGAAAAACAAGTATTTGAGTTGTTCACAGAGCAGAGACAACCACTAATACTGTTGCACTATGTTACAGCAAAAAGATTTCTGCCGCTTTAAAGAAAGTATTCCACAACCCTCTAAAATAACCTGTGTGTAATGGACAATATAGGATTACTTTTTGGCACAGTGAATATCCTGTTGCTATTGACTGCAGTGTTACAGTATCCTGACATACTAGTATACAGTTATTGTGAGATAAAGACCACGTTGAAAAACAAACTGATTGCAGTACTGAAAACAGAAAAGGAACTGTCCTGTAATATAAAAATTAACTTCTTTAGGAGAACAATGACTGGAGCAGTGTTGTTTCTAGATTAGCGTTAAAGAATAAAAGCTTTAACTAAAACTAGGAAACTGTGGCAATGTATTCCCTTCTTCCAGGGATACCATTTTAAAGCAAGAGAAGAAAACTTGGTTAGAGATGGCTCTGTGTGTGTATATATATAATTTATATCATTTGTTGAAATTTGTGGAAGCTGTGTGGTATGTTTCTGTTCGTTTGTTTTTCCCCTCTGGCCCTCTCCACATTCATACATTTGTTGATTTTAACGTAAAAGAATTATTAAGAGGGGAAAAAAAACCCTGCTGGCGTATACTTTTTTAAAGGGAATTTACAAGGACAATGTCTACTGACAGAAAAACATGCTCATCATGAGCAATCCAAAGTCGTCTTTAAATTTCTGCATTAGAGGAATTTGTTGGGCAGAAACTTTCACTTTGCAGTAGAACTAAAGCTAACTAGAATTATTTTAATGAAACATATCTGAAGTGTCTTAGTAAGATAGGTGAAAAGTATTTCCAGGTGAGAAAGGTTACATTTAATCCTTGTATCTGCACCAGATTCACTCATACATGTTTTTAGGTTTTAATTTCATCCAGTATTCTATTAAGTAATTTGAAAAACACAACATATAGCTGTATGACCTTTGATATATTTCAGGTAAACATGTTTCATTATAAAGCATCTAAAAAAGGATGTGGTGGTGTTCCTGGAGCGATCAAGAAAGTATCTTTCAGTGATTTTGTCAGTTTAATGCAATAATACTGAATTTCTCCAAAGAGAGGGCACACTTACCCTTGAGAGCCTGCGTGGTACCCTGGGAAGATGGGAGAAGCAGTGCCCTGGCTGTCCTTGGAAGCCATGGGAGTGGCTGTGTATACTCTCGGTGACCACAGTGCGCATCTTTTGTTGGTGGGTCTGGAAGGGTTGGGCTTTTGGTCATTGCTTGGAAGCCACTGAAGGACTTGATGAGACACTGCCAAGATTTAAGATAAAAAGCCATCAACAGTTTTACAGTCATGCCTTAAAAATAAAAATCATTATTTAAGAATGCTGCTGTTCTCCTGTCCCTTTCAAATGGTACAGAGCCTTATCGTGACATTAACATCACCTTCTACCAGCACAAGTTATAAGATAAAATAATTAGTGACCAAAGCTAGAGAATATGTGAGGATATACAAAAAATGTATCCGCTTTTGATAGGACTATAGACATACAGCTTTATTTGGATAGATCAGATCCATGCAGTGACTGGAAGTAGTCTTCCAAAGGACTCATTAGTTATCCTTTAGGTCTCCTAATTAATGATGTAGTCTTCTGAGAGCGTATTAACACCTCCAGTATTAATAGCAGCATAATTCTAGCCAAGACTTGAAAAAAAAACCACAACACTTTTTTATAAGTACTTGTACAATAGAGTTTGGGGCTTAGTAATAGACACATACATAAATTCAGCAGATTAAAAATTAACAAACAGATTTCTAGAAGGGTGATCTAGGGACTGCAATAACATCTCTAAAACGAACGGCTATACTTTCATTCAGGAGGCTTACATTCAGTTTATAGAGTTGAGCGCTCTTTTTTGATGCTTCAATGGGCTGGGTTTTCAACATTGAAAAGCTGAAGACAGATTTCATCCAGTTCTCTGGACTATTTCCCCAAGCTCATAAACAGTATGGGCCAAGCTGTTCTTAAAGAATCAGCCCTCATTTCCATGAATGGCTAATATTTAATAAAACATCTGATCACAAAACCAAATCTAAAAGATCAGTACTAAAATAACACTCCGACTTGCTACTAAATGCAATGTTCTTTCATATAAGTCCATTTCAACTCCATTTATTCCAGGGTTCTACAGCAGTCAAAATAATCAATGCAGAATTTTCTGTGTGATTTACACATTGCTTTTTAAAATGAATTGACTGAAACAAAAAAAATGCTTATTTCTGCTGCCTGGCTTGTTTTCTAAAATGTATTCTCTTTCTTTTAAAGTGAGAGAACGACCTCTGCTTCAGGAACAATTTTCTGAGACAGTGTGTTTATCAAATGGCTTCTCTGCTTTCATGAAAACAATTTATTTTCACTGAACTCTTCAAGATAAGCATTGAAGTCAGGAAGAATGTACAATGACATTTATAATTACATCCAAGAAACAAATATTTTGCTAAAGAAAGGTTTGGGATTTTTATCTGTTTTAGAGATACAAAATATTTTCTGTCCTCCAACATACCATTTAAAGATATTTTCTCCCTGAAATTACAAAGTGTATTTTCATATGCATGGAAAGAGAAGCCCAGGACAGTAATCTTCTCATAGAAAGGCTACAGTATGCATCCTAAACAAGGAAAGCTGTAGCATAATCCTTACAACCAAATTGCCTTCCCTGCCCCGCTCTTAGGAAATAATCTGCAGACAAATGACGGGGAGAGCAGGGGGATTCTTGACCTTGCAGAGCCTCCTCCAAATGTCCCCCTATATGCCCAATCTTACAAAATGGACAAAACAACTGTCCCTTGGAGTGGCACGTCCATCTCCCCAGCTTTCCTCCCACATTTTCCCCTTGCTCAGAGACAGTTTCGTAAACCCTAGAGCTCTCCGCAGAGCCTGTGGACACAGGACACGGTGCCTCCCATTCTCTGGGGAAATGGAAGGTCTTGCTAAAATAGCTCCCTCTGTTTCCCGTATGGATTCAGCCCTGGACTTGTTGTCAACTGCCAACAACAGAAGCTCAGTCATGCCAGACAATTACTGCTTCCTGCTGTATTCTGAACTGTCCCTAAAATCAAGGTAGTCCACAACGTACCTCATCTTTCAGGACAAAGCAGCCACAGATTTAGCCACATAGTGCCTGTATTTTGAAATGCAAATTCAGTGACTACCTATGCAAAAGCTGCCCATGAATATATTTAGGAGTTCTGTTTGGGCTGCATGGAAATGTGGGTCTTACTGGATTAAAAAGACATATTACTATCACTCCAATAAGTGCCCTTTAATTTGTGGGAATTCTTTTTAGAATTAAAAATTTAAGATCTGGTTTATTCCTTGTCAGTCAAACATCCTAGCTTTTCATTATTCCTTTTTTTTTTTCCCAGTGCATGGAGGTAGTTCTCATCATAAAGATTCTCTGATAAAGTTCTCCTCCGGAGACATACTCTTTTTGTAGGCTCAGCTAGTGAAGAAATATCATTCATTTGTAATACTTATCAAACAGAAGTGGAAAAAAAAAAATCAAAAGCAGCTGAAAAGGGATTGTATTTCTCTAATATACACCAAGGCTTTATTTAAAATATATAATGTTAAATTTGATCAAATATCAACCCACCATTCAGAGTGAAATAATCTCTTTTAATTTGCATGTATCTGTGTGTGCCAAAGAGAAGCGTGTTTGCTTTCAAGCAGGTGCACATCCTGCTATGACTAAATCTCTAACTCATCAAATTGCTTTACCAATGTGGGACATGCCCTTTTTTCTGGAACAGCTTCAAGCATTTTCCCCAGCATTTCAGCCACCTGTTTACTGAGTTCATACTCCAAAGGAGATGCATGCAATTAGAAACAAGGAAATGAAAATAAATGACCTTGTTTGTTATAAATAACAAAGAGACTCAGCAAAATTAATGCAGTGAAGCCTGACCTTCTGACCTGAAAGAAAGAATCACCTCATTCCTTTGTAGCAGGCTCACAATGCTCCAGCACCAGGCATTGTTATGCAGCTTTGCCTCTTTTGATGGATTTTAAAGGAGTATATTCTAAATATTAAATGTTTTACAAGTTAGATTAGGAAATTTGCATTAAAAAGCATATTGAAACAAAGTCAAGAGCGCCACGATAAAGATTATCACTGCTTTATTTAAAGAGCACAGGTAAGCCGTGTATATATTAGTTCCCTATACTACTGGTTTTTTTGAAAAAAAAACAAACAAAAAAAGGAATTCCAGGTACTAAAGAGCCACAGAATGTCTCCTTCAGTGTTTGGTGAATTGATCAGCGAGAAAGTTCTTAATTACCCTACTGGAGAAAAAGGAAACATTTTTCTTTTGTAAATTGATTGTGCTATGATGATCTGACTTTTGACAAAAAAAGCAGTGTACTTCCACAACTACTGCCAAAAATATGCAATTTTTTTTTCACTGTCCTTTAATTAGGCAAGTAGAAATGCCTTCTTTTGTATGAGGTCTACTGAATAACGTTTCTATGGGTTACCTTTTCACTTTTGAATGACTAATGTCATTCTGGAACAGCGTCCAGCTGTAACGGAGGGCAAGGTGTTAGAAATTTGTTTCGTTGCTTTCTTTGGAGGTAACGAGAACACACAGTTGTTTTTACAGCAGTCCTCACAAAAAGAGCGGCGCGTAATTACGGTGCTGGTTCCCATCTTGTCACTCTCCAAAACAAGTCTGTTATTAATGAAGCAACTCGGAACCGTTGCAGAAATGAAAGAGCAATGCGTTTGTATCTCGCTGAAAGCAGTTCCTACAACAGGGACTCTTTAACAACGCTTTTTCCAAAACTTAACTTGGCTTTGGATTTTTTTTGCCTTCTCTGACTTTCAATGACATCCATCCGGCTGCTGAGGCAACTGCGAGGCCCTCGATGCCCATCAAGGCCTCAGCTCCGCACGTTTCTCTTCGGCCCACAGTGAACCGAGCGGGACACGGGACGGCGGGCCCCGCTCCAGCTGCAGCGCCCGCGGGGCGAAGGGCAGGTGCCCTGCGGCGCCGGGGCCGCCAGTGCCACGGGACGCGGGGGGAGGCAGGCGCCCCGGTCACGGAGACGCACCATGAAAGCGGGCTCGTGCAGGCCGGCGATGGGAGGGCGTGAACACAGAGCCCGTGCCACAGCACGGAGGATCTGTGACCGACGCAGCGCTCGGGGGCCCAGGAGCATGAGGGTGCAGCAGCTCTTTTCCTCCCCACCCTCTCACCCGTACTTCCACGTCCTGTATGCGATGGAGAACCAACCCCCCTTAAGGACTCGGCCCGACGCTCTCCTGCTCCCTTGCTTTTACAGTAAAAGGGTGACCTGCACGAGTAATTTCCAGCAGGGAAAATAAGTTGATGAACACAGCCTGCCCTTCTGTTCACGAAGTGTCATGAGCAGCATGTGTCTTCCCCAAAGGTATGTATCATGGAAAACTAAATAGCGCAGGCGGCTGAAGGTAGGGATACGCTTAAGTGTTTGATTGAATCAGAGCCCTTAAGGGTACCGTCTTCTCAAGAAATCTGCATTTGCTTACACGGATTGAAACCAGACCACTCACATTTCTAACTACTGGTCTGTGAGGCCCTGTAGGACAAGCCACACTGGAGGAAGACCTGCGCAACGGCCACCTGAGAGCTGAGCCCAGCCAGAAGAAATTCAGCTTTTGTGGAGCTGAAGGATCCCAGTCCTGCTCTGGGGCTCCACACACGATATATGGGCCAGCAAATACCCGGGCTGGAGAGGGGCTGCGGTTCTGTGCTGAGCCACCATTGCACGATATGCAAGGGCTGGAACAGGCAGAGCAAAGCAGGGGATCCGTTAGCGTGTCTCATGCTCCAAGCCTGAGACCTTACTGGCCTATGAATTGTGACTATTTTTGTGAATAACTGTTGTGAAATGCGTAGACTGGGTTTCTTTAGTTGGCTTTTACTGGATTCAGCAGTCAGAATGGGTAGTTCCTTTTCTTTGTGAAGGATAAGTGGAAATAATTGATCGTCTTCTGCAAAATCTCATTTTTATCTGCGCACAATAAATTCTAGATGAATACTCTTCAACAAGTAACTTAAAATTCACATGTTTCATATTTGTCTTGAAACTCACTCATTGAAAGATTTGTGGTAATTCAGCTTAAAAAGTGTATCATTGCAGGCAGAGCAAATTCAGGGCTCTCAGGAAAAGTCTATTAGCTCCCCCACATCTGCTTTAATACAGCCTCAATATATGATGTCTTAAATGGGGAAAATCATATTGCAAATGTTCTATTGTTATGTATTTATTCAAGACAAAGCTCCCAGACACCTGCAAGCTGCCTGAACAATCAGCGAGTAGAAATATTAGAAAAATTGAATGGACAGTTTCCCTTTTCTTTTTTAATTTGTATTTATATAATTACCAGAAAACTGACACTGAAGAAAGGCACTCAGTGCCCCTCATTAATAATGCACACTAGGACCCTGGCAGCTCCAAAGCAGTTACTGTAGGTAGCTAGTGACTTCCATAAACTCCTTCCTGTCCCTCGAGGAATCCTCCTCTCAGGTCTTTCCAGATTTTTTGCATTTTGCCATCACATTCCAGACATTTCTGCCCATGGCACCTTTGTGCCCTGCCAGTTGCACATTGCCAGTGCCTGCATAGTGTATCAGGCATGTGACAAAAAACAAGTCAAAATCTCACACAGGCTGGGCGTCAGCCTGTGCTCAGGGCTGCACGCTAAGAGAAACTGCAAGGCATCCTGGAGTGAAACTGCCTCCAGCTACTCCACCAGAAACCCCACATTTCCCTACCTACAGCATGCTGCCACCGTAAGCCAAAGCACCCGTACAAGGGTAGCGCGCGGCCAGCGCTGGGCAGGTACGCTGCTCCTGGAGTTCTGCCTCGTCCGCACAGAGCTAGGCTCGGGGTGCACCTGCAGTCCAGAGACGAGCCACACTGCCTGCAATATCCAAGGCTGTGCACCTGCTCGGCAAGCTCTGGTAGGCTTTCTTTAACCCACGCCGTGGTTCAGGTTCCCAGAGTATTATAAAAACTATACTGTCTGCTGCAGACTAAGGAGAGAGATTTGAGTGCCCCTGATGACAACAGCACAGGACAAAAGCGACTGCTGTTGTTTTCTGGCCATATAGATCTCAAAGGCTGTAATTTCAGTGCCACATTGGTATTATTTACAGACAGAAGAATAATAATACTAGTGCAACTAAATAAGTTTCCCCCACTAATGGAAAACTTGCATGGGCCATTCAGAGATGGCAGGCAGCAGAACAGAGCAAAATCACTTTCTTACATTGCATGAGCAGTGTGATCTTCTGGCTCGGCAGTTCTACTCCCTTTTGGACCGGTCTCTGCTCTAGCATGTGCTTTATAACCAAGCTTCACCTAAGACAACTAAATACATGCACTTTTTCCCCTTCTTCTGCAAGCTTCCCAGACTGACACTGCCTCCTTCAGCTGATCACCTTTCTTTTAGAGCAATTACTCCTATCCTACACTTACAGCCAAGTTTACTGAAAATTGTGCAAGCACCAAAGTCATCCTAATGTGCAGTTCAAACATGCAAGCATGACCATTTGCTCTGCATCACATACTTGAATGTCCTTGCATTACATTGCTGAGACACACCTCATTGCTGGGAAGAGCGATCTTGCTTTTCTGTAACTATAACCTAAACGGAGTATTAAGAAAGGCAAAGAACACAGCAGTGTTACATCCATGAATCAGTGCTAGAGATATGCAAATAAAAAGAGCAATCCAAAAGGCTGGAAATAAGCAGCATCCAAAGTGAGTGATAATATAAACCGGGTTTAAAAAGCAGCAATTTTCAGGAGCATTAGTTTACATGAATTAGATGCATAAATGGCTTTCAGATTCAGGTGAAGTTGGGTGCCCCTGGAAAGCAAATCGTGTACTTTCACTGCTTGGCTGTTTCAGCTATTCAGGAAGGATTTGCTACCCACACTGGAACAGGAGGACACATGCTCGTTTCACAGGAATACAGGATGCACACGCTGACCAAGGAAATAGTTGTGGAGAACAGCATTCCTACATACAAACTAGGGCTCACCCAATTGCAGCCCTTGCAATTAACTATTAAAGGTGCCACATGGTCAAAGTTATTGTCACTAGCATTGGGGAAAAGCTACGAATTAACAAAAGTTTCCTTCTTTCTTCTTCTGGTTCCCATCCGAGGAGAGGGTAAGCAATACCACAAACAGTTCAAGAGGACAAAGACAGTGTCAGGCCCAGTGTCCCCTCTCTCAGCACGACAGCCCTTGCTGGCCATGGCCCTGTGAGCTACTGCTGAGCACATAATGATTTTGTATTGAAACGCTAAACCAGCCATGCTCCGGACTGAACAACCACAACTCTAACTCATTCCTTCATTAAATGCTTTGCCATTCCTTGAGAATGAGAGGTTCTATAGAAAATCACATTGTCCTGTATTCCATCGGTAAACAATATCTTATATATATTAAACTGGTTTATAGTAGTCATCTGTTCTTTTCAAGATGTGACAGGACTTTGAATTATTTGCTGTATCAGCGAGTGCTGTAGTAAATTCCCCAGTTATGTTGTGCATGGCAGGCTTGCGGAAACACCCTTGACAATGAAGCGAGCAGAAAACTCATACATGACGGAATCCACTCAGCAGACTGGTTTTTGGGGACAGTTGGGCCTCAACAAACAATCCTTTCTTCTCGGTCTATAGAGGAGCTGCACTGGGGCCTACTTTGGCCATTAGTCTAAGGGAAGCCTTTGTTGAACATATAGCTGCTTCTCACATTGAAAGAATAAATCACATTCTTATTCTGGGTATGTCTCCACTGCATTCACTGATGTGAATGTTGTTCCATGGCTGACAAACTGGGTAAACAGCTTGCCCTGTGCCGGCTCTGCGCTGCTGTGGCTACATCACTAGCTGAGCAACCTAATTTAAAGCCAGGGTGGATGTGCCCGTAAGAGCAGCAGCCCCAGCACAGATCTGTACCGCAGGCAGCACACACCCTCTATTCAGGAATATTTCATTCTTCAGGCTGGTTTTCTGGGATTTGAACCAATTTGGAACCCACTCTGCCTGAGAAGGAGGAGGGAGAATCCGATCTTTTCTATGAGCTGAGTGAAGCAAAACCCAATCCGGGCATGTTTCAGGAATGGTTCTGAGTCTACAGGGTTTCTTAGGGCTATGCACATGTATTTCAATTTCTCAAGCACATGTAGTCAAAGCATGTCCTGGATAGTGGCTGCCCCCCCTCCACCCAATATTTAAAATCCACAGTAATCAATGTTCCTAACTGCTTCAACGTACAGCAATTCAATATTCAATCACCTTTTCAATCATACACCACTTTCCACTCTTCAGTTTGCTTCATCATTTACTATTAACTTACATTTTTGCCCACCTTCATGTTCTCGAGGAAAAATGGAAGATCCAGGTTTCGACAGACCATAGAGACCTCTGCTGACAGCTTCTATACAGACGGTCATCTTTCGATGAATTCAAGTGGTCTTGCATGATACCTGAGCTTCAGTTATCCAAGATTAAGTTTTCTATCTGGTAGAGTGAATCTGATGATCCATCATCACTCTGGCAGAAAGGCTCCCATTTGCAGGAAGAACACACAGCCTCATCTGAGCTTCTGAGCATCTCCTAAGTATAACAACAAATAGAGCACACGTCAGTCTGTGGCACCTGCAGACAGAATTCTCCATTCTGCCATTTGAATAGGAGTTGGCTTTTCTCTGTCTTTTCTAACCTAAAAAAATCACGTATGCATCCCTTTTACTTCACATTTCAGTTATACTTTTCCATTAAGGGCTGTGCTCCGGAAGAGGACCATGGCTGAAGCATAAGGGGAGCTACTGGTTAGACAGGGAGGCTCTTGGGAAGCACCCATCCCTAAAGTGCTCTCGCAATTGTTCTCAGAGCCACAACAGGCAAATTCCTGAGTTGCATTTTAGTTGGTGTGCATGCTTGTGTACTCCTGTGCACAGATGTAAAATTAATTTTTTTTTAAAAGAAACAAAGAACTCCTCTGATGACCCATAGATCACACAATCCCTTCTGCTCTACATGTTTTAAACAGGGTAAATGGTAGACACAAAAATATATTTAGTGAACTAATTTTTACTTCCTCTTTCCACACAACACACTTGTGCTGCTGGGAATTGCTGTAGAAGAACTTCCAATAACCAGAATTATGACCACCTCTAAATTACAATTTCTATTTCAAAGTTTTTCTGCCACCTTTTACTATTTATTAAAATAGAGCTGCCTGGCAAAAAGATTATGTGTGATTATTTGCAAAGAAAACAGCTGACTGTAAACATGCTAATGTTAAATGTGTATATTTTTTAAACCTTAGATACACTAATCCTTTAAATTATTGCTTCAATTATTTCTCCCTCTTGCTGCCATTAGTGAAATATTTGATATGTGCACTTGCTCCCTATTTGTGTAAGAAATTCCCAGTAAATATTTTTGCCATACATTTCTGTTAGTTCACACTCCCTTGTTCTTGCATCTCAGAATAGCTCAACTAACCTGGTAGCATTTATTCCGCCTATTCCCTTCAGAATAGGTCTTCAATGAGAAGACCTCTTAATTTCCTCTCCTCTACAGACCTGCCTTCTACAAATAACTAACGTCTCTCTGCCCTTGTATCATACCAGCATTGGTTTTGAACCTTGTCTGTTAGTACAGTAACTTTTTAAAAAAATAACCAAAACCAGAGACTGGTCTTTTGAGCATTACCATAAGACTGTCATCCCTCACCAATATCAGACTACAAGAAGCCCCTCTCTTTGCATTTCACAGTTTGCCATGATTCTTCTTGTTGCTCTTCCTTTTTTTTGTTGTTGAAAAGTCTTCAGTCTTATTGCTGTCCATTGATTTGTGCTGTCTTTGAAAGCCTATTTTATACATTTTTTTACTTGATTGTGAGCTCATGGTCTTTTCTATTCTCCTAAGTACTGTTCATTGTGTCTTCTCAGATTTTTAAGCCAGCTTCTGAAAATCACTCCTACTTCCTTCTAAAAATGTCACTGTATATCTTTTTGTTTTCTCCTTCTAGGGAGGATTTACATACACCTAGTGTTTGGAACGATATGGGATGATGATGAATAGGATACATATTGCTTAAGAGCGTATACAACCCAAAATTGCCTGCACAGAAACTCGTGTATCTAATTTTTCTTACTATATGTTTAATAGAAGAATTTGGGCTAGATTATGTATGGTATGATGAACACAAGCACTAGCAAAGCACTGAGAGACCTTGCTTTGGCAGATTCTTTCTCCTCTTCGACCGTTCTACTTGTTAAATTTACCATTAAATACCCTACTCAAACAGAATGAGGATGTGGCCTCTCATCACTGCTTCTCCGCACCAACCTCAACTTGGTCCCGTTTTGGTGCCCTTCTCTCCACAGCAAACTAGAAAAAAGCACGTAGTACAGAAGGATAATGGAAACTGCTATACAATTCTTTTGTAACCACAGACTATTCCAAATCATCTGTCATGATCTAAAATCTGCCAAGAATTAAGTGTCTTTGACTATACGTCAAGTCATCAGGCATTTCCAGCCACTATTTCCCATGACATGTTCAGCATCTTCATATCCCCTCCTGAGTGTTTTAACTTCTCACAGAAAACTGGGCTGATTGTTTTTTAAAGTCCTGGGTTTTGTCAGTATCAGAGTCTATATTAATTCCTTACTCTTCTTCTGTTTCTGTGTCTTTTATTTGTATTATCCTTATCTTCATTTAGAAAACTGAGTCAAAACATTTCACGTATAAAAAATACATTTCTCTCAACCGAAGATAGGTTACCTTTGCAATGTCTCAAACTCTACTGCTTTCTCCAGTGACCTCGGGTTTTTTGTATTCAGAAAATCTCTTATTTATTTTAGCTCTTTACACAAACTTCCTTTATTTCGTTCCTTTTGCTTACACTCTTCCTTTTGTTCTGTAATCTTTCAATCTTCCCCACCAGCTTTATCTTACAGATGATTGATATATGCATTTCAGCAGTCTCAATGGCTATTTTATTTATCCCAAGTAAATATCCACGCTGGATGGCAAGTATAATTCTCTAGCTACAAAACTTTAGCTTGGAAAATCTCCTATTTTATTTTCCATCCATACCTTTCCTTGATCCTCATGTTTTTTAGAGCTTTTCTTTCTCCATGTGCTTTTTTATTTAATTATAACCTAACTCGGTTATAACACCTCATATCAAGATATTCTCAGATGCTTACATCTGCAGTCCTGCCATATTTATTATGCGCACCTATGACAAGGCTTGTTCCCTTTTTAGTCCAACCTTTTAAATTGTGTAAAGCAGCAATATTGTAGTGTTGAGGCTGTGATTTGGGCTACACACCCAGACTGAATTAAAGCTAGATGGAGAGGCAGTTCAGGTATGTGGTATGTTTAAAGGTTTCTGTGTGAAAGAAAAAGAAATCTATAATGTTACCCTCAGGATTTCAGGCAATGATATTCCAAGTCTGAAAGAGAGGGAATAAAGAAACTGAAAAAGGATACACACCACTGACCAACCAATCGAAAAGTACGGTAAATGGAAAACAGAAACCTCCCTGGATTTGCCTTGTGGGCTGATAGCAGTGGCTTTGTATAGAAAGAGAGAGCACTTATGATCCACTTTCTGCTTGAGACACTTAAATTAGTTTTTCTGAAGGCGTAACCCATCGTAACAAATTCTAAGGTGGTGTGGAAAAATCCCACCACTCTGAGATGAAGACTAAATGCTGTCCTGTCTTCCGTGGATCCCATGTCTCCTTGCTCAGGCAAAGCCCGTCTCTGGGAAACTCAAAAGCTGCTGAAATACCCCAGCCTTTACTGCAAAACTGAACTTCACTGAGGATGATTTCAACCTCTATTAAGACTCCAGAGACTTTTTGGTTAGGCCCAACAGTAGACAAGTTACAAAGGCTCCTGTGCTTTGCGCTATTATTGGTGGGAAAGAAACCTGCCTACAGGCTTTGAATGAAGACGACAGGAGCTCTCTACATCCTGACTTACAGAAGGGAGCCTGGTTTCCAGGCTCCTTCCCAACGCACAGTGCCTCACCGCTGGCAGTCAGCTCAGTCTCATTTTACTGACACAAAGTCCGCCTCATTCCTTCTAGATTTTAAATAGATCTTGAGGATCAAAATTAGTGAAAACTGAGTATGAGAGAGAGAGACTGTCTGGGTCAGGGTTCCTCAAGTACCTATTACATGGCTTAAAAGGATCAAAGTGTCATAGCCATAGTCTCAAGGAACAGAGACCCAGACACAGCAAGGAACGGAACCTCTCAGAGCATCAGTCGTTTTAGAGCTGGCTGGTGATGCAGGGAGCATTCTCTGACACCTTTTTAAATGCATGTAACACCGTTCATTTCTCCTGTTCTGCTTCTGATTTTCTGTCAGTTCCAGCAGTGTTAGAGTGGCATCTCTCCTAATGTATTGGGCTTTATAATGATGTTAAATAATCATTAGCAAAAAAAAAAAAAGTGAAGTCAAGCCTGCCAGTCGGGCCTCCTGTCTCCTTCAAAACTTCCTTTGGAAACATGGTACAGAACAAAAGCCACCTGTGCAGGCAACCCGGACCACTCCGCACTCACTGGTGGTGCTCTCCAACCAGACCAACAGGCATGTTTAACCTCATCATGACTTCTTCTCCAAAATACTAATCATGATTATTCTTCAGTAGGATTCCTTGCACAAGAGAGATCTTCGGAGGCTTTGCAAGCTCAGTCCTAAAAGACGGTAAGTGAAATACTCTCTTCAACAACACTTTCTCAAACAAGTTGAACTTATTTTGCAAACGCACAACTCACCTTTTTAGTACAGGGACACTTCAGGCCATAAAAGTAAGTAGGCAAATATTAAGTGAGGTGACTCAAACATTTACGCAAGCAAAGCCACTCTTATTTTGTCAGAAAACAAATAAAGTTCAACGTTGGCAGAGTTTTATAAGCCATCACACTTCACTTGGTTTTTCCACTTCTTTTTCATGGCCCACACTTGAAAGGCAAAGTAACCTTGGTGACTGCTGAGGTCGCACACAACTGCTGAGGATTGTCCCTCAGTTCTCGGGACTTCATTCGGTTAGGACATATAGAGGCTAACTCCTCCACAGGTGCTGGGGGCAACAGGATGCAACATATTAAAAGTGCATGTTGGGCACATGATTGGCATAAAGACAAGATCAAACAGAACCCCAGCCTTTCTTTTAATTCTTGTAGAACATGCACAAATGATAGTCTCTGTTTCTTAAGTAAGTCCAATATATATATAAAAATGTAAAAAAGGGAGCCTGAGGTGACTTTGTTTATGCTACAGGCATCGAAAATTGCTACCTTCATATCTGAGCCAAGTAATTTTTTTTGCTACTTAGGTCAGTTGCTACCAGGTTTCTCAGAAGCTGAAAAGAGACAATGGAAAGATAAATTATAATGCACTGGACAAACATCTTCCTTTGAAACAATGCAAGAATTGTACAGGGACTATACAAAACTACTTAATTTTAATGACAGATTTATGTCAGAACAAATCAGGTTATACTGAAATGCTTAGCTTAGCTATTTAAGCTTGTGACTCTTGCTCTTTTTGTGTTCAACTTAAGTGATATAACTCGATAGGGAAGACACTGAATGGAGACTGGAAGCAGGTTCCAAAACGAGGCGTGTAAAGGTTGTACGGATGTTTAGTGGATAGTGCCCTAATTCACTACAGAATGGGATTCATATACTTACACAGTGAAAAACTCAGATTAGGCACACAACATAATTTCCATTATGTTAATGTTGCTTTAAAATATATTGCACGGAGTGCTGCAACAATCAAATTATCAATTATAATGTCTACTCAGAGTAGAAAAGTGTTGCAAACAGAGGGCTGATTACTGCTTCAGTACTTCCAATCTGCATACTCATTGTTTAGTACAGGGAAAACAAATTATCTTGTGTTGGCCCTAGTTCAAATTTAATTAAATGAGTGCAAAGCAATTATAATAAAGTACAATAGTATAGTAATGAAAGGAAAATAACTCATTAACCTATTAATCTTTATTTATGTTCCTCTCAAATAAGTATGTAATTTCTTTATCACTGCATCCCATAAGAAATAGCAGGCTCTCACTGCTCATGGCCTGCTGTAGCGGGGCTTATTTTGCTAAAGATCATCGTATGACTTCACTGTTACTATTTATACATATTTTATTTAATGCGTCTGATTTTTCTCCTCTCCCTTACACAGTATATTTTAAAACCCTTTCCCACATATCTGTGATGTCGATTATAAACCTGTTCTCACCCCCCTTTTCTTTTAACACTTGTCAGTTCTGAAAGGTAAACCTCTCCAGGAGCATTGGTATGCTTCTGTCATTGCGTAAGGGAGGGAGCACTCCCAGAACATCTGCTATAAAAGACGGTTTTACATTAAGACATAAGATGAAAGCATATTATTTTTAAGAGGACCTGACACAGCTATTGCTTTACAATCTTTATGGGTATAACAACATACCCCATGTTTTCAAATGTGCTTTTTTGGTTCTTTATTCCAAGTTTTATCTAGGTTGCTGGGTTGTTTTATTATTCTGACAAATCTCAAGTTTAAGGAAAAGCAGTATTTTTAGACCATTAGTCAAGTATTATACTGTGGTATATTTTAATCATGCTTGCTGTATGCTTGCTATCATTATTACCTTATCTCTCCAGAACTGGTTTTGTTTTCATTGGCATCTTACATTCTAGTGTGTACATTTAATGTCACACACCAGTGCTTGGCTTATTGCAGCCAGTCAGGGTTGACTCTGTCCTTTCACTACTCGGAGTTGCTCACAAGAGGGGGAAAAAAAAAAAAAAGCCTAACCCAATCAAACAAAAAAACCCAAACCATCACCAAAACTAAGCTGTGAGGAAGCAGCAAGATTGTGAGCAAAAACATGTTTCAAAAGTTTTTACTAAATAGCACTTTCTCTTTTCTAGGCTGAGGAAACTAATAACACTATCAGTAAAATTTTTTCTACTAAATAAAATTAAGTAGAGGCGGTACTGTACCATAAGCATTGACCAAATGTTATCCTGGAGAATAGGCAAAATTAGTAACTGCTATATAAACCATAAGAAAATTAAATTGGAAGAACTACAGTTTTAAAATACAGTCTCCACTTCTGCATGCACAACTGGCACTTACAGAAGACCAGATGTACCTGTGTAAGACATATAGTCAAAACAGAAAAATAATTCTGAATCTACATAAAGGATGAATGAAGGCTTCTTTTGAAAACCAGGAAATAAAACCTCCACAAAAGAGCTTGCCAAGTCACATATCCCTAGGCTTTTTCCCTTCCATGCACGGACCCTGTGCAGGCAGGGTCCGATCTTACTGCCTTGTAAGATTTGAGCAGAACAGCTTCCAAAAAGTTATTAACAGATTCTCTGAGAGGATTGTAGAGGTGCAAATTTACAGCTCAGATGGCTGAGAAACATACAAGTTCACCATATCTTTCCTCTTCACACATAGCAAAAAACTTCTGCCTTGTAGAGTATATTTCTGGTTTCACAATCTGCTGCTGAGAACTCTGTTAGCAAGAAATGGAACTCTTTAATCTTAATGACACTTAATGAGTCACTCTATTCTTTGCACATTTTTAACACTCAGTTCTTTATTTCACACTTATTGCTCAATTCTTGCTTTTATATTATTGCAGCACTAGTACTGCATTAATACAACTAAGCAGAGAGCCGCGTGTGGCTCTGTTGTGTCGCACGGGGCGAGTGGCATTGTTCCTCCTGACATTGCCGCTGACCTGTTGGAACGAGTGATCCAGAGGACCAAAGCCATCCCCAATAGGGGCACATCCGCGTTTTGCGGAGTATAGTGCCATAATTCTTTTTGTTTGTTTTTATTTGTTTGTTTGCTTTGACAATGATTTATGTTTTAATTACAGTATTTCAACATGTGAAGTAACTAAATCATTACAAGAGGAAGAAAGACAAAACAAAACATTTTGCTACGTACAATCATCAGAATCTCACATGAATTGTCATCTTTTTTAGTCCAGAACTAAATACTTGTCATCAAGCTAAATTAATGTTTATTCTTTGTGTAGAGCAACCACTAGAGGGGAGTTTGACACTCATGTTGCAAGTTCACAACTATATGCTAAACTGTAGGGAAATGTAAAAGATCAGAAATCCACAGTAATTAAAAGAGACCATCATGCCAAACCCACAAATTCTCACCACCTTTACGGATTACTGAGTGAGATAATTTCTATCTAACTTAATAAAAGTCTAAATTCTGCTCCCAGTTGAGCTAACTTTGTCTGGCTTCCTGATACATAAAATGAAGAAATGAAACTGCAGTGAGCTGAGGAAGAGAATACGAAGCATGCCCAATAATGAAGACGAATACAAGACAGAATTGCCTGAGATGAGACTAGACTTCACAGTCACTGGACTTTGAAAGCCCTAAGACAGTTACAGAGGGAAAGACTCTTTTTCTGTCTTTCTCCTGCCTGCAAATCATGGGCCTAATACGGTATTCGGTGAAAACATACAACTTGAAAATATACAACAACGTCTGCCAATGTTTGTTGTCTGCACCTGAAATGTATACCTAATCGCCCTTGATGTTTCCTCCTGTGTGTATCTTGGTTTTATTGAAAGTGAATTCCTACTGTACTGCGCACCACAGGGAGTGACAAGGTCAGATTTTCAAAAAGCATCAGTCTCCCTGTGCAGTGGGTATAATGCACATCACAGGTGAAATTTTCTTTTAATGCAAACAGACACAGTCTCACTCAAGTCAACTTATACCTGAAAAAGATTTGGCCATATCGGTGTAAATCATAAACATACCTACCAAAACATCAGACGTTGCAGAACACTTGGGCTGCAGTAGGAATTAGGACACGAGTCCTCAAGTGCCTGGGCACAGGGAGGTACAACCGATGCATGATGACCTCTCCAGTTTTGATCCTTCATTCACCTAACTCTTTAGCCAGACGGAATACTTAAAGCCTAATTGAGTTATTCTATTAATCATATGTAATCTCATCACAACACAAGATCTTGTATCACAGCATCATATGGAACCCCTCTAGTAAATAAAAAAACCACAGAGCCTGCAACTTCCTTAAAATTGTAGTTTGTATGACCGTGGATATTTTCAGGTGCAAGCATATATACCTGTCACAAGCAGAATATATATATATATGTATATGCATGTGTATATATATACACACACAGAGACACATAATTTTTTCATAACTGGGTCTCAGATATACTTCTACTGATCTTCAGAATAATGGAAGAGTGCAGATTCAAAATAATAAAAAAGGTAATACATCTTCTAGAACAAAGAAGTGAATACACTGCACATTGCTTGTCACAAAGAATGTATTTAATCCGTGCTCTTATTTATAGCATCAAAATGTTTTTGACAGTAGTAAGGAGAGTAAAAAGTCAACAAACATGAGACAAAGACAAGAAATAAAACTGTACTCAATTTAACTCAAACAGCATTTAAAGGGACATGGATCATGTAAGAATATGTGAAGTATATATTTAAAAGTTAAAGCTGTCGCCTGTAACAATGACACTCCTGTTTCTGCCGTAACATTCTATTCACCTAATTTACTCTAACACCTACCAGTGTAAATCAGGAGTTATTCCACTGACAACAACAGAATTTTTCTGGCATACAATTGTTGCAAATGGAGAATTCAACCCTGTATCTGAAAACCTTTCATTAAAGAAATAATTATTGTACACAGGTGTTGTTTTTCCCTAGTAACTGATGTGCAAGTCTAACCAGTTCTAAAGGCTGTCCATTTGCTTCACAAACAAGAACTTATTTTCCTCAGTTATGAACATAATTTCATATGGATGAGCTTTTTTTTCTCCACAAAATGGAAAGGCAATCTACATTTCAGCACTCAGTCTTTCTCATGCCAAAACCTTCAACGGCCCCTAAAGATATTCTGCAACTCCACTGTGTTTCTGCAAGATACTGCAACTAGCCCTACTGCAAGGTACCACCTTGGGCACTGGAACGCACCAACTCCTGCAGATTTGGAAATGAGCTGAGAATACCAAATGCTTGGAGACTACTGCCCTCGGTGTTCACACTGGAAAGCTTCCAGGAACGCAGAAATAGTTCAAGGCAGGCACCAGAAACAAAAAGGCAAAAGGACCAAAAGGTATTACTTCATGTTTACAACTGAACAATGACAATATTTTGCACACCAGCTCTCCCTCCACAGGCACGGTGCAGTTTAGGACAGTGAGAGCAGGGACACAGTGCCTGGTGATGGAACCAGCCTTACAGAAGTGATCATGCTTTGGCCTGCAGCTCTTGCAGCAGAGAATCAGTACTTCTGTCCATCATAAGAATTACCCGTTGTAGATTAATTCCCAGCATCAAGATTAAGAATGTCTACTCTAAAATGAGATTTCAAGACCACAGTATATTAATTGATCATGAAATGACTACGAGTCTGCAATGTAACACTGTCCCCCCACCAAAGACTGAAAATGATCCTAAAATACTTCATGAAAATCATTAGAGCCCCATATCAATGCTTCCCTAAATGTGCTGCAAACCTGCGTCTGGAATATTCTACAGGTTATATTCTGTTCAATATTCTACATATCGAGGAGGGCCATACACATGACAATAGGATGAACCTGGACATCAAGACCTAATCTTACAAGGACTGCTTAAGAACTTGCCAGCCTCACAAAACAAGTAGCTCTAGCAAAAACTCCTTAAAGTCGCTATTTACAACGTGTGATTCATCTGTTTAATGGTGACAGAGAATTCAGTGTGTAGCCCAGATGGTTGCACAGATAACAAATCTAGCCTGGCTTTTTGATGCTTGTGGACAGGCGGTCTGACTGGCTCACACTAAGATAGGTAGACAGACAGATTGACAGACGGACAATGACCTTCTCTTCTTGAAACAGTTTTGCTGTTAATACACGTTTTAGAATAAAAAAAATCCAGCTGTGCATAGATCTCACTAATTTACAGGACTTGTACAGGACAGACCTGAAAACAAAGGCAGACTTTTATTTTAAGTTTACAAGTTCAGATGTTTCTGTTGTCCCCTTAGGAAAGAAAAGGGCAAGGACCGAGTTCGAAAACCTATTCAATAATAGATCTTAAGCTCTAAGCTGGAACAGGACAATTCTGGGCCAGCACAGTGATTCCCCAACAGCTGGTATATGTACTTTGTAGTACTACAAGCTTTTGGCAAAGGAACTCAACTGACTCTGGATTCTATTCCCAGTGCTGCCTTTCCCCAACTTTTAACCCAGGGCAATTTACCTAACTTCTGTCTGTTCCTGGTTAGCCATCTGGTAAATAGATAATATAATTGCATCCTTTATAGGCTCATTGTGGGGCTTAATTATTGAACGTCTTTAAGATACGTCAAGGTTCTCGGTGAAGAGTTGTGCAACCCATTAATAAATAATAATGGTGGGGGAGCATAAAGCTGAATTGTTGCATAGGAGAAACGTTAGCCAAACTGAAGCAGGAGAAATACAGTATTAGTTGACATGATGTGAAAAGGGAGTAAAAATCACTGAATTAATTGCATTAGAAATCATAGAGAAGGAAAATGGGCTAAGTTGAAATGACAAAAAAGTAAATTTGGACAAAGAGGAAAGGACAGACCTGGCAAAACAGAGTAAGTTATGTGTCACTGGAGAGGTGTCAATATTGGTCTGAGCCAGGAAGCTTAAACTGACTGGAAGGAGAACTTCTCCACGCTTTACAGCTCATGTTTCATTCTGTTCCAGTTTGCTTATTTCTTTACAGTGTAGCTTATACAGATTGTTCTAATGGAGGGCACTGCCACAGGGCATATGCCCTCTTCTATAAGTGGGTAGTACCTCAGGGAGTTGACAGCTTCTCCTGAACGTGTGGCATTTCTGGGACAGACATCTGCACAGACATCTCCGTAACAGCCTAAGGGAAGCAGCATTGACTCCCTTCACCAGTCTGATCATCTGCAAATTACATCATATGAACTGCTTTCACTTCCTAAGCATAATTGCCCTAAGTGATCCATTGATTGCTATCTGACACTTGGCTTTTCTGTCTTCATTTCCCAGATGTTTCTGGTTTTGTCATCACTCTCAACTCTATTTTATCAGAGATGTGACAAGATATATTGAAAGGAGATGGCCATACAGCACAGAAAGAACTACCTCAGATAAGTACAGTAGAGAATCATAGTGTTTGAACAGGGTTATCACAAATATAATAGTTTGCAAATGAAACACAATTAGCTCTCTGTTTATTCAGCTGTCCTCAGAAAGTTGCTTTCTGTACTGGATTTCTTCATGGCAAAGGCCATGTGCTTCAGGTAGCACGGCAGCAAACAAAACCTCTCCCCTTAATTTTTTTAAGTGCTCTAATTTTTTTGAAGAATAATGAATATTTATTTAAAGAGTGGTTTACTTCTGCAAGTCCTTGTTTGAATTGGAAGTCTTTGGATAACTTTAGGTTTATAAGACGACCAACTTTGTCTTCTGCTTTTTTCACATAGTTTTAAGTTAGTGCCTCTTCCTACTATAAGTATAGTGATTGCCCACTGGAGCTATCACTGGATTCAGTTCTCCAGCCCCTATTTACATTTAGTATTATAAAAGAAATACACCAATGTGAAAAGGAGATGAGTTAGTCTGCACAGTAAGAACTCAAAGATTTTTTTTCAACCTTTTGCTGTAATCAAACCAAAGCAGGGACCTAGCTCTCAGATTTATATTTTCAGAATTACCTTGTTTCCGAATTTTACAGAAGTAGTACATTATGTAGGCAGGGTACTTTTTATGTCAAGAAAATTGAGAGTGTGGAAGAAAATCCATAGTCCTCAAAAACTAGCCTTATACTAATGTTTTACTATGGCATTCCTCCTGTACTAAAAAGGTACACTTTAACTGGGGGGAAGGGTATGTGGACCAAAGATCTTTTCTACCAATGTGGATGGGCTCTTCTCCTCTAATGTACAAAGATAACCTGTGGTTTTCAAGAATATTTTAACCACGCTGAGGAATGTCCCTCAGAAAAACATGAAGAGTCGTTAGGTATCCCATAGAGAAAAACAGTATCCAGCAAGACAGAGAAAAGATGGCAGAAGGATGACCTCATGTTTTTTTTCCTGTATTGCTGAGTCCATGGCACACACCCTGAGAAATACTGAGCAGTTAAAGGATTTTTTCCACGCAGCAAATTTTGCAAAATCATTTGGCCTCGTCACTTGGTACTGAACACTGAGTCTTGCTCAATCTTGCTCTCAAAAGTACGAGCAGCTCAGAAGAATCCCATGCCTTCTAGCTCTAAAATATTAATGCAAATACTGAGCTTACCTTCCGTCACTCCATTGCTCATTTGACAATTTGACAATGAAGGTGCGTCACATCCAATAAAACTTCATTCCAGCTTTGATGTTCTTCTTGGAAAAGAAAGCAGGTGAATCCTTGATCTGCAAAAGATAAATATTATTTTGTTCTAGTCTGTCTGACCAGTCTATCAATGGCAGTCATTCATCTGCTGTGGAAGAGTGAACAGTGCACCATGAATTTGCTAACATTGCACCTGCCGGTACATTTTTCTTTGATAGTGAGGCATAATAAACCTTGATCTTTTTTATAGGCTGTTTTTTGTTTGGAAAATATGATTCATTGGCTATTTGCTACTACACGTTGGTCCTTTACAAAATCACATTCTACAGTCACAACAAATTTCCTCCTTGAATTCAACAAAACCCACTATTTATTATTCTTTAAAAAATAATAACGTAACAGAGAAACCTCCCTGTAAACATTTTAGGCCCACATTTTCAGCGCTGACATCTGCTGAGTGATGCATCAGAGAAAGAGGGCTTGTTATCACCATAAAAACTCAAGAAAATTCTTTCTGAATTACAGTAAATATCTTCCTTTTCAACAGCTTATTCGAGATATAGGAACATGATGAAATTCTGTGTTCTGTGTGAGTGAAAACATTTTCATTTTCATTCAGCAAATAACAGTCTGTAAGCCCCAATGACATTAGAAAGAGTATTTGTCTTTGCAGTGCTCCATGGAAGTTGTTTGAACACTTCTGTCAAAACTTTTCAGCCTAAAGGCTACATTGGCAATCATTTATACACACACAATTGATCATTTAGGGGCTGGAAATGTATTCTTAGACCTTTACTGCCTATGCAATAGCATTTTCCTAACAGTACATGTTTCAGTAAGTCTGCTTCACAAATAGAGTGTACTGCTGAGCTGCATTTTTCCTCTAACATACTAATGACTCACCTTCTCCTATTATGCTTCTTCCAGAAGAACAAATAAGTCAAGGAGAGCACTAGTCAGTTCATGTCTTTCGCCCAAAGTAGATGAAAAACTATTAACTGTATCACAGATTTCTTTTCAGATAACTGTTTCCTTACGTAATATTTACTAGCTTTCCCCTACTATTTGTGTAAGCTGCTTCACTTTTTTGAGAAAGGGGAGACAGGAGAAAGAGAAGAGGGTCCAAACTAACCTAAAAACAAATAAGCTACACTTGGGTGTAATCTGATTCAAAGAACAGGTTTCAGCTTGTGCATACCACTGTATCTCACCTGAAGTTAATGGGATTCACAATAACAGACACATCATAAACCCAACTCAGTACGTCTGTCATCTGTACACAGATGAAATAACATTAAATAAATAAAAACACAACAGAAAATAGCAGTGATTCTCCTTGTTGAATGTATTTTGCCTGTATATAAGAAAGACAGTATGAAGATTACTTTGACTCCACTGCTCTTTCCAATGCTAAGAAGCATGTGAAAAGGATTTTAAAATAAGGATACAGATATTTCTCACTCCAACACTGAGTTTCCTTTAAAAAAACAAATGATAGGAAACATTCTTGTATGAGCAAATACTACTTTTATATATATTATTATACTCCTCCTGTTTTTTCATCCTGGCCAGTAGAAAATTATAATCTATTATATAGAAACATAACTTATTGTAAGGAAATAAGTAGGTACATGACATGCAGAGTAATGCAATGCTTAATTACTGGATATGACACGAATTAATACACTTTCTATGTGTTTCATACAGGAAACACTTTCTCAACACTGTGCTAGTAATTTCTTGCCCTCACGTTCTATTCCAATGCACACACTCCCTAGTGAGAGACTGCAACTGTATTTAGAAGTATACAGACAACGTGTGCTGGTTGTGGCTGGGATAGAGTTAATTTCTTCACAGTAGCTGGCATGGGGCTCTGTCTGGGATTTGTGCTGGAAACGGTGCTGATAACACAGGGATGTTTTCGGCACTGCTGAGCAGTGCTGACACAGAGTCAAGGCCCTTTCTGCTTCTCGCCCCACCCCACCCGTGAGCAGGCCGGGGGTGCACCAGAAGCTGGGAGGGGACACAGCGGGGACCCCGGCTGCCCAAAGGGATATCCCATACCGTATGGCATCATGCGCGGCATATAAAGCTGGGGGAAGCTTCCCCCGTCTGGGAGAAGAAGGAAAAGGGGGATGTTGGGAGTGATGGCATTTGTCTTCCCAAGCACCCATTACACATGATGGAGCCCTGCTCTCCTGGAGATGGCCGAACACCCGCCTGCCGATGGGAAGCGGAGAATGAATCCCTTGTTTTGCTTTGCCTGCGTGCGCAGCTTTTGCTTTACCTATTCAACTGTCTTTATCTCAGCCCACGAGTTGTCTCACTTTTACTCTTCTGATTCTCTACTCCATTCCACTGGGAGGAGTGAGCGAGCGGCTGTGTGGGGCTTAGTTGCCGGCTGGGCTTAAACCATGACACAATGATATTGGTGAAACCCTGGCCCAGGTTGCCCAGAGAGGTGGTGGATGCCCCATCCCTGGAAACATTCCAGGTCAGGTTGGACGGGGCTCTGAGCAACCTGATCTAGTTGAAGATGTCCCTGCTCATTGCAGGGGGTTGGGCTGGGTGACCTTTAAAGGTCCCTTCCAACCCAAACTATTCTATCAATCTATGATATTCACTGATACTCTATATTCTTAATTGAGTCAGAAAAAAGACTTGGAACAGCTTAACTCACACAGCAGGTACATCGTGAAGCAACTTCCACTTATTAAAACAGTGGAACATGTTTAAATGTTTTAAATGATCATTTAAACAGTAATAGACACTCATACCCATGGGCTTTGTTCACTCAGTTAATATTAACGTTCTTTCATGGATTCACCATAAGATATTTCAGTTTTCCCTTTAATATATCAAAAACTGGTGAACTCTTTTTCCCCTAACGTAACTTTCCATATTCAGACCAGCAGCAAGAACAAAACAGAAAATCATCTTTAGAAACCAAAGTCACCACCTGACAAATATTTCCAAATTATTATTAATATTGTTATTTAGCTTTCATTTTATGGCAGCACCGAGGAAATCAAACTCTGAATCGCTACTCCCTTCCACAATGACAAGTACAAACAACAGCAAAGCAATCCTCGCTCCAAAGCCATTACATATAATCAAGTTATTAAAAATAGTAACACGGATCATTATGGTGTGTCTGTAAGACCGCATTTGAATTAATCAGCAGATGCCACATCATGCACTACGTAATCATAAATTGTTATATAATCTGCTCAAGGACACAAGACCAACACCAGCTGATCCACAGCTACGGGACTGTGACTTCACTCAACTACAGTACCTGAGAAAAATTAACTCACAAAATGCTTTGGTATGGGCCGAAGTCCTCTTCCGTGGGAGCAAAGGCAAAACATAAATATCCTCTTGCCAGAGCACGTGGGTAAAACAGTCTTTAGTTTTAAGGTGCACAAACCTGAACTCTCTTACATTGTTACCAAGTTTCTAGAAAGGGCTGGATCTGTTCAGGATATTAATTGGAGCTCATACGTTTCCTGAATTCCAGCAGGTCTACAAAGCTTTACTTTAATAATACCATTATCATCAAACTTTACTGCAAAAAATTAAATAAAGGCATATTTATATTCTTAAAATCAGTCTTGCTACCTGACTTTCAGAATTATGTGTATGCAATTCATACACAGAGAAATTTATGCACCTTTTTTTTTTTTTATAGTCATCTTAAGTGCACAGCCAAACACAGTACGGGAACTAGGTAGGCTCCATAATAATTATTTAGGAGTGCAAATTCCATGCTTGCTTGTGCAGTTCTAAGGCTTTGAATCACAGTTTCAACACTACTTTTTGTGTAGGGATTTATACTAATTTTTTACCACCAAAAAATAATATTTCTTTAAACAATACATTTCCTTAATTTGCTAGGCTTTTCACATACCAAGTTTCACCCATTAGCCATTCTCTCTTCAGTAACTACAAGGTACATGTCATGGTTAATAAAACCTGTTATGTATGGTAGCAAAAGTACGCAGCAACACACTCAGCATCCATCAGTTTTGAAAATTCTAACATACAAATGGTTTGCTATAGGTTTAAAGTTGAACCAGATTGAGAACTTTTTTTTAAGCTTAAGGGGAAATATGGTCGTAGAACTGAGGAAGCTTTATTTCAGAACGCTGTATTGATCTCTGCACTTACGTCCTTAGCAAGAACAGGTCAAATAATCCTTTCTTGGAACTACACGGTGGTGAGTTCAGATAAATAAACCAGACCATGTAATTCATAATCCTAAACGGTAACAATTAATTTTCAGAATCTGTCTCCTGTGAAAGCAAGCACCGATGTTTCAAAGCCGTGATTATTTTATCTCCGATCGACTCATACTGCAGTGTGTATTGGCCTACTTCTGAATAGATCTGGAAAGCTACGTAACGAGGCCCATAAAACTATACTCCGTGGATTTCATACGAGTCTAAATGTAAACAACAGAACTCACAACTAATTGCCTTTTAGATAAAGCTGACTTAAGCAATTGAGATGCCGGAATCCTACAACACTCTGGGTGAAACAAACTAAAAATGTGAATTAATAAGTTTGCTGATATTGAGCTCCAGATGTTTCTTACTCTGGCAACGTTCCTCAAGTGATGATAAGCAGATTTACATACTTAACTAATATGTTTATTTAAAGAAAATTTCCAAATCCAGACTAACATCCAGATTTCTTTCTTGGCTTCAGATCAAAAGACACACTATCTATAAGGACAGCATCCAGGAAAACCGTTTCAACATCTGCTTAGAACTAAATAACAGATACTTGATTTTCTGCAAATTTAATTTCAGGCAAAATTTTACTTCATCCAATATTTTTTATATCCTCAAGACAGCCTGACCTAGTCATTTTGCATATTCAAATCTCAGAATACAGCTCGTGCACTGGCAGAGACAGCAGTTGCTAAGGAGAAACTCTGTTAGTTTGTAGTTCCCATTTCAAATGCTATGAGCAATTTCACTTAGAGTGAGAACAAAAGCTTTTTGGAAGCAAAGCCCTCCCGTCACCAACAATATCAGTGATTTAAAGAAGCGGGTTCAAAAATGGTTTATATGTTCCTTGTCACCTAAAGAGACGTGAGTAGTTAATAACAACAATGGAAGCTCTACTGTTTCATAAGGGTGAAGAATGGAAAATAAAGTTAATAGTTGGTATTCTCTGAAACTCTCTCTTATGAGAAGTGCTTATTGTTACATTTAAGGCAAACCAAGTAAAGACCAACTCAGAGCAAAAACCTGAAAGAAAAGACTTGGAGGAATAGGTACTGTTCCAAATGTCTTCCCCGGTTACAGAAAGGAAAACACAAATATACTGTTCACTGGGAGGGAAAGGGTGTATTCCAGGGCTAACCAAAAAGAACTGACCAGGAGATAGAAAATATGGACTTCATTTTCACAATTAATTATTTTAGAAGAGAAATGAAATGAAGTGTTTCCAAACAAGCGGAGCACTCGCATAAACTTCTACTGGAAGCCAAGGTAATGACTATATCAACTTAAGAGAGGTAAATGCTAAGCAATGCATTATACCAGTAGATATACAGACTGTCTGAGGAATGGTGCAAAGGATTAGGGGAGGTGACAGTAAAAACTACACCGTGTTTCCTGTGGTTCCTTGGTGTACATGAGAGAACGGGAAATATGCCTATCAGGAATTTGGGCCAGAAGAAAATCTCCTGGATCTGGAAAACACTGTAACATGATTGGTCTCTAGAACCTCACACCCACAGCTTTCAACCTACTTTGCAAAGCATGTAAATACAGGAAAATTGCTAATCCAAATCACCCTGCAGGGCCATAGCAGAATCACAAATATAAGAATGCCCTACCCACTGAACACGCCGATTTGCTTGCATTAAGAAGAGAAAATATACTTCTACACTTCATTTTTGGGGGGAAAAAAGGCTGAAAAACGCAACAGGAACATTCCCTAAATTGTACTCAGAAATCAAAAGGAAATAAAGGAAACCCAATTTTTATTACTTCATTAAGAATGTGTGATTGTTTTTTAAACTGGCATCGAGGCTTTGGGGTTAACAATACTGCTATCAGATAGAGTCAGACCTTCCCATTGATTTGTCTTCGTATCTAAGTAATAACAATCAGAAAGCTATACTGTAGTAGTTTGTTAGTGAAAACAGTCACGGTCTAAGATTTTGGAGTTGGGATCCTCTACCGTGCAAGTTAGCCTACCCCAGGTGACAACAATCAAACATATGTCAATGAAGGCGAAACATGAAATGCGAAATATTTCACAGCATTTATACATAGACTGTAAATAAGCTTTAAATGGTGAGATTTTTAAATAATTAATTATTAAGGTGTTTTTTTCCTATGTTAGCATAGGTGTCTGCAGTTCACGCTTCCAAATTTTCCTGGCATCCACAACGTCCATCTAGGAAGATATATTCCTTCTCAAATGAGCTGAGACTGCAATTTCATGATTTGTCTCTGAGACGTGCTGCTTTCCAGCAGACATAGCAAAATATGTCCATGCTACTTTTAGAGGCAAAAAGGCTTCTCCTGGACCCAGTACGGCTAAGCCCTGCTCACTGCTCTTCCAACCAAGGAAAGAGTCTGGAAAAAGCCTATGGACATGGAAGTCAAAAAAGAGCAGCAGCAGCCAGGCATCACAGTGAATGCTGGGGAGTGGCCCAGCTGCCCAGATCATTTTTTACAGCTGGAACTACATTAGGAAGCACTGATACAACACTAGGCAATGCATTACCCCGTTTAGCTTCAGCTAGCCCCTAATGTAACAACCGTGACCCACATCACCTTTTCCTCTCTATACTTTGCTAATTCCTCTTCCATTTACTACACATCTTTTGGCATTGTCAGATTCTTCTATTCTATTTGCTCTTTTTCCATTATATTCCACATGTAAATAAATTTGTCCCTAATTCTTTAATACTGACCTTTTTCCAGCAGTGATTCACATCCCCAACCACCTGTATTTGCCACAAGTACAGAGTGTCTTGTAATACCAATGCTTTCTGTTCCTTCTGGATTTTAAATATATCAGTAGAGTCACCTTTTATTTTCATTTTTCATGGATTTAGTTTTCCTGATTTCCCTTTCTGTAATTAAGTTCCTCAAATCCCTGAACTGATCCAGACTGCTCTTTTTAGGTCCTTCTCCGCCTCTGTAGTATCTTCTAAGCACGGTAACAAGAACAGACTGTGAAACAGTTTTTTTCATTTAAAGATTTATTTTGCCACTGAGTCTTCTCATTCCTTCTACTTCCACTGTGAAGACCATGGCTTTTCTCTTCTTAAAGCTTGCATTCTATAAAAGGTATTAAGATTTAATGTTTTTGGCACCGTAATTTCTCCTTTTACACTGCAGAAGAACCAAATAGACGCAACTCCTACTTTTGATTTATCCTAACTGCTAGTCTCTTTGCCTTATTACTTTAATTCCTCTTTGCAAGTAGACGTAATGGTACATTAAACAGCCGATAGTATATACAGCCCGGTGTGCCTGAGTGCAACAGCAAACAAACCAGCAAGGAATTTTTCAAACTGTTCAATTATCACATGAACCTAACCTTAACAGAAGCTGTTTTTAAGTTTCCTAAACGTGCTTCACATGGTGTCACGGCATCATAGTCTAAATCTGACCAGGGAGTAACTGGGGCTAAAGCCCGTGCAGCGCTAGCCCAGGCAGAAATAGGAGGAGACAGATTTGTGCCTCCTCTCTTCCAAAGACCTGCTCTGCTCCGGGATCTGCTCTTGTGCCCAAGATCCCCGCGAGGTTTCACAGGGAACTAAACATGGACTAACCAGCTCATGAGAGCATCCCACTCCAGTTCCTGCCCCACCCCTCAGCTACGCTCCTCCATCCGATACAGCACCAGCCTTCAATTCCATGAGCAAACACAAGACAAATGCCGCCTGGGCTTTGCTCTTTCCTAGGAGGCTATGCCTGCTTCAGTCTATCCTTTGTGCTAACTTCCTTGCAGGGCAGTCAGGCAGTAATGCGATTTTGTATGTCAAAACCTTTACCAAAGCACGAGTGAAAATTAAGGTAGCGCACCATTGGAAAAACGCCCCTTCAAGGAACGCTAGCCAGCCATCTCGATCTTTTGCTGTTTATACGCCCCCGGCGCAGGTAAAGATGCATATTCCAGAAGGTTTGCTTATTTGAATGCACCCCAAGAGATGACGTTGCCCTCTCCGTTTTGCAAATTGAATCAGAATTCAAAGATGTGTCAAGCCACATATAATGAATCTGATCAAATGTATTATGGTACCAGAGTCATTTATCTTCTCATATCCCGGCCTCACTCCTGAAAGAAAACAGAGCTCTGTTCATTGTAAAACATAAGATAGTTCTCTCTAATTATCCTGACACCACTACACTCTTGGTCTCTCAAATTAATATAAATCAGGTGAATATCATTTATCATAAAAACATATATCTACAAAGCACGGTAAAACCGTCTATTCTTCCTTCTCCGGCAATGACATGCATTTCAGTCGGTCCAGTTTAACATTGGCCTAATATTTAACGACCCAGCACTGGGCTGGTCTGTACTATTAGAGATAGCTACCTATAAACCATTCAACATGAACACAAAAAACAGATTCAATGGTGTACAACATTTCCAGAACTATTTAAGTGACACAGGAGCTGCACTGCCACTTTCAAAAGTGACTTAGGTACTTGAGAGATTTTGAAAATTGTAATAATCTGACAATAATTAGTCATTTGTGTGAATTATACTTTTTATCTCCATTTAATTACTCACTTGTACTCACTTCTGTGATTAATTAGATTTTATTTTGAAGCAGTAGTGCATTATTCCTAACAGCTTACTATAAACGATATACTAACTACTTGCACGGTAAGGAGGTTTATTAAGTCCCTTGATGGGGCTCAGAAGCAATCCAGCCTGTAACAATTGCCTGAGGACTCACAGCAAAGGTGCTTACATGGGTGGTCTTCTACCCTGGAGGAAGAACAGCTGTGAATAAGGAGTGGGAAACCCATAAAAACCCAGCAAGCAAGAAGAAATACTTTTTTTTTTTCCCCAGGCTTCTGTAAAGGAGGGCTGGGGGTGCTGTTGCTTTCTAGAGAAGAAAAGCTATGCAGGAGCTAGAAAGAAAAAACCTTATTGTCAGTAAAAGAAGCTTTGTTAGCTACCTGCTGTGGAAGTGAGCACCACGAAGGCACTTAGGCCATCTGACCAAAGAATTAAATATTCTAGAGAGGAATTCCTGGCATAAGTGGCAGAGAAACTGAAATGAGAAGGGGTTGTTATCTTGTCTTAAAAGAATAATAGAAAGAAGATTATAAAGCAAAAGCTGGGGTGGGGGAGTGTTCTCCTTCCAGGGCAAGGCAGGGAGATTTCCTACAAGGCCACGGGCAGCTATGGCAAACAGATGTAAAAATAGCAGCACTCTCAAGCGACCATGCTGAGCTTCAGAGAGAAGGCTGCACCAGAGATACAGGTGTGCTCTGCCTGCTTGCTTCCATTCTTGATTAAAGTCATGACTTCTCAAAGTTATGGAAGAACCCTGATCATAGCATGGTATCCCGTGTGTGTCTCCCTTATGCCTGCATGGAGTGAGCAAGCTTCCTCTTCCTCCCCGGCCTTCAACGCAATTCCCTTGTTCTTGCCATTACTTTGTTTTTGTTGCTGTAGGTGCTTTATTGCTGACAAACTCAGAAACCCTGAAGTGTTAAAATCGAAATTAAGATAAGAATTTAACAAAGCAAAGTGATTTCAATATTAACCTGGTAGTTTTCCCAGCCTGACATTCTAATAAACAAGTGTTCCTCTGGTATTATAAAAGTCATCAAACCATAGTAAGGGACATGAAATCACTTCCAGTCTCACCTGGGGACTTGCAGCTAACAGCACAATTACACACGATGCTATGCCAGAAAATACTAAAGCAAATATTAGGAGGGGTTTTATTTAGATGTACTCTATGCTGAAACCAGGACATCCGTCTATGCAGCAGTGTCAAAGTTGACAGCTCAAAAGACTGCATTTTCCCAAACTCTTACTTTTAATAATCTGCAAACATGATTGAAGGAAGCAGTAAGAAATCTAATAAAAGTGAATGCAGAAAGGATTAAGGAGACAGCTTCATGACAATTTACGGTTCTACACGGCCGTCTCTTGCTATGAGTTGTGATAAGATAAATCTTGTTTACAGTGTGTTAATCCCATGTCCCAATAATGCTAGTATGCAATGGATTTAAGTCTTCCTTAGAAGAATGGAGCTGCTTTTGCATTAAATGAACAGCCGCGGGTAGCAGCAGCCTGAATGAGAGCGCGGAGGGTCAAGGGTTATTCGAGATTACACTTTCCAATGAGTCGTTCACATCTCTCTCCTTCAGAAAATGTTTGATGTAAGTTGTTTGGATGTAAATTATAAGTAAAGCTTTATTTGAGCTTTTCTGCGTCAATGATTGACTTCTATTGTTCCCTGTAGAGTGAAATTTAAAAGTTGGCTTTCAGTTTTTTTCATATAATAGAGATTTTATTTTTAAGATTTTTATTTTCTATGACTAGAGAGGACTTTACATTGTGAAGAGACAGTGTGTTTATATAATATCCGATACTCTCCTAGATCAATTTCAACTATGAATGTAAAACTTTGTAGTTCTCTTTGCAGAGCCAGTAAGAGTTCATGGACCTTTTTATCTCTGTATAGGTGTTAGGTCCTACCACTACTTACCCAGGTCCAACCACTTCGAAATATTAGCTAATTAGACATTATCCGACCTATTGCCCCCCAAGAGGTAATGGTTTGACCCAGATAGGACATATGACTGGAACTCAGAAGCCAGATTATATTTCTAGATCTGATATTTAATTTTCTGCATGCTTTCGGCAGCTTACTTCACCTTCTGTGACTGTTTAATCTTCAGCCTTTCTTACTGTCTGTGTTGACTGTAAGAGTTCAAATACCCTCTTTTTCCATATAGATACCTATCCTATTTGGTTTTGCAGCATCAATATTCCACTAGAAAAGAAGTAATGATAAAAATAATTCTAAAAGTTCCAAGAACCTTGTGCCGAGGCCAGTATCTTCAGTTGCTGCTTATTGGTAATAATAATAATTTTTCTGTTGCAGTTTTTTACTCATACATTTGAGAATGTGAAAACATGTTTCTCTGTGGGCTGCACTATACATCAATAGTGAAAAGTTAGTTGTCCTTTAGTCAACTTTTATTTTCTTTCTCCTCAGCTTGTTCGTAGAAAGAATAATCCACATTTCTTCTCTTTCTGCCATTTGAATGCCTGCATTCTGTATCGACTGCTAACCAACCTGAAAGCTATGAAGCTGTATTCTTTTTAATCATATCTGTCATTATAGAAGATGGTCACCTTAGCAGAAAGATCGCTATAATGGGTTGCTAATGGGCTATTAAGGGGCTTTCAAGTATCAAGATGATCATCATAAGTAAGAACTGAGAACCATTCTTTATTTCTGTGTAAGATTAATTTTTCCCCAGTAATTCCATGGATTAATAATGCAAGGTTTGTGCACCTCAGGAACTGCTTCACGGTTTCTTACCATATGCTATGCAAATTCAATAATTAGCTCTTGACTTCACAATTTAAAAATAAGGTACTACCAACTCCATTTAGGGATGGTGTCGTGGTTTAGCCCCAGCCGGCAACTAAGCACCACGCAGCCGCTCGCTCACTCTCCCTCCCACAGCGGGACGGGGGAGAGAATTAGGAAAAACCTCGTGGGTTGAGATAAACACGGTTTAATAGGACAGAAAGAAAGAAGGGAACAATAATGATAATACCAACAAAGGAATGTACAAGAACAAGTGAGGCCCAATACAGAAATTGCTCACCACCCCGTGATCGACAGCCCGTCCCCGAGCAGCGATTTTCGCCCCCCCGGCCAACTCCAGTTTATGTACTGGGCATGACGTCGTATGGTAGGGAATATCTCTTTGGCCAGTCTGGGTCAGCTGTCCCGGCTGTGTCCCCTCCCAGCTCCCCGTGCACCCCCAGCCTGCTCGCTGGCAGGCCAGCACAAGAAGCTGGACTGTCCTTGACGGCTCAGCAACAACCCAAAACATCAGCACATTATCAACAGTTCCTCATCCCAAATCCAAAACACAGTCTCACACTAGCCTCTGTGAGGAAAACCAGCTCTATCCTGGCTGAAACCAGGACAGTATCCACCCCTTATTCCATACCATTTACGTCATGCCCAGGTCCTATACTTTTCAATACATTCCAATTATTCATTATTACTCTTCCTGTCCTTTAATATATACACACAGATATCACTCTCTTAGTCCATGGGCCATCACTTAAAATGTCTATGGAGTTCAGTCAGTCCATGACTCTGGGCTTCATCCATCATAGCAGTCTTTCAGGGCAGGGGAGATGGTATGTGGTGTTGGATTGTCATCTGGCACGGTCCATGTCCATGATCTGCAGGTCGAAGATGTCGATCTCGAGGGATTTGTTGGGCGCAAGCTGCTGAAGCCAGTTCTGGTTTCATCACTGCTGCACGTTGCTTGGTTTCAGTGAAGCTCATTCTTCATCAGTCTGGGTGATTCTTACTATAATACCATTGATATGGTAGATAGCAGCCATAGTAGTAATGTCATTCTGAACAATTAACATAATACAATTCAAATCATTGACTGTTTTCACCCAAAATCAAGTCTCCTTGAGGTACACATCGGACTTCCCCATCCTTCCGCATTACCCACCAAGTGCACCCAGGTCCCTGGGCAAAGGCAATCCCACGAATGGGTTTGCCTTTTCCTAATGCAGGAGTAACCCAGACTGTCTTCCCCAGCATGTTTCTCACATGCACCACAGGGACTTTATCCCCTTCTACAGTACGTAGAAGTTTTGATTGGGCAGGGCCGGCTCTATTAGTAGATCCCCTAGTGTTGACTAACCAGGTGGCTTTGGCTAAATGTTTATCCCAATTTTTGAATGTCCCATCACCCATTGCTCTCAGTGTAGTCTTTAACAGTCCGTTGTATCGTTCAATTTTTCCGGAAGCTGGTGCATGATAGGGGATATGATACACCCACTCAATGCCGTGCTCTTTGGCCCAGGTGTCTATGAGGTTGTTTCGGAAATGAGTCCCATTGTCTGACTCAATTCTTTCAGGGGTGCCATGTCGCCATAAGACTTGCTTTTCAAGGCCCAGGATAGTGTTTCGGGCGGTGGCATGGGGCACAGGGTATGTTTCCAGCCATCCAGTGGTTGTTTCCACCATGGTAAGCACATAGCGCTTGCCTTGGCGAGTTTGTGGAAGTGTGATATAGTCAATCTGCCAGGCCTCCCCATATTTATATTTCAACCATCGTCCTTCATACCAGAGAGGCTTTAACCGCTTGGCTTGTTTGATCGCAGCACACGTTTCACATTCATGGATAACCTGTGCAATAGCATCCATGGTCAGGTCCACCCCTCGATCCCGAGCCCATCTATATGTTGCATCTCTTCCCTGATGGCCTGAGGTGTCATGGGCCCACCGAGCTATAAATAATTCACCCTTATGTTGCCAGTCCAGATCCACCTGAGCCACTTCAATCTTAGCAGCCTGATCCACCTGATGGTTGTTTTGATGTTCTTCGGTGGCCCGACTCTTGGGTACGTGAGCATCTACGTGACGTACTTTTATGACGAGATTCTCTAGTCGGGCAGCAATATCTTGCCACAATTCAGCAGCCCAGATGGGCTTGCCTCTGCGTTGCCAGTTGCTCTGCTTCCATTGCTGCAACCACCCCCATAGAGCATTTGCTACCATCCATGAGTCAGTATAAAGATAGAGTACTGGCCATTTTTCTCGTTCAGCAATATCTAAAGCCAGCTGGATGGCTTTCACCTCCGCAAACTGACTTGATTCACCTTGTCCTTCAGCCACTTCTGCAACTCGTCGTATAGGGCTCCATACAGCAGCTTTCCACCTTCGATGTTTGCCTACAATACGACAGGACCCATCAGTAAACAGGGCATATTGCCTTTCGTTCTCTGGCAGTTCATTATATGGTGGAGCCTCTTCAGCACGCGCCACCTCCTCTTCCGGTGATATTCCAAAATCTTTGCCTTCTGGCCAGTCCATGATCACTTCCAAGATTCCCGGGCGATTAAGATTTCCTATTCGAGCCCGCTGTGTAATAAGCGCGACCCACTTACTCCACGTAGCATCAGTCGCATGATGCGTAGAGGGGACCCTCCCTTTGAACATCCAGCCCAGCACCGGCAGTCGGGGTGCCAGGAGGAGCTGTGCTTCAGTACCAACCACTTCTGAGGCAGCTCGAACTCCTTCATATGCCGCCAATATCTCCTTTTCAGTTGGAGTATAGCGGGACTCAGATCCCCTATATCCTCGACTCCAAAACCCTAGAGGTCGACCTCGAGTCTCTCCTGGTGCCTTCTGCCAGAGACTCCAGGTAGGGCCATTCTCCCCGGCTGCCGTGTAGAGCACATTTTTAACATCTTGTCCTGCCCGGACTGGCCCAAGGGCTACGGCATGAACTATCTCCTGTTTGATTTGTTCGAAGGCTTGTCGTTGCTCAGGGCCCCATTTAAAATCGTTCTTCTTCCGGGTCACTTGATAAAGAGGGCTTACAATCAGACTGTAATTTGGAATATGCATTCTCCAGAAACCCACAACACCCAGAAATGCTTGTGTTTCTTTTTTGCTAGTTGGTGGAGACATAGCTGTTATTTTGTTGATCACATCCGTTGGGATCTGTCGACGTCCATCTTGCCATTTTATTCCTAAAAACTGGATCTCTTGTGCAGGTCCCTTGACTTTACTTTGCTTTATAGCAAAACCAGCTTTCAGAAGGACTTGAATTATTTTCTTCCCTTTCTCGAAAACTTCTTCTGCTGTGTTGCCCCATACGATGATGTCATCAATGTATTGCAGATGCTCTGGAGCTTCACCCTGTTCCAGTGCAGTTTGTATCAGCCCATGGCAAATGGTAGGGCTGTGTTTCCACCCCTGGGGAAGTCGATTCCAGGTGTATTGGACACCCCTCCAGGTGAAAGCAAACTGTGGCCTGCACTCTGCCGCCAAAGGGATCGAGAAAAACGCGTTAGCAATATCAATGGTGGCATACCACTTGGCTGCCTTTGACTCCAGTTCATATTGAAGTTCTAGCATGTCCGGCACAGCAGCGCTCAGTGGTGGCGTGACTTCATTCAGGCCACGATAGTCTACTGTCAGTCTCCACTCTCCATTAGACTTTCGCACTGGCCATATGGGGCTGTTGAAGGGTGAGTGAGTCTTGCTGATCACTCCTTGGCTCTCCAGCCGACGAATCAGCTCATGGATGGGGATCAGGGAGTCTCTGTTGGTGCGATATTGCCGCCGGTGCACTGTTGTGGTAGCGATCGGCACCTGTTGTTCTTTGACCCTGAGCAACCCCACCACAGAAGGGTCCTCTGAGAGACCAGGCAAGGTGGACAGCTGTTTAATTTCTTCCGTCTCCAAGGCAGCTATACCAAAAGCCCACCGGTACCCTTTTGGGTCCTTGAAATACCCTCTGCTGAGGTAGTCTATGCCCAGGATGCACGGAGCCTCCGGGCCAGTCACAATGGGGTGCTTCTGCCACTCATTCCCAGTTAGGCTCACTTCAGCCTCCAGTACAGTCAGCTGTTGGGATCCCCCTGTCACTCCAGAAATACAGATGGGTTCTGCCCCTATATGGCTTGATGGCATCAGGGTACATTGTGCACCGGTGTCCACTAAAGCCTTATATTCCTGTGGGTCTGATGTGCCAGGCCATCTAATCCACACAGTCCAATAAACTCGATTGTCCCTCTCCTCCGCCTGGCTGGAGGCAGGGCCCCTCTAATCCTGCTCATAGTACTCGTTACCCACTTCTTGTAAATAGGAATCAGAAGTCCCTTCAAGAGGATCAGAGGTGAGATCAGCTCTTCTATTCTTTCTGGGAAGCTGCCCACTGGAAAGTGGAGCGACGATTTTCCTCGAGGAACCTGAACCCCCTTTTGTAATTGTTTTTCCTTGCAGCTCGCGTACTCGTGCCTCTAGGGTCGAGGTAGGTTTTCCATCCCACCTTCTCATGTCCTCTCCGTAGTCACGCAATTGAAACCACAGGGTGGCTCGTGGTGTGTATCCTCTATATCTTCTCTCTTGAACAGAAGAGCGCTTACTCCTAATGGCTGAGACACTGGTCCGTATGGGTGGAGGGTAGGGCATATCCTCTTTGAATTGCCGGAACTCTCGGGACAGTTTCTCTATAGCAGAGACGCAGGCCCGTAGGGAGGAAGAGAGACTTTCTTCGTATTGCCGGAGTTGGCCAGCCAATTCATCCACCGTTGGTCTCTCTCCGTCCTTCCAGGCCATTACTGCTAATGAGTTGGCATATGATGATGGTGCACTCCGTACAAACTTCCGCCACATAGGTTGCGTGCAATTGACTTCATCTGGATCTTTGGATGATTGTCCATTGTCCAAGTCACCATAAATCACTTCCAGCACCGCTAGCTCCCTCAGGTACTGGATACCTTTCTCCATGGTGGTCCACTTGCCTGGGTGACATAGAACATCTTCCTTGAAGGGATACCTTTCCTTCACACCCGACAGGAGTCGTCTCCAGAGGCTGAGGACTCGTGCACCTTTTCCAATTGCTTTGTCAATGCCCCCTTCCCTAGAAAGGGATCCCAGCTGCTTGGCTTCCCTACCCTCTAATTCCAGGCTACTGGCCCCATTATCCCAGCATCGGAGCAGCCAGGTGACAATGTGCTCACCTGGACGACGGCTGAAATCCTTTCGCATATCTCGCAATTCACTCAGGGATAGAGATCGGGTAGTTACCGTCTCTTTTATAAGTTCTTCCTCTTCCTCCTCTTCAAGCGATGACTCGCTCTCTTCCCTCTTCCGTGCTTGTGATGGCCCTGCTTCAGAGCACTCTGCCTCCTCACTCTCTTCCTCTGGCTCCTTCTTAGCAGGATCTTCCTCCTCCCTTACTAAACGAGCTGACTTCCGCTTCCAAGATTTCTTCTTTTGTACAGGGGCAACTGATACCGGGATGGGCTGGTCCTCTGGTTCAGCTGCAACAGTCTGAGTAGCTACAGTGCCCGCCGTGGGGGTTGGAGTAGTGGCAGTGCCCGCCGTGGGGGTTGGAGTAGTGACAGTGCCTGCTACAGACGTTGGAGTAGTCACAGTGCCTGCCACATTGCCATCAGACCCAGAGAGCCCCTCTCCCCTTTGCACAGTGTTAAATAGGGTTCGGTAGGCATGGGCCAGGCCCCAGCACATGGCAATGATTTGTGTCTCCTTGGAGCTGCCAGGCTGACAGCATACTTCTTCCAGATATTCTGCTAGTTTATCAGGATTCTGCACTTGTTCGGGAGTGAAGCTCCAAAACACCGGAGGTGCCCACCGCCCCAGGCATTTGCCCATGCTGTTCCACACACCCTGCCATTCATAACTATCCAGCCTTGGGGCAGATCTCCGGGTGATATTCTTAAATTGCTTGCTAACCTTAGACAAAACTGAAACCATGTTCCCCAGAAGTAGCAATAGAGGTATTTTAACCAGCCAAGGGTGTTCAAAATACTGAAAAATTATTGTGATGAAGGAGGAAATGTTATGATAGAGGGTATCAAAGGTACCATTCTGCATTTCCTCCATAAAAAACCTTTCAGAGGCAGAAGTATAATTGCTAATCGTCTCCACAAGACTGTAGCCAAAATACAGTAACGGCTTTAGTACAGAGCTCAGATGATACCACATTAAGCTCAAGGTCACTGCTCTAAAAACAAAATTCACAGGCAAGACATTACTAATCATTGCAGAGTACAGCAGCCCGCAGAAACCAACACCGATCCTTAACATGTACAGCAAAGACGAGAGCATGATGCAAATCAAACTGATATTGTGACCTGCAACCGTTATTATCTCAAGCCTCGGGCCCCACGTTGGGCGCCAAAAAGGACTGTCGTGGTTTAGCCCCAGCCGGCAACTAAGCACCACGCAGCCGCTCGCTCACTCTCCCTCCCACAGCGGGACGGGGGAGAGAATTAGGAAAAACCTCGTGGGTTGAGATAAACACGGTTTAATAGGACAGAAAGAAAGAAGGGAACAATAATGATAATACCAACAAAGGAATGTACAAGAACAAGTGAGGCCCAATACAGAAATTGCTCACCACCCCGTGATCGACAGCCCGTCCCCGAGCAGCGATTTTCGCCCCCCCGGCCAACTCCAGTTTATGTACTGGGCATGACGTCGTATGGTAGGGAATATCTCTTTGGCCAGTCTGGGTCAGCTGTCCCGGCTGTGTCCCCTCCCAGCTCCCCGTGCACCCCCAGCCTGCTCGCTGGCAGGCCAGCACAAGAAGCTGGACTGTCCTTGACGGCTCAGCAACAACCCAAAACATCAGCACATTATCAACAGTTCCTCATCCCAAATCCAAAACACAGTCTCACACTAGCCTCTGTGAGGAAAACCAGCTCTATCCTGGCTGAAACCAGGACAGATGGGGAAAATGCCAAGTTGAACAAGCATTCTGAAGGAAAGAATTAGATGATATTCTTAAAAAGGGTCTCAATTTGATCAGAGTTTTCAAAATTAACTAAACACATATTCAGTTATAGACCATAAACATTTTTAAATGGCACAAACACACCAAGTATTTGTAACCTCAAGTCTTGCTTTATCATTGCTTTGTTCTCAGATGAATTTCTGGACACTAACACCTTTGAGAGCTTTGCAGACTATATAGAAATGTTCTATGGTCTGCCTGAGCTTGTGCTCTCAGAGTTGACATCCTTTCAAAAGACAGCAGAAAACATGGAAAGTGGCAGTAGACATTCAGATGTGAAATACTGAACTCATATTTCTGCTCACATAACAAATGGAAATGAAAAAAGTGGGTTCTTTCCAGTCCTAGCTGGTTATACGTCTTATAACAAACTGTCAAACAATTTGACTTATATGTCAGATTTTGCTTAGGTATAGTTCTCAGTTTCTTCCAAGTTGAACGGGTACCCTTCACTAACAGGCAATAGAATGAAGAGGTTTACCTGCACTTGGACCTTTCAGCTGTATAGGTTACTGTTCCAAAGTTCTACATATATGTAAATATATACACAAAGCTTTTTTTTTTTTTGCCCGCAATACACTTACTCTGAAACACTTCCTGCCAGTTAAATATCTCTTTCTGCCACCTTTTGGATCTGCATCCTGATCAGCATGGTCAGTGTGCCCTATGTTTAAAATGGCTTTCTGAAGTTACTCTTGTGATTCCGCCTGTATTTCCTGTCAATCCAGAGTCACCCCATGTTGCATCTCTTCCTCTCCTTTACTATTCTACACTATCTTGGAGAATTAAGTGTCAGCAGGTGTAAACAGGAAAAAGGAGACAAGTGGCGCCATTATAGCACTGCTGTCACTTGAGAGGGGCTACTTTTAGAAAAGAAAGCACTTGCAGCAACTCGTACTTGATTGGCATCATTGTCTAGTGAAGCTGGCACACCATCTTGTGAGCAGGCACAATGCCATCCTAACAGATGGGCATCTGGATAGGAAGCCAAAAGATAATGTATGAGTACCAAATGTGTGTATTGGAGGGCAAGTTTCCCAGTCAGGAACATCAGAATGGCAGTTTATAAGCTTCTGCACCTATGTTTAAGGGAGATAACGTACACATTGCATCGCTACAATAGATGCGTGGGTAACACGCTCTGAAACAGTAGACCCGTGAGCATGGAATTCAGTGACTGCAGAAGGAATTATCAAAATTGGAACTTCATGCAAGTAACAGAGCCATGTAAAACCCAAAGACGGTATCTTTATAGTTGCAAACGAGGATACTGTTTCTGGCTGTGACATTGACCGCGAGGGGATAACCGAAGACCAGGAACCAGGGACTGTAGGGAGGGACCCTCTCCAAGGTATACCTCCCAAGTAAAACTTTCTGAGCTGAAGTTTTTGTGTGGACCATCGTATTTAATAACAGCTGGACTTAATTCCTTGACTTTGTGTTACATCTTTATGAATCTGTTTATACTTTTTTGGCTTCCACAATATCTTAACGAGTTCTAAAAGTGGATTACTCGGCATAAAATGAGCGAGCACTCACTTTGATTTCTGTTAAACTTGCTACTTGATCCATGTTATGGGGTAGCAGCATAGTTCTTACATTGTCAAAACTAACTTCTCCTTATTCCTCTTTCCTATATTGCCTGTGAATATATGGACTTCTACAATAGTCCCCTACTGCACTAAGTTATGTTCGTATTTCACGGCTATCATTTCAGGCCTCCCAGAGTTCTCAAAATGGAAACAAGCATAGGCAATTTTTAAGATTTGGTCTGAAATCTTGTTTTGGCTAGGATTTGGTCTTTAGTTACTTTTGTCCTCACACCCACCGCCATAGCTAATCTGGTCAGCAGCAATGTTATGTGGAATACATGTATGGAAGAAACCAAATCAGTGGCATGATACATATTCATGGGTGACACCACTCAATTCAAGCTTGGCAGTATTACACGTCTTTAAATGGGCTTGAATCACAAGAAACAACAGGTCACATCAAATAATGACATATTGTACTTCAGTACAAAACCACACTCTTTGGTTCCCCAATAGCTCATGTGCTTCATGAAGCTTTAAAGCGTAGCAGTAGAATATAAAGGTAACAATGGACCAAGGAGATAGGACTTATACCAAGACCTGAGAACGTGTACTTCTCAGCAGACAGACACCACATCCTTCCCTCTCAGCCCATTGCATACCAACAGAACTACACAAAAGTATCCATTCATATTCTCAACTCATTGCTAAATACTCTCTTAACTGTAGCCTTTTTTTGCCCTATTACTAACCAAAGGATAAACAAGGATGTGATTATAATCTAGCTGTTTTCATACCACCATGGGCAATTTTAATACTTCTAACAGGTACACCCCTAGACACCTAAGGCAGGACACAGCAACGTTCCCTTTTATTCCCAAGGACAAGAAAAAAAAGGGATAACTGCTCTAAGTCTAAATGCTTAGTGTTTTCTACTAGTAAAACTTCAATGACCTCATACAGCACAATTTTTTTTTAATACAGATAGCATGTAACTGATACTCGCTTACCTGTACAAAAAGGACATCTCTCTGTCAATGTAGCATCGCTGTAGGATATTGCAACACAATAAGATCAAACTGAAAACCTAAACTTCATTTTTTTTACTCTTGTGTAATATTTTCTCCAGTAATGCCATTGGATTTAAAGACTCACAGCGTACTCACGTTATTACTTCAGTACTGCTGAATACATGCATACGAAAACTCTTTGTTTTAATACCTCCGACTTTTTTCAACACCTCTTTATCATACATTAAGACATTTAAGAGAAACATTATTAGGCTTCATCTCCTAAGCTTTTTTCCCTGAGACTAAATCCAGCCTGTTCCATTCCCTTTCTTTTATACATATTTCCATACAAACACACTGAAGCACATTTTATTCCCAGTCACAAAAACCTCAGAGAGAAAATCTATGATCCTTTTTGATATATGTTGGAACATTTTGCTATCTTCTTTAGTACTCACAGTACAATAAGCGATAATCAATAGTGATATTTGCTTGAATCTAGATGGTTTGATGGAAGTGCTTTTGAAACACATCATGGTGCCCGATTTGCTGTAACTTGGTCAGATCTTCCTACTCTGTAGCAGCACTGTATCTAAATTATACCAATTGTTAGTTGAAATCTATTAAAGGTTATTATTAGCATTTCAAAATGCAATTGTACCTAGCTGGTTTCTCTCTTGTTAAAATTGGCCAGCTGGTTTAGGTCTTTTAGCTTCAAATCTGAAACAAACCATCCGCAGAGGCCAGATGTAGGAGTCAATAGCAACACATGCAGCTACTGTTAACGTTTTCTTTCTGGGTTTTCACTGTAGGGAGACTCCCTCTGCTCACAGACTCTGCCAAACAGCCATGCGAGTCAGAGAAGTAAATTACAATTATGTTTGCATCAAATTATGCCAGAACACAGAGTTCTCCTCCAAGCCTGAAACAGGACCCGAACCCCGTGGTCCTTGCACTTACTTAGCTTGTTTGAATAGGATGCCTCCGAGACTATAGCTTATCATATATATTTCATTAGTCCTGGGTCTCTATGTTAGGAGGTGATTTTGATCACAGTTTAATGATACGAGATTTCACAAACTCACTAGGATGGTATTTCACTCTCTGGCCTAAAGATTGTAACAACTTTCTGACCCATTTTGTGTGCAGACACATTATTTTACCACTAAATCTACCAAACCCACTTCAAGAGTTTCTGAAAAAGAAGAAAAAAGGTTATTGCAGTAGCGATTTTACATGATTTATATATACAAATGCTTACATAATGCCCTTAGAAACATGTCAAATGTTGGCATATTTTAAAGCTCAGTGATCTAGTATACGTACGCAAAACACGGTTTCTGTCTGCTTCTCTTCTGCAATAGGTTCGCTTCTGCTGGAACACAGGAGTATTAATTAAAAATATTTTTAGCACTATTTTTTCCCCAGAAAAAGCCATATGTGAAATATAAAAACTGTTGGTTTTAGAGTTCTCATTTTGTTCCAAATTTATCACAGAGTATTCTTTTGTAATAATTCTAATTCTAATGCTTTTATGGGGAACCTGCTTGTAGCTAAGTCAATTTTAATTTAATGAGTATTTGGATCTAGGTAAAATGCTGCTTACAGACTATATCTGCCAGAGTATAAATTGCTCAGTACTAAAATGCCCACCCCCTAGAGAACAACTTCTGCAGGTACTTTATAAACAACTGCTGAGGTTACTCAACCTGTTAATTACCATTGAAAATGCAGCCTGGTATCCAAATTATGTACGTTACAAAGAATGCTTATGCCAGAGTTGTCAGCAGCAAGCTGCCTTCCACATCCCACCCCCACTGCCACTCTGAAATGCCCTTGAAACTAAGCAGATACAGTGTCAGTGAAGAATAAAACGAGGAATTCATGGGAACACTCGTATACTGTAGGTACACGCTCTGTAACGACACACTCCTGCTCTGTAAGCAGTTCTTTTACGTCAGATACTCACAACCTAAGTTACACACCTAAAAATAACTGCTTATGTCAGGAGGTTGTAAAGCAGGAGGAACAAGTACTACTTGCACCCAAGTCCCTAAAACCAAATAGACAAATACTCTAGCTTTAATAGTCGCAACAAGGACCGTTTCAGAGCACAATTACAATTGATCTCCTGATGAGATTGGGTTCAGAAAAGGCTATTGACAAAAATCCACACCTCAGGATAAAGTTAATGAGGCTGTCGAGGGAGCAGCAGGGCCAGATTTAGTGCCAAAAATGCACCAGTCATACTAGAGAGCTGAGGAGGGCGAAGAAAAAGCAGTGCTATGTGATAAGGAACAGTGCAGCTCAGTGACAGATAGATTTAGACCCCTTAAGTCCAATAAACAGATGACAAAGATTGTTAAATCAATTCATACGAATTATGTTGAATCCTGACCAAGATGCACCTCGGACAAATAGCACGGCATTTAGAGGTGGGAAATATAAGAAGCCAAGAAGGCAATCTATGTGTCACATGAAATATGAACAAGGAAAGGGCTCTCTTGGACTCCTTGTAAGCAGTTCAGTGCCTTCTTGCTGAGCTATAGAAATTTCCACCATCATGATGATGAAGACACCCTGGCATCCTTTCCCTGGCATTTCAAAGGCAAAATACAGAAACAACTGCAAAGGATCTTGAACTCAGAAAGGACCTTTAATCAGGACGCACTCAAAGCTCAACACAAAATCTCCAGTTGTGTTTCTTTGGGGTTTTGAATAAAATTTGCCAGCTGGGGTGGGTGGGGGGAGAATAAATCTTTCAGAATGTACAATAAATCACTAAGTTATAATGGCTTATTTATGTTACATGTAGTTCAGAAGTAAAGTCCACTCTAAGGTTATTCCATGAAATGGAAGATATGATGGCAGTGGACGACTGCTTACAAGCCTTCAGTCCGCTCCGAGTTAGCCAAACAAGATTGGAAAGTCCATCTTGGGATCTCGTCAGCATAATGCCAGGGAGAGATCTTTCATTTAGTCCCAAAATGCACGAGTCCAAATACCACGAAAGATTTCATTGTGTGCTTCAGTTAAACAGTTATGAATGAATGGAGATTTTTTCATAATTCTATCAAGCTTCAAATCTGTTTGGACTTCTTATTTTGACAAAACACTAATGGTGCCCAAGGATGACAAAATCTGGTGTTTGGTATGCTTAATGAACCAAAAATAAACAAGGCAGTAAAAGTTACAGAGAATAAAGTCATTTAGGTTTCTCAAGTCTTGTGGTAACTATAAGTATCTTTCAAACAGCTTGATAATCTAGGTCAAAGCCACTGCAGAAAAAATTCAATATTGATAAATGAAAACTAATGTACATTGTGGCAATAATGGAAATTAGTCAATCATCTTAGCATGTTCTGAGCTGCTATATTATGGGAGAGGCACCTAACAATATTATGAAGACCTGAAGGATGGCCTGGTGCAGGAACAAGAGCTCGTAAAAAGAAAAGAGTTTTACTATCTAAGGAAGTGAATGAAATAACGTGGACTAAGAAATCTATAGATTTTCTGCATCTCATAAGGGATATTGAAGAAATGGGGTTCACAGAAGCAGACATATATGATGGAAGCAAAGAAAAACTCTTAGATAAGGATAAATTGCTTTTTAAACTCTCATTTTGTTTATTTTCTTGAAAAGAAGACAAATAGGAACAGGCATGACAAAAAGTGTATTAAGAAGTAATGAAAGCTACAAAGAAGGTCAACTGGGAGCTTTTCTTCTTCTCTTCCATAATACAATAAAATGAGGTAGTTATTAAATTGAAATGGGGCAAATTAGGAACTGATAAAAGGAAAATAATTTTTCTCACACAACACATAATTAGATTTTGGAACTCCTTGCCACAGCATTTTGCTAAGGCCATAAATTTAACAAGATTCACAGAGGGATTAGATTTCACACAGATAAATTCTTGAGATACACAGTGGCTGAAACTAGGCATTTTACTTAATGTTGACAAAGAACTACTTGAAGTGATTTAAATCTTCATGTTTCAGATATTAAGACAAACTTAATGAGCGCTTCACAGATGACCCCTATTAGTCAGAATGTTGGACTAAGCCGTACTAGAGCTCTCCTTCAGGACAGTAATTCCCAGGTACTTATGTTTCAAACATTACTCTTCATGGCCGTAAAGCTGAAGGTATGAGTTTACGCTGCCAGGCAGATACAGACGAGTTTGGGGTCAGGGAGGTGAAGGGAAGGGGATAACTCAGGGAGCAAGCTAAGGGGCTTCCCAGTTACTCCTGTTTGAGGTTTACAGCCATGTAAACCACAGCTGAGGAGAGATTCCACATGGAAGAAACCTGCAGAGGTTTTTGTCTCTTCCATCTTTACCAGCTATTTTTACTGCCATAGGATCATTTTTTAAATGTGGAGCATAAAACAGTCCAATATGGCAGTTGTCATACTAGAAAGTACAGTATTTGCTTAGTTAAACACCTGGGAAAACGTGATCCTACGCATAAAGAGCCGAAGTAATTTCTTCCCCTAAACATGTTACATTTCTTCCCTAAATGTTGAAGTCACAGGGCCCAGAAATGTGACCGGATATCTCTCTTTTTCAGTGTCAGTGGTGCTCAAGAATGATATTTGGCCACTCTAACCAAATAATATGCACAATTTACATTGGTTAACCTAACAGAGCATTTTTCTGCTGAGTGGAAAAATAAAACACTACTCTATATAGAAGAGGCAGAAAGCGGCTTCTTGATCAATTTATCACAAAATATAAAAATGTTTGAATCAAAGTATTTCAGGTACTGAGAAGAATTCAGCCATTTATGAGGTCAACGGCAAGAGAATCGCATGAAAAATAAATGGAACGGAATCAGGAGAAGAAGAAAAAGGAAGAAGGTTGAGAATTTCAAGAACAGATCCAAAACTGGAGAGGAGAACCTGCAATTGACAGTTCGCCCTCGCAGGAACACAGAACTTCCACAAAATAAAAGAAACGTCTCCTCACGAGTGTACAGAATCTGTGTATTAGAAAACCTTTTCTGGCCTATACTCAGTCATAAGGTATATGTCAGGTGTTTTGGTCCATGGAATTTCATTTCTTTTTGCTCTTCTAACTTACAATTCTTTATTGAACTTCAGTATTGATTTACTTCCAAATCACATACTGTACCTTCTTGCACTATTGCTTTTTAGGTAAACACTAACAACACTACAAGATGGAGCTGATCCAAAGTGTTTGCTAATTCATCAGTAGTGGGAAACCTACGTGTTTTCAAGCAATGCAAATTGGTCTGGCTTCTGCACAGCTCCGACTTTTTTCAAACACTGATGGCAGAGAACATTTCCCAGGATTCATATCAAGTATTCATTTTAACAGCATTAATTTATGATGTGTGTTATTCCATTCTACCCTGTGCAACATAAGTTATTCAAAAAGCAAGCAATTTTCCAATGTAAATACTCATTTTCCATTCTAACAGTGATGCTCTTTGTCGATTTTAAGAGAAAGGGGCATAGTCTGGAAAATACCTTTTCTACACTGCTTGCTTGGGTACTGTTAGGGTATTTTAAATATCTATCCCTTCCTGCATAATTTTAAAATTGCCTGTCCCGCTGTATCTATCGTAAAAGTGGAATTACGAAGTAAAATTATGACTTTCCAAAAGAAAGCTCTTCATTTATTTTTACTGTTATTATTTTTGTCTGCTTCTCTAACCTCAAAACACTGTAGATAGATCATTATAGGATCACTCAGCTTAAAAAGAATAGTATTTATCAATACAATGTTGAAGTAATTGTCAGCAAGTCACTTAACCTCCCTAATGACTCAGGGAACACGTCAATGCGACTGTGTCCTTTGTGCAAGAGTGAACTTGTCTCCCCAATAGCCTTACTGTGATGTCGGTTAACTATACCTACTGTGCTCGCAGAGCTGCTGGGACTCTGGTTTTTGGTCCACGTACTCCCTTTTCTTCATGGTGTTAACAGGGAGGGCTGTCAAAAACCAACACTGACTAACTGGTAGAATTGATAGGAAGCCTGAGCTTTGTTGAAAGTCATGACACAGATACATGTTCACAGACCGGCATGCCCAGGCTAACATTAATACTGCAAGCCAGTTTTTCATTGTGATTATGATATATAATACAGGCGGTGGGATTTCTGGCCAAATTTGAAGTTCTAGACTTAAGCTCTGTCACTTGAAAGACCATTTAATTAAAATACATGCAACAATATTGGAATAAAATCACTAACTTGGGCAGGCTCTCAAAGACGCCGCGGATTTTGAGTGTAACACCGCAGGTTCAAGAACTGCTCAGACAATTAAACCTGGACAGGTGAAGATGCTGGGATGGCAAAGCAGAGCGTCTGAGGACAAATACAGTTGTGTTTTAGAAAACATGTTCTATGAAAATCTTCAGAAAAAAATGTTTATACTTCATTCCTGAAAAATCCTTTCAAAAATACCTTTTATCCCTAAATTGAACTTTTATCTCAAAATTATTAACTGCCAAAGAGAAGGTAAAATACAGTAATTCTGTAGTCACCAATACTCATTTTATACTGCTTTGATAACTAATAATGTAAGATCAGCTAATTAAACATCCTCTTAAATTGAAATTTGCATGAATTTTTAATTCACTGTTACTAGCATGGTTCTTAACAGAGCAGTGCTCTGTAGTTTGTATCTAAATGCAATTTTCAGAAACTGAGTCAAAATTATGCCTTCTATCAGGTAACAGGTAAAAACATGCGTGCATATGCATGTGTGTGAGTGAGGGGGAGGGAGCTCAGTATCAAATTGGTGCCTGTAAATTATCACCAAAACACATCTCAAAAATAAAGCAAGAATTTCAAGAAACTAACGATTTTTTCCTAGCTCATTGATAACACAAGATAATATGAGTATTTCTACTTAATATTTTATGCTAAAGAACTTCAAATACTAGGCAAGATAATTACATACATGAGCAGTGAAAACGTATTATCGTGACATGATGAGAAGCAAATCGTGCAGCTGCGGAAAGGCAGACGCCAGCATACCTCGACACATAAGAGAAACCAAGCAGGTGACAACGTCAAGCTCTGCTATCACACAGGCTATAGCGGGTAATGCTGTGGTAGCTGGCGTTATACGATAATTCTTCACACGAATGACGTCTTAAAATTGGAACACTTAAGCCTCCACTGCAGTTGCCACTGAAAAGAATTTCTGATTTTCTAATTTATTAACATAAATAGCATGCTAACAGAAACCAGTGAAGAAAAGCCTTGGCATGATTCGCATTTTGTGCGATAACACAGTGACGAAAGATACACTCCGCACAAGGAGGGGTAAAAATGTACTATAGGCATGAGGAATGAGTATGTTGTTACAACCGTTCTACTAAATCTGGAAGTAACTGATCACCTATGAGGCTTTTACAAAGATTAAGCCATTTACCATTTCTCTAACCTCATCGGTGAGGTCATAGCCATTAATACTACTGTGTTAGGAGTACTTGTCCATTAGGACCGAATACTCGGAAACATTCATGCTGCACTGCTACTACAAACTTACTCAGCGGTCCCGCAGGCCAACTGCCCGCATCTGTCAGCAATGCGGTCTGCAAACCTGAACCCCCACATGGGCAGCCTCTGTCTGAACTAACTAAACTGACAAAAAAAAACCCAACAAAAAAACCCTAAACACCAACACTAAAGGCATTTGGGATGGCAAAAATACGAATAAAAGACTACAAAAAAATCCAGAAAGGTCAGCAGATTAGAACATAGCGCTCCGTTTCAGTGCCACAGTAACTACGGCTTGTGTGAAGCTAACGATATTCAGCGCAAATAACGCTTGGAAAATTTCAGAAGGCAAACTGCTTCCTGCAATGTGACATCAAGGTGGTGTAATGAATTTCATATACAAATTTTACTTCTTCAAAATATATTTGAGGTGTAGGCCTGAATAGATACAGGAGATTTGTACTCAAAAGCAAAATCAAACTGAGCTTATGCATGAAATTATATATACATAAGATGAAGTTTTTGAGTGAAAGTGACGTTTCTTAATGACTACATAATCTTCTACTGATAAGTCAATTAGTGTGTCATGTATAAATAAATATCATGTGTAGTTTTAAATTATACTCCTTAGTCAAAAATTTAATTTCTGGACAATCCATACACGATAGCATTTTCAAATATTAATGGCAGCACCTTTCAATAGGTGTTCCTACTTTCTACTCGGCAAGAACAAATCTCTCAATATAAAAATTCTTTTCAACACAAACAACATCTATTTCATTCATTTCCAGTAAAAGAAAGATCAGACTAAGCAGCTTACAACTTTTTTGTTCTGTATACTTATTTTTCTGCTTTTAAAAATACTGTTTTAATTCTATAAAACAGAAGTAGATTTTGCTCAGCAGTGTTTGCAAAAGCGCACGCTGAAGGAACTGGTTTGGTTTTTGTCAGCTCTTAGCTTGTTTATCAAAAAAACTAAATGAGAAATGTACTGTTATCTTTCCTTTCAGAGCAAAATCTGAACTATTTAATAAAAAGTATTTTCAGTATTTTGAGTTATGTACAGATAGTATTTCAAACCACTTAGATGATCACCTTTTGAAATAACATCTAAGAAAAATCTCACTCTCTAGATATTTTTCTCTTTAGATTCAACCCCGACCTTGAAATAAACTGAATAAATTCTGTGCGGATCAAAAGGTTACTAAAATAACCCATTTATAAAGAGAAAGGTACATAGCCATAGAAATATTTATAAATAGATGGTGTATATAGAAATACAAAAACCGATTTTGCAGAAAAAGCATGATTTTAAGAGATCTGCAGCTGTTCTCAACCTTTAGCATTGCCTATGTGCGCCAAGAGATTTTTGTGTAGTACTGAAGCTAAATTAACTTCATGGCTTGTTTTTTATCCCCTTGGGTAAACCCCTGACGTACACAGTACTAGGCAAAAAGCTTACCCTCAATTTCATTTTCCCAAAATTGATATGCTTTAAAAAATAAGCATAAATGTATTTCAAAATCCAATTGCTTTGGCCCTAAATCTAGCTCTTCTTGGCAGAGTGCACTCGTTTTTAATCTGAATGCTAATATTTTGCAATGTGGCATCAGATATAAAATATGAATTTATATTGTGCCAGAGATGTATAGTATTTCAGTACTAGTCAATCAATAAATGATTAGTGGTTTTTTGTTTCAAGGGAACATCAAACTATAACATAATACTGCAAATTATTCTATAGATGATATGTACCAAAATGTCTAGAGCAGAACAACTGAATTTATTAAAACTGTTTCAAAGATATGGGAAGCAGGGTAGAAGAAAGAATTGGGTGATTTTAGATCAATCTGCTAAATACGTGTGAGATACGTTATGTGCAAAGGCTATACTGAAGGAGGACAAATTTCATGAAATTCTGAAATAAGATTCAGATCTTCATAAATACTTTGAAAAACTTTGATAATTGGAAGTATTTGTTGACTTGGACCTTCAATTCCAACTTTTATTCCTGCCAGCATACCTTGCTGTAAGTAGGGAAACAATTTAACTTGTTTCACTATTGTATGAAACGTATTATTTGTAAAGGTTGTCCATTTTTTATATGTAGACATAGGCAGAACTCCTAACTGGACTTTTTTTTTTTGTAAAACAAGCTGTAGTATTAGTTCTGGGTTGTTGGTTGTTTTTCTTTAATATATTGGATTGTATTTGATTTATCAGAAATACGTAACCCAACGTTACATATTACGCTAATAAGCCCTATGCAGTCAAAACTACAACCTGTGAAAACTAGAGAAATCGTCCCACTTACATCAGGTAAAAGTACAACTTCTAACCAGGCTTTTAGCTTCCTTACTAGGTGAGAAAAAGTAATGAGAAAGCTGAAGTTTTCTTGTATTTAAGCAAAATGGTTTTCCACACACTAACAGAATATTTGCACGTGTTTGAATCGCCAGTTAAGAAAATAACTTTGAGAAAATATTTGAGATCATTTTATACAAGGAAACCCTTTTAAAAGGGTTTACTGCCAATTTTTAAGCAGGTAAAAAATTTTAGCCGAGAAAGAGATATATAGTTGCAGTTTTTCAGCCAATAGGTTTTCTCCGAGTCCTTTAGGTTTTTGAATGCGGTGGAGAGACTTGTCTTTCACAGTGACCTAGCTGAACTACTGTGTAAGTGAACTGATACACCACTGCTTGGAGAAAGCTTTTTTTAAAAAAAAAATTAAACATTTTTCCTTCTTTCACTAGCGTAAGTATGATATTCCCAGCTACATTCTTTCATAAAATAATCAGCTGGGTACTTCCCCACTCTACTGGACAGGTGCATTTCCTGCCAATATAGATTTCCACCCCGCATCCTCCAGAACTAGTCTAGCCCAAAAAGATTCATTATTCCAAGCCAAAGCCTTTATTTTGTATTAATCCAAGTCTACTGCCTTTCCTATTATTATTTACCCCAATACATCCTCTGAGTTGGTACAGAGTTTCCACGAGATGTTTCATGGATCTGCCACACTGCTCATGAAGCCAGACCGCAACAATCTTTCGGGGCAAGTAAGGAGACTCATTTTTGCTGTTCCAAACCCTTCCTTTGCCTTGCCAAAAGCATGAGGCCCCACTCACCCATTCACAAAATGAGGTTGGTCAAGGGAGGATGTAGCTGAGGGAACGCTGAAGATAATACTCCAAGGGTTACATGACTCTCCTGTGTCCACCCAGGCAGTGAAGGAAAGGCGTCAGCTGAAGTCTGTAACAGAGAAAACACAGAAAGTAGTTCTTTCACAGAAGGGTATCCTCTTCCCTTTCAAATATTTTAGGTATTGGGAATAGCCAGCTCATGCTTTATAGAGAGAAAAGGGCCAAAGGGCTGTATTAAATACTGGTGTTACAGCATGGAAACACAAGATCAGCACAAACTGCACCTTTCCTTGACATCTACAACCATCATTATTTAAGAAACCTACTGAAAGGGGTGGGGGGGGGGGGTGTGTCTTAGTGGCTATGAAGCGTTTAAACATTTAACACTGCTACTGGACCCGAAGACCAAATTCCTCCAGAAGTAGGGGCTTGTTTTCTGTAAGTTCGATGGATAGCAGTTGTGCAGGCTTGAGGAATGGCTATTACATATGGATACAAATTTTAATACCAGAATATACATATTTTCCTATTTCAAGTATTATATTTGAATTTTTCTATTTATGTAGTCTTTCCATTTTGCTATGTAGGGATTGATTTACAGCATACTTTATAGTTACGATGACAGTGCTAGCTTACTGGATGTGTTTTATATGAAGTTTTAGAAAGCAGAAGCTTGTTTACTTCACGTCTTTTTACTGTGGTTTTTTATTTTAATACTGGGATTTGGTTTAAAAAAAACTAATGATCTTGTAAGCCCAAGTAGCTGACCAAGGATTACCGAGCACAGAAAGAAGAATATTATCAGTTCAGCGCAGGATCACAACTGAACAGGAAAAAATCTCTGGTTTAAAGTTTTAAAAGCTGTCTAATGCTATAACCATGAATCCACAAGCAAATACATCTTGCTGCACTCCATCTGTAGAATGCGCACAGAGAAACAGTTTTTTCAGTGGTTCTTTCATAAAAAAAGCCTTGCTAGTTTTAGTAGCGCAAGGAGTTAGCTTAACTTAGATTCCTATTTCTTCCTGCGGTATGTACACGTATCCAGCAAGCTGGTGTAGTTTTAATTCAAGCGCACAGCGAAACATCAGTAATATCTGGAGCCTTGCTTAGCTCCCTGTATTCTCTCTGCCCAGTATTCTTGTATTTGATATGTAGTTTGCTGATCATATGTTTAAACACCTGATTTACTTGAGTCTGAAAAGCAGTAGAAAAAGATGTGGATCGGTGATAGGTCAGGGGCCTGCCTCACTCGCCCTCCCACCATGGAGGAATAGCTGGTATCTTCTTGATAGCTGGGGTCTTTTTCTCTTCAAAATAGCACAGACATGGAGGATCAGGGACAAGATAGAGCGCACCTCTTGTGAGGTGTTTTGTAATGGAGTTGGAATTCCAGTTATTGATGGAAAGATCAAATCCCGAATCAGGGGAAATTTAAATAGCAAGACAATAATTTTTTACGTTATTTTTAGCTCCTATACCCAAAGCGTTTTTCTCTTTATTGACACAATTCTCAGGACAGCCCCAAGGAACAGCACCAACCACCGGGGCATAAAAGTTGGGAAACACAGTAGTCCTCGGAGAAACTTCAGCTGGAATGTTAAGGAGTATAACAGAATTTCTCCATGAAGCAGTGGCACTTTCCTCCCTGAGTTGTTTTTGATTCAGTTCTCCATTTGCTACTTTGACGATAAAAGTAGCTATTGGATCGAGCAATTGCTTTACCTGTATCTTTTACTTATTCTTTATTATTCATTCTGTTAGGATATGTATTATATAACATGTAAGTCGTCTCCATTCATAATTACATGCAGCACATGTTAGCATATGCTTAAGTTTTCCGTATATATCTCAGATAACAATAAACTCAAAGCCATTGTATATACGGAAAATCAAGGACGTGAAACAAAAACATAAGCTAAAAAAAGACATAGAAAATAGATTAAGCATCAATACTGCAAAATGGAGTGAGGTGTAAAAGCAGTCAAGCAAAATAAAGGTGGAAAATAAAAAGTGTTGTAACAGCAGTTGAGATAAATTATGACATTTTTAAGTACAAAGAAACCAGAGGTTATTATAGAAAACAGTATGACTTCTAATGGCACGGGTATCCTGGTGACAGAAGTAAACATACAGTAGACACTACTTCTAGAAAATGATATGAACCATTCCGTGAAGAAAGAATAAAATCTGCAGGAAATCAGGAGCACTGCAAAAACCGAACATCTGAAGACTGACAAAAATGACAACATCAGAAGGCTTCTGAAGAAAAATACTTCACAATCTTGGAATGATTTAATTTTAAGTGGCAAGTAACAGAAGAAACATTAAGAAATATCCTTGAAAGAAAGAAGACAGGTGACAATTTCTGGCTGATAATAATCATCTCTCAATTATCACATGCCGCCATAAATTACTTCTATTTCCTAATGAAGGTTTGTTTTAATATAAATAAAAGCAAAACCACTACTGCAGTGGATTATATATGCAAAACACTGTACAATCCACAATCAAGATAAATTAGTATTAGATTATCAAGATGATATGCAAGTTATCTCAGACCAATCGCTAAGTCAGTAGTGGAAACGAAAAATTCAAGAACTGATAGTTCATTTCTTCCAGTCAGTGAAGTTTAGCCTTCTCCATATGGTACCACCATCTTGCAACAAAGAAAATGTAGTATCTTGGTATAAACCATTGGAAGTAATTGCAATCTCCAAGTTACTATCCTATACTGTAAAGCTGATGAGCATTTTGGACCAGTATTCATAATGAGCAACTTAAACCGGCAGGAAGTGTGGAGAGGCTTGAATGCATACTCCAAACCTAAAGGCAGACCTATAGCTTACCTGTGGCAAGATCTTCCTATAAACCATGTTGCTGTAACAGAAAGGAAGCTAAACTGAAAAAAAAGTGGATTTTTATATACCTTTTGCTTTTATACTGCATTCTTATGCTCCAGCTGGTTTCTCTTACCACCTGCATCCTTAATGACAATTGACAGTTCAGGAATTTTATGATCTTGATTCTCATTTTTATAACGGACTTCTTGAGGAAAAAAAAAATGTTGTTTTGGGACAATCTAACTTGCCAAAGCATGGCAGACCCAATGTCTGAATCAAGCATTCCCTACATGCGATTTGTGTAATGTTATTACCAGTCAAGAGAATATTCTTCATACTTTCAGGCAAGACAGCACTTAAAGACTGCTTTCTGTGTTTAGAAAGAGAAGGATACCCTCTTTTTTGACCATCATTTATTCTATTGCATTAAAAACCTAAATCGGTGCCTCTCTCACTATTTGAATGCAGTGATTTCTGAACCACGTATGAACAAACCCCTCCTACATTCTTGCGACTTCATCGTAACCTATCTTACAGGCAAAAATAAGTCCGGCTCGTCGTTGTCATCTTGCTTGGGATATAGACATTAGCTATTCTCACATATCACTCGTAGAATTTAGTTTTTCATTGTCACATCTGGATATTTCCTGAACCAGCTTTCATCCTGCCTCTACTTATGATTTCATTCAGTGTTAAAAATCACCTTGATACAGAAAATATGCAGTTCCCTGCAGACCTAGTGCCCAAAATAAGGCGCAAATACATCCTTTTTATTGCTCCCACCTTTTGCTGTTACCTCACTGGAGACACCTAGAGCCGGAGCAAATCAGTTCCACCCTCGCTGAATTAGGCCCTTGCTTTGGCTCTACTACACTCATAATCAGTTTGTTGCCATTAATTACACAAAGCTAGGATTAGAAACCAACACATCTCAAGGTGCTTAAATATTTATAAAGCTCTATACCCAAAGATACACATGCTGTTCGCCCTACGTATAGGCAACGGAAATAGGTGCAGAGAACAGTCTGAGCTCACTAGGCATCTGAAAAGTAATGCGTTTTGTTTGTTTGTATTTTCTAAAAAAATCTATTGCATTATGTTAAATAACCTGAGGGCTTAGCATAAAACGTGACTGGAATGCACATAAAGAAACAAACTTTCTGTCTCATTAGATGGTCTTAGTTTCAAAATCTGTTCTAAAAGTGTTGTAAAGTGTGTAGTGTTTTAGATTAATGCACTGAATACATTTCCACAGTGCTTGATGTGTTTCATAAAAGGTCCATTTCAGAAGTGTGCTGTATTATAGGCGAACAGTCGCAGTAAATAATCTTGTTACAGAAACCTAAGCAATTTTTACAAGGCGTATTTCTGGCTGACTGAACAATTTATTCTCCAGATGTCACATTGTATTTTTCCAATATAAAATGAAACAGCTTTTTTTTCCCCCCCTTTTTTTTTAAGGCAGACTCTTTTGTTTGGTGAGACTGGATCAAAGGTACCTCCTTAAACGGAAAAATCTATTATTAAAAGCTGTTGTGGTATAAAATTTACACTGTATGTGATTATTAGATGTAATTTATAATTTAATTTGATTTAGAGGTATAAAAGACTGCATCAAAGTGTGAACATTGCTGAGGATAGCTGTGTGCATTTCAAAAATAGGAATTGTTAGCTCTCAGTCTGATCATCCATGTTGATCCTAAAGGTTGCAAGCATCTTGACTAGCTCTGTGTATACTTAAATCTGTGTCACTTCAGATGTTACGCACTAATAAACCCATATGCCATATTACAGGCCCTGGAAGATTACACGATAATGTGATATGATAAGCACTGCCTATCAGAAGGCAAGGGTAATTAAAAACATTTTCACTAGGCAGACATCATCAGTAGAGATAAACAGGGTAGTTTTTCCAGCATGTATTTACTTGGCTTCAGAAAGAAAATACTTTCACAGGAAGCTCTCACCCAGGAAAATTCAGAGAATATCAGCAACCTATTTTAGTGATGAAAAAAATCGGAAAAATAATCCTATGCACTACTGAGTATCACACATTTCTATTTTCTTGTCCTGTTTTCTTGATTATACACATGGAAAATTAGTATCAAGTGATAAATTGCTAGATTTAAAAAAAAAATTCCCCTTTTTACTCTTGTCTTTTAATTATATGTTTCTGTTTCTCTTTCTACCCACAAAGCTGTGTATATAGACCTGCATAAGAGTGCCAAACAGCTGAATCCTCGAAGTGTTTGTCTATTAATATGTGTGCTTTGAGAAAGCTGTGTCAGAACCAGCAGACACTAGCTCTAAAGGGCAATGGAGTTCCAAAAGTTTCTTCTTTAAACAAAGCTGGATTTTACAGGAAACAGACCTGAGATGAAAAGTCTGTGTTGGATTCAATCCCGTCTTCGGTACGTCAGTGCCTTTTTAGGAACACTACAGACATATCTGTCGTTCTGCTACGTCCAGGGTCACACTAGAAAAATACTATCTGACTTGTATCAAATGTTTTTCTGCCCTCCCACCCCATCCAACCTTTGGTGAACTATCCTTATTTAAAGCCTGCCAGTAGGCAACAACCCTAAAAAGCAAAGAAATGCCCAAAGGCATGTATAGATATAATACTTAAGCAAGCCGTTGGTGAAGTCTCTCTCTCTTTGAATAAAGTGTGTTGCATTGGTCTAATGTCCTTCCGTCCACATGTGCTTCAACGAGTCATTAAAAAACCTCTTTATGTAAAGATAGATAGATAGATAGAGTATATGTAACTAACATAAAAGTACAGCTAGGGATGAACGAATTCTGGATACAACAAACCTTTTAAATACAAATTTTGCCTACGGTATACTTCTGTGCCTAGCTCCTTGGCTAACACATTGTGTGTTTCTGTTTGAAAGTAGCAGTGATCTTTGTGCTCCCATGCTAGTCTTCCACACGTTCTGTATGTGCACGCATCTCCTAGGTGTTACACCGCTTTCATCTCCTAGGTGTGTAACACCACTTTCAGGAACTTGTGTTAAAACTAGTTTTAACCGAAGATTCTTGAAGATTTTAAAGGTTATTACAATAATTTTTACATGTAAATGGATGGCTAATAGAATTTTTAGAGACACTTACACATGTATTTACCTTCCAATTCCTGACATTGCTTTAAAAAATCAGGTCTTCCATGAAAAAATGCAGGTGGATTTTACCATTACCTAAATCCAATTCCACCAAAAATTTAGGCTATTGATTTTCCGGTGAGTGATTTCTTTGATCTGAGACCTAAAGCTCTATTCTGCATTTAGGTTTTTGAGGGGTATGGGCCTCACAGCTATGAATTTTAGATGGTGCAGAGGCAATAGATATCTGGCTTTCATAAGGGCCTTTACATGTGGTAACAGTAAAAATTGTTAGTTGTGATTGTGAACAAAGATTTAACTTGTAAATAATAAAATAAAAATTCTTGTCTGAAACTGCATGGACGTGTCAGACTTGCAAGACCTTGATTCTGGGTTCTTACCTCACAGCACTTAAGCAATACCTTAAATTGCAGCCCAAATGATTTAAAGGGGAAAAGAAGCAATCTGCAACATAATAGACCAGTACCGAAATCTGCTTGTAAAGAAAATTAATTTGTCTCTCTGTAGATTTTTCTATTATCAGAGGACCCTCCAGTGATACATTAAAATGCAACTAAACTTACTTCAGAAAATAATTGTTCATTGAGTCTTGATTTTTGTGCTCTCTGTTACTTCGTGAAGTTAAGGTCAAAAAACAATGTACCTTGCACTCTGGGTCGGTGGTAGGAGGTCTGGGCTAGTTTTTTTGCTTTGAGAGAGTTCACAGCATAGTGCAGACTAGCTCTTGAGAAAATGCAATCTTCTCCAACCGTCTACTTTAATCCTGATTGTGGAAAGTCCATCTGTTAAAGAAACATGGCACTGAAGACTTCAACTATATTCCTGCAATTCAGCTAAAAGGTGACAAAAGTATTGTAAGCCAAGGCAAGGTTTTTATATTCCAGGATAGGGTGGACTTTGGCTAACCAGTGATGACAGAAATGTTTCTGGAGCTGCTGCTCAGGGAAGAATCTAAGACCAAACTATGGACTGAGCTAGTTTGCTCTTGTGCACAACTGTGAACTCTTGCAGCTGCTCTTTTCTGCCATGGATCGCTTTTGGACCACTTAAGATAGTGCAGACACAGGATTTGGTATCAAGGACGTACTGAAAAGGATGAAATACAGGATCAATTTTTGAGGCCTCCACAGTTAAGAAATGTAGGGAAAGATGTGACCAGTTGCATCAAAGTTTGCGAGAAAGTATGTTTCCCACAGTTTGGAGCCCTATATCCTATATGATAGGGTTTCAGTTCCACAGCCCAGCGTAAAACAACGCATGCCAGGCTTGGGATATTTGCTTTAGTTATATCAGGTTAACTAGCTTCTCTCTAAGATTATTCAAAAATAGATTTAAAACTGGGTAGTAGTCAATTTGTAATGCTACCTCAGTATAGCCACTGGAGAAGGAATTCTTTGTTTAATCTGACTCCCACTAATTGTGTTTTTTCTTATTGTCACTTGAATTCCTACTCCTGCTTCTCATCTGGCAACAGGTCAGAAAAATTGAGAGAATCTATACAATATGGAGAGGATATTCATTTGAGAGCCAGAGTGTCGATCATAGTACTTATTGAGGGCCAGCGTGTGCGAAGGCCCATGTACAATGACGATGGCTCACTAACTCCTCAGCTTCTCTTTCACTTCTAGTGTCCTTTAACAGACTTTGGAATTCCAGTCAAGTCCATGCATTGTTGGGGCTCAATCGGGATAATTGGTCTGGACTCTCTTCTAGCCCGAGAGCTGAAAGGTCTCTGATAGTCATCTTATTAAGTTGATAACCCGTCAAACATGAATGTGCTACGATATCCTCAGCCTTGACAGACAGTCAAGTCCCCTTTGGGCTACAGTGGGGGTTGTATCAGAGTTTCCCCAAGTCCAAGGGAGATGAATGAGGAAAGGAGTTTGAGGCTTCTCCACACATGACCCATTCATTATTCATTTTCAGATAGCGCTAAACACCATGAAGAATCCTTTCACTGATAGCAAGCTATGAATGACTACAGAATTGGTATTTTGACTTTTGCTTTTTACATAAGTTCAAGTGGATTTGCATGAGTTTTTCTCACCTAAGACAGACCCAATTCATGATCAGAGGAAAGCAAAGCGGTACCTGCAAGATCTTTCCTGCTTAGGTGTTCAGTATGAATATCAGCACCAGCTGTGTGGCTTTGTATTCCCTGCTGCTGGTTTATCCCACATCTATCGGATATCTCAGATACAGTTACTTCGGATGGAATCCTTTTTTTTCTAAGGATACTCCCCTACACTGAGAACAGCACAGCTGAAGGAATCCTTTGGCCGAGGAAGGTGAGGTATCCAGCATGCTGCATGAAAGGAAGACCTGGACCCTGTGGGTCCTGAAACGAGGCAGAGCTTTGGAAGCCATGAAAGGCGCCAGAAACACAGGAGTTACACAGTAATGGACAGGACATCACAACAACACTCCCAAAGCACAAGCCAATGAAATTAAACATTCTTATCCTTAAAAGAGGCTCTCTGGGTTGTCTTCGCATGCCTTGCCTTCTTACTTGCTTTAGAATAGGTGTGGAAAAGAAGGCAGAAAGGCAAAATTATATCTGTAAAGTATACTACTCGCTAGCAGATGGCACAGAGGCCAAAAAGAGCAGCATTGTACAGCTGAGGGATCCAGGGACCAATATAGTGGTCTCACTTCAAAAAGCTTTTCGCTCTGCTTCCACGTTTTCAAGCATGAAAAAAATGAACCTGAGGCTCCTTCACTGCTGTTTCAGAAGCCCAAGAAACTGGGTGGACCACAAGGAACATGTTCCACCACTACTGCCATATCCCACTGGGGAGATGAATGTGCCAATGTGAGGGAGAGAATGCCAGTAAGAGACGGGGAACATGAGGATCAGGAAAAACCAGGTTTTTAAAACTTTAAAGTAATTAGCATCTTCTTGCCTTAAAAGTTTGCAATGAGCAATTACTGAAGCACAAATCAAGAGACTGCAATGTAAGATATAGTGGCACAAGTACTGAAACATACTTATTAATTAGTATGTCTAAGAGTATTCTTAAGGTACCAGCGAGCTTATAAAATAATAGAAAGCTTCACATTCAGGCAAATTGGAAGGGAAGCCTTTCACAAAAATACCTTTAATTGGCCATCATTTCCCATGCTCCCGTTTTCTTCAACTAAAGACACTTGTATTCCTGTTAACTCTACCTCCCCCACAGTCCAGTCTTTCTTTTCCCTGATCCTACAGTGAGGCAATAACACTGTGCTCATCAACTATCCTATTACCATAGAAATGATAGTAACGTCACAAATTCAGCAGTCTGATTCCTCGACAGGGTTGATTAGGAACAGATGATGAGCTGGAGAAAAGCTGAACCCTTGATTAAGCACAAATAGCTCTTATAATGAACAAATACAGGAATAAAATATACTTAAAATTGTATAAAGAATTAGTGTCGTCTTATTCTAGATGAGAAATATTTTTTGCATTTCATTGATTTTTTGCCAACAAATTCAAAAATGCTAAGTTCACTAATTTATTTTTAAATCCCACATATACATGTAATTAGTAATCATATGTGCTCCAGAATTCACTGAAAAATCAATGCAGGCACAGCTTATAAAACACTACTTAGGATTTTCCATTTCTTTCACAATAAATATGTTTAGTATTACAAATGCACTATAGCCAAGTATTCACATCCACATAAATACAGCTAAACCATACGCTTTTATTATTTTCAAGTAGATCTGGTTGAATTCAAAGGACGTGTTATTTAGAGGCCTTTCCGGTAAGTTCTGACCATTGCCTTAATAAAAACACCTCCCATGAGGTGCTCTGCATCTTGCATGAGTGTCAGAAAACCACTTTTCCTTATTCCCAGTGAAGACCTTGGCTCAGTAGGACACTGACACGCTCCTCTCCCACTGCTTCAATACCTTAATGAATGAATCAAAGCTAGATACTTTATTGTCTTCTGAATCAAGACCTGTATTGAGCCCGCAGCCACTAGAGATGGAAAAGGACTATTTGTATCGTTCAAACCATTCATCCCAAAGGAAGAAATATCTTATACGAAAATAGAAGTGTTCCAATACAGTTCATGTTCCAGAGACTGTCTTTTCATTTTAAATTCTCACACTAAGCCTAAGTGCTAAATCCTCAATTCATACTTTACCAGAGACTTGACAACTCCGATTTCAACCACAGTTTATTTTACCAGTAAAAGCGTGCAGTAGGGTGTGCATCCCCATTCCAGGCCAGCTCTATTCTCAGGCCTGCTGTAGCGCTGCTTCTACTTCAGACTATTTAGTCAATGCCATTAATCAAAATCCTATAGCAGAAAATGCATGCATAAGTCCTACACATTTATTGCCATGGCAACAATTCAGGCTCTTGTTCATATGTCAAGCTACATCAGTGGAGATAAATTCTATTGTTTTCACACTGACAGTTCTCTCTGTGTTGGACTTAATCCATGGAAAAATATAGCTTTGCCTCTTATTAAAATAAAACACAGACCACCCAACTCTCCAAATTCTCATTCTTCACATAACTGAACAACTGAATAGTTATAAAATTATAGTTTGATATTTAGGTTTATGATAGTAATTAAAGGGTAAAAAATGGCCCAGTCCTCATGATTGTTTTAATCTATGGGATTGGTTAGGAATTTAATTCTTCATGAAAAGATGAGCTCATTGCTTTGAAACTAAATAGCTACAATACCAGAGTACTGTGTTCTTCAATTAGACTGCAGTATTCTAAAATAAATGCCTTTAAGCTTTGAGTGAAGTTGGTGTCATTCATTTTCCAACTTAGCTGTAGATACTGTATTTTCATAACATAAAAATTAATGATTAATGCATAATATCCAGAGAAAGATTTTATATTTCATTTAGCTCGTGACAAAATACACTCTCATGTGGGTGATTCATAAGCGCGAAAGATAAGCATCATTTTTTGTGCGTAAGCCTCTGTAGATTTACTCCTATGTGCTGTATTATGAGTAAGTCTTAACGCCTGACATAGTTTTACAGGATTTTACTGTGTACCAGACCACAGTTTTGATCCCTATTATTTCCACAGCCACATCATCTTTCTCATTATCACAGACTAACGAGAAAACAGTCTCTCGTTGATAAAATACTTCTACTGCTTCACGCTCTCACTATTTCCCGTGTGCGGTGCATCACGCTTCCTGGGAAGGCACAAGCCTCCCATCACCACAAAGAGACACAGCCTTTGCGGTCTGGCCCTTTTTTCGCTTCCCCATGCAGATTTAAGTCCCTGCTTTTACAGCATGCCTCATATTGACAAAGCCTATTACCATGATATACTATACTGGAGTTCATTTCAACTAATATCCACCGCTACATCTGTTACTGTCAGTGCCCAATCTAAGTTCCTCTGCCAATGAAGATGAAGACAACCATTATATTTACTCCTTGTCACGCCGTGTTGTGCCAGTACCAGAAACTGCTTCACATACGCGCTGCGTGTGACTTGCATCAAATATATATATTTTTAAATGGGGGGCTTTGTGTAATTTGTAAATATCCTGCGAACTTCATTCATATTAATGAAGCAGCGTTTGCACTTTACTGGCATTTTTATGCAAATGACAGTAACTCCTTGCGTGCCGTGCCTCTATACGTGACGCAGGCCACAGCTTCTAAAGCAAGGCTGTTACTTCCCCGGCGGAGCAGCACGGGCCGGGTACAGAGCATGCCTTCTCTGGTCCCCCGAAAGAGGGAACCTGGGGATCTGAGGCGGTTAAGCACAGAATGTGTCAAATAACTTGTCAAAAATAAATTATTTGACACTTGCCACGTTCTTAAGGAGAAAGACTAAGAGAGTATCTTTCAGGGTGTGAGCAATTGAGAGCAAAATCTCTTTTTCTGAACTCCAACAAGTAATGTTTTATGGGTTTTTTCCTTGCTCCAATTAAAAGTGTCATGTTGCTCATTGCTTCTAAAACCAGACATACACTAGTTTCAATAAAATAAACGCATTTTTAAACAGCAATATTTGAAGCAGAACAAAAGCAGCTTTTTTCCATACACACGAATTAGACATTAAAATAAAATTTTAGTTCCCAGTTTAGCACTGCCCTCTGGTGATGCATATCTTGGATATGTATGTGACCCATTTCATCATAGGCCCAGATCTGGACAAGAACTAAAGGAAAACGTAGGTATTTAAATCTAAGACAGGGATTCTAAAAAGCCTTGTTTAACCCCTTTGGCTGGTAACATCTCAAAGACGCTGTATTTCTGTCCACCAAGTTCCCCAACCTGAAGCTTGCTTTGTGCACAGGCAGAATTACTGCCGTCCCGGTGGCTTTGGAACGGTTCTGCTATCTTGCAGATTCATCCTGTCGTCTCCTTCAGGAGACCCACAGAAGTAGGTCCTCAGCTTCCTAACATACATCCGCAGGAGTACTGACAAGCTCAGCTGTGCTTTGTCTTTGAAAGACTTAGGTATCTACTATCAAACAAGTGGTTTAAGTCATAAATCTGTCTCTAGGTGATTGTATCTGAGTTGCAGGGAGTCATCTTAATCCCAGAAGGCTGAAATTTATGAACTCTCCTTTCAGCAGATGGTTTCCTGCAACGTTTACTGGCTGTTTGTGTATCTCATTAGGAGGCACCAAACTAACATACTATTATAGTATAGGTCAATGTCTCTCAACCTTTTTAAAATCCATTAAGCTCTAAACATTTTGGAGAAGATTTCTTGTACCACAATGGCATTTACTTACAATTGCGTAACACTAGGTTAATTTTCAATATTCGTTTATTACTATTACAGAATATAACTCTCCAATCCTAACCTAGCACCCTGAAAAACATTAGTCCATTGTTCCTACCACGAAACTAATAAGCAATGCTCCACTTAGAAGTGGATATTGTGTCTATCTGGAATGAAAGGTTGTATGGAAAAGGTCTGCCACACACTTGTCATCTGTGTTAAAAATCCTTTTCAAGGCTCATTTAGAGAAGCTATCAGGTGCTGGGCTCCTTTGAAGATCTGGCCTTCCATATGGGTGGCTCCTGCTATTGTTGAACATGCACCAACAAGAAATGATACAAAGTGGTATTCTGAATATAATACTGTTGCAAGAACTGACAAATGTAAGATTCTTAATGAGATATCATTTTAAATATAGCAGGATTTTTGTTTTTTTAAATAAACCAACCTAAACAATTTGTGCATCCCAAGTCACGCTCATAGTTGTAGCTAAATGGAGGATGCCGCAAATATATGAGCCTGATTTGTCTCCTTAAATGATAATCAAAGCAAAAAGAATGAACTTTCCCTCCAAGTTCATTGTGCAATACTTCACATTATTAATCAGAATTATGTCACAGGATTATTGCTTTGCTTAATAATGTGTCTAATGTAAATTTAATGTAAAAGATCCATGATAGAGGCAGTCAAAGCTCTATTAAAATCCTTTTGCAAAGTTCAGCCACTGCATTAGTACCTTTAGGCTAATAGCCTAACGTTAATTTGGATTCTAATCTATTATTTTGCATGATATTTAATGTGGTTTTGTAATTAGATTTTTTTTTTTTCTTAGACAAAGTAAGAAGAAACCATATGGGTCAGAGTGCATGACTGTCATTAACTTCAGTGCATTTCTGGGACATGTATAATCATAATACAACTTCTGCAATGAAATAGCATAGATTATACTCCAGTCAACAACCCGTATCTCATCCTGTAAATGGAAAAAAATAGATGACAATCAAGTGATAAATACCTGTAGCTGTTCACACATACTGTTCCAATTTAAAAGGTTCCTACCCTCTTGGCTGGTCCAGAATGTTAATTCACATATTCATCCCTAACTCTGGTTCACTCAAAAATGAGTTAGACTAATACATCTCTGATAAACTTACTTCACTCCAGATGAGAGTTTGAGAACAATTACATGATTAACTGTTCTGGGAGAAGCGATGATACAGTAACCTCCAGGAAAAAGGGCACAAGTATATCCAGGACAGGACAGGAGAACACAGCATGCTTCAGAACTTAAAGACAGAAAAAAGGGCCATAATAATAGAGATGCATCTCCTTTCCTCAATTTCCTTCTAAATTCCCAACAGAATTACATTAATCTTAAAACAGTGATCTAGAATAATAAAGTATTCTTTATTCTCTCAAAATCTCTTAAGTTTTAAATTGGTTTTCAGTATGATAAATTACTATGAAGTAGAAAGAAAACTTTTTGATATAAAAATCATTCTTCAATTCAGATGAACACTTGGTATCCTTAAATAAAGATGAAAATAAACTTAGAAATATGAATTAAGGCAGCATTAGTTTGCTCTTATTTAACTAAATGGGGAATATGTACTCATTGCTTAATCTTTATCTTGCCTATTTGGCTATATGGCCAAATCTTGCTCTTGTGAGCAAATTCTAAAAAATTGTCTTTCTTCAGTGGATTGTCCTACTAAAAATACTGAAGAATTATTTCAGTTAGGCTCCCTGAGATAATCCACAGCCTAATCTGATACACCTTGAAAATTTATACAGCAAATAGTACAGAAAATTTAAAAAAGCTTCACTTTTGGGGAGCTCCAAAAGCACGTTTTTCAGTAAAAAAAAAGCCAAAACAAAACAAAAACCTACAAAAAATTTCTGAAGTTATAGGCTTGTGGCTCTAAACACTGTTTTCTTTTCATCAGGGACATAATCATACTCCAATATCTCGTAAAGAGAATTTTTGAGGAAAAAAAGTCTGGTTAAATGTTTATTAAATGAAATATGTAAGAAATCTAGACCACAGTAGATACCAGGAGTAACAATTTTGTATTCTTCATTTTAAAGTACTGAATACTCAGACTTTTTTTTACCCCCTAAAAGGGGTCTTTATTTTCTTACTACTTGCTTAGGGCTCAGTATGCTTTTTGCCTTGAGAAAGAAACTAGCTTTATCTGAACATCATATAACAGTCATATGTTGGCAAGCCTGAACATATCTGGGAAAAGAACAATACTGTCACTGTCATTCAGTAACAAAAAAATACCCTGACGGTACAGAATTTGGTGTTACAGAATTGAGATCTGGAATATCAGAAACATAGACTACTTCCAACTGATGATATATTTGAGCAACGTTTTTTATCAGTGCACCATGAAGCAGACAGCTGTTGATAAGAAGTCTGTATCACTCTCCAATTCATTTCTCAAATAATTCCCCCTATGCTAGTGTTGGTGGAATAGGTATGGGACGTTTAATTACTTCATCATCCTTCCCTTAAAATAGCCCTAGCGACAATGAAAATACTGGGCCTGGCTACGGCAGATATAGCGGCAGTGAGTTTTCTTCTCATAGGTCATTTGTACCATACCAAAATATCCAAGATTCAGCTCTTGTGTCTAAACACACAGTCTAGGTGGTGTCCTCACATTCACCTGTTTTTTTGCAAAAGGTCACAAAAAGTAGTAAATTTTATCATTTTATTTACATTTTCATTGACATTGAAAGTTACATAATGTGACCGAAACTTGATTAGAAATTAGCATCCTAGTCTCAGGTCTACTGTATCCACAACTTGGTTTAACTTAATACACTTTAGTTTACCACTAAAAGGCACTGATACTGTTTCCCCCCCAGTGAAAATTCATTTGTATCTGTGACGTACTGTTATACTTTATTAAAAAGGTCCATAAAAATGCCTATAAAGATAATATGTGATTATCCTGCAAACCACTTGCTAAAAAGGGGGGGAAAAAAAAATCACTTGCGTTTTTTCTCAGGGACTAGTAAAGCCAGCAGAGAGATAATGCATCTCAAGATAATTTTCATTAGACTCTTACGTTCTCTGCACATAATAAAACCCAAGTGATTAGGCTCTGTGTTAGGAGACTACCGAGAAAATAGGAAAAGAAACAATCCAAACCCATAGGACCTATGATGTTACACCAAATTGAAGTAGAATCCCTGTGCTGTTCAAAGTTTGCAGGCAGACTGTCAAAGAACAGACACCATTGACAGTACAAAAAAAAAATTCTAATGTGAGACTTTGAAAACTAAGTATTCCACTAATCACTCCAATAATAAAAATTATTATATTTGATCATAAGTCCTGTTGCTTGATGGCCACACTCTCCTTCAGCTATCAATGGTCCTAAGAAGTCGGGGGAAAAAACTTCTATCATACTCTGTCTCATTATGCAAATGTGACAAGTAATCAGTTAGGTCAGAAAGCCTCCAGAAGTACCTTTGGGATGGAACAGCAGTCTTGGATATTTTGTCTTCAGTGCTTTTAAATTCCACAATCATGGACTCACCTAGGTTTCTCTCTCCCCAGATTACCTTCTGGAGTTGCCGTTTCTTTGCTGGTGGCAGCAAAGGTAAAGATTCCCCCTTGTTCTGTGTTCCGTGCAATTGCAGCACTTCTGTTACTTTGGGAATCATCTGAAGTACTAATAACTCCCGGCAGTATTTCACCCATTAGAAATATGTTAAGTTCTCCTTTTAAGAGAGCTTGTAGGTTTTCTAAGTTTATCACTTCGAATTAAAACTGCACATTGTAAGTGTTTTGTATTGTACTTCTATGTAACACATCTGGTGGAAAACAACATCATCCAGGAAATGGTATTTCAGGTAAATACTTATATAAAATCTAAACCTGAACAATGTCCAAAGGCTGGGAAGAGGGGGAAATATTCCAGAGCTAACTGTGCAGTTTTTCATAAAACACAGTTAGCATGGATATAATGTAACTAAGTCAAGCAAGATATGATTGATTTGTTATATTGGAATCCATTAAAAGTATTCCACTGCAGTTTTAAAACCATATAGTCATTAAATAACTTTGAAAACACACATTCTCTACCATCATTATAAGATATTCTTGACAGCACATCATTTTTAATGGCACCATTATAAACAGGACTCGTAATGGCTCTGTTTAGCATGTAACAGAACTGGAAGTCAGTAATATACAGACTTGTATTCAACATAATCAGATAACAAAGAGCACTGGAGGAAACATAAGCACACAATTAATATATGAATAATTATTTTGTGTAAAATGAAACACGTTTTAAATACTGTGTCAAATAGGCATTAAGATGGAAAAATGAAACAGTAGAATAGACATGATGTATATTACTTACAAGTATGAACTACTGGTGCTGATATATGATTTAAATAGAAGAGGAAAGATTATGCCCAAGGGTAATTGAAGTGATAACACTGGTTTCCAATTGCAGAAAACTGTTTATATGTTTAAAACAACTCCCAGATCCAGTACATGTGCCTTAAAACATGGCTTCAACTTAACTCTTGCTTTTGTTTGTGATCCTTTTTAATAACAGGACATCTGAAGAACAATTATTGACAGCTTTAGTTAAGTTATAGTTTAGGGAGCTGGGCACTGGAAATGAAAACCAGGTCCTAAGTGAGGTACACAATAGGCAAGACAGATTTATAGGAGGAAAAAAGGAAACAAGAATTTTCCTAATGCAGTACAACCCCTCACTAACAGTGTTATCAAGAGAAGAGGTCTCCTGACTCACCCTAAAAAGTAATGGGATTGTAGCAACACTCACCAGCACAACCTGGGGTAGAATACTCATTCCAGGTACCTTCTCTGTACCAGGCCTGGCAGTTCAGGAAGAAAGATTAATAAGTGAAAACAAGATTCTGCAATTAAAGTCTCTAACCAACTTCTGCTGCAAGAAGAAGACACCTTAACTTAAAAGTCATAGAGTATTTGTAATCATTTCTTATGATGTATGAAGACATAAATTGACATCCAGGAAGATCCTAACCAGTCATGTAACTTGTCATAACTAAAAGAAGAAATAAAAACAGCCTATAAAGGATATATTTCAATATAAATTCTTGGCTGTAATGTCCTCTGGATAGTCTGCTCTAAACTCTAGTTTGTATAAGGCCATGTACAGCCCAACTTGTCTCTAGCTGATAGTCAAATTTTACAGGGAAAAAACCCTCTTAAGATAGAAAGGTCCCAATTTTTTGTACTGATGCTTAAAAGGAAGAGGTAAAAGACATTTTATGCCACCGTTCTATTTCTCCTTTTCTGGACTGGAACTTATTCACACCTCAGTGCAACTTAGAGCAGCTCCTTTACTGCCCTAAATTGATTGTCACAGTGGGACTAGCGCAAGTATGTGTATATACATATGTGTGTTTATGTACGAATATATACATGTGTATGCGTATACAGATACCACTCTTTCCACAGAAGCCCTAGTGCTTGGGAGGAAGCATAAGCAGAATTATTAAACCAGGCCTCCACAAGTTTCATTTCTTTCATTATGTCATTTGTGCCAGTGCCGCCCAAGAACAGCAGGTGCCTGCGTAAGGCAATAAACCATTCAAACTGACAGAATTTATTACAGACCTCTGTATTTGTAAAGAGCTGGTTTACAGCCATACTGAGATAATCAATTTAACAGTACATTTATCTGCAGGTATTAATGGCTGCATATATCTGCATGGTTTTCCGTGATCTGTTCTTAGGCAATCTACAATAAGGAAATACAGACTTACTTACAGAGCATCATTACCTTAACGAGTACTGATACTATCTTTCTCTTATTTTTGTAAAATAGAGAAGATGCTGGAATGTTTAAACTCATTGTAACATGTTGCAGCATTTAGTTTTTGGCATGTGAGCAGCATGTGACCATTAAGACTGAGTTTTTTGCCTTTTCTGCTATTAGAAAATTACCTTTCTATGTTATTAGAAAAATATCTTTTCCCCTTCCACCTTCGATGCTAATTATGTAGTAAGACAACATACAGGAAAAACATGTCAAACCTGAGACTAATGATGTTGGTAATAAGTATGTGAAAGTCTTTTCGTGGCAGTACCTTCCCCCAAACTGTAGTCAGGCGTAGGTCCACAAGTTCTGTTTGACGTGGCAGAAGGCAGAGAATGTTTGGGCAGCAAGGCCAGAATGGCAACCATAAGCCTAAACTTCATCTCTTGCATATGTGAGGATCTCTGCATTCTCACCGGTGTTATTACTTTGCACTACTGATCAATGTCCAACACAAATGAAAAAGCACTTTTCTATCTGTAGCACAAAAAGTATTAGAAGTATTTCTACTTTTCTAAAAGCAATGCAAAAATGACTGTACAATATAAAATATCATTGACCTTAGTAGTATACTTCTGTCAGTACCACCAAAACTTTATCGCTACCATAGCCAAGGGATAACAGCCAGTACCTAGTCTACCACAGCTGAAATGTATCCTACAAGTGAGAGGTATAGATCAGGTATGAAAGTCTTAAGAGTCGTATATTAGAAAGAACAGAGATTTTGATAGCGATGGACACGAAGATGGAATGGTAGTGAGGATGCAAGAGTTGAAGGGACAGGGAAGTAACTCAGTAAGAACTATGCTGTCCTGCTTCTGCCAAACAGGCCTGTACCTAACGAGCAAGGTTCTTCTAAACCAAATTCCCCAGAGGATATTGCTAACTGCATGGTCCTCAATGTCAGAGGCTCAATTCGCAGCATGAGCTCACCCTCTGAGACAGGTCTGCAAGAACAATGCTCTGAACAGTTCAAATACCATCCAAGGTCAAGTACTAGGAAAAATCAGGTCATGGAGGGCTCTAATTTTACAATCCACAAAACTATCAATCTTGCAACAATGATCTCCTAAAGTTTTAGAATCCTAGCTGTAAAATGGGAATATTACTATGCAGGGCTGTTGTGAAGAAACACTTAATCATGTGTGTAAAGATTTTAGCACTACAATGATAATTTCTACAGAAAAGCCAATCAGAATGATATTTTGTCAGAATTCTATCAGGCCAGAATTATTGTTTGTTAGAACAATCCAAAATAAATAAGGTATAGGAAACATACTTATCTGATTGAAGGCTGCATCGTGACATATATCAACAATATAGCCTGAATTTGGAAAATCTGTAATTGTTGAATGCTTGAGTTTTTAACTTTAATAGCACTCCTCTGGTTCATACCTTTGTTGCCTCTGTAGTATGTTACAGAATGACCTTCATCCATAGCGTCCTTGTAGTAAAACAGAAGCATTTACTATAGATTTTATTATAAATGCCTTAATGAAATTCTAATCAATAATACTTTAGAGAACGGTAAAGAAATTGAATACATTCATAGGTAAAAGGAGATGTTATTATCTCAGTTCAGTAACTATGAAATAGAAAGATGAAAAAAGTCTGTTTTTCATACTAGAACTGAGCACAGCTGTACAGTTATATAATAAAGTGTCACTTGTATCCATGGCAATAGGGAGTAATTGATGCACCACAGTTATTTTTATAAACCCAAACAAAAAAATTCAACTGGAAGTTTCTTTGCCAGTTTCTTGGCATTGTATGTTTTTTATCTGTACATAATGTACAAATTTATAGTCTGAATACACCCACTGATCGGACTCATTGAATAAAACATGCTGGGTTGTGCTGCATATTAAAGAAGGTGGGGATCATATACCCAACAACCAAGTCTCTCATGAAGGATTGCATGAAAAATATTTCTTGGAATAAGATATAATGTTAACTTAAATTCAGATTTCATTGGACTTAGGATCTATACACCCTAGTGATTTTTTTTTTTTAATGATTAAAATGTTTTCCAGATGTCTTACAGTGGTAAGTTTAAGAACATTTTAGTGAAAGTCACTAGACGGCTATAATATGAAAAAAAAACCAGCAGTAATGGAGACCCAAAAGCTCTATGTATTTTGTGTCTTGGACTTCCCTGATATGGTAAAATCTCTTGGCCCTCCTCGAGTAAAAATATGTCAAAGTATGTACTGTTTTAAAGGAAGACCCATACTTTCCAATAGCTTCATTTATTCCTTGAAACTATACCAGAAAAGGATATTGCTAATGTTTTGGTTTGTTTGGTTGGTTTTTTTAATCTAGGTATGCATCCACTAGACAACTCCAAAAAATAATCAGGTGCCCCCCATCACTCTAATAACAATCTTGTCTACAACAAAAGGGAAAGAAGTAACTTTAATTTCCTTTTTTTTTTTTTTTCCCCAAATGCAGAGCCATCTGCTCAGAACAGGGTTTGCATTTGCAGTCACTAGTGTTCACTTGACTTGTAAGGAACTACAGAGAGAGAGATGTTTTGCTGTAAAGACAAGTATTCTGTCAAATGCAAACCTCTTGTACTTTTTCCTTGACAGGTTCTGTTTCAGAACAATTTTCCAGTGTCAGTCAGATGACCATGACAACAGCTCTTGTTGTGAACTTTTTTGATTTTTGCTTTTTAATTTTAAATTTGTTCAAGTCAGAATCCTAATTGTTGTTTCAAAGTCAAGATGAAACATGCTACTCAGTTTCTGTTTTTATCCTTTACTGACTTCTGATAACAATTAAACGAACTGCATCTTCAAGGCAACGGACAGACAAAATCTCAGAACTTTTTTTGTTAAATGATAAAGCATTATACATACTCCCCCCGCCAAATATTCCCCAAAGTATATAGAACATTCAACTATGTATTCAGTACTGTATTTCCCTTCTTTATACAGCGTAGCATTATCTCTTTTTCTCATTTCTTTCAGTGTTTCTTTTCATTTTCCCCTTCCCCAGTACCTGTATGAATCCTTTGCCTGAATTATCAGATATATATGCCCACACGTCATTTGCTTTTTGGAGATTAAAAATGGGCTGTCTCTTAGAAATGCCAGCTGCTGTTGTTTATCAGGCATCCTATTGCTTTGGAAACTCTGCATCACCATTTGCTCGAGCAATAGACCCGTTACAAAATTTTTCATGAGACCAACCTGAGAGCGCCTTTAAACATTTAGAATGGAAGACGGCAAGGATGTACGTAAAATCCACATATCCACAAGTTTAGTTTGTTTCCTCCATCCTGGAATTTAGACATTTATCTGGCAACTCATGGTAAGTGGGCTTGACTTGCGTGCTTCACGCAGGACAGCATCAGGTACAAGCTACAGTGCGCACGCGTACAGGCACACTTTTACTTAATGTAATCTACTGTTAGCTACAACTTCCCTTCTGTGATTCAAAAATTACGGCCATTTTTAATATAAATCATCTCCTCGCCAGTTAGTGACTATTCTTAATTGAGTTTATATTTAATGAAAGCATCTAAAAATAGTCATTCTCCATTATTTTCTCTTTTTAGGCCATTTCTTCTCCTTTCCTCCACTACTATATCACAATGCCTTTTTGTCTAGGGATACTGAACAGGGGATTAAAATGCATTAACAAAAGAAAGGTTATGAACTGTGAGTCAGCAAGAACAAAAGAACCAAATACATCATGTAAAAGCTAATAATATTTAGGTAGGGAGCCCAGAATTTAGCATTTTCATTATATTTTTCAGTTAGCATTAAAGTTTAATCTTCCACTAATCATTTAAAATGTAAAATAAACAGGGCTCTCAGGATATCAGTGTATACTCGGGTCCCCAGGAGAGTGAAAACGACAGAAGAAACCTAACAATACGATGCTATATATTCTGAGATATTGCCATTCAATCTGATTTGCCACATGCCCATACATTTTAATGCTGACTTCATTATGAAATCTCTTCTTGATTAATCATTGGTGAACAATGACTAAATTGCACTCCAGCATCAGCTTGAACTGGGGCATTGTTAGCAGCAGCATTCGTTTGAAAAGCATACCAGATGGGCCGAGGAAAGGTCAGTGTGGTACTACCACAGAAACAATGGACAAAACTCGTAAACTGGTGGCAGAAATAGTTGAACTGAGACTTCAGTAGCTTTACAGAACATGCTGTAAGACTGTTTCATTTTTGTTTTTAAACTCATGTTGAAGAAATGTATTATCAAAATATTCCATAGTGTTCACTGCCTCACTATTGTCAACAAAAGGAATAAAAGGCACATAAAACTATTGCAACTTCTGAACTGTAAGTAATTATGGACAGACTTCAGTATGGACTTCTGCACATTAAGAACATTTAGCACATTTAGTTGTACCTTCTATGACTGTACAGTTTTCCATGATACTCACATAGCTGCTTAGCACGTGAACCAGTCCCAATCTGAAAGATTCTGGGGTCCTGTAAGACTCAGACTGTAACTTCCCTCTTGCGTTCCAGTTCTTTCCTCCAGCGCGTGTTAGCTTATTGCTCTTACAGTACAGACTTGCCTTTACAACCTCTAACAGATGTTTCTTTTTAACCGTCACCTACATAACCCTCACTGTTGTGAAACAAAAGGTGTACTATCATTTTCCCAATTTATAAAAAGACAATCTATCTCCAAACACAGACAAGCAACTTCCAAAATAAAGAATCCTGCTAAGGTGCTAGAGTACAAAATTGTCCTAACGCCTCCCACAACTGCCATTTCAACATTGGAAGTGCCACAGAACATTCCCAATCCACCTAAAATTTTGCCAAACCTCCCTTTGTTTTCAACCCGATCTCACACTTCAATTCGGTTACGATCCTCTGGGACAGCTCTCCCAAGCCCTTTAAGACTCTTCATTTGCTCAGCATACTCGGCGATCGCCTACTGCGCCGCTTCCTGTGCCCTGGTCAGCACGCCACGTCAGGCTCAGCAGCAGGGTAACGCAGGGGGACGGAAAACCTGTAGCGAATACGCGGAACACCACACAAGGTCTCCTCAGGCCTCCTTTAACTGCCCAGCAAGCCGCTGTCGTGAGTGATAAGCAGTCAGAAGTCCTTAGCCCAGGCATGCCATTAGCGAGGCTTAAGTGAGCAGCTACAATTGCTGTGTCTCGCCATGCTAAAACCACTATTACTGCAATGTCTCTGCATTTCCTTTAAGCTTACGTGCCCCCAAGTATCTGATGAATACTGCTCGTTTATTGACATTGATCTATCATTTGAGCAAATTTAAAACAAAGAGATCATTTTGTATTGGCTTTTTTTTTTTTTTTAAACCACAATGAGAATTTTCATAACATTATGGTAGTCTATACACTTTACTACACTAGACATATTTCAAGGTTAACAAGTTCTGGCAAATTGATATTTTGAAGTTACTAAAGAAAGTGTCATAAAATAACCTTATATTTGACATTTAAGATGAGAGAAAAGTTATGACAGGAAAACTGTAATCTGTGACTTCCTAACACCATTTCTTTCTTCTAATAAACAAATGTAAGTAAACATTTTCTTAACACTTAAAATTCCTTTGCTTCTGCAACTACCTTTCTTCATATCAAATTCTACTTCATATTACGGATGCATGACAAGTAGCTGGTAGACTGGAAATTAAATTTTTTTTAATGCTTGAAGTTGATGAAGACATATAGCCTGAGATGTTTTAGGAGTCTTGGGCTTGTTTCAGCAATACATGATAGACAAACTTCAGATAAACAGCCAAATTAGCTACTGGAGAGGTACAAAACCATGTGGAGCCAACTGGAAAGATGCATTTTTCAGCTAAGTTATGAAGTCCTCCCAGCTGAATCATGGCAATTACAGGACAAGAAAGATAAAGTTGCCCATCCCATAGCTTGCAATTTAACTCAGTAGATTCTATTTTTGTTACATATATTTACAGGTCTTAAAACAATGCAGAAAACAGTAAGTATTGTTGAGATACTCCTTTCTTGCTGGTTCAAGGGCTTCTAAACTAACAGCAGCACATAATATAAAACAATTGGTTTTGTTTTCAGCAAGGTTAATGTCCTTTCCTAAAGAATCACAAAAAGCATGTCAGATGTTGAATTCATAAGCAATATATAAGGGTCATCTGAAAGACTGTGATAATCAAAATCTTACAAAGGAAAGGCATAGCTATATGAACTTCATATCCAAGTGACATTCAAATTTTGCATATGAGAGTTTTTAATAATACATAAAGCCAGAAAGTGACTTTTAGGACCTATTTCGTATTAAGGAAGTATTGCAGTAGGTGTGGCAAGTATTATAATATAGAATTTCAAGAACACAGAGTCTAGGGCCACTGTACTCACCTTGCACTGACCAGAGAGCCACGCTGTACTTGCTTGAGGTTATGATATTCTTGTGGTAGCACTGCTAGCTGAATAAACCACCTTCACCTAGTACTCATAAGAAGAAAACACTTAGAGCCTTCCTACGCTGCTTACAAATGGATAAACCCACACTCCTCCTCCCTGCCTGACAAAAGAAACATTGTTCATGTCACATTGTGCTGAAACTACAAAAAGAGTGAGACAACCCTTCCCTGCAAGCTCACAAGCCAATGAAGATAACGCTATACAACCTTCCCATGCTTATTCAAAGTAGGGGTAGTTCGCCAAAGATCAACATATTTTTGTGAAATTCAGTTGTGGATCCCATACTGTTCATTATAATTTCTCTTTTCTCCTACATGATGATGGGGCTTCTGCTGTAGCTTGCTGAAGGGCAAATGCTAGGAAAGTTTGCTGTCAAGGGTGAATGACTTTCTTGCATTTGTTCTTCAGAGGAGACTGAAATATGACATACTCCTCAGAGGAATCTAACACATGGTCAAATTCCTGTAGCCCACACTTAGCTCCTCTGGTCTCTTTTAGCTGCTGAATCAATACTACAGAATCACGCCTTCTGCTTTCTGCGCTGGTTGTGCACTGGTGAATGGATTGTCTTCAAGGATATGCGTTCACTTACCCCTGAGTAGAAAGCATTCAGTTTTGGGCATTACTGCCCTTTAGTACAGTTTAAATTTACTTTTCAACGTGGTGTCCTCATGTCAGATAAGGGGACTCTGGATGAGGTATGGCAACATCATCTCTTTCCAGAGCTGCCAACTGAAGAGAGATAAGGACAGTCTTTCTTTCCACAGTGCTAGAGACCATAGCGAAGAAAGTATTTTAGTTTTACAGAAGAGTAAATGCTTAGGGTTTAATTAGATACTTATTGGTTTAAAAAAAAAAAAAAAAATCACTGACAAAATTGTGGAAGGTACTTGTGGCATAGAGAGTATTATTTGGACAGGGTGTTGCAGGAAAGGACAGGTTAAAGTGGCTTTCTCTAGAACAAAGAAGAAAAGTAATGTTTACCATCCGTGAAACATGATGACATTAGTTATTAAACCTATTTCTGAGTTTCTGTATTTTGTTATTAACTCAGATTAAAAGCTCTCCTTTTCAGTACCATCTCTAGGAAGCATTTTTTTTGGTGACTACCTGCAAACCTAAAGATCGGAGAAGTGACAAGTTTGTAAGGAATTCTTCCAGTAAGTAAGTCGATATTCTGCAGTTTTATCTACATCTGATGAGCTGTATTAGATCATTCTGGTGTGTAATGATTGTTTAATATCACCAGGGAGTTTTACACAATGGAAAAAGTATATAACGTTTCAGGGATTTTCATGGGTTTGTGCTGGCAGAGGCTACTTACTGTGGGCATAAGGAATGTGTCAACCATCTTTACGATTTTGCTCAGCTCTGGTTTTAGAATCATTTGGTTGGTAAATTTTAGACTGTGGGGAATTTATTTCTTACTATGACTTGAACAAGAGTCTCCCTGGTTAAAGGCTAGGTGAGGATATTATTGGAAGTTTCTTTCCAGGTCAAGTCTTGTTAATATACATTTTTATATAATATATATTTTATAAAGATAAAAATCAATTTTTTAATGATTTTTCCATGTGGGTTCCTAGTTACAATGAGATGTATATAATCAGTAGGGTTTCTTACTGGATTGAAGCAATTCCTTACAAAAATGTGTTTTGTTATATTTATATTTCTACATTTTTTGGCCTTTCAAAAATACATGTTGTTTTCCTAGGAGAATAGCCTTGTTGAATAACAGTCTTAATATGAATAAGATGGGTGTAAACACTCTGCTTGTGGCACATGCAGTGATGTCTGATGACTTGGTCATATATTAAAAACAGTTTGGTGTGTTTGGATTGACTGGTGTTTTTACAGACTTTGGGTCTATGTACTGTAGCTTGTAGGCTATTGGATTTTTTTTTTTTTTTTTTTTTTTTTTAAGATTTTACATAGTGCTTAAGTGAGCACTGTAGGTATAGAAGCATTTCAGAAAGAATCTGATGGCAGGTGAAAGTTATTGAACTTGTAAAAACCCTGTGAGCCTAGGTTTTCCATTCCTGGTAAGTATGTCATCTGCATAACTGCGTGGGCTTTGTGATAAGATGATTTAAAAATCTGCTCTTTGCAGCAGCTCTGTAAAAGGTGGACCATGCAAGGCTATGTGTGCTTCTAGTTTGGAAGTAACATTTTTCTCTGTAAAGCTGAAAAGGGTGAATGCTAAAATATCTTTGGGACAATGTGACAGAGTTGAATGTGAGCTTATGGCAGTGGCAGGCAGGTAAAAAACAGAGGTGCTAGACAAACTAAGTAGCAGTGACACATCCTCTGGAAAAATGGGGTGGGAATAGCTTTCTACATACGAAAAAAAATAAATCGCTGAATGAATACTACTCAGTCAGCTGAAATAATTCAAAGTTTTTTAATTACTGCCATTTTTTTAGGCTCAACTCTTGAGCCCAATAAAACCTGATGGAAGACTATCTTCAGATCATCTGCTATGTATTTTTAGTGGCCCTTTTAATATCATACAATATTGTATTTCCCACTAATACTTCAGACCCTACTACAGTGTTTCTAAGTAGAAACAGTATGTCCAGAGACACACCAACTAAAGAAATTCCTAATTTTAAAATTTTATTCCGCCCCCTTCCCGGCCCCCCAAAGGATTTGGTTTAACATAACCTTAGGGACAGGTGTCTACTTGGGTTAGCAAATGCAAATATGTGTTTGGTTCCTATCTACCATTAGTCAACAAGAATGCCACAGTCACAAGGCAATGTCCTACCCAAACTATGTGGCTGTCTTCAGGTGGAAAGAATGACTCACATACATAAATCTTTTTCTAGATATCACAATGGAACAAATACACGCAGGTGTCCCTGTACCCAGTACAGGGCAACGTTCCTCTCACTTAGAATTCCAGCCAGGAAACAGCAAACTTCACCCATGGAGAGACTCATAAATAGTTAAGTACCCTCTATCAACAGACGATAAAAGGGAAAAATAACCAATAAAACTACATAATGAACAACTACTGAACAAACAGAGCTACAGCACTGAAACACGGAGAAGTTATTGCCTAGGCTATTACGAGGATTTTACAGTAATATCATTTGATTTTCTAGCTTCATGGCAATTATATCAAAGGTCTTTTACTCTTTTCAGATGCGTATCATTGCTTTAAAATAAATTCTATTATGAGGTCCAGGGTGGGAAGGAAAAACAAGAAAAAGTTGTTCAAGGTCACAGATAACAGTGTTCAACAGCTTATTTGTAATTTTTGGGTCATCTTTAACTCCTGGAAGTTAACTGATGGTATATTCTGCTTCCTACCCAAAGAATGCTGTACAGTACAACTTCCCCACCACCACCACTATACATAAGGGAACTTCTTGATTCTGGATGCAAATTGGAATTTGCACAGTTCAGGTTAAATTGACTTTGGCTTCATCTCACAACATCTGAAATCATACTGCAGTCCTCCGGTGCTTTTAGGACATAATTAGATAAATTCATAGATTAAGCTTCTCCTGGCAGCACTTGCTCTTCTGTGAATAGTGAACCAATTCCACAGCACACTGAAATAGAAACTGTAGTTGCAATACCAAGTTGGCAATGCATCTTTGCTGTTGATTGTTGTGTGCCATATGGACCCACTTAAGCCTCTTCCTCTTTTGGCTCTTGAAGAGAAGGCAGCCATTGTGGCCAGTCATGAGGTCAGTTTGGAAACCAAATGGCCCAGGTGCAAAAACTTCAGCAGGGACATCTGCATCCATGACTGGTTTTTTGGCTAGATTTATTCCTGCCCGTATTTAGACATCATATCTGCCTTCTTGTGTAATGTTACCATTTTCTGCCAAATAGAACCCAGTAAGTCTGTTCTAATTTGTATTGTAAGTGATCACAAAATACAGCCAGTACATTGCTATTTTTTGTGTCCTATTCTACTCTTATACTTCAAACGTGAAAAGAGCTAACACTTTTTTTGCACTATTTCTTCTATCTATAACGCACATAGAAGTTCAGGTGAAAGTTCTCACAAACTCAGATGTGGATATTAATTATCTCTTTTTTTAAAAAGTTTGATGCCAGCCACCAAGGAAAGTTGAGATACTCAGAGGAAAGATTAGAAGTGTAATTATAGTGATATTGATATGGCTACAGCCTCACACTTTGTACAAAATGCGAATGCTTTATCCTTTGATACACAATGCTTTAAAAGGATAGATAGATGCATATTAATCAAGCTTATTTTGTGCTCAACAGTATCACAGTTAACAAATAGCTACTGAATATTTAAGTTACACTTACATTTCCTGCCAGAATTCTCTCTGAGGCCCAGATAATCACACTGGTCTCTTGTTTCTCACCTCAGAAAAATGCTATATATGAAAACAAATCAGACACTGATCCTTCCAGGGCTGCCATGCACTTGAAGAGCAAGCAAAATGCATTCTGAAGTAACCCACACATTAGAACAACACATCAAGTTTAACCTTCAGCTTGGAGAAAGCACAGGTAAAGAGTACCTGTGCAAAATTTCAACAGAGTCTGATCCACCACTGTATCATTCAACTTTTGTACTGTCCTAACAGCAGGCAATGCAAGATTCAAGGAACAATGAATCAAGGTCACAATATTTGACAAAGACTTTACAAAAGTACTATACAAAAGAAATCCCTCATAAAATATAAGAAACATATATATATAAATGTATTAGTTATGTCACATAACAGAGAACACTTCTATTCTCATTGCTGTAATATATAGCATACTTCCAGTTTCGTATTATGCTTTGTTATAGCTTTCTTAGTTTTAAATGGGATTAAACCAATCCTTTCTTTAGTCTGACCTGGGGAAAAACACATCTCTTCAACGCACTTCATCCTGGTTTGCTCTGTCTTTTGTGCCAAACTGTTACACAAAACCCTTCTGTCACTTTCAGTTATTTTTTCCTGAGGTAACTAAGTCTTCTGGACACAGCATCTACAGAAAATGCTGACTTGACCCAAAAGCACAAAGCTTACACAAATAAAAATTATAGGACTAAGGAGCTTTGCATCAAGCTCTTCAGGCTGGCACAAGCTGCACCAAAATGAAGTTCTGCTAGCAAATAAAAATGCCAATGGGGAGCTGCATCATGGTCAAAGTACCTTTCAATTTGTAATTTTAATTTACAAAAGCAAGTGCCACACTTCCTGCTTAGGGTTAGCTTTGAGGCTCTGCAGGAGTGGCCTTAGCTCTAGACACAGGCCTTCAAGAAATTAATGTTCAGCAGGAAAAAGATTTTGTAGTCTGCTGCCTCCAGGAAAAAAAAAAAAAAAAACAAAAAAATCCCAAACCAAAACAAAAACCCACACAAACAACCTGCAAGAATACTTTTCCTCCCAGGAAAGAAGTAAAATGAAGGTGGCAGTCTGGAATGCTAGTGAACTTGCAATTATTTGACATTGAGTATTTGTCAAATGACTGACAACAGATTTCAGAAATATGTGAGCAGTAGCAAATACATACAAGCCTTTGGAGAGCCCTAGAATTTATTTGTAGGTATTTTATACCAAGGATATGGAATAAGTGCTTCCAGAAAATGATTTAGAATTCCAGACACACATGCAGCACTCTGATTGGCATCTCAATAATGCCTAAGAAATACACAGGTTTCTTTGCTTGATTTTTATGTATGGATTCTGCCTCATATTTGTAATGAGCTATTCCATTCCAGCCAGCACATATCAAGGTTGCACAGCACCCCTTCAGTGATTAGTGTTACAACTTGAGCTTTGTGCTTTAAAACATCACCTAAACTATGCAGCAGTTACTTAATTTAGTACCTTATATGGACCATATATAAATGTATATTTGTGTATGCTGTATGTGTGTATGCTACTTGGATTCTTTTCCCCTTTGTGCTAATAAATAGCAAATCCAAAGTACTTGTAATTCCACAATTTTAAGGAATTGCTAAATGCCTCATTTGTATTATGTCATAAAAATAATATTTTTTTAATGTAGTCATCTATAGGTAACAATACTAATATAGAACCAGTGGGATCCTGATACCACAACATTTTGAAATGCAAAGAATACATTCGGCTTTGTTGAACTACTATCAATTGTAGCAAGCAAACGCAGCACAATTTTTCCAATATGGTATACAAACGTCAGAGTCCTCTCCTATGCTGTATACATGGAGATGTGCGTGATGGCTGTACCATCTCTACAATATGAGTCCTGCCAAAAGGTACTGGCTAGAAGCCAAAGTCACAGCCTGCGCTCTGATGAACATAGAAAAGATATGGTAAGACAAGCCACAGTCAACACCAAACATATCGGAATAAATCTTTAGAAATGCAATGTGAGTGCCATAGACTTGTTCATTCTGTTTACTCCTAAGGCTTTCAAGTAAGCCCTCTTGAATCCACCAATTTCACACTAGCTTCAGACACATCTCAAACTACTGTATTACATATTTTAAAAAAAGCAGAGATCACCGAAGTACTAGTGGCCTCCTTACATTTCCTAGAAAACTAAAGAAAGAAATTAAATGCCATACAGAATATATGACATAACGGGCTTTAGCTACAGCCAGATCCTTGAAGATGATCTATAAGGCTACTCCTTTTTCCTGTTGTTCTGTTGTTATCAAGTCATCACCTGGGACTTCTCACCCACACACAGTCAACCAGTTATAACTAGGAACTCTGCCTTCTCCTCCCCACAGAAAATGAACATTTAGCTGGCTTGCCTGTATCACGCTATTTGGAAAAACAAGATGTTTGTTCAAAGGTACAAAGCAAAGATCAACTTATATTATAAACTATGTCATGTTTAATTCTATGTTAAATTTGCATTTGTCAAATAACTACAATGCTCCTTTGAGTGTTTCAAGCTTACCTGTAATTGGGGAAACACAGATAAACATCAAGTTCTTCTAAGTCTTCGTGATCTCAGGGTTAATATGGTGTATTTACAAAAGTTATTTGATAGATGAATTCTTCCATCTGAAGAGAAAACCTGAGAGAAGTGACAATGAAACAACCTGTAAATTTATCCTTAAAATACTTACACAGACAGTACTGTATTTAACCGCATATATCAGAACAAAAGTGATTGTCATGTTCTTAATAAGACCAAATATATAACAAGCTTAAAGGAAATCTCTCTACACCAGACTCTGCAAAAGACTATGTCAGCACAAACATAAAGGATTTGGGGTTTTGAGATAAACCAGCCTTGAACAATAATCTTCTGATAAATCTCAAATTCCAGATGGTCTTTGTGGGTTTCGGACAACAGCTGTATTCATCCAGCATCACGATGATGTATCTGGCTTATTTTTAACAGTAAATATAGATAGTGCTACTGTTTTGATATTACTTAAAATAATATCCAGTATAAATACTATTTTTAAGAGAACAACTTGAGATCTCCTGTGAGGACTTATCACAATATCCTCACACAGCTCTCAGTAATTTTTTAAGGGTATTTGTTGAGCAATACAACAATTTAAAAGCAATTTTGTAATTTATTTAGTCTTCCACAAATGAACATGCACAAATGCATACTTCCACTTTACAACCTCTGTGATAATGTTCATGGCTAAACTGTTTTTAGTCCAATGCAAGTCTTCAAATACCCTTACACTAGCACTACCTTTTATTTTTTTGACACAAGTTCTTAATTAATTGACCTTCTTGATACTATAAGCTATAGAAGATCAACTACACAAAAATGAGATGTCAAATCTTCCCCATACATCAGGCATAATGCTATTTTCATCGTATCTTTACAAGACATCAGATATGTTAATATTTATGGAGTATACACTGAGGAATACTGCTAGAATTAATAAATAATAACGCTAATATTTTTTTCAAAAATAAATCATCAGATATCTCATTATAAACTGGATGTCTTCAGTTGTAGATAATTTAGTACAGTAATAAATAACAGGAGAACACAGTGCTGATGGAATTATATTCCATTATTTAAAAATATCACGCTACTCATATAAGAATGTATTCTTTCGTGTCCAGATTCATGGAAATAAACAGAACTGGTTTAGAATCAAGGGTACTTTCAAACAAATAAAAATGAGGTTGCCTCTAACATGCCAGCTAGACATTATTGAATAGGTGTATATAACACATACCGTCTCTCAAAGGTTCTTTGAGATCATCCGAGGACGCGTCTTTGGCAAGATGTAGCTCAGAGAAGTTTATCCCACTGTTCCTAGAGTCTGAACAAATAGACTTCTTCCATCTTGAACGAGGTGTTATCTTACAAATTCTATCGCTGCCACTTTGAGTCTTACCTGTAGAAGGGAAATAATCAACAAGGGGTGAGGGTTCGGGGTGGTTTTTTTGTGCATCTATTAATTAACAGAAATTCTTGGGTGAGACTTTACAAAGATCTTGCACCTAATGATTCACCAAAAACATATCGAAGAATTTGGTGTATGCTGGTACTTGCATTCAATACTGTGAATAAGTTCATCTCATTTCTGATGTAGCTAGCCTTACGGTTCAGTTTTGTAAAATCACTACCAAATTTGTGCTGTGCAGTCTTTCGAGACTACATGCCATAATCAGCATTCTGAGAGATGCTGTAGGATTGGCCCCTTCACTCTATTGCTACGATTTTCAAAGCATGCTAGAGAAAGCGGGTATCGAGTTCTCACTGACAGTCAAAGCGAACTGATGCTGAACTCCATTAGACCTCTTCATTTGTAAAATCCCAGCCTATTCTCCTTGACATGGGACGTGTCTTCATTCTCTTTCTAATCTATGCCTGGTATGCATTGTACAAGTGTTAATTAACTGATAGTAACATAATTAAGAAAATGTTGCTATGGAACTTTGTAATTCAGTTTCAGACACCAACAGTGAAATTGAAATACAATTTTAAAAGAGCAACTTGCTGGCAAGCACAATGGAAATAGGAATATCAACATGAGGTTATGATTAAAACTCCAGAACCTTCAAAAGTAGCTCATGGCTCTATCACTTTAATTTCTTACAGCGCTCTCCCTTTTTCTATGGAGTTCCTAATCTATACACAGTATATGACTATGAGATTTACATATGATTTCAGTAAATCACTAAGCCCATTCTGCTATTGAATTTCTCAGTATGTGACTTAGTGAACTGGTTTTATGTCAAAAGCACATTAAAAAAAGATAAGCCTAGACAGCATTTTCAGTCTACAACAGATAAGTTAACACTGTATTGTTTAGTCTTCTGTGTCTGCACCTAAATGACAAGCTGATGATTTGTTTAAATGTCAGTAGTTTTAAATATATACTGATCAAATATTATCTAAGAACACTTTAAAGGGAAGTGGTACATAAAATCAGTGTTTAATTGATTAATTTACTTTACAAGTCAGGGACTTACGAGACTAGAAGCTAATATAAAGTGGAAGGCATAAACTAAATTATACACCAGGTGGATTCCATTACATTTCTACGCCTGCAAAATTAAAAACCTGATAACACAAACAATAATGTTACAACAGATGGTAAAACACCACCTAGCCAGTAGGAAAGCAACAGAATGTTATTTACTTCAATTGCCATTGTCTTCAATAGTGCTGTGACGATTTACACACAGTGAGGATGTGGTTCTCCGAAACCTACACAATACCCCCCTTTATTTTTTTTCATCATTGTTTACTAGGTTCAGGTTTGTTCTTTTTAGACTATTGTAGTAACAGTGTTGAGAGGAAAAAAAACCACAGCACATAACACTGAATTTTAATTATTTTATTATGCATATGAGCCAAACTTCTATACCCAAGAAACAAAATTCTAAGCCAAATTCGCATTTAGCATGAAAGGAGCAAATCCTCACAGATATTTAGTTCCAAGGTCCTAGAGATACCCAATAGTGTCCTGCATATTAGTGTCCTATATAGACCTCTTCTCAAGAGTTCTCCTGGTACAGCGGCTATATGGTAATCAGGACAAGACAGACAGGGAGAACATCAGGGAAGCAGAAGAAAAATGGACAGAGTAACAATAAAAATGAGCATTTTGCTTATTCTGCTTATGCCATAAGCTGCAAATAATGGGATTACAGGAACTTCCAGAGCTACCTCCAGTGCTCAGTGAAGTAACAAAAGGGGTCCATAAACATGGCTCAGAGCCATCAGCTGTTTTCATCTTTCCCTTATTTGCCATTGGACTCAACCCAGCAAAGAGTGATGATGCAAAATATTGATTCCCACATCCAGAAGCTGAATGTGGCTTTCGGGATCTCTACCTTCTGTATCTTTCCACAATTGAGGCTCAAAGTTCTCTACACTGAAATATAAAGTCTATAGCAGAAACCACGATTCCTACAAGAGTCACAACAAGTTTGAACCCTGTCTTGCAAACACCTGCGCATGTAACAGTCCTGTCATGTTTTATACTGAGCACGACATTATATGGTCTGGAATATCCCTTTGGGCAGTTTGGGGCAGTTGTCCTGGCTGTGCTCGCTCCAGCTTCTTGTGCACCTCCTCACTGGAAGGGCATGGGAGGCTGAAAAGTCCTTGACTTAGTATAAACGCTATTTAGCTGCAACTAAAACATCGGTATGTTATTAACATTTTCTCATACTAAATCCAAAACACAATGCTATACCAGCTACTAGGAAGAAAATTAACTCTATCCCAGCCGAAACCGGGACAGTACGCACACAAAGAGTCCCACCGAAATTAACTGAGCAGGCAAAACGCAGAGTTACATGAATAACCGTTGCGGGGCTGGGGCTTTGAGCATTATACATCTGCTTCTCCCCAAAAGGTAAGATGAAGTACATCATTTTTTCCACCTGTACATTGTGTGAAAATATCGCTCGGGGGAGCAAACATCCTAAAAAGATAAGTGACAACATCAACAAGATGCCATTCCTGAGAAATACATTGTAAAGTTATTCAAGAGTTCCCCTATGACCGCACAGCTAACATCTAGAGATGACCAAGAGAAATTGTACCAAAAAAATTTCATTTGTTATAAACGCAATTTTTAAAGACGTTACAGAAAAGATGACAAATTTATCTTGATTTTGTTGTCACAAAGAGGTATTTTTTGCATTTTTTTAAATGTAGGAATTCATGCGTTTATCCAAGGTAAATATGCAAGCATTAATAACACAAGAACATGGACATTGTTTGGGATTAAATTAAAACCATTTGCCTTATGCATGCTCATTTCCTTTTTACTGCTCAATTCCCCTATGATGCCATCTGATCACTTCTTGAACGTCCCCTGTGCTTTTGCCTTAACAATCTTGCCTGGTAGGCCATTCTACACGTTTGTGATTCTCGGCATGAGAAAAATGCTTCCTGACATCTGTTCTGAATTTGTTTCTCTTTAATTTCCATTTATGCTTCCTTATCCTAACATCTGTGTCATTCTGAAAACAGTAATTCAGACTGACGTTATCTGTGCCATTTAAGATTTTACATTCCCTAGCTAAAAGCTACTCATAACCGTGTAGTGTTTTTGTAGTTCTTCGTGATAGTTAGTTTAGAGACATTTCCTAGTTGTAATTCATATGGTTTAGGCCATAAGTTGGCTTTGTTCTTGGGATTTTTTATTCTCTTTTCAGGCATACTTCTTTCAAATCGAGGGCTAGCACTGGATTCAGAGGGCCAATTTTAGTCCATAAGTCTTTCTCACAGCTTTTGTATATGAAGAAAAGAAGTAGAATTTGGCCCAATAAGCTTAATGGGGCTATCAAGAGGACTGTATATTAATGCTAATTGCTGCTGTGGGTTGACAGTGTGCCTTTTGTAGCTCTACAAATCTGGCACTTGGGAAACTTTTCAATTGTTTATCTCAATGTCTTAAATAGAGGGGCTGGGGTCCAGGTTGTACTCGGTGAATATTACGTTTTGATAATGTCACACCATTTTGGCCAGACAGCCAGAGAGGCAAAAATATGATAAAAACTACTCTTACAGTTCTCTCAAGTCTACAAAAGAATTTGGGACTATATTTTCTATTCCTTTAAATCCGTAAGACTGGGACTCAAGTATCTTCTTTTACCTGCCTTTAATGAAACAGATTAATTCCAAGAGATGAGCTGCCAGAGCCTAGACTCCCAACAAGTAAAGCAATTAACAGCATGTTTAACAGCAATTAGCAAACAGTCCCATTTTATATGGTTGGTAACTGTGATTCAGAGTTTAAAATGTACACTTTCTAACACGAGGGGAAAAAAAAAATAGAAGTAAAGCAATGTGGTAGCTGATTATGGAGTCTGAACTAAGGGCTCATGTTGAAGAACATAAAACATCAACTACTGATCCCTTTTTCGTGGTAGTAAAGAGGTGTAATCCACACAAAGCTGTGTCACAAGTCATAGCCAAGGTTTACTCTTTTGCTTCCAAAATACACAAATTAGATTATTTGAAATTATCAAATAATTAGTAGTACTTTAGTTTGTTTGTTTTTTATCTTACTAATTCAACAGTCAAGAACTAGCACGTGTCCTAAAGGTTCTACTGAACCGTGAAACTGGTACTGCCTAGAAAGGTTCACACAATAATTGCTAGCACTTAATTGCTCTCCATAATTTCCTCCCTAAGTATAACCTTTTACAGCAAATATTTCTGACAAGATTGAAAAAACGTTCTATTTTTTTCCACCATGCTAGTAGAGTGTTTTGGAACATACACCTAGATACCAAGAAGATTTTGATGCATAAGTTGCAGTTTTTCTCAAAGTTCTTAATTTTCTTTCTGGATATGAGCAGATAATACACTTAAAAGTATTATTATTCCATTTAGCTCTTACAACAGAGTAAGAAAATTAGAACAGTCTGTTTCTCTCTACTTAGAAAGAGTGCATGTTCAGTCTAACTAGGTTACCCAGGTTTCTGTAATGGAAAACTCCGTGTCCATCACTCAAAAACTGTTTATTCTATATGGTAAAAATGAAGCTAAAGGTGACATTAATCTTATTTTATAAAGGATTATCTTGATTCATTCATCTAGATGAAGCAGTGGGCTTTGAAATACCTAAATATGATCCATATGTCCAATGAGAATGAAAAAACAAAATCAGAAGATACTGTGCAAGTAAACATGGTGGAGGCGTGTGTGAACGTGTGTAGGAGGGGAGTCTGATTTAAAAAATGAGATGTTCAAGAAGTAACGTGTCACCTAAAACGTGTTTTACATCAAAGTAAAAATCCTACTCTCTATAGCCAGCAGAGAACTGCATATTGAGCACACTAACAGGGGAAAGGTGGAAGAGGAAGGAAGTGATATCAATATCTGTTTTAATTAAATGTGAGGGAGGAAGAATTTTTACATATTATTTACAGTTACTGCAGCAGTTTGAATCCTTTCCTTTAAACAGAGATTGCAAACAGTAAACATGGCATTCTAATTATTTCTGCTGAAGAGCGTGAAGGTTTTTTAACAGTACTCAATATTTTCTCCAGTAAAATGAGACAATTATTTTACATCACGTGTTTTAGGTTGCTTAATTTAGGCAGGGAAAAAAGGTATTTTCCCAAAATGCTTGATATTCTGGAACACAAGAGAAATTCCTGTACTTCCAAGTAATGCCTCCTCTCTTACAAAGCAGGCCTGGGTTACCGTCCTCTAACTAAGCTTCTTCCCTGATTAAAAGGTAAGTTTCTTTCATGGTTATATCATTTTAAAACCTATTCAGATGTGATAACATTTTTGCTCCTGTATCTTGGCAACATGATTTATTCCGTTAACACTGAGTGCCACAGTCTGAAAAAGCTGTACCATCTGGGTTGAATTAATAGCCTACCCAGAGAAATAAATGAGAATGGTCTGCTATAATTAACATGTAGGTAAAGTATATTTAACAGATTATTATAATTAATATGTCAGTTACCGATTTCATGCTAAAAAGAGTTGTGAACACAAGATATTAAGATCAGTTACCCTCTCTGTATGTGCCTAGTAAAAATGCAAGGGGAGAATAGATCCGAAGAATCAATAAAATTGACCTTAACAGTAAGAACATCAGATATGAAATTTCAAGCAAAGAGAGGCAATGGAGGGTATTATGGAATAGCAGTAGAAAATTACTAGTTTCATTAATTCAGAATTAACACCAGTAAAACTCAAATGTGACCTTAAAAAAACAAACCAAAACAAAAAATACCACCAAAATGCACGAGTGGTGAATTTAAACACTGCTAAAAGCATCACTCTATGAAGACTGACAGGGCAGGTCTGTTTCTTAAAGCTGTCTTGGTTTGCATTACACAAAACATAAGATACAGTAGAAAGCCAACAGAGAGACGTGGATTTGATCAAAATTCCATAGAGCGTTGTCATCCACACAACAAAAACCTGGTTCTGTTGGTAGGCTTTTCAAAAGACACAAACATTGGTTAGGTTTTCACAGGTTACCAAAAGTCCAGTGGTTGTTTAGCAACTTCTTCAAAACCTGTGTCCCGAGAATAGAAAGTTCAATGTCTTTAGCTACCCCACAAAATGTATTTGCCTTTTTTCAGGGTCTTAGATGTCTTTTCAGCTGAACTGATATGACACTGCCAAGAGATAGCGGAGAAACAACTACAACTTCACAATTAATATTTGTGCATCTTTAGGTTTCTTACTGTGTAGTAACAAATCCAGAGACTCACATACCATTTCAGATTAATATCTGAAATTAATGCTACTCTTGTTTTGCACATATATTAAATGTGTTTTTGGGGGGGTTTGTTTTTTTTTTTTAAGAAAAGAGGTTTCCAACTGCCTACTCCCGCTTGCATAATTAGGGCGTTTGTGTCTCCAGATTATCTTTATATTATTATAGATCTTATTTATTATTGAAAAGACTAAGGGTCATTTGACAATGGTGTTAGGCACATTACAAACAAAGTGTGTAGGAGAAACCATACCAAAAGGCTTGCAATTTAAATAGAGAAGACAACGAGGAGATGAAAGGGGAAAATTAAATTCAAATGCAGTTAGAGAGCCAGGGGAATTCCCTGCTTCTCTCCTGACTTTCACTTCATGTACAGACACAAAAGTTAAATGCAATACAATAGTAATATTTTTAAAAACAATTGGGATGACAAAATCATGAAATGCTTACAAACAAGGCTATAGATCGTAACACAAAGAAACCTAAGCCAGACACCGCTATTCAGCACATAGGTCTCGTAGAACAATAAGGAAAAACATAGTGAATTTAATAAGGTTTAAATTATTTTTAAAATTCAAATCATGTTTTTGGGGGAGAAAAAACCCATAACATTAATTGGCACAACTTCCTGCTAGAAGAATTCCTCTGGATATCAATAGGTTGTGGAAAACACTGAACACAAGACTGGCACATTGATCACAGGGAACATTTGGTGCTTACAGGGTTTCACAATTATATAGCTGAAGAAGAATGCTACAGTATTCTACATAAGAAATAAAATCAGCCACAGAGATAATTACAGGCATGGCAGAAAAAGTTTTGGGAGCTTCCATGTAGAAATTAAGATAAAGGGCCACACTTTTGCATTCCTTTCCACATTCATGTCAACTACAATGCTGCCATTAACATTCTCCAAGACTTTTAATTTCCAACTCCAAGAGATACTCCAAAGCAATTATACTCCTAGCTCAAACTTGCACTCTAATGTAAAACATTAACAGTATTGTCATATGTTATTATGTCAATAGCTGATCATATATAAGTTTTGCAAAATAATTTTACCTTAATGTTACTGAAGCACCTACTGGGATTTTGGAGACGTCAAATATATTATAGGATTTATGTCTTACTCTGGAACATCTGGTATTAGTCTGACACAATTCTAAACAAGGTGGATCTGCAATCTGTTCCAAATCCGTAAGTCCACATTTCTACAACCTGTCCAGACTCTTCTGAATTAGTAGAAAATAATATTCAGTAACATCCAAGTTAAAAGCAGTCTGCATCATTAGCAATTGTTCTTGTACATTCTAGAAGTATATTTAGGTTGCTAACAACTAGCATTGGATTTCTCCCTTTCTGCTATAGGTGAAGATTTACAACAAATATTTTAGAAACTTTTTTGTAGTATAAGTGTTTACAAGACCATTTTTTCCCCAAATTGGAAGGTAAAAGTTGGCATAATTGCCATAAATTATTATTTTTAATTGTCTCTCTATAGAAACGCTATCAGAAAGGTTTGATAAGAATACCACTTTGACACTGATGTGGACTGTTTGCCATTAATGACACAACATTTTCGTAGCACAGCCTACTAAAATCCGGGCATCTCTTTGCTGAGTGGTGATCACATGCATGAAATACAGGGGGGTGCACATATAACCCCATAAATGAGCTTATAAACAGATCTACAGAGGTCAGTTACTTCACCCTGTCTTTTGTGATGTTTCCTTTGGTGGTTGTACAACTTCTTATATTGACTGGTTGCTAGAAAAAGCTACAAAGATATTTGTTTGATTGTATGCATCTACCATGCTCTTAAAAATTCAGTGTTTCTTGGCCAAATAGGCTGCTTGAATTTTAAATAGAAAAGATGCACTGATTTATCTTTCTAAGAGTATTCCCAAATAGGTCACCTGTGTTTCCTACTGTATTTAACACATTGTGCTGGTTGTGGCTGGGATAGAGTTAATTTCTTCACAGTAGCTGGCATGGGGCTCTGTTTGGGATTTGTGCTGGAAATGGTGCTGATAACACAAGGATGTTTTCATCACTGCTGAGCAGTGCTGACACAAAGTCAAGGCCCTTTCTGCTTCTCGCCCCACCCCACCCACGAGCAGGCCGGGGGTGCACCAGAAGCTGGGAGGGGACACAGCGGGGACGCCGGCTGCCCAAAGGGATATCCCATACCGTATGGCGTCATGCGCGGCATATAAAGCTGGGGGAAGAAAGAGAAAGGGGGTTATGTTCAGTGTGATGGCGTTTGTCTTCCCAAGCACCCGTTACACGTGATGGAGCCCTGCTCTCCTGGAGATGGCTGAACACCCGCCTGCCGATGGGAAGCGGTGAATGAATCCCTTGTTTTGCTTTGCCTGCGTGCGTGGCTTTTGCTTTACCTATGCAACTGTCTTTATCTCAGCCCACGAGTTGTCTCACTTTTACCCTTCTGATTCTCTGCCCCATCCCACTGCGGGGAAGTGAGCAAGCTGCTGCGTGGGGCTTAGTTGCCGGCTGGGCTTAAACCATGACAGACATGGACTATAGGATTTTACAAACTTGCCACAAAATAAAAGCTTTTCTAGCTGACTGATACTTAGAGCATCACGAGTGTCTCGCATTCAGTGAAATATGCTAGACAACGAGTGTAATTGCTTTCCTGGACATATTACACATGGAGAACCACTAAATGGCAAAGAACAGCTACTCAAGAGTTCTCTCCAGTAAAGGAATGTCGGGAAAGCTTATAATATTGAGCAATATTGTTATGAAGTGCCTGAGTATTCTTTTGGGAAGTCAACCAGTTTACCTAAAGGAGAGACATTTGTCTTCTGTTCTGGTTTGAAATGAGTTTCAGCAGCCATGTCAGGAGGGTACAGTTCCATGTTGGCCACACACTGGAAAGTTATTCATAACACAGATACCTTTTGGACATTTAAAGAGTCCATACTGTTTGCCTGCTGTGCATTTTCGCTGCAGAAAGAGGCAAGAGAATGATAATTTCAACATGTGCTACCAGCTGAGCCATACTGTAAAGTTAAACTTCAGTAGTGTCTTTTTTTACTTTACCATAAGTTAAATACATGCAACTAATTAGTTTTTATGAAGCGAAAAAGTGTCATTACATGCTGCAATGCAGGCAATGATCCACGAGTGAACAGAGTTGTCTTTTCTCATTGTGTGAATTCCCATTGTAAATATTAAATTTCTTCAATCAAAACCTTCCCAGAAAATTTTAAGGCATTTTTTCTGTTGGGTCTTATTCTCCATTAGAAAGATAAGTATCTATGTAATACATACTAGGCGATATTTTTAGCCTTATTTTATTCTAGAAAAAAACCCAAGAGGCATATTAGTGATCTTAAAGGAACCACAGGCCGAAACTCAGAGATCTTAACCCGAGAACTTTATACAGATGAGTTGTGCTCGTTCCATGATCAGCACCTCCTTTTTAAGAAGTAGGGAAGTGTTATGCTAATTCAAGAACAGAGAGGCTGACATTACAATATGATCCATATAATGCACAGTTCCAGTATTACTAAAATAGAGTATGCCCTAACTTTGGCATTTCTAATAAAGAATCAGCGATAGTCCTTAAATTGGAACTGAAGCCCTGCTGGAGCAAGGACAATACACATCTAATGAAAGTAAGATTTATTCTTGAAGAGACATCAATCTAACCGAAAGATGAGAAGAGCAGGTGAACAAAATAAGGAAGCAAAGAATAACAATGAAAGATAAGAGAAGCAGCATGATTAACTGAGGTCACAGCACACAGCCTGCTTAAGTACCACCAGCTTATCAAGAGCTTAGACAGGCTTTGGTTAAACACCACCAAGTTTTAGGGTATTATTTTGGCCACTGGAGGGCTCTTGTATTTTTTCGAGGAATACCTTGGTAAAGAATCAACATTGGAAATGTTCATGTTAATAGTCCCCAGTTGCTACCATGACCAGCATGCCTGCACAATTCCATGCAAATCAGATTCAGTTTACAACGCTTTTACTTCATCTGCCATTAAAACTTGAAAAAAGGAAGAAGAAACCCTCTCAAGTAGAGGCTATCCATTTCTTCGTAAATAGGACACCTTTTCAGAGACTCTCTTTTGTATGCATTGTAGAGATGAGATCTGTACAAAATACAAAAGGAATAAAGTATCAGTGCTTGGTATTGTGAGGGCACTGCCCAGATTCTCTGTCAAGTTTCTATCCTGTATAGGCAATAATAACCATTTCTGGGCTTTTTGGTTTTCAGTCACTGCTGTGACTCTCAATACAATGAATATAACACAGAAAACATTTTAAAATTGCTGATAAAAATCCTTTATGTTTCCACCTTTGAAAAAGTGTTGGGAGAGTTTGTGACAAAAGGAGGAAGTAATTTCTATGAAAGGAATAATGGGAAGTATATTGAATGAGAAAGAGGATGGACGGCAGGAAATGCAACAATAAAGTTTAATTAAATTAAAGAACAAGCTCCAGCAGTGAAGTGTATGCTGGATTTTTTTTTTTTTTGCCTAAGAACCGATGGAAAAAGTTTAATGTAGGTTACTGAAGATAAAAATATAACCATTTTATATAATATATTGATCTTTGACTCAAAAGCTGATGTTCTACTGAATACCCCCCCCAACCCTTTTTATTTTCCGCAATTCACTTTCTGTAACATTGTTAAGGAAACCAAAAGGAATACATGGAGGAGCTAAAATAGCATCCTCAGACATATTACTTATTTCAGGTCATGGAAGCCAACCGATGCCAAAAAAGAATAAGGAGGTACCCTTATGAGTAACACAAGACACCGAAAGAGGTATTTGAAATAAGAGAGACACTTCCGACATCAGAAGCCACTTCAAGCCGTATCTTGTGTTTACAGCCAGATATCTTATTATTCTAATAACACTTTAGTTCCTCCAGATCTAAGAGAGCCTGGGAAGGAAGGATTTAACTACCCAGCATAGCCGAAAGAAATCACTGTTTGCTGGAGTTGCTTTTCACATTAGAAGTGCAAGTTTCTTGAAAAAAGGATCACAAAGTTTTGGATCTTACATTCGAGGCCCCTCCAGCACTCACCCAAAATCGTCCCTAATGCTTCACCTTCGCAAATCGCCATCTTAAACCTTAGAACCAATGTCCACGTTGCCATAATAGTGACACAATGGGATTTTGTCCTTAAATTCTCTCACCATGCACTGCTTGGGAGAGAGGCTGGCACTATAGTTCCCTGTGAAACTCATCAAGCTTCATACACTTTCACCTTTCCAATGGATGTTGCCCACATGGTGTGAAAGAAAAGTTCTTTAACTACTCATGATCTTGTGATGACAGTGTGACTTGCATTAGCCATGATAATACCAATACATAAATTAACTGCATGCAGAATGACACAAAGGGATAGAACAGGAGCTGGTAGGATGCTCTCTGCCTTGTGGACTTGCCACCAAAGAAAAAAACAAACAAAAAAAAGAAAACAGACATCAGTGTTCAGACCCCAGACTCCACTGAACATTGTCTAGAAGAGGAATAGGTAAGAGTCAGACTTGATACCCAGGACTAAGAGGCACAGAAGCAAACAGTACCTTCTACCAGCTTTGCCTGTCTGCCCTAGGGATTGACAGCAGGAGAGCTGCATTGCTAGTTGCCTGGCAATAGCTAAAAGCAGAGAAAGACAAGTCACTCGAGCTGCAATTCAACTTTGAAATTGACTGAAGACATTACTTTCCCCCTATATTTTAAATTTAATCTTTAAATCCATTTCCACACCAAGACTATCAGTTATAAATGGGGATGGAATTTCAAACTGATTCTAAGATTTGAGTCTGGTCTTGCTCCATTTTCTTGACATCACCCAAATTTGTATCATCTTCATTTCAGTAGTGGTATACGATACAGTATTTTAACTACCAGCACTCTGGGGCCAGCACTTAATGTTTTGAACTGCTGGTCAAACAAAAAAATTAACATTACGATTGAGCTCCTCTCAACAGAGAGCATCACAGACTGTTTACAGTGCACCTGACAGAAAATTAGTATTTTGTAGGACTACTGATTAGTTCATAGATATCTGTGTGATTTTACTGTCACTGTTTCCACTCATGCAACCAAAGGAGCGCTACTGACAGAGAGATTACCATACTATGGTTGAAAGGTAAAGCAGTGGTTAGGAGGATATTCCATATAAAGCATTAATCCTTTTGCACACCTAGCTTTTTTACAGCTGCTTTCATTACTTTTCCATTAGAGCAGAAGCAACTAATTAGCAAAATCCTATAAACTGACCTTTTAGGAGTGTATTACCTGCACTTACTGTTTACAAATAATAGAAATATTTGGGATATGAAATCTGGGAAAATATTTTTATATAGACATACATACATACCTTTCCCAGAATACAGGGGCAGACAATTTTATATCAATGCTAAATTCCACTAAACAAACTGAAAATAGCTTCTATCTTCAGCTGTCAAACTATAGAATTGTTTTATGCTAAGTATTTCTCCGTAAAAGGAATAATGGAAAGTGACAGAGTAATAGAATCCCAACATGTCATAAAGGACATAATTATCCTACAGAAACTAAAGCATCTTCAGTACTAGAGCGTCTAGGACCCATAAACAAGTATGGGGATGACACTGTGCAAAAAGTATACAAAACACCGTGTCCCCAAGCTGATAGCACTGACATATAAAAACAGAAAGGAAGAAAGCACCCTTTCTGCACCTCATCGTCAGGCTTTTAAAAGAATATATTTACTCATATTTGTGATTCTTATAAGAAAAATATAATAGAACACAGGAATATACGTATCTTTAAGCCTGTGGTGCAGAGTTTGAATTGTTGATCACACTTTTCTCTGCCCCCCCCAACTTGAGAACAATGACTGACAGCTATAGCAATAGCCTTCAGCTGTACTTACAAGTTAAATACCACATCCTGCTGTTTCATTCATTTCAAGAAATTAACTCTACTTCTCAAAATAAGCTGTTCTACTAAAACGTGTAAGTTGATTATTCTGTGTTTTATTAAGAAATCTGGGATCAGAGAACATCTCTGCCTGTCTCCCACTGGATACCCCCTGGCAAATCCGAATGCAGGTACAGAGCACCGGCATAATATGAAGCAGCATCATCTTGTAACCCAGGAGCAACACAGCTGCCTCGCGCGCCCCGCACCTTTCAAATTCGCTCTCAAGCACTGCTGTAGCATTTCTAGGTCCCAGCACGCTAGTTCCTTATGCTCTGCTGTGTGGTATTTATTTTAAACTTGATGTGATTTATTACCTTTTCCATGAAAGGGCTGCTCAGTGTTCCCCACCGCTAAGGCTAAGCAATCAGGCCCAAAAAATTCAGTTGTCACTCATAGCTTCAGTTCACAGCAACTCATGTGATTATAGCAAGCATGTTAAGCACTAATAAACTACAAGTGAACTTAATAAAAGGTCTAAACACTATTTAATATAAGACTAGAGCTATCCCAGATTAACAGCTACTCTCAAAACCTTTAGCTTTACTTTCCACAGTAGAAGTGTTCTGCTGCTTCCCCTCAAGGGACAGGGAGCTAAACGCAATCCTCCAGGCCAGCTCTTTCATGACGAGGATTGGTATTTCATTCAGGACACAGGCTCTAAGATTCTGAGATTGAAAAGCACTTCTTTTTCCTAAAATAGAATGCAAGTACTGCATTTCATAAGAAATTAAGGGTTAAAAGTTAGCATACAGAGGATAAATTGATGTCCTTCATTCTGTTCACTTAGACCATTTCTAGTTAACAGCACCAATGTCATTTTGGAAAACAAAACAAAAAAAAAAGCTGCAGTTGCACTCTGGATAAATGCAGCCTTGCAAAAAAGGTTTACATTTCGAAGGCCTCTGAAAACATACTCTTCAACTAGCATATAAAAGGGAAATGGAATATCCTGTGTACTTATGTTTTAGGAAGACTTTTTTTTGACGTTTTTTATGTTGAGTTTTGTGTGAGCAAACAGGTACAGCCAGGAATGTTTAGAAGATGTGTTTGAGAAACTGCCTTATTCAACACACTATATATTACAACAGGCCAAACCCATTAACGTATTAGCTTATGACTAAACTATGATACCTCTTTTTTCTTCTTGATGGAATTACCATGATGCACTTGAATTAGGATCCCTGGCTCCTTAAGTAGAGTGGGTATACCTAAAATTGTGTGCTCTAGGAAAGTCTTTGACAGATGTTCTAGATTAGATCAAGCGAAGTGCCTTCTGGCTGCCAGTGTGAAGGTAAATATTTAAAGCAGCATATATTCCAGGGTCACATAAAAATAAATATTATCTCTTGATACCTGTTAAACTTGAATAGAGTTCAAGTATGAAAGGTCTTTGATTCAATAAATTGGGTATTTTAATTTGTATGAATATGTAATATTTATAATTAATTTTATATTGTTAGAAATGATAAATGGACTTTAAACATGTATATCATGAAAAGACATTATTAACAGTACTATAACTGTTTGTCAGGCAGTAATTTGCATTTAATCATTTCAGTCATTTTGCTATTCAGAATTTGTATTTTCCCTTTTGGGCTCTTTTACTCCTCTTTTCCTCTGAGCTTAGGTTACTCTTTCAATGCAGCAAACTGTTGGGATATAATGGTTAAATAATGTGAAATTGCACTGATGCCAGTGAAATAAAAGTGAGTTTTACAAAACCAAGTTCCTTCCCTGAACATAATAACAGTAAATTTCTAGTGTCCTGTAGTGCAATATCCATTAGATTTATTATGTTGCAATTCCCAATCCCACTAGTTCTGCCTGAGGGTGAGTATATTACATTTCATCACGGTTTCATTTTCTCCTACAGATGAGAAATGGGAATGCTATTGCAGTTATGTAGCATGCATGTGTTAAATCTGATCTCTAATAAAATCAAACACATCACAACTCACAGCACTTTAGCACAGCGTCGGCAAAATGAAACACCATCTGTCATCATGTAGAGACTGCCTTATTGTAACACAAAATCAAACTGCTCAGTGTGAACATTGTTATTTAATAAATGGGTAAATGGAAACTGATAATTATGATCTTATTTATTTTAAATGACTGGTTAAAGCTACAAAAAAATGTGTTATAACTTATCAATTAGATGTATGGACATTACACTAACACCGAGAGCAAACATCCATAAGCCACGTCAAATTTTTAAATGCATTTAGCAAAAGAGCGAGATAAATATGCAACACATACACTTAGAACAAAGACCTGCCAAAATGTAGGCTAAGGATAGGAACTGATGAAACAAAAATTCATTGTCTGTACTAATGAGACAATTGTAGCTTCTGATACAAAATCAGCTGGAGGCTATGTTGTTAAAGAACAGCTACTTGTAGCAAGCTGGAAGGTTTAAAGACAAAAAGATCATGCTCTGGTGTGAATGGATGCCGATGCGAAAGGTTACTCGTCATCCCAATATAAGCTGGACTTCTAGGAGCTTCTAGTTTGGCCATTTTAATTCGTATCAGAGTAAAGAATGACGCAACATATTTGCTGTTAGTATGAATTAATTGCCTTAACGAAAAAAAGCATTTGTCAGCTAAACTGTTCCTTTGGTAACAACAGATAAAACAAGATTTCAGGTTTATAATTACAAGAACCTGGATTTGACAATTTCAATGCCAACTTCCAGTTATATAGGTTTGTTTTGCTATTATAACAAAAACCTGAGTCATTTATCTTCAGAAGGGGATCTTCACACACAGAATACATAGTTTTCAGAAAGCTATTACTGCATCTGCAAAGACAATAACATGTTCTGACAAAATCTTAATAGTCCCATTGCCCTCATATCATATTTAAAGGACCCATGAGCCTGGTAAGATGTCAACAGAAGTGTCCAAAGCAGAAGCACTGACATTGTCTGATGTCTAAGGGAGCAAACAGAATGCCAGTAAAGTCTCACGTGTTTATGAACATGAGAATTTTCTCCATTCCACTGATATTGTATTGTGACTTGAACAACCATTAGCAGTTCAGCAGAAATGCCCCATACTGTGAATGCATTTATGATTATTTTGCTGATATCTGCCTCAGAGATTATTATGTAAAACTTAAATATATCACAGAATTTATTATCTGTTTAGTTTCAGATTTTGCTTCTTCAAGGTTTTTTTTTTTTAACATTTAAAAATAATGTTTACCTGAAAAAAAAAATTTAAAAAAAAAAAAAAAATCACAGTCCCCTGTTCTGAATATGTCATTTTTGGAGCTAGTATGTAAAATGGGTGCAGGCCATGCACAGAAATACATGATTTTTATAATAAAAATTTTACCTATATGCAGGGTTTTATTTTATGACCCATTGACGAGGATTGCAAATACAGTTTTATAAAAAATTGACACACACACACACACACACACACATATATATATATATATATAGTCTTAAATAAAATTCTCAACATTTAGGACATTAAGAATCAAGGCAGTTATTTCTTCTTTGTCTTGCCTTGTTGTTCTTAGGCCTTGAAACATATAGGTGTGTCATACAGAAAGACCTACCAGGCAAGACCCCAATGAAACTTGGGCACCAAGCGGTAAACTAAAAACAGTAAGTGTCCTTTATCCTGCAAATTCTCGAGGCACTGTACGACACAGTCATTTACCTACCACTGAAATGCAGCCACTTGCAGTGAGAAGCACAGCAGCTGTTTAACAGCCCACATTAACACGACACAGCAGTCTAGGACAGGCGGCAAGGAAGAATACCCTATTGAGATGGAAGTGGAAAGAGAAATTACAAAATCTAACTATAATTACCAGGGTTGGATTTGGGCCAGGAAGCAGTCACTACAGCATCTTGAATAACCACAATAAGTCTGAAACTTGGTTTTATAGCTCAGCCAGGAGATAGCATCTCAATCAGCGTAGAGCTCTCCAAGACCATATTGGGACACTGCTTTTAGTGTAGAGCAAAAGGGAAATTAAGGATGGAGTAGCAGCTTTATGTGTAGTTGTCATGGTTCTTGTTGGCTAAAATTAGATCTTGAACATTAATTTAATGTAGAGTTTTTGTGTTGATTGTATCAGATTAGGAAATTATACAATCATATGAGGCTTTTGAGAATACTGAAATATTCTGCACACAGGGAACACTGATATACTTTCCGTATGTGCTTCATTTATTAAAGCACTTATACAAGGGAGCCTTTAGAGAAGGAACATCTTTCCAGGGAGACTCTGGAGGTTTGGTTGCTAGGAAGTTACACATGCTTCTGTTTTTAATGAGATTTAAAGTATCATGCATTATATACTATTTTCTACATTTAGGATGTTCACCATTATTTGGCTTATTTTCTACTTCATTTTGCATTTCTGGCATGTAATCTCTTTGCATACAAAACATCTTTTATAAAGAATTCCCTGAGAAATTGCAGAGAGATTACATTCCACATTTTTTCCTCAAAAAAGAAAGCTCATATAGCTCATATAGCTTTTTCCTTTATTGACATGTCTGCTGCAGGCATTCATTCATCGAGAACTTGTTTCTACAAACTTAAAAGAGAATTAGTCTTGGCCCATAACACAGTAACTATTAATGTGGATACTGTGTCCCTTCTACGCAGTCTCTTCTGTTGTATATAAGAAGAATCACGCTAGCTTTACTTTCAGAAGAGATGTTTAAAATCTGCAGGTTCTCTTTCACTGAAAATTACAGAGGTAGTGTTTAAAGGTAATTTTTATAAGAATAAAATACTCAACTCCTCTTAGCTTTAAACATTAAATAAAGGGACAGCCATTACACAAATCTTAAAAGTATGTAGTTCTAACTGCCCATCTTAGGAAAGCAAATCATTATGTAAATGCACAGCAGAGCTAGCTTTTTACATGGCCTTCTCTTCATTTACATAATAAGAGATGCTAATCAAAGGTCAAAAGATGGTAGCAAACATTTCTGTTGAAATTAGAGATTGATAAGGCAAACTATGACGTTAGCTTTACTTTAAGAAACTGTTTTGATCTGCAAATAGTTTTCAATAGTTTTCAAAACTGCATATTTAATATTCATCAAAGATGACACGATCTGCTTTTCACCAGCTTCTTGTACTAGTATTCGATTTCTACTAGGCTTGGATCACATGGAGAAACAAGTACAGCTATTTCAGTATTCTAACTTTAAACACAATTTGCAAGGTAGTTGATCAGTTGTACTACAAGTTGTATTAATATTCAAATATTCAAATAAATATTCAAATCACTGTACTATGGGCATAACTATTATTTATAAATGAAATCCTATTACCCTTCTCTCTAGTAGTTCCTGTCCTTCTCCACACTTCCCCAAAAAATTGCAGTTTCTCCTTTCTCTCCGCTACCTGAGGCTGTGAAGAATGTATCTATGCTGCTAAACTAAGGATCATTCATGTCTAGTTACCAAGATCTAAAAGCCAAGTGAAATTTCTGCGACAGGGGTTTGGCAGGATGAAATTTCTATGCCTGTACCTTTGCGAGTTCTCCATAAATCGGATTCTTGAGCAAAACATCATAAGGCATGCAAGCTTTGGGGCTTACAGCTTAACATACGTGAGGCCACATCTTTAAACTGTTAGGTATCTAATGATGCAGGTATGAACCATACTGTGGTTTTCCCAAATTCTCGAAGGGAATGTCCAAGTAATTTGCCAGGTAACTAATGAAGCTAAACTGTTTTTTAACTAATGGCAGAGGAAGATGACTGGAAGAAGACTAGCCTAAACAAATCACGTGCATTAATACTGTTTGCAGATCAGCTGTAATGTTATACCTAAAGGAGCTATAAATATTGGACTAGTAATAAATTCTTTAAGGACTGGGTTGAGGCTTTTTTTGGGTTTTGGCTTTTGTTGTGCATTGGGAGGGATACCGGAGGGGTTGTTGCTTTGTTTTTTGTTTTGCAGAGAATACACATATTTGTACAGTGATTGTTTCTTGCTTCATTCCTTTAAGGAAAGTCAGACAGAAACATATAGGAATTTCTCCTACTATAGAGCAACTCAGGTGAATAGCAACACTGAAAGCTCAGGAGATCATATCCAGCACTTTAAATGTACTTACCTGTTTAAGATGAAGATGAGACTAAGTGGGAAGCACAAGCCTTCTCTGAATTTCAGGAGAAGTTTAGATATGAATCATGTAATCCAAACCTATTTCTACAGTTTTGTCCCAATTCAGGGAAGAATCTAATTTCCACTTAGCAGATACATGGTTGAAATTTCTACAAAATACTATATTTTGTATCCAAGTGGAGAAAATAAAATCCTATAAAGTATTTGCATGATATTTCCACTGAAATGCAACCAGCATTCTATCACTTTGTTTTACTCCGTTTCTTGGAAAAAATACAAAAAATCACCACTATGATCTGGCAGCTACCCAGATATTTGACAAAATGGATCTATTTCACAATTATAACCTGATAATATCACATTACAATTATCTAGATCACCCCATTTACCCTTTTTTAAAATATTGGAAGAACACTGTCCTTCTTGCACTCGTATGAAATGTCCTTTCCATTACAAGACTTACTGAAAATCAAAATTTATGATCTGGAAAGCTTCCCAGATGGTTTTAAAACTCTGAGCTGATTTTAAGATATCCAGCTTTAGTAGCTGTTCATTATCCTTTGTAGTTCTTCCTCAAACCAAATCAAACAGTATTTCGTTATCACCATATGATGAATACATTATCTTTTTCTTCCTAAGTAGAAAAATTCTGATCAACAGTAGTTCTATCACTTCCACCTCATAGTGGTTCAATGCCTTTTGTTGGAACCTTGATTATTCCCAATTCATCCTTTCTTATGGCCTATAACTTATCGTCTCTACTATCTTAGAATCATCTGTCAATTTGCTTTCCTTATAGTTTCACTGCACTTATCTTCATATTTGTCATATTATTTGTTATACCTTTATACTTGCTGTCACATCTTAGAGACAGGTTAATACTGTAGCTAGCACTGCCATGTCTCTTGAATGCAGCTTTTGGACATCCTAGAAACAAGTCTTAAGGAACTCACGACTACAATTCCATGTTTTATTTAAAGTAGATCATTCCCAGTAATTTACCTTACAATTGTTTTGGGAAATCAATCATTTTGAGCCACCAGATATGTGCTACCTGCTACCTGTTTACATGTTGTTTATAGTTATGAAGTTGTTGTTAGAAGAAGTTGTTGGTAAGAAGTTGTTATGACAACTTATTTTTCATTTTAAAATTTTAATTCTTAGTTTTAGTTGTGCAACCAGCCAGGTTTTTATTTGTTTTAATCGTCATGAAACTAAATATAGATTTGTTTCTTTTTCTGAATGAACAATGAGTTGCTTCAGACTTATTATGACTTACAGGGTTTCCTCTTTTCTATGCAGCACATTTCTACTTTATTTACTAACTATTATTATTCACTTAAAAAGCACACTTGTTTCTTTTACAACCTTGTAAATCTCCCCAACAACTCACATAAACTTTCAGCATTCACAGAACCCTTTTGCAAAGGATTCCACAGCTCAACTGTCTTGTGAAAACCCTCATTTGTTTTGAGCCCTTACTCATTGCGTTTGACACCCATCAGTTCTAGTAACAGGAGGGCATGAGGAGGGAATGACGGAAATGCAGTCTTCCTATGCACAGTAGCTGCATGTTTAAGGAACATCCTGCTCCCCAAACACGGCACATCTCTCTACTAGACACTGACCAAAATCCCGACTTGTGCTTTACTTGTTTAAAAACATCAATCCACAATTTATTATTTTTTTTTAAATAAATCATTTGACTCTGAACTGGCAGTCACAAGGACAAAAAGCTAACACTATTTTTAATAGAACATCAGACACACTACTTCCCTTTTGGCCACTGGCTCTTCCTTAATAATGTATAGCAATTGATTTGACACACCAGTCACCTGGATCTTCCCAGCTAGGTTGAACATATGTCCACATATGAACAACTGTATGTCTGGAATACCATGCTGGCTCATAACACTGCTAGTCTGAGGGATTGGGGAGTTTGTTTTCTGGTTGTTGGTTGTTTGTATGTTTTGGGGTTGTGTGTTGTGTTTTTTATGGGGGTTTTTGGTATGGTGGGGGGTTTTTTTGTTTTGTTTTCTTGGGGTTTTTTTGGTTTTGGGTTTTTTTGGTTTTTTTACATCCTGTGCTCTCACAACTTCCCTTCCCAGCCCCCCTAATATGCCTGCTAAACTAGTGCTCATTTTACTTTCCCTCCCTCTCCGTTTGTCACTATAGACTGTTCTGACCAACCCAGGCAGGTTGCCACCTAGATGACAACAGTTCAGTTTGGGAGGGCCTTATCTTCTTGCAAAACAAACAGTTTCTCAGTCTGAAACTCAACCATTTATATAACTTTCCGTTAACTCCCAGAATGTTCTGCTGCCAGTCTAGCTAATGGGCTACAGAAAGATCACTCAGATGCACTTTTTTTTCCAGCTATTCCAGATTTCTGGAGTCATGAGAGAGACATACTTTTTCATGATACAATAGGTTAGGATGACATATATAGGATATATCATCCTGTATCACTGCAAACTCTTCTCAAGCAAATTGAGGTCATTATCCAAAACTGCAGTCAAATCTTACGCCCCAGTTTTAATAAGAGAGCATGCTAGTGTGTTTTAGGAAGAGAAAATTTATTTGTATTCATAACAAAATCCCTTTTGGGAACAGGGAGGAAAACAATAAAAATTGGAAACTTAAAGACATGACAAGTCTCTATCTGGTCTGTGTATTCTATAACAGTGTCCAATATTGCTTTATCCTTTGGCTGCTGAGAAGCAGAACTAGCCAAGCAATAGCCCCTTTGTCTTTCTCCTTGCTCCTCTCTGGTTAACTACGGGTTCCTATTCTTTCAACTAAGGTGTGCAATGCTTCCCAAACCTGATTACCCGGCCTTCCTTACCAGCTCTGCTGCACCTGCCTGCTTCCATTTTGCATTTAAAAACCATATTTTTCTAATAAGATAGGCCACTTTTACAGTCTTTTTTCTTTTTTTTTTTCTTCACAGTGAAACACACAACAAAAAAACATGGCATATTCAGTGAACACCCCAACACTGATTTACTGACAATTATTAAGGTAACAAGTATAAAATTACATGGAGAAAAGGTTCTGACACTTTCCTCTAAATTCTAGTGTCTACCACTCCTGATCATCTATCTCAAAAACACATGTAAAACAATATGCAAATTTGAACTTTAAAACGTGGTTTATACCTGGCCTGGAATATATTCAAATGCTGGGCCCTACCTTCCATTTTATAGCAGTTAAGAGGGCACAATTATAGCATCTAGGTATTACAACACCCGAGGTACTAAAATCTCCTGTTACAAACATCTCATGGGCAATTTGGTATCTTAATTGCTTGATATGGCAGGCATCACAGTGAGAAGGAAAAACTTTAAAGCGTTTTAAACCAGCACCTGCTCCTGCCTCTGCTACAACACTGAAAGAAGACGATACAAGTCAAGGAAAATATCTGAAGTGGCTTTTGATTATCAGATTTCTGTTCTGAGAAACAGAAGCTTAATAAAATTTAACACCAAAAGCTGGCATCAGCTTCACTTAGTCTCAGTTACACAGCCATACTCTTCATTTGCCCAGGCTGATGGGTTTTTTTACATCCTTGATGAGAAAATATTTATGGTTATTCCATTAGAGAGACTGATTAAGATCAGTCTATGTGAGCAATCCCTACAAATATATTTGTAGTTGCAGGATCCTTGTGTCCTATTCCCAGAGTTCAACACCATTCCTTGGCAGTGCAGTTTCTATGAAATTACTAGATAAAAAGCTTAAAGGAAAGTAGCGCTACCTCTGCTTATTTCTTATGAAGTCTCAATAAATTACTTCCCCCCGCACCCCCTATAGTAAAGCATTAAAAAAAAAAAGTTCTTTTTCTTGCATGTGGTGAATAGAAAAATAGTCAGTTTGGGCCACAGGAGTGAAGAGAATGACCCAACAGTAAGAACTGCTACAGTGTAAGCCGAGCCTTGCTAATGATGTCTAAGTATCTTACTTGAGAATTTATGTCTCATGATTGCTTTTACTGGAATTGTCAAGTGTGCTTAAAGCAGTCTAAAAACTTTGCATAATACCCTAATTTTAAGTCTATGACTACCTACAGTGTTTTCCTCTTCATTTCTTAGTCCCTTAAAATGCTTGATATTACAATGGACAAGTTTGTTGTGCGGTTGGAGTTGCATCAAAATGATTTCTACTTTTGATTGATTCAAATGAAGGAAATTTACAAAAAATACAGTGCTTTAGTGCACACTTTTATAGGGTAAAACACAGGCAATAGCTCTACAGGTTTGAGAGTACAGAAAATACTGTTGAAAAATATAGTATCATAACGCTACTTTTAAAATGTCTGCTTAGTTGCAAGTCTAGCTTTCGGAAACTGTTTGAAAATAAGTCTATTGGGAAAAGCAAAGCTTAATTTAGTAACTTTATCCAGTATGAATTATCCCTGGAAGTTTTCATGTGTTCAATTTTAGAAGTTTAGCACTAATAAAAGAGACATAAGACACCAGAGCCTTAGAAATTCTGTCTTAGAAATTCTGCTGAAGTTGTTTCTACCACCACAGACATGAATGCTGCCGATAGATAAATCCTTGGGTTTCCCCACAATACCCACTTCAGCTATTGGGAATTTCAGGATATTCAAGGATGAGACTGAGTCATCAATAGAGACTTGGATAATTCCTAATTACTGTAAATTAATGACAACCAGAGATGGCTTAATGCATGACTGAGAAGGTTTGATGGTCTGGAAGACAGGAGTACTAGCATTGCAATTCCTGTACATGAGGTTTCTCAAATAAGCAGCCTTGAAGCAAAAGGAGATACACAGAATCTGTGACCATATTTTGACTTTTGAAGACCGATTCAGAATATGTAAGCCCAATGCCACTTTACAGAATAAACACTCAGCAAAACTTAATGAGAAAGCAAAAGCAATGTGCTCTCCAGTCAGTTAAACCGGGATTAACCGTAGCATTTATGAACTGATTCCTTCCCTACTCCCTGTAATCCCTCTTCCATGCCTGCCTCTACATCTTCTACGTGCTCGTACAGACAGAAAGTCTTCCCTGATGTGGACAAAATATATCATGTTATATTTTGAATTGTTACTGAGGATAAGATTTTGGAAAAAGCGGAACACTGCAACATTCACTGAACTGTGGAGTCAATCTGATGTCAAGGGGGTGAGCTGTTCAGATGTATGTCCTAGCACTGATAAAGCTCAGCTGAGCAGTACCAGTATCACTGGTACTACTGGTACTACTACTATCACTGGCATTGTGAACTCAGGTTGTTCCTGACAGACATACTTGTCAGCTGCTATCAATACACGAAAATCTAGACAAGACATACAAAATAACTTGAGGATCAAAACTCTAACTAGGTCAGTATCCTGGGGGGGGGGGGGGGGGGGAGGGGAGAGAGAGAGAGTGTGTGTAAGAGCATTTAGATATTAGGAAGAATTTCTTTACGGAGAGAGTGGTCAAGCATTGGAACAGGCTGCCCAGGGAGGTGGTGGAGTCACCATCACTGGAAGTGTTCAAAAAATGTGTAGACGTGGCATTTCAGGATATGGTTTAGTGGGCATGGTGGTGTTGGATTGATGGTTGGACTTGATGATCTTAAAGGTCTTTTCCAACTTTAATAATTCTGTGATTCTGTGATGTAAGAACAGGTAATAAATTTGGCTGGGGTGATTGTTAGCATTTACTGCTGGTTTACAGTCAGTGGGCAAACCCGAAAATCTCAGAGTTGCCTTCACTTGAGCTCTGAGTATCTTCATCAGCAGAATGACCGCTCTGATAAAATACCAAGAGTCACAAATCACTTAAGAGAAACCATACACAGCATTCTAACTTAGGGGGGGAAAAAGTCAACAATAGGAACAATGATGAGGTTTGGTTTGTTGCTTTATTTGAGCTTTTTTTTTCCCCTTGGAAACCCTCAACTTTCCTTTTAACTTGGAGGCAGAGCAACTTACTTTGGTACAGCTGCTGCCTAAAGCGTAACATCGTTCCAATAGCAAACCAAATTATGAAATGTGATATGATCTGCAAAGTTAAAACTAAAACGTATCCCATGGTATCAGAACCTTTCCATTAGAGTTTAAAGGAAATTTTCCCATGCCAGTATTCCTTCCACCATGGCATTTTAATATGTTGTTATTGTCTGATTACAATACAAACAGAAGTAAAACTTATTTATGGCTACTGCCATTATGAACTGTCTCCTATTTAGAACTTCCCAGCGGTAGCAGGAGACAATTCAAATTGTATAAGCATTCACAGAAACATCAACCAACCAGCATATGATGTATACAAATTATGCTTTTTCTTGTTGCATTCCAGTTTCTTTTTCAATTCAAGCTTAATTGTTAAACTAAAGTTTAAATTACAATAGCAACTGCTCTCATTGCTTTTTATCCTGTTAGCATTTACAAAGCTCAGTCTCAGTAACTTCGGTGTTGGCTCTCTGTCACTTATTTCTCCTGCAACACTGACAAATATGAACTTTGCACTCCTGACACCCTCTAACATATAGAAATATTATCTAAATTTAACAACTGGGAAACTGAAGCTGAAAGATTTTAAACTAAAAGTCACCCTGAAAAATCTACATTAATACCAGAAATTAAACCAAATGCGCAGAAAACATAGTATGGGGACCATATCAGAACACAGATAAATAAAAAGATAATGCTATAAAAACCATCCTAGCTGCAGGTAGAATATTTACCGTTTGACCTGCAGCTCACACACTCCACTGTCACAAATAAATCACATTTTTGCGATGCAGGGGGATTTCACTTGCAATTGCAGCAAAACCTCATTAAAAAGAACTGGCAGACACAGAATATTTCTATCTTACAGAAAATTGGTGAAAAGCCAAGAAAAAATTCCTTGCTTACACTTTATATTCAAAAATTTTCAACCACTCTAGCTGTAATATTTATGCTGTACATATAGATAGATAGATCTATCCAAGCTGTAGAACACAAAGTCAATATCTTTCCCACATACAACAAAATAAGCCATGTCTTCAGATGCCTGCATGCACTTTTGCACACTGATTTACGGTTAAACTGCCACCACAGAAAACTGAAATAATAACTCCTGAAGCACTGCTTACATTTTTCCAAGCAGCTTCTTGAAAGGTGGCTATTAATTCCCCTCAGAGAATATTTGATGGAAAGCAAACTGGTTACTGGTTATTTTTATAAGTTGATAAACTCATGATAAACTATCTTCTCTCAATCACCAGGATCGTGTACCATAACTGCGTTAAATATAGCAACCGCAACTACCTTCCACATAAGTTTATTACTCAGCAAAACAATTCATTTTTTTCTAGTACCACAATCCCAGCAGCTTTCACAAACACCAAGTCAGTTTTAATTAAAACAAAGTTGACTATTCCAGCAAGGAAAGCCTTTTTAGCCAGTGTTCAGCTTCAATCTGTCCCTGGCAGGAAGGATGCTTTTTGCAGAAAATAGTGTGTTTCCTTTCTCATAAGAAAACACCTTTTGGGGATTAAATTACAGATTTTGAACAACTGAAAACTTGACATTGGTGCTCTGTCCTCATTATGCCTGTGAGCATGGTACTGTTCAGGGACTACGAACACACAAGGGAAACGGTGACGGCAGGATGTTCTAAGAAGACACTATCAACCTGTGGAAATTTCTTTCTTCTGTAAGCAGTAACTGCTTTCCCTCTCTGAATGTCCCCAGTAGAAGATCAACATCTGAAAAACCACAATCTGCACACTTACATTCTTAAAATGTATCTTAAAATGAATACTTAGCACCCCTTACCGGTTTGCTGTCAGAACAGCCCTCTCAGCCTGCAGCAGACGCCGGGCGCTCAGCTGTGAGGGGCTTAGCTGCCAGCTGGGGTTAAACCAGGACACTGGATTAAAGACTTCGTCCTCAGTGGACAGGCTGAATTTTAGAACATTTCAGGAAAAGTATGTTTTGTGACTACATCTGCAGAAATTATTCCATCGTGTTAATTATTGGCTAATAATCTCAATGGTTTCATAATCCATTTACTGGAGGTTTTTGACAAATGAAAGCAGTTTGAGACTCGGTTGAGTATTTAGCCAGTGAGAAACCTCTACATCAGCTACGCTGCTGCCCAGTGAAGGAAAAACTGGCACAAATATTTTATGTCCTTAAAACTCATCGCAGTTGGAGACACGATACTTGGGGTACGCAGAGTTCAGCTTCTGAAGGCCCTTTTTAACAGCCAACGCTCTCCTGCCAGCAGCTACCATCAGGCCTAACACACAGTGAGAGCCAAAAATCAGCAAGCCGCAAGCCAGCTTTCCCCAGAGGAGGGACTTCTGATTGTGCCCGTTGTGTGAAGGCTCCACAGGAGCCTCACTTCAGTGTCACCTGCCCTAAACAAGTCAAGAAAAGTGCACTTACCCTGAAATTGGGAAAAGCCGCTCGCAGCTCTCTGCACATCCAAGCCAGAGCAGAGACAGGTTTCAGTCAGTACCAGCTAACTCCCGAGTGAGCAGAAAGGGTTCAGAGAAGGATGCTGTCTTCCAGTACACGCTGAAGCCTGAAACTACATCCGCACCGCAGCTCATACACAGCAATCTAGTTCAGAGACACATATACATGTTGCCAGACCCTTTTTCTTAAGAACTGGGAGGGGGGTGTGTGGTATTTGCTTCTTTGGTTGTTGGTTGTTTTGTGGTTTGGGTTTTTTTTTTAAGAACCCATTAAAAAAACCTATTAAATATGCTACGATTTCCAAAACATCATTCTAATAAACCTAAATGGGATTACATCATGAGTGTCCAGTTTAAATCTGCACGCTTCAAGATCACTGTAGGCCAATAAGTGTATTGAATATCTAACTCATTTTCAATAAACCCTAAATAGGGCTACAAAATTGTGAGCAGATAAAATTTTATTATCATCTCTATGACAAGAAGAATGATTGATTGTACAGACATTCAGAGTTTGAAGAACGAGATAAAAAGCACAAACTAAAATTACAAACTAGCTAATAAGTGATGAAATAAATGCTCCCAAAGAGAAGGTGAGACTTTATTATCTGTTACCTGGAGAAAAGAAATGAACCTTCATCCAGCTACAGAGGGGATTTTTAATTCCAGATAAGTGTTCTGATTCATTTAATACTCTTAGAAATATGGGAGGAAAAGTAGGTGAGGAAAAGTAGGAAAGTAAAGACACTTGAGGCCTAGGCACAGGTGCTTTACAGTCTGGAGGGGCACGGGGGAGAGAGAAAGGGGAGAGAATTAGAACATTTCGGTATAGGTACAAGAAAAATTGCAATATTCTGTCAAGGAAAGAAGCTTTTCCTAGTGTTAAACTGCGCTACACAATCTAGGAAAGGGAAGGGTTTGTCTTTCAAAGGGGATTTTAAGCAAATTGTGCTGACACCACAATTCCTCTTTATACAATTCAAGGGTGGTTTCTGAACACATAAATTATTTAATGTTAGGATTTTGAGATGTCTGAGATTTTCTTAGATACTCAAAGTGCAGGATGACAGCCCCAGAAACAAACTGAACTGATGACAGAAGCAAGAGAGAAGTTAATTTCTTCCTTTGGGACACTGAGGCCTATTAGAAATCTTTTCCTAACTTTTGTTAGAACTAAAGCAAACTAAAATATTATATACTCACACTAGACATAAAAATTATTCTAAACGTCTACAAAAGACAAAATACAAAGACTACAAAATGAAGTCATAACAAGAAATGATTTGTTCAGAAGGTTCGCAATGAACCAGGGAGCCCAGAGGCTAGGCCTCTCCGCACACTGAGTGTCACTCACGCCAGCCGCGACATCTTCCTGTTCTTTAATCAGTTTATATTCATTATGCTTGTTTTTGAAGTAACACTGGGTAGAAACATGGGTTAAACCCTGTGCTGTGTTTCTAGGCAGTATGTCACCTAATAAATTCATAGCTGGCATGGATAGCCATACATCACCTTTTGTCTGACATAGGACCCAGGTCACCCATTCAGCGTAAGACCACATTCGCCTCAGATGGTGTTAAAAAAAAAAAAAAAAAAAAATTTCCACTCTAGGATCATTAACTCCTTTCCTAATCCCTATACCAGCTTTGGCACTGGAACAGGAGTGAATGGTTCCCAGCAACATTACTGTTCAAAATTTAGTTTCCCTTAAACTGTTCATTGTAATACTTCAACACCCATGAATAACAAACTTAATTACACACCTAAGACAGCCACGTAATTCATTATAGCTCTTCCGTTAGGAGATGAGGTATGTTGTTATTTACTGGAAAACACTCACAGTGACAAGTCAAAATATGCAGAACTCACCTGCTCAGTTCAGATACAGCACTCAGACCAGATTCATCCCAAGTTCCTCTGAAGACTACCTCACCATGCTCACGAGAGCTACAGGACATATGCAGTACAGGACATATGCAGTAATCCATGGTATGAGATGAAACGAGGTAAATATTAAACAGTTTCCACCACATTATTCTCCTGCAGAATCCAAATGACCCATTTAGTATATAGCGTGTTTAGTAATCAGAGAAAGAGGAACACGTTTCAATATTTTCTTCTCTTCCTCATTCATTGCAGAAGCCCTTACACTATTTACTTCACACCATATAAACCCTGCACTGATTAGAGAAGTATTAATATTGTAGCCTTCTTGCCTATATAATTTATAAACCAAGTACCAGAATACCTCAAAACCTCCAAAACAATTGTTTTTCAAACTCCTTCATTTTACATGTAAGAAAAGCAAGACAAAGAAAAGCAACTTGCCTTAAAACACACAGCAAATCAGTGGTGGACTCAAGATTACACCTTGAGACCACCTTACTCACAAATGCAATACTTATTGATTCAGACTGTATCACGTCTGTAATAAAGGACAAGAAATTAACAGCTTCTATATACTTCACATTTACTTCTAAGTACTTGCCATTCCACCAGTAACAATACAGCTTCCTCAAGTGATACCTGCCTGAATTTGCAGAATCTGCAATACTCGATCTATACAAATTTAGCCTCTATTTAAAAAGAACGTGGAACTCTAAACTTCCACAAAAGCAATCGGCAGCATTAAGAATGATGAGGATAGTGCCACCAATATTTACAGTGAATCATGCATTCACAGCCCATTCTAAAACCAGTAAACAGGCTAAATAAAGAGTTCATCTTTTCCTCCATGAACCTTTAAATTAAGGGGGACCAGATCCAAATGGCCTCAATTTTTGTGCTGTGTCAGGAAAGAGTGAAGCTACATTTGTAAATCCCAGAGAGAAAGCTAAGCATGAGGATCTCAGAGGTAATAGGAGTATTTGGATTGTGTTGAAGGGCATTACAGAGCAATTATGATCAGATTTTGGCCATGAATTATTTGCATTGACTGTATGTAATAGATGGAATTTGGAAAGGAGCTGTGTATAGTGAGGACCCAAGTAGTATGAAATGAGCCACACTTAAATGAGATAAAAATAATAGCTAATGAAGAAAACTTGAGAAGAACAAAGTCAGAAAGAATGCAAACAGGGCTGGGTGAAATATAATAAAATATACTACTGAACAAAGTGGACAATATGAAGAAAAAAAGTTCTCAGGGAAAGAAAAACACACACTTGTAGCAGTGAGGACCACAAGATCAACATAGGAGATAGAACTACCACAGAACCACCATAGGAAAGAAAATAATTTATTGAACTAATGATTATAGATTACTAAAAAGCTCAAATCATTGTCCATAAAGGAGTTCCACAAAGGAACCAGCAGACACATAACTTCCAGAGAACGAGAAGGTAGCCCAGAGATCTTGAAAAAACCAGAAAAAATTTGAACAACTTTGAAAAGAGAAAGGTCACATAAAACATATACAACAAGTTTACCTAGAAGCATAGAAAGAAATTTTATAACTATTTGGTATAAAACTTTTCATTGATGAGATTAGAGCTGGTTGTAACACGAGAAACACTTTTATTGTACGCTGTCCCCTTTTCAGCTTAAATTCCAAAAAACCTGACTTCCTTCTTTTCTTGCCTTACTAACCAGGGCTAATTTACATGCTTTCAGGATAGATGGTTTAAAAAGTATAAGTGAAATAGTAACCAAAAGTCATGAAATCAAAATAATATGTCTAAACAAATAACTAAGTTGTAATCTTGAGCCAACAAGTTGAGGGTTTACCTTCAAGAGTAAAAACAGAAGCACTTTCCACAAACCACCTGAAAAAAGTAAATTTTAATTGAGGGGAGACAGCAGAAGCAATTTCAGTTGCATGGATCTTAGAAAGGTCACTAAGTCTGTGCTTCCCCCTCCATTCCCTTTCTGCCCTTCTTTCAGTCTTTTATTTCCCTCTGCAGCACACAGTTGAAAAGAGCATTTGGTCTGAAGTCATTAAGTACGGTATTGGGGCAAGCCACATATGTGGATAGGGAACTGGCTTAAATGTCACAGACAGAAGCTGTTTATGAGACAGAACAGTTTGGGAGAGAGGGATTAGTGGAATGCCATAAGAATCAGTATTAGGCCCATTTTTGTTCATTTTATATATCGGTGACCTAGGACATGAAATATGTATGAAGGTGAAGAAATTTGCTGATGAAACAAAACCAGAGAACGGAGCTTGTAAAGACAAAAAGAGAATGGCAATAAAATTCTGAATGACAAATAGACTAGGATCACAGGCTGATACTGTTAGTGGTTTCACTGGCATCTGCAATTCATTGTAAAGAAAGATAAGGTTATGAGATGACAAAAAAAAAAAAAAAAGGTAGTATTCTCTCAATGGCCATATGCCACAGAACATTTAACTGGAGTTGAATATGGTCCTGGTACTGGAAAGAACTTTAAAACCATCTGCATGAGTATTAACAGTATTTAAATTAATAAGGCGAGAGAGATTCCAGGATAGATATGGTAAACAAAAGACCTGGAATAAATCATTCTAATACTACATAGGGGACTTGAAGCCACATTTGGAATGCAGCCATGGTTCTTGTCCCTTTAGTATAAGAAGATTATTGTAAGAGTGAAGATATTAAAAGGGCAATCAGAATGTTACAGAAACTCTAAAAATTTATTTCACAAAGGAGTGAGCAGCTAGTATTCTTTGAAAAATGATCCTAGGAGATGAAAATATTTTTGAAATATACAGAATATTGAGAACATAATGGAAAGAATACATCCACCTAGTGAAAGAAGTATAGTGTGTTGAAGGGAATTTCAGAGAGCTATTTGCCTCAATAAATATATTTACCGATTACATAAAGCGGAGAGAGAAAAACCTAAGTATCATGATGACCAGCATTCTCAGAATGGCTATATCAACTGATGGTCAGAAGTGCTGCGTGTCATACAGTGGTACTGCTGCATCAAAAGTAATTTCAGATCATGGTATATGGGTGACCTGGCAGATGGTCAGCATCACAGTTACCCAGAGGGGAAAAAAAAAAAAAAAATTTGAGACATCAGAATTACTAACTTACCTACTCCTACTGCATGCTTGTCCAAGCCCATAATAATGGCACAAATTCTCCATGAACAAGGCCCTGTTAAGGAGTTTGTGAAATTGCAAGCAACTATGACTCAAATAACGTACCATGTCACAGCACATCCTTTTAAATCATACATTATTCCACAAGAACTACACAATATGCCAGGCCATCACTCATTTCCTCGGCTTGCTGGCTGTCTTTGTAAGATACTCTTGGTTATTTTATCCAGGTCTGGTTGAACCCTCCTTGGAAATGAGCAAAAATTCTTACCGACTTCAGAGAAAAACAGATTGACCCTCAGCATATTCTCAATATATGGAATGTCTTCAGAATTACCACATGGCATGACTGTTTTAAGTGACCAGATCTATAAAACTTTATATGGTTTCTGATGCAATGCTGCTAATTTTTTTTAATTTACTATTTTTGTAGTCTGAATGGTCTTTTCATACCAGCCTTAGTAACTACCAAAACCAGCTTAATATTATTATTAGTATTGTCAACTTTCATTATGTTTGAGAATCCAACAAGAGATAATTTTAAATACATTTGCACCAAAATTAAAATCACAAATTGTAAAATTAATCCTAGAAGTGTCAGTTGTAATGTAAGGTAATTTCAGTCTCCTTAAAGTGACTCTTTATTAACTGCTATAGATTGGAATCCCCCCCCCAATATAATTTAAATACCACACTAGCTACCAACCAAAGTGAATTGGGAGAGATGAGTTCACTTGATTTGATAACCACCTGCAAATATACAGGTTGTGTTCCTGCCCTCTGCATTACTTACCCAAACATGACTGGCTCCCATTAGCTCTAATACGGTCTCTTTTTGTTAGCTTCTATCTTTTATTGTATTTCCTAGTTAGAACACAAAAAGTTTAGGGTATAAACCTCTTAAATCAACATGCTAGATGAGACAAGCATACGTATTTGGATTTTGGGGGGGTGTGTGGACATGCACACATGTGTGATGATCAGTATGTTGGAACAGATGCAGAAACTTTTTAAAAAACAGAATCAATTGACCAATCACAGTTGGTATTCAGACTACCTATGTATGGGACCCGCTTAGAGAGAGAAGAATTCTTAGTAGAACAGGATAGTAACAATTTTAGTAATTCCAAAAAACAAACAAAATAGAAGAAAACCAAGCCAATGACCTTATCTAAGGCCTAAGAAATACTTGCTATGTAAAAATTGTATAGCAGTGGTAAACTGAACTTGCTCAATGGTATTGCCCATTACAGAGGATCACATTATTCCCTAAATAAGCTACTCAGTTGTACTCCGAAGGAGCAAGAATATTTTGCTATCACTGATTCTCATTTATATTGCAGTTCTGTTATGATTCTTGCACAATTACAGCATTATTTAACAAGTTAGTTACTGCAATGCCTGCCTGCCTTTCTATATAGAGTTTGGATTTCCAAGTGAGAGTTATAAATATTATCTATCTGATAAACAGAATCATGTGATAATACCTTGTAGCATTACCTCTGGCTTTGTAAAATAATTTAAATCAGTAGAGTATCAGGGCTTTAAGTAGTGGAATGGATGAGGTCCTTCTAAAGAATGCATTTCGTGTGCATTTGTGCTCTTAAGCATGGACATTACTGCATTACATACGTGCCTAAAAGGGAATTAAAAGAAGGCTTCCTTACAGTCTAGAGTGATTTCTGCTCGCTTTGCATTGTCATAAATTCTTCATAAAGTGCAAAGGTTTGGAGATTCATTAAGTTTACTGATATTTGTCCACATGTAAACTTATAAAAATCCTGCCTACTGTGTCAGTAGGGAGAAAGTATCGCTACTGATTGCAAATAACTTTATACAGATGTTTGCTTTCAGGCAAGCAAGCCTAAGAGACTAGAGCAGAGCATAATGATACAGACCAGACTTGTCAAAAACCAATTCAGTCGTTTTTGATCAGAAAGTAGATGACAACTGATGACTTTATGCAAGCTGTTCTGAAACGCATCATGAGATGCCAAATAAAGTACAAAAGGAATGTTTCCAAAAAATAGAGTACATGCCCTGAAAACCTTTGCAGTTTTAACACAGATGTTATTTTCATCTTTTCAGTCTTCCTTGCAGTTTACTTACAGTTCCTGCAAGACAGCAAAAAACTACTCAATCTTTTGCAGCAGATCCTGAAGTGAATAAGCCATTTCCCTGGCTCTCTGCCTATGTATTACAGCCTTCAAATATTTTAAATGCCTATCATCATGGGTATCAACTTCAAAGTATTCATTATCTGATTAATTTCTAAATGGACAAACCTTCATATTTGTCTTAAGTCTCTAAAAAACAAACAAAAAACAAAACAAGCAAAAAAAACCCCCACAAAACACATCCCACCCTAATATCTGCCTTTAGTTTCCTCCCTTTAACTGCTGCTCCTGCTCTCTCGTTTCTTCTCTCTCCATAAGCGAGTAATAGCTTCTCAGTAACTCCCTCACCTTTTCCCTGTACCATGCAGGTGGGGCAGGGGAGCGCAGTGCAAGATTGCAAAAGGAGCTGCCCTCTTTAGGTGCAGCATCAGGCTGCTGAGGGATATGTTTGCCTTTATCCTACTTCACCAGCCTTGGACCACAAGACTGGATCTGGACTGAAGGAGAGAGAAGTTCATTGCTCCACTGCCTTATTGCTTTCTACAGAAGTCACAGCAGCACCTCCTTTTTCCCCTGTCCTCATGTTGTTGCTGCCTCATCCTACAGCTTGTTTTCCTCCAATTTCTTTAAGAGACGTCTGAACGTCAAACCTGCAAACCCCTGGTGGCACAGCTGTCTCCTTCCCCTCATTAAGTCATCCATGAGTTCTTCTACAGATAACTCTTATGTACATGTCCTTGCAATGAACTGCACACAACCAAGAAAAGTTTCATACCTCACACATGAAAATTCTTAGCTAAAGCAAGTGATTTTTTTTTCTTTTAGGGAGAAAAAATGTATTTTGTCAGCTTAAGGATGACTTTACAAGATACCGTTTAATCCTCTACAGTAGAGAGAAATAGCACAAATCTGTTCCATATTACAGTTACAAGAAGACTGTCACCTCTTAACAGAAATTCAAGTTTTACCTAGGATTCACTAAACATTACAAGAAAGATCTGCCAACAGGAAAGTGACTTGCCTTACAAATACGGTCCACAGTGCTGCAGGGCTAATAAAATTACCCTCCACATAAAGGCCAGTATTGACCCCGATGCTAAAAGTGACACCACTGAAAAGCAAGCAACATCTGAAAGGTAAGAGAAGAAAAGACAAAACCCACTGAAACATGTTCATTTACTGACTGTTTTGCACCATTTCCAGAGATAATCCTCATGTCAGAGTTAACTAGTCAACTAGCTATTAGTCAGCTGGAAGCAATTTTAGCTGCTTTCAGTATCCTTGATAAACTAGTGATTCAGTATGCCAGTGTATGAGTGATGAATTTCAGTAGTTTCAGAATGAATCCTACAGTATATTATACATGTCATAACAATCCCACACTCTCCAGAAGTTAGTAGTCATGGAATATATCACACAGTTTGACAAGCAAATCTCTCAACAAGATCTACGTTTATCTCCTATGACCTACAAAGCAACTCTTATCACAACAAATGGAGCAAGCCCAGCACATCTTAACGTAAAGACAGATTGAGACAAATCTATGTACTTTAAAGAACAGCCTCAGAGGACTATCAAAGTAAGCTAAAGATATATGTGCTCTCCCACAGCAAGATTTTTAAATCTATCTTAACTCAAACTAATATGTTCACAGCTGGGGGGGGAAGGAAGAAAAAAAAAGCCTGAAAAGTGCCAGGAACTAATTAGGAAACAGATAAGACCTGAGGTCTTCCATTCCATGTATTGTACTAAATAGCATCCTAACAGCGTGTTATGGTCAACTGTAACCTCTGCCAGAAGTAACCAAGGAAAGCACTTATCTAAGCGCATATGGGGGGGGGGGGGGGGGCGGTGTGAGGCAGCAAAGGAAAGGGACTCAAACCCAAACTCAGAAAACTTGCAGAGCTAGCTGCAACAAGCCTCCAAAAGATACAGCTGTTTGGAGAAACAGCTTATACATATTTATTGAAACATTTTCTTGGTCTGAAAATCACCATGAAGACGGAGCAGATTCTCATACAGTGCTAAGAATAGGGCAGCAATCAATATGGATCAGGGTGCAGTGGTGGTAACGTATACCAAGTCAAGATTCACGTTTCGGTAACTTGTGGATCTTTGCTAAGTCTTGTTTATGAGGTCTGAAAGACTTAGCAACGCTTAGGCAGTCAGTCTCAAGTAGGCAGCAGCTATGTCTACACTAGTCCGAAAGATCAGCGTTTTGGAAAGATTGTAAATGGAGCAAACATCTGCTTCTATATCCACCTCAAGAAGGCACAAAACCAGCCTGTCTGGCAGCACGGTAACCCACTTGGTATGCACATCTCTGGGCAACAGACTCCAGTTGCCATTGTGTAAGACTTCTGCCTCGGATGAGTGTGCTGTTGAGAGCAGCCTCGAAAGAGATGTTTGAAATATGGGGTTGAGACTGGCCAGAAAACCTCAAAGCAGCAGCATTGCAGGGTGACTTTTTGTTTACTTGCAGCACTGCATTGCAAGCTTTCTTTGCAGATCTCTGAATGGCAACATGTTGGGTTTTTTTTAATAACCTCGAAAATTAATACTGTGCATGCCTTTTTAGAGCTATCTTTGAAAACTGCCCAGAAACTTTGTTGATATAGAGCACGTACATCACTAAGACATGATCCAAATTCTTTGAAGTCAAGACATGCATAACCCCCTGTAGTATTTTGTCTATGTGTTTTACAGAGCATTAACTGCTACCTGTTCATTTGCAAGATAAAAATTACTGGATTTAACTTACAGAATCACATATAGTACCTATCTCCATCCATGCTCCAATACCACTACTGGCAACTGAAAATATTCTGATTATTTTCCATAGGAATTTGAGGATGTCTAGATGAAAGGATCATGCACTCATTTCTTGCTAAAAATCAATGAGAATTTAGAAACTACCTGCCTTTAAAAAGTGCAAGATTGTCTTGATTATCAAGAATTTCTTATCACTGATATATGAAGGCTATTAATGAGTGGCTCAGAACAAAATCAGCAGAAAGAGTTGTGAGATTTTGTTTTTCTTAGTGTCAGCTACAGTACTTTTTTGGTCAGTTCTTCCTTAGGTTACCACCCTCACTTTATTATTTATTTACTCTACAAAATTACTTAAAGCTTGCAGGGTAGTCTGAATTAATTAATTTGTATGTGTATAAATAATGAATATACTAGTGACAGAATATAGACCAAAATACTGTTAAAATGTTCTGATGTCTGCTTGGTAATGAGTAATTAAATTAGCCACTGTATGATTGGTTACACCATAATTAGGTTTTGGTTGGTTGAGAGGGTTTTTGTGGGTTTGAGTTTTTTGGGTTTTTTGTTTCATTTTTTTTTTAAACTTTAAAAAAACCCAGTTAGATGAAAATAGATTACAGCACTGCAGCTGTACTGGAATAGAGAGGAGAAAGAGGGATGTCTTCATGCAAATTCACTAGCAGAGGGAACAGTTTTCAATAACTTAAAACCCAGCTGCACAGCTAATTTGCCAAAACACTGGGGTTTTTTTCTTTTAAAAAAGAAAAAATAAATAAAAAATACTCCGTTTTATAGCCATATGTGACCGTCTCCCAACTTCTATCTGCCTGATAGTCTGGAATGGGATGCTACTGTCTCTGTGCATTTATCTATTTAGATGAAGTGGAAAAAAGTCAAACCACAACAAAGATGGAGTGGAAATGTGTGTGGATCCATGTGTAATTCAGGACATGATGCCACAGACAGGAAGAGAAAAAAAGAGATATTGATGTAGCAGAAGAAAAATGAAGGAAGATGGTTGCAAATATATTTCTGGAGGGTAAGGGGAAAGAGACAGAGATTGCTCATTTTTTGGCCTAATGAATAAATCATTTTCGTTTCCCCCCTCCCCTTATGCACCTGCTGCTTTGAAAGCCCCTTCCACAACCAACAACTGAACAGCAAATGCTGCACAATGACTCAAATGTTGCTGGAGCCATGCCAGCAAAAATTACCACTCTTCAACCAAGATAAACATCATATTACTTCATTACCCTTTTAAAACATATGCAAATTAAATCCATTATTCTTTTTTCTTACAGAAATGAAGTTCCTTTGGCTGGAATTCAACAGCTCCCTTTGTCATCGTTGACCATGAATGGATGAACTTCATGTAGATGATGCCCATTTCCCATCTTTGAATCAAACATTAATACCATTTGACAGTAATAAATAACATTTATCACAATAGGGATCTACTAATGATTTTCCCACTAAGCTGGCTCATCAGAACCTATCAGCTGACAACTGCATAAATGAGATTAGCATAACAGCTGCCTATGACAAATGTATCTAAATCATTTTAATGCCAGCTAGCTCTTTGATCTCCCTATCACGTTGTTGCCAAAACTAAATCCATTTCTTCAAGATACATGTTGTTTATTGCAGATACATGTGTATATTCCACACCATTATGTACTCTAGAGATTTCAGTAATTAAAAGAATTAAAAATAGTGATTGGATACCGCCACTATAATGTAAACTTGCAAGACTACACTTCAGAATAGCATTCCACTGCCTGCTTAATTCCCCTCCTCCCAGCCCAAATTGTAGGATTCAGTGTTTAATAGCTGTGCGGTTCTCTGGCACAAAATACATGTTTTAATGTAAATATGTGTATTAGCTTCTCTCTGCAAGTATTGCTTACAGAAGCACCACTTTCATACAATTTAAATTAATTCCCAGTAATATGGGACTTGGTTCCATGCACACATCAAAGCAGCGCATCATTTTGTTTGTATAAATGCAAGAGTGACAGGGAAAGAAAAACTCAGTGGTAGAGCAATGTATTTGTGTTTTAATTATTATTACAAGGGAGGCCTATGAGAGTGTCATACAAACTCACGAAAACAGATTTCAGCCCAAACCCAAACAAAGCCAACAGCTCTCTTTGTATCTCTAGAAGAGTTTTTAAAAGCACTTTAGCTTCTAAATACTTCTTAAGATGAAAGTCAATGCACCCCTCTACCTAAATTCAGACTGTCAGTTCTTCAGGTCCTTAAGGATGAAGATTACTTCCTTGATATCTAAAAGACAGAGGAAAAGATGCCCTCAGGTGCTTCAGAAAATTCCGGTAAGAGTCACAACTCTTAGATTAACCCATGGTGCTTCAGAAACTAACAAACCGGACAAAACATAGCACAGGAAAGAGCGAAAGGAAAAAAAAAAAAAAAAAGAAAGAAAGAAAAAAGAAAAAAAAAAAAGGAGGAAAAAGAAAAAAGTACTAAAAATGGAGTTTTGCCCAGAATTTTCCCCAAGCTATTTTATGGCACATTAAATTATAACTTCCAAAAATATTTGTTTTCTTAACTAAAGATATTTTAAAAATATGTCTATTTGGCTCTGTTGGTTCCTAGATATCTCCATTGATTTACTTAGGCGTGGATTAAGCTTTTGATGACTTCACATATGAAGTAATATCAGACAGGCCTACACTTGAGTGCCCTGGATATAAAACCAAAGTGTGTGTGTACCTTTCCTGGACTGTGTATCTTCACACGCATCTATTCTGTAGTTTTGTAGAGATTAGCATTTGTTTTCCCATTAGTGTTTTAAGGCAAGTTCTAAACAGAAAAAATAATTTTTTTTATACGTGAACCATCTTAATGGCTACTCTGAAGAGATAGAAGGCAAACTAGGTATCCGTGCTGCATTTAAAATTAAAAACCACATCCATCTACCCAGTTGGCTAAGTAAATTCTGGAACCTGAATCTTTTGACTTCCACTGAGAACCGATATCAAGTGGCACCAGAGCTCAGTTCTCCCAGAAGTAGCATCAATCCATAGTGGAACAGGTTTCTAAATTAATGTTTCTAAATTAAAAGTTTGAACGGTTTTGCATAAGCATGGGAAACGTGCAAGTATGAGAACTAATGAGATTGCAGGCTGAGAACCGTTAAAAGTATTCCACTTATAGTGCTCTGTAGCAAATATCTTTTCCTCAGTGCTGTTACATTCCCAAGCATTTTGTTCTTTCTTGCATGTCAATTAAAATTCATGGGATGTTTTCTCCACATATTTTTCAAGTCTGCCTGCATTTTCCATATCTTAGAAAAATTTATGGCCATTATTTTTCATGTAAAATGAACAGAATGTATGGTCTTTTGTCCAAGCCTTTTGTCTTGTGAAGCAGGCCATTTTTCATGGATGAAACTGAGGCACACACTTCCAGTTCTGACAGCATTTCTTATCATTCCCCCCAGTTAGCATTGTCACCTTTCATTATTTAATTTTGAAGTACAAGGAAAGCTGATTTATACCCACAATGTATAATTACAGGCAGATAGAGGCCTTGGAAAGTAGAAACACTGAATTAGGGCTGTAGTAAGTGCCTCTTTCACTTCCTGTGAAAAGTCCTCTCTGTGCCACCAGCTAAAAACAAAAAGCCAAACAATTTAAACTAAATGAATTCATGCTGTTGTAAGCACTGAGTTAATGAAAGTGAACACAAAACTAATAAAGCACATTGGTTGTGGTTGCAAGGTAATTTAAAATGTTTTCAAGCACAAATGATGAAATGTGCTTGTATTAATCAAAATCATCTTTGAATGTGCCCATGGTCAAAAAGGCTTTTTTTTTTTAAAACCTCCACTTCACTTGAAATCACTTTGACACAAGTCCAGTCTGCATTTTGAAGAAAAGCGCTTTCTGCAGTTCTTTCATATGATAATGTACAGTATATTTTCAGCTGCCTTTTTAAAGTTTAAACAAATGGAAGGGTTATTAAGAAGATATCATAATTACATGCAGCTATTTTACTAGCTCTTATCTGAAGCAAAAGCAAGCAATTAGCTGAGAACATAAATTCATTCAAGACACTTACTGAACAGGAGGGAATAGACCAGTGGGAGAAAATAGGCCTATTTTACTGTTTCATCTTCCCTGTAGAAAGACAGTAAACTTATTCTAGTAGGTTTAAGACCACCTACGAAATAGCTTTTATATTTGAATAATTAACTAATATTTCAGAAGGCTTTAAGACTGTTTAGCAAATGGCTAAACATACCAAAAAAAAGTCACCCTCGTAGTCTTAGGTGCAGGACAGCCGCTTTGACAAATACTAAGGAGATACTGTTGTAATAGCTAGAAAAACCATTACTGGTGCAAGTAGTCACTGGTTCAGTTCCAGCAGAAACATAAGCCCACTGCTGTCTTAAAACCCCATTTTACTTTCAAATTATCAATCACTGCAACGTAATCACTAATAAATCAAAATAATGAGATTTTTGCTTCATGCTGAATGCAAACACCAAATGGAAAATATTAGTGCTTATTCTGTTTGATTCTTCTCTGCTTTTTAAGCATTCCGTTCTCTAGAGTGCCGATCCCCCATCCCCAAGCACACAAAACATTTCACGTATGTTCAACATTAAGCGCACGAATAGTTGTATAGAAGACTATGGAAACATTCACAAGCTTTAAGGTTAAGCACCTGCTTGAAGGTGACAGCATGGAAGGGATGACTTCAGATCTACAGCTGCCACTTGAGTTGTCACAACGACGGTGATGACATGCACCAGAACATGATTCCCAACCACAGCAATCACTCCCAGCACGTCAGAAACATCTACCCAGATGAAACTCCACTGAGAGGAGGCAGCTGTCCAGATTTAAGGCGCACAGGGGCCTGGACAAATTGCTGACCTCCAAGGGGAAGGAGCTGAAGAGGGCAGAAGGGAGAAGACTGCACAGCAGCAGAGAGGATGAACAGGTTCTTTGTGGGGACACTACTTCTCTATTTCAAACTTGATGCTTAGGACATCAACATTTCTGTCATGAGGAAAAGCTTTATTTAAGACGGGGAGGGTTATTTTCAAGGGTTACTCCATTATAGTTAGATTCCAGAATGACTTTAATCCTTCACTGGAGTTCCTAGATCATCCGAGATAATTCTTCAGGTTCAGGAAAATGATCACTTTGGTAATAGGGAGCTCGCAGGATTCATTTTTAAGTCCTGGGAATCCAAATGCAGTTAATACGTAATGGTTACTTTGTATCCTAGCTTTACTTTTTATATCCCCATTTGATGAAAGCCAATTAAAAATAATTCAAAACATACACAGTAAAAGCATTCATGCCTCCACTTTTGTTATGGGGGTAACCAGGAAAGAAAAAAAAAAAAAAAAAAGTAAGAGAGTACTGAAAACAAGGTTTTTCCACTTATACTGAGAGTATATGCATAGAAATTTCTCACATATTTAAGACAATACCTACATGCAAATCCTCTTTCTCTAGAAAGAATGCTGGAATACTTGTGCTGAAATCTGTTAATGTTTGCTAAACTAGTAGAAAAGTAGACCTGTAGAACTGTTTTTCTAGCAGAAGCATTTGGCAGGCACATAGGCAAACTAATATTTCATCTTCCTGCAGTTGTCTTTGCTTCCAAATCTCAGTAATATTAATTCATTTTGGAGAAACAGTCTAATGATATTTTTTTCCTCGTCATCAGTTGGGCTCTGAATGTTTCTTTTAATGAATGCAACATAATTCATGCACAGTCACTACTGAACCCAGCAAATTCATAATTAGTGACAATTTTGCACCTGCTGTTATGGGTAGATGCTGTTCACTTTAATTTAACTTGATACCTTGATTATTCATTGGAAACCGCAGGAGATGCCGGTTATCTTACATGTTTCCTGAAAAGAACATAGCAGTCACAACTGGAAAAATAGAAAAGAGAAATTCATTTTCAAGAATTTTCTAGTAATCAAGACCCCAACCCTGCAACACACACATATTGAGTACCTATGTACACACATTTCATTCATGAACATCACCCTCAAGATGATGGTAGTATTTCATATGCTTAAAATTAAACATGATAATAAGTTAAACCATATTTTTAAGTTAAGCTACTAGCTAAAGTTGGAAATATTATGCATATTTTTATGCAAGAGGCAATCCTGCTGGAATGCGCACCTGACAGTCTCCAATATCAATCCTACTACAAAGACATATTTGAATTTTAAATGAAAAAATGTCATGGGGTACGTGGAAAATTTCTTTGTGATTGAAAGAAGGGACGTATTACACTTGGAAGAATTGAGCACAGTCATGCTGGATGCATGTGTGCACAGATTTCTTCTTCCTACCCCTCCATGTCCTACAATGCTCAAGGGTATTATAGGTATCTGACCATTTAAACATGCTTTTGTTCTCTAAACCTGTCCCCAAATAGACTTACCAGGTGGGTCTTTTTCTATAAGCCTAAGCACAAGCATACTCAAAAAGTAGAGGGAGAAGATAAGTCTCATGTGTGTGGACACACAAAGCTTAACATACCAAAACCAAAACAAATCCTCTGCTACCCCTTCAATACTCCACAAACCCAGAAAGCCAGAGGGCTAGCAAGATTTCTGCACTGGTACTACAAGACGGAACAGACTATATTTGGAGCAGTGTTGATGGGCCTGCTTTATCCTCAGAGAAGAGCTGAAAAGGCACCAGAGATTCTCTTCCCAAGGATGGGCTGGCATGTGGGAGTTTCTAGAGTCAATCCTGGATCAGCCATGAAACTGTGGTACATTTTAACATATGACTCTCTCTCAAGGCATTTTCAATTCTGCCTTATGCTCCAGCATTCAGAAACCTTTACATGCACACGGAGGCCACTACTTGCTGATGATACTAGTGTTTCCTGCCTTATCAAAGCATCTTTTGTTTCCCTCTAGAAGCGAACAACATTGCATGGTATTATTAAAGAATCATCCTTCCCTCCCCACCCCCCACATCCCCCCTCTTTTTTCAAGTTTTTGAAGTTTGGAAGTGCTGCTGCACTTGCTGAACCCTTTAGAAAACCTTGTTCCATTTATATTGTATGACTTTGCCTAGCCAATAATTATCAGAAATTACTTTTCCATTAGGCAAAAAGATTAGAAAAACTAGAAACATTCTTGTCACTTCAGCTCCCGACATTCCCAGACATTATTCCATAGAAAACAAAATATTCAGCACCATTAACTTGAACAGCATCTTGCTACAGAAAAAAAAAAAAAAAAAAAAATTTCTCATAGTGTCCTACTGATGTTAAAGTCTGGTTTCTGCATTCTGAAACATTCCAGTACGATCGCCATAGACGAGAAGCGTATGGTTCTGAATCACCACATTTTCATTCAGTCAAATCACAACCTCGTGCATTTTTTCAGAACTCTAGAATTTCCATCCACATAAATCATTGACTATTGACGTTGAGAGCAAGCAGGACACTGCCTGTTATTTAAGATACTCTTATAGTGCAGAAAATGTGATTTCAGTATTTTAAATCATGACCCTTTCCCAACTACAACCAAAAAGCAGAAGGAACAGAGCGTTTCTACCCTACTTTATCTGGCAGATGGACACATGTGGAACCAAAATAATGCAAGGAATAAGGTGCTCACTTGACAACTGAGCATGATCTTTCAGAATAAAAATTACATTTAAGACTTTTTCTGGGTGTTATGGTAGGGTTTTTATTATAATTAATATGCTAGATGCTCTTCATTCTACTCCAAAATCAAGGCACCAAAATCAACCAACGCAGGACTGATAAGGTTATTCTTTCATTTGACCAAGGAAACCATGCAGTGTATACAGATATTGTTTCAGCTGCACTATTTTGTCTCTTCTCTTCTTTGGGGGATAAAACTCTTCATGACAAGAGATAATGTAATAAACTCTGCAGAGCCAAAAAATACAGAACCAAGTAGATATTTAAAACTAAATCCAATTTTCCTGACTCAGCTTATATCCTTAATAAGCAGTCTAATGACTCTCTAGATGATTGACATTGCAATTATCATAAACTGAGCTCACTGTTAGAATATTCATGGAAAATGCTATCATTTCATAATTATGCAAATATAATAGGAATTAGACAATAAAGAACTGCATATTCAAGAGTTTCTTCAAATACTAAGGAAAAGTATTTAAGTAGATACAGAACTATCAGCATACATGAGCACTCTATGATCTTTTTCATAAATTATCAGTTCTGGGATCTCTAACTTAGAAGAGTATATAATGCCTGAAGAGATAATGGCATCAGCATCAATAATGGACATTCCTCAGGACCACCGCCTCCCAGTAAACTAGTACCAGGAACTTAATGTAGGCCATTAAATTCACCTAGTATGTTATTTTAAACAAAAGGCAATCCTTTCCGTGACAATACAGTCATATGAAGACAAACTGAATTTGTTCTCAACAGCTGTCTATATGTTGCAGGCAGTTACGGAAGCCCTCGTACACCACTGAGATACACACTGTGTATGCTAGAGGGCTACAGAGGTCTTAATATAGAGTGTATTAGCACAAGAGGACATTTACCCTGGGGCTTCTTACAGCCAGAATAAAGTTGAGTTTGGCATGCAAGCTAGGGCCCAGCCAGCTGCTCATGGCAGCTTGCTTTCTTCACCAGCCCTTGTACCAACTTAAACCTCCTCCTGGTCATGAAGACAAGCCATAACATGAGATTTACACTGTAACATATATTCAATAGGTAAATCTAGGTCAAGAATCCTAGATTAGCAATCCTCGTACATATACTCCGATCTATGAAGATGGTTTCTTCTACAAGAAAATGCTCTCTTTAGCAAGAAAAGTCACAGGCACTACAATCAGACAGTCATGATATCCATTGTACGAACTGTGCTTGAGAATTTTACTTTTTTTGCTCAGAACGGTATTTGGGACCTTAATATAACATATTTAGAACTTGATGGAAGAAGGAGCTATGCATACAGGGTATCAATCTAACAAGGAGTCTTGATAGCAGGTTGTGCCTGCATGCTGTCTCAGCATTAGGAATTCAAGTGTCACACAAAGTAAATTTGCATTCTTGAGTATTCCATTTCAATGGGTGACTATAATGAACACAGACTAACAGAATACAAAAGAAAACACTAGAGAACAGGACACTTGCTCTTCAAGCTTCTAATAAATCTATTTAAAAGTGTTTCCTGCTGACTCGAGGACTGATGATGTGGATTAGAATTCAGTTTTACCAGACATCAAAAAAAGCTATGAATGTCACATCTTAAATTCCATCAAGATGCTAAAATTTAAGCTCACTTCATTTCTGATCTGGATTATAGACAATTTGAAAGGATTAAGAAACTCCTCAGGACACAGAGAAATCACCATCTCTGTTGCTGTAGTATAGCCATGAGTATGTCCTCATGAGAAATGTCTCCAGCCATTTTCAATCATGTAAACATGTGTCAATTGTTCAAAGCTACGGGATAAAGAAAAGTTGCTTCTCCTACTTCATCTGTGTTCAGAATGTTGCCACTTTGTCTTTAGAGCTCTGCTGATGCTGCTTTCAGCAAGCCAGGACTCCATTGTTATAGCCTGTCTTTTCATATATGCCTCTAGGGACTGAAAGGATGGTGCAGATGGTAAACAAATGTCCTTTATGGTCTTTGAGCTTAGACCGAGAAATTCAGATTTGCTTTTCATTTCTGGAATGCAACTAAGCAAAGAAACCACTCAGATTTATTATCAAGCTGGTTCCCAGTCCTGTGCAACTCCTCTGTGATTGTATTATCTGGCATAGATATTCCCCCTCAGTCTCAGAAAGCTGACTAACAAGTTTAAAAAAATTCACTAGGTACTTAAATTTCACCAGGGTATTTCATTCTGCTTACATGGTGTAGATACAAGCCAGAGTTCTAATTAATTTAATTTTTAAAACTGGAAGCTTTATATCATACACGTCCTATTCACATAAGGGCCATGGTATACAGCTTCTGAATTTGCATATACCAGTCCAGTTCACAACTTGAGCAAAGACAGAAAAGATGTATGCTTCATTCATTGCATTCTGTAGCTAGCTCATTTGAGACAGTTTATTCCTGATGCTGTTCTCAGTCCTATGAGACATCCAGATCACCTTCAAAGGCAATGAAAAACAACTAGTTTGAATTCTACCAACAACTACATACCTATCTGACCAACATAGATCTAAGTAGTAGCATGCAATTAGAAAGAAATGGAGTTTTTGGTCAAGTATAACATTTTACAGAAAGATATAACAATGAAAAAAGAAAGCACTCAATTCATTTAAACCATCAGTAGCATGATAACTGATTTTAAGTAATTACTACAACATTTTACATGCTTGATACTTGCTATATGGTGTAATAAGAAGCACTGAAATCAAGAAGTTTCCTGGAAGGGTTGCTGATCCTTGTCAACAGAGCGCTGGTATAGAATTCACCTTTAACTCTGCCTTTGGAAAACCATTCATTTCAAACAGATTCACAAATGTAACATGGAGCAAGGTCATGACCCTAGATCCTTGTACTTTAGGATGTGAGAAGGACACAGCCTAGAAAAATAAGACGCATTTGCTGAAAAAAATATTACAACAGTATTCCAGATGCAATGTACATATCCCTGCAGAGTGAATTAGCTTGGTCCCCTTTACCCTTTGCAGTCTTTAGCAGCAGTCCAGAAGCCTACACACAACAGTTAAAAGCTAGAGAAGCTGGAGAAATTACTTTCAGCAGATTTTTTACCTATTTTTCCTCATACGGAATTCCTCCATGAGCCTCTGGAGACTATAAATTTGCACACAGTTGCTCACTGTGCAAAGTTGGTATCATTTGCAATACACACAGCTTTTTGCTTATACGGATTTTCTCTTTTTATATCCAGGTAATCTAGAAGTGTCTTCAGATTAATAAATGTCCAAAACAAACTCCTTTTATTCAGTCATGGCACTGGAGTACTCTTATATGAAAAAATGGTAAGGTTTTCGTTGTACTATTGTTAGCTTTCATCTTATATTTATCACCACATCTTCAATTTCATCTCTAAATTACAGAGCTAGGACTTTCTGATAGGCACAATTGCTGCTGCTCAGTTTACTACCTCCTGTCAGTCCCTGATCACTTCATGACTTTTATTCATCACAGCTTCAATTTATTCCTTGTACAGAGTGACCAGAGCCCGGGGGGGGGGTGGGGGGGTGGGTGGGGGGGTGGGAAGAGAAGATTGCTATGGTTAACTCTTTAGTTAAAGAAAAGAAGTACTTACATTTAAAACACATTCATCTAGCACAGGCCATAATAGTTAAATAAGTAGTACATAGAAGTTGATCAAGTTACTTTTCTCCCTGACACGTTATCCTGCAAACATTCATCTTCTATTTGGTCCTTTTACAAAACCTGCTTTCCTGTAAAACCATACAGAAATTCACCACGTTTCTGCTTACCTTCTACAATACAGACAGCTTACACAAGGTTATGCCTGTATCAATGTGTTTTTGTAATACATATTTATATGGGCTAAAGCCATTCCCTCTACCTCCATGAAACCCATCTCAGCATTTACACTATTTGAGCAGAAACTTTAGGAAAACCCATGAACAGGATGGCCCTGAAGTGCCCATAACAGCAGAGTTACTCCTGGGCAGCTACCCACCGTCTCATTCCCTTGTAACCAAGTGAAGAAAGATTTTTCAGACTGGTTCTGCACAAAAAGGATCATGCACAAACACTCAACTCTCTGAAAGACAGAGTGATTAAAGCTGTCTCTAAATCTTCATAGCAGACATGACTGAGCAACCTAATATAAGTCAACATTTTAAAAGATCATAGAATCATAGAATCTGTGGGTTGGAAGGGACCTTTAAAGATCATCTAGTCCAGCCACCCCCCAAGGGAGTCATGGCCTTTATTGCCTAATACATGTATATTTCTGGTCTGAATTTAACTCCCCTTAGCTTCTCATCTTCAGATCTCGTTAAGTATTACTCACTAAAGAACACAAGTGCCAGGCACAACTAAAGATTCAAGTTACGCATTAATGTAGCAATACTATGTAATAAGTACGACGTATACAAGAGTTCATCCATCTCAAGAATGACGCATACATACCGCCATGGTTACTGTGTGTAACACAGAAGCAAGCTTGCAAGTTTTTGCTAAATTGATTAAAATTTCTAGCATGCTCAGCTGCTCCTTCTGCACTAATAAAAACTCCAAATCAAATATCTTCCATTAATTTGGGCTAACAGCAGTGACGTAAAAGGAGCTGGCCCTTGTTATGAAGCTTCCTACAAAAGATGAGTCCTTTAATGAATATGTCACTCACAAGTCACAAAAATGACAATGCCAAGCAGACATCACCTGTGCAAACATCACAAGGAAAAGAAACAGAAAGAAAACCAAAATATAAACTTTACAACTCTACAAACACACTACAGAAATAAGCTGCAATACACTTGGCCACATTTCTTATTCTCAAGAAACAGACATTGTTTTCCTTTAAATTGATGATTAAAACCTCTGCTTTTTCACTATTACACGATCAGCAATTCTTCTGTTTCCTAGAAATACAAAGAATCTTACACTATCCACAACTTAAATGCAACCCACGACAGTAACAATGAAAAAATGCAATTCATCATGCAGAAAGCTTATGCCCCCAAATATATGAGAAGTTCAATGGATCAGGAAATCAGTGCCTGTACATGGTGGTTACAGTACTTACACTAGAGACTTTTCCTGTCAAAGTTGTTTCACTTTATCCAAGCTGTAAAACGGCTGCAAGCATTAGGCCCTGTAGGTATTTTAAGTAAAGCTGAGCAACCAATGAAAAAAAAAAACAACTAGTATTGAGAAACATGTTCTCATTACCACTACAAAGAGACAGAAACTTTAGCAGAAAGTGGCTTCCACATGTTTTTTAGAAGTCCTGACTGGGAGCCAGTCCTTTCACACATGCCTCTGCAACATTCACTCTCCAGAGCCAAAGACTTCAGTGTGAAAAATCCTACATGCATACAAGGCTGAAACAGGGAAATCCCCACAGGTATATACCTCTTTTTTTTTTTTTTAAATGGTGACAGGAGGTGGGAATGTACCTAATAATTTGAACCTTCTGCTACTCAGAAGTTGGAACAAGCCTGTTAATGTAAACTTCACTTGATTGGACTCAGTAGCAAACACTAGCCTCCATGAGGATGGAGCTGCTTTCAGCGGAATACTGAACAGCAGCTATTGCAAATGAGAAGGCAAGCAGTAGGATGTTACCCTACTTAAGTCCATCTTGGGTTGCTGGGGCATAAACTCCTTTCCTCCAGTCCCATGACATGGGAACTGCATTTCTTCAGTCTGAAATTAGTCTTTTATTGATGATGCCACAATCATTGGCATCAATTGGAGAGCGAGTTATCGTTGTCTCCTGTTGACTATTTTCTTTTGCCTTTGGAGGTTTACTGGGCCCTCATGTGCCTAAAGGTAGTTACTAAGATTTTCTCTTGCTTTTCTTTATGATAATTATCTATTGATTCAGTTTAACTGCTTATTATGGATTTCCCCGGGAAATGTATATAACTCTAGTTTTCCTGTAACAACACACAGAGCATTTACGTAAAGCCCTCCTGGCATGTATTTTTTCTCCTGCTGAACTGTTTTTGTTAGATGACTATTTCTATTACTTTTGAACTTCGAGACAAGTCTAGGGTTGATATTTTTCTCTGATCTTCTGACATTTAGCAGCATCAGAGTCTCCTTACTCCTCCCCTTAAGGAAAATATCAACACTTAAAGCCTTCTCCACAACACTGAGGTGGATAGAAGTCAGAAGAGAAATTGCCAGGAAAGTCACTACCAACTCTAGTTAGGAGAGCTAAAGATTTAAGATAGTGACTATAGGTCTTCTGCACTTGACACAATAGGGCAATAAGAAAAGCCCGTGAACAGTGTTTCCTTCAGAATGGATGATTTCTAAGCGCTCAGGAGTTTTGAACTAACTGCTTTTGGGCAATTTCTGAATTCTAATTCCTAATACAGGATTGAAGACTTTACAGACTAAAGGTCCTTATTCCCACTCAATTAATTTTGAAAAAGAGGGCCTCACAGAGACCTTCAATGTATCCAATGTTTAAGGCCTTATCAATAGAGAAAACTCTGCAGGTCCTCCCCTCCTGGATAAATCATATGGTCACTGAAAGACTGAATTCAGCCTGACTCAGAACAGTACCCAGAGCCCAAAACACAGGGCATTCAGCTGCTCCGAGTATTTAATTTCATGTATACATGAGGAGCTCAGAGCTGTCCTAGGAACAAGTACAAAAATATATACAAGTTAGGCAGGTATGTATATCCAGTTGCATTCAGAAATGGTGAAGTGTAAAGTTTTTCTAGACTGCAGACATAGGAAAGCTGTCTCACCCTTCTTAACAGAAATCTTACAGGCTGTGCACTTGCAGACATCAGTCAAGAGCATGCTTTCCTAATGAAGGATCCACCAAGTTAGAAAATAAGACATAAAAATGTGGGGCTGCGGGGACAGTGAAGAAACGGACTAAAATATCTACAACACTTCAGTTCTACAAGTAGTTTTACTCAGCCAACATATAACCCACCACATTTGCAAATATGCAACTTGGAATGGAAGCATCGCTGAAACAGTGGTTGGTGTGACAACCACCAGTATCAGACACCATTGAAATAGCCGTTTTTCCAGCCACGTACCACATAACCTGCAGCTCACCCACCCCACAAACAGGCCCTGTCAGATGTGCATATCCCATCACCACGCCTGCCTCAGTCTCCTTCTGCTTTGCTGGGTTTATATATATATAGATACACACACACAGAGTTTTTAATATGTATATTTATATATATGTAAAACAAAACACACACATTGAAACACTACACTTCTACCACACAACCACCTTCCTTCCCATCTCCTAGAACCTATTCACCTTATGAATAAACAAAAAGGGCTTACGAATTTCACCTTATGAATATTCACCTTATGAATAAAACAAAGGGCTGCTTTTTCATCTCTGTGTCCTCTTAAATTGAAACTACCGCTTCAAAATTTCAGTCTTCAAAACACTCATTCTCTTTGGGAACTGGGGAAGAAGCAACTTGCTCTCAGAAGCCCCCAGTCTTTGCACACAACTTCGGTGCTACCACTCAGTCTCACCAGGCTAATGAGGAGACACTTTGGGGACAGAGAGGCTACACTGAGTGCCGCTTCACCCTCTGCACAGCCAGCAGTTAAACTTTTCTCTAGACAGAGCTGTGAGGCTGTAGTTTACCAACTGCGGTTGGTGATACACTGGAAATCAAAGGGAATTTGAGGAGGGCAGAGCTCTGCAGTTGTGTTTAAGTATCATTAACACCTCATTAAAAGTAGGTGGGCAAGAAGAAGCTTGTTAACCTTAACCAAAACTTTCATCAAGATGGCATTGGTAGGATCCAAACTTAAAATAAAAATGCCTTTGGGCACGTGAAGGGTTTTATTCCTATAAGTATTCCTATAAGTACTGCCCTACACACACAGACATACACTAAAGAGACTAACAAAAATGGACATCTTTCTTTTGTAACACAACACCACCAAAATGAAATAGTAGCATTTCAAAAACATAATTAGGTGTTCCAAAAAGCACCCCTCTGGAGCCCTATAAAAACACTACAGGCATATAGATTTATGTTTCCTTCAGGAAACAGTTTACTCATTGTTTGTTTTTCTCCCCACCCCCTCCTTAAGTTCTGTTTAAGGACAATTTGTGTGTAATACAATTTCTTGTTCACCATTACTTCTGAAGCAAATCTAATCACAGACATTCATTTGTACCAGTTAAATTTCTGAACATGTACCCTTCTTGCATTCTTTAATAGTTACGTAAAATAGCACAAATAGCCATCTTAAATGCGCTTAAATGAGTGGGTATTTTTCTGTTGTCCTACACGGTGAGACATGCACTGTTTCTGCAATTCCACTCTACCATATATTTTTTTTGTCTGTCACCATGCAGTGGTTCATACAGGTTCAAATCCACATATGAGTACATCACAATATTCATATTTTGAAAGCTTTTTTTTTTTTTACTATACTATCTGCAGTGATGTAAATTACACTGAAAGTTAGCAAAATGAGGATAAACCCCTGCCTATTAGGTATATTGACAGAACTGGAATACAATTGACAGTAGGCAGTTGGTATTACCTATTACTTCCATCTAAACACAGAATAGTTACTGTGCTCAATCATCCCACAGGCAACATTCTAGAACACACAACGTAGGGATACATTGCAGTAAGCCCAGTTAGGACAAAGAAGTGATTCTCTAGATTGAAGGAAAGCACAGAAGAGGAATTGAGCAAATAAATACGGTTAGTTTTGTGTATGCACTATTATCTTGTGCTATTGCTCAATAGATTTGGAAGATAACATCAGATATTATACACCAAATATGTGCTATATCACTGAACAGCTATGTAGAGAAAGTTGATGTTAATTGGAAAGGTAAATTAATTGGTAAAATACACAACTAAAATGTTTTTGAGGGCAACTTCCTACAGGGATGAATAACAGGCACAGTAACAATGAATAGTTTGCGTCTGTTTACCTAAGCTGAATTCTACCATTAAGGTGGCATTGCCCTGTGTTGGGGATAATGCAGGATCTCTTCATCCCAACGGAACCTCCAGAGGCACTGACTCTCAGAAAGCTCACACAAGCTAGAAGAAATCAAAACTACACCCCGCCACACCTTCTTCGGAAAGCTTTGCTTTCTTTGCAAAGCAAATGGCATCTCTCTAGAAGCTCATCCAAGATTTTGCAAGTATGTAGACCTACCCATTGCTTGACAAAAGTGTTCTTGAAATGGTAAAAACTCAATTTAGATTACATTTGAATACATTTAACCTCAGAAAGAACACTAGCTATAAGATTAGAACATCTTCACTACCCAGACCTGCAACCCATCCTGTCATCCCCATATTTATGACTGTCATCTTTTCAGCTTCACTTGTTTTAAGGGGTTCCCAGTGCTTGCTCACAAGTGCCTGATTTCAGGTTGTGACCTGAATAATGCATCTCTAAAGCATACTTTTGTTATGATTTTACACTTACTTGAATTCTTACTAAAAACAGTATTTAAAAGGGCACCTTTTCTATTCCCATAGAGGAGTTGGCAGCAATTATTTTAGGTCCAGCTTGCCTTTAATACTAGCCTCATGTTTGAAAGAAGGACAAAGGTAACTTGCAAAAGGTTATTTCAATAACAAAAAAATAATTTCATGATTGCTCATTATACATATCATACTGCAGCATGGGGTCACACATAATACCAGCATGAGAGAGCCTGTAATAGCAATATGAGGGCACTGCTCAGGAGTTTAGCGTGTAGAGGAATAACTGCAATGAAAAAGGAGGAGGGGGGGAACCACAGAAAAAAGGCCACAATTAGGAATACCTTTTGAAATCACAGAATAAAGACGCAGAAAGTGGTATATTTAAGCACTTTTAAACATGTTTGAAACTTTTATAACCTGCACAACTCCCAGTTTTTAATGAGACACCACAGATGAAGAGGGGACAGAAATAATTTTAAATGAACAATCAAGGGAGTACTTGAAAATCAGGAACATTTCAGGGGATTTAGGGAAAAGCATTCAACAGAACTCTTGGCTACAGAGGTTGAAAATGGCTTTCACATATAGTAACAGTGTTGAAATAGCTGTAATTTTATCGGTATCTTTCATAAAAAAACCCATGCAGAGAAAGTGCTATTGATCTAATAGCTAAAATATATACATCTCACTAGAAATACGTGCACAATATTTGCATTAAACTCATTTAACATCATAAGAAAGTGCTACAATTAGTCGTAGCAATTATACAACAGATACTGCAATTTCAAGTTACAGTGAAATAACATACACCTATTTATCAGTTCAGCTTCAAATATTGTCCCACTTATTTGCTTCATAAAGACTATAGTTTCAATATTGTATGTGCCCGCATTTTTTGACAGTTATTTCATTTGAAATGTGCCTCGCCATCATTAGAATACAGCAGAGGCATGAAGTGCATAATCTACAATTCTTATAAGGCAAAGGGCATCTCAGAAAGAGATATTTCAATAGCAAATTGAGCTGGAAGAAAATGTGTCAGTTCAATTCACAAAAGTGAAGAGATTTCATTTTAACCTACTTATCTCAATGCTCCATGAGCAAGATTTAAGAATGGATGGGACATAATTTTACAGATATAACAATAAACCTACCAGGAAAAAAACTAGATTCTCAACGGCTAAGCATTCAAAACCAGCTCTCAGGACATTATTTATCAGGAAATTTTAGAAGATCTGGGCTCTTTGTAGTTGTGCCCCTACTGTAAATTACAACATCTTAAAGAAAACTTCACAGACCTCAGGATCTTGGAAATAGTTAGTATCAAATTTGAAAACTTTACCAGTAAAGCAAGCAGCAATTTCCAGTGGTGATATCCAGCATTGTTGATGGTACCACTCTCCTGTTTAAAATAAAAAAAGAAAGAAAAAAATCAAGTATGAGTGACAGCAAGCAAAAAGAATAATATTTTAACTTGAGTTAAAAGAAACACTATCCAACTTAAGCTCCTAAATAAGATTCCTCCTTTTGCATAAACAGCTCATCATGTAAGTTCCCTAAAGCACCAAAACCAGTCAACTAAGAAGCAAAATTCAGTAATATTTCAGAAAATAATCCTGTGATGAACTGATTTCTCCCATATCTATCATCTCTACACTGACCTGTAGATTTCACATGTTGCAGACTGGCTGCTAAAAGTCATCTCCCCAACTCTTTGTAGTTACCCCTCAGCCAGAAGAACAGATGCAGTTGTGACCAACAACTGCTGCAAAACAGGGTTCTTCTGTCTCTGACACTGCAAATCCACTTCAACTTGTTACAGAGATCTAATACATTTTGTCTATTGAATCAGTACCTTTGGAAATGAATGCCTAGATCTAAGCAGTTTGTTAGAAAGTTCTGTCTGCTTTTTAGCAGAAACAAATCCAGTATGATTTCAAAGCATAAAAGAAAATAGATCAGTAACAAATATGGTTTTTATCATATTGAAAACTGATTTACTATATGGGCTATTTAAACAGTCTGTATTTGTGTTGTATTTAAATTAGGTATTATTCCCATTCCCAGTATAGTAGAATGAAATATAACCCTTCGTGACTGCACAAAATGCATTCAAAACATGTAAGAAATATGGTTTGCAGCTGTGATGCTCATCTTGCATTTACTGCTCTGTGATTTTACTGTACATGCTTCTGTAGGCTATCAGTTGCCACTCTTCACTGACTGAATGAACTGTTTAGTTCACCGAATCTCTCGTTTGATCAGTTATAAGGCCTTGAAAGACATAAGCAGGACTACCCTGACATTAAACATAGGAAGGCAAGGAAAAAAAAAAAAAAAAATCACTACACTGCACTCACAGCTCTTCAGTACAATCAGGGGTGGTGGCGGATGAAAAGCTGCACGTAAGCCAGCAGTGTGCACTTGCAGCCCAGAAGGCCAACCATATCCTGGGCTGCACCAAAGGCAGCGTGGCCGGCAGGTCGAGGGATGCAATTCTGCCCCTCTGCTCTGCTCCGGTGAGACCCCAGCTGGAGCACTGCATCCAGCTCTGGAGCCCTCAGCACAGGAAAGACATGGACCTGTTGGTCCAGAGGAGGGACACAAAAATGATCAGGGGGATGGAACACCTCTCTGATGAGGACAGGCTGAGAAAGTTGAGGTTCTTTGGCCTGGAGAAGAGAAGGCTCTGGGGAGACCTTATTGTAGCCTTCCAGTACTTAAAGGGAGCCTACAAGAAAGGTGGGGACAGATTTTTTAGCAGGGCCAGGAGTGATACGACAGGATGTAACGGTTTGAAACTAAAAGAAGGTCGATTTAGACTAGAGGTGAGGAAGACGTTTTTCACAAAGAGGGTGGTGAAACACTGGCCCAGATTGCCCAGAGAGGTGGTAGATGCCTCATCCCTGGAAACATCCCAGGTCAGGTTGGACGGGGCTCTGAGCAACCTGATTTAGTTGAAGGTGTCCCTGCTCATGGCAGAGGGGTTGGACAGGATGGCCTTTAAAGGTCCCTTCCAACCCAAAGATTCTATGATATTCACCTACAGTCTCTCTCGGATAAATATGCACAATGTACTCTGAGCTATTCTGACATATCCTGTCTGAAAACTAATCTTTCCTGGAGTGATTTTACAGTATCTGATAATTAACTTCTCAGTGCTTAACCTTCATGCTGTCCTATCTTTCAGGTGTTATGCTTTCAAAAATGACATTAAACTTGGAGAACGGAGCATCAGTGACTACACAAACGCCACGCTGCTCCTCTTAGGCTGGCAAGCAGATACAGGCCTACATTTGGAAGCAATGGATTTTCTTGCTCCATGGTAGGTATAATTCTGCGATAGGAAATACTGTTAACACAGCCTGAAGAAAGTTTGGAAGGGTACTGAAACCTAAACCAGGGAAGACTTAGAAATACAGAATTTTCTCAACTGAAGACCTTAAAAAGTTTTTGCCTTGTTTTTGGTAGATAAGTAAAGATTGCACGAGCTATGGAAACAAAACTTTACAATGTGTGACCTAAGGTGGAAAGAGGTTCTCTGAAACTGATTGGAAAAAGGATATTAAGCAGGGATTAAAAGATATGAGATTTGAAGACGAGACAGAACAAAATATACAGAACACCACAACCGTAATCCTATCTCTGCCAGTATTATCATGTGGCCTTCACGAAGTTATTTAACCCCCACTTGGAGAAGCAGCTTTACTCTCTGTGGATTACATTTCTGGGTACCAATATAAGTTTTTAACTCAGCGTGAATTTGTGCAAAGTACACACAATGTATCTGGTATGTTGTTATACTGTCCCAGAGTTTCAACCAGTGTTATTTTGTGCACATTCTGACTGTTGGAACAATGCAAGAAAAAAGCAGTCCCAAAAGACTAAGATTTTAAATGCATATTTAGCACTACTAGATACACATACTATAAAAAACATCCCACAAGGATCAGCTTTTTTGAAATTCTAGTCACAGTTCACATTAAGCCAGCTTATTGTTTGCTATTTAATAAAGGAATTATTTGAACTCAGGAACTGTTTGTAAATTTAAATACTATTCCTTTACAGAAGCTTTTATAATTATTATTACAAGTGTTGGTCTTGACAAAGACTAAATTGCAGGTTTTTTTCCCCTCCTTCCGCTGGGAACAACGGAGAGTGCTACGGGAAAGGCGGACACAAGAGTTATTAGAAAAGCCTGCAACTGTGTCACTCCAGAATTGTTTTTATCTCTATTCTCCAAGCTGTGTCTTTTTAATGTAACATTAATTATATGCCTATACGATCATGACTGCATGACATGACATTTTCTTCCAAGAGAGAGACCACATAGCCCACTGAAGACACCTGTATAGCCTATCACTTGCTTATGAAAACCAGACTTTGTTTCCAATGCTGCCAGGTTAGTGAAAACAGGTACAGATTTAAGAAAAACAAATATTCATTCTCTTCACAGAAGAAGAAACACAAAATTTACCAAGTATCAGGAATACTGGAACAGATTTAGCTCCTTCTACAGCTTAAAAAAATAAATGTGATACAACCTCTGTAAAGATTTATAAGGGTCTTTCAAAACCAGTGGAAACCCATGACATAAATATTCATTTACGCAAAGTCTAGTAGACAAACTTTCCCCTCCCTATAACTATTAAAAGCTGAACAGGTTAATGCATTGCATCACGTGTTATGTGCATCTTTTTTTACTCTTTCAAGAACAAAAAGAAAAGCTGAAGGACAGATTCAAACAATTCCTGTGTAATTCACAAGCCTGGAAACATGAGCATGCATTGTCCATCCCTCATGAAGAACAGATTTCAACGCAACAATTCTGTAACATATTACAAGAAATATGATGAACTGAATTGCCTTTTATAAGCTATATCTTTATTTATGAATTTATGGATTCATATTTTATTACCTGAAAGTAAACCATAGCTCAGAAAGGTGACAGAAAAGAGAATAAGTCTAGGAGTAAAGGAAGAATCTGCAAAGGTGCTACTGGTTCATCAACACAGAATAAACTAGTAAATTATGTTACGTAAAAACAATCTCTGCAACTTCAGCTCACAACAAACTAAATACAGAATCCCAAGGGAGCCAGAGGGACCATCCTACTGAATTTGATATGAATCTTACGTTTTCCATGGTATTCTCTGAAGGGGAAACTGTTTTCAGTAACACTTACCATGTAACTTAGCATTTAGCAATAATGCCAGCTAATGGAAAACAGTGTAAAATATTTAAGCACACAGAAGTTAAAAACATTGTCTTTGTATTGAAAGCTTTTATATATTTTTACACCCATCCTTCATCAGAGAGGTGCAACACATGCATCAAATTACCATTAAAAAAGGAGTATGAAGTAAAAAACAGAACATACGACATGCTAGTATTTTGTTGTATCTAGTTGGGGTGGGGGCCGTATGTTTGCTTTTTTTAAGATCCAGTAATGGAATAACAAAGATACAAAGTTTAAATATAGCATCTTTGTTCAAAAATACTCACAACTGCTATCGTGATAACACAAAATGCAAATATGATGGCTGGCTGGCGGCAGGAGATGTAGTTTTCCCAAACCTGTAGTTTTCCCATAACTCGTTCAAATGTATGTTCTTAGTTCCACAGAGTTCACATAGGTAGCTCACCTCTTAAAATCAGAACAATAATATAATTTAATTATACTGTAAGTCTTATCATGAGGACAAGGTGCAACTTTATCTGGGGAGAAAAAAGCTTTTGAAAATGGTATTTAAGGTTCCTTGTGAAATACAGCCTTATTACGAAATCCTTTTTGTTCTCAAGATGTAGAACATTGTGCCAACTCAAATGTTCAGAATTATAGCCCACAATTCCATTCTGTTTGTAGTACAGACTTTCTGGCACATTCAATTTTTATTTTAATTATTTTATTCTGAGGAAGAGAGTGGTCAGATTTATTACCAAGGTGGACTCCAAAGGCAATATTATTACAGTTCTAACAGGTGAATAAACCAATACATTTCTTCAAACCATAAAGCAACTAACTGCACTCAGAGAAAATAGATTTGAAAAGCTGAAGCAGAAGAGTTCAGCGGGGAGTAACAGCCTCATTCTAAGAGCAAAAAGGCTGTATAATGTAGAAAGAAAACAGATTACTAGTTCTAAATGTCTGCTCAGGTTCTAGAACATACCAGTAACCTGAATTAGGTAAGATTATATTCTAGTCTTGATCCATCAAATAATTTTAGTACTCTTACCCTCAATTTTTTTAATCTTCATTTTCTCCCAGTAACATAGGAGTACAGCCTTAAATGGCTGGTCAAAAGGGTTGGTCAAAATTATAAGCGACAGCAAATATTCCTTGCTCAAGTTATTTAATAACTTGAGTGAAAAAGGAGGAGAAGGAGGATAAGCTGGTAAAAAAAAATCTATGTGGTTTTATGACATTCTTGTATGATTTAGTTGAAATAAGCGAAGATATCATCAGAAAAAACAGCGTGAGATCAATGTTTCATATGTTATGACATCTCAACATTTTATACATCACAAATTCAAAATACACTCTCAGAACCTCAAAAAAGGCAGATACAATGTAATTCTACACACAGAGCCACTTCTAGATTGGAATACAGCAGCAATTCAGCAGCACACATCAGGTTTTATGACAGGACATTAAAAATTACTGTTATTCATTTCAAATTGCTGTAGATAATTACAGAACTTAATTGCAGAGCTGGAAATACTCCAGATATGAAAGGTGCTAATACCTTTCATGTTACAGAAAGTGACGTGCTCTCTAATGATTCCAAGTATTATCCACAAGGCTTATCATACAGTACCTTCTAGCACTATGATACAGCACAAATTTATGGCCAGTTTGGAGAAAAGAGCAAGGCACCTTATAACAGTTATCATTACCAGCTAGATAATGAATTTACCTTAAGATGTTCCACTTAAGTGTATGGAACTTCTAAACACTTGTGTGGATAACGGAATTGCAGCCTGGACTATGTGGCTAGGTTACAATGCCGCTCTACCAAGAGAGGCATATATCAAGCAAATATAGCCTTAAACTGAGCAAGCAAAATGCCACTACAATAATGGAATTACATGCAACTTTTCTCATTTGTTTTTGGTTTGTTGTGGTTTGGTTTTTTAGTTGGTTATGGGGTTTTTGTTTGTTTGTTTTTTAATTAAATTAATCCCACAAATTTCCAAATCGCTCAGCATATTCATTAGACCCCATCAAAATATAGTATGAAACATAGTGTGAAAAGGACAGATATTGTAGATATTATAAAATATTAAGTCCAAGAATAAGATAATACCTCAGATTTGCTCTTTCAGTCCTAGCTGCACAACCCCAGCCAAGGTACTCAGCCTGGAAATATGCAACTTAAAATAGCCTTTATACCGCCTATCAGACAGGAAAACCATTTATGTCTATTTATCCTTTGGGGGGGGGGGGGGGGGGGGAGAAGAAAAAGAAAGAAAGAAACAAACAAAAAAATATTATAAGTACCAAAAGTCATGATTCTCCTGTGCTTCCTTCAAACTTGTCTCATAACTCTGAACCATATCATCCAAACAGTAACTTGCTGGTATCTTTCCCTAGTACAGTCTTTCTTTGGACACGTTCTTTGGAACTGTAATAGCAGTAAATGGCTACAAAGATATTCTGATGGTAAGAAAGCCACAACTGGTAAGAAAACCCAGAAAGAAACAACACACTAAAACCAAACAGTGACAGAAAAATACTTTCTGATTTCATGAGGTTTTGGAATTCAAACCAGTTGTTACATAAATAAGAAAAATTAAGCTTTATACTTAAAGGTAGTTAGTCTCCCACTGAGTTTTTCCAAGTAGCTATCAGATATATCAAATTTAAGCAAAGAAGTTTGCCTCCTTCAGCATTACTTTCAAACACCAAACAGAAGTTTGAGGCAGAACATTCTAACATTTAGAAGAACTGAAATGTAGACAGTACACAAAAATGCAAAAAATAATAGGTTGCAAACTCAAGCCCTTAAATTAGGAAACAACTGAGTTAATGAATATCCTGGCTCATTCAATGCAGAGAATGGCAGTTTGCTTAATGAGCAGCTCTTCAGCATTTTGGTTCATTGACGTTGAACCAAAATGACTCCTGCTTTATTTATTGCACACTATTTAAAACAGTATTCTGGCAGTAGTTAATTTTTCCACTTAATTTTTCTTTAGCACTTATCAGTATTCTGTCCCACAATTTCACGAGCATGGATTAGTATTGAATTCTCGTAATTTTCCCATGAGGTGAGGGTTTGGTATTTAATATGACACTATTCTTTGACTTCTCATCCCATTCATTATAACTTTTCAGGTAAGTTTTCAGAGAGAAAAGGCTTTCTAACTATCCAGCCAGGATTGATCATCAAAGGAGACATACTGTGAATAACGCACAGGTCTCAGTGAAAAAAAAAGTATGGGATTTTGTAATTAGAATAGTCCATGCTGCAGTCACACCAACACTCACCAGGGATGTTAGCAAGGCTGGAATTCTGACCGTAGCCTCACAGAGAAACCAAAGAACAATGGAAAACCATCACAGCAGGGAAGCTAGAACACCATTCAGAGAATTTCACAGATCTTTTACTTACACCATTTTTCTACTACCATCCATCTCAAAACTCATACTTATCTCCCAGTTCCAGTATGATCTCCATCTCATCCAATCCTTACTGCTTCCCATTCTATTGCTTATCCATATCAACAGCCCGATTCTGATCGCCATTGGATTTGTCATATGAGTCCTCAGCCTTCTTCCTAAACCTGTTTCCGTTCCCCTTTTCAGGGTTTTCTCCTTTCTTTCCTCCTCAGGCTCATTACCTGCCACCATTCTTGTACTATGTCTTTTTCCTTGTGGCTCTGATCACAATTTTCTCTTTTTAGCCTCTTTTTTAATGTCAGTATCCAGTCTTAACAGGAAAGACTGACAGCAGCAACTATAACTTTTTCTATTACGGAGCAGAAAAGCCACAGGTTATGCTGGTTAGAGTTTCCATAGTCTCCCCCACCGCACCAGAGGCTGAAAACTTTGTCTTTATCAAGATGGAATTATATTCTTATATACTAGTGAATTCATTTTGGAAATCACTGTGGAAACAATTGTATCAGAAATAGTGTGGCCAGCAGGACTAGGGAAAGGATCATCCCCCTGTACTCAGCACTGGTGAGGCTGAAATGTAGTTACACGCCAGTGATGTCAAAGTTCTCTCAGCAACTTTTAAGGAAAACAAACATGTTACTAGAACTTCACACCCCGATACATGTAATTTTTTTTATTAAAATCAATGAATGTTATGTATGTGGATCTAAGGGCAGATCTAAGCTCTTTATAGTTCAAAAAGCTGGTGTTAATCAAAGAGCATGCAAATAGATGCCAGAATTAGATGCAACATAAGCACTCTTTGCAGGAAGCACACATTTTAACAATATTAGTAACAGTTAGATTATGCCTTACTTCATTAGCGTTGCTCCAGATTATTTAACACTTCTCTGACCAACAACTCAGCCAATCTTCTGTTAGGATTCTTATACAGATGGTAAATCCACAGTACCCAGTCATACTGTTATGAACTCCATAATTTTTTTTTTTTTTTAATAGAAAGTGACTGGAACAAATCATGATTTTATTTTCTTTTGCTCTATCACCATACAATTGAAATACTGACTTATGCAAGACATCAGGTAGAGATGGAAGACCAATGTGAGGATTTCAGTTCTAAAACAGGGAAACTCATCTCTGACAAAGCAGGAAACAGTCTAGTCAGCAGAGTAACTCTTCAAACATCTATCTATAAAAATAGAATGATCAACTATATTTCCAATCCAACTATTAATAATGCTGTTAGAATGATTTTTGTTCCAAAAAGCCCGTTTTCACACTTTTTGAAATTTCAAATAGTGGTCTCATAATGTATTCTCTATTAAATGGCATAATGTTTTACTACTATGCATGCCTCTGCTTGATATGCAACTCATTTAGCATTGCATACAGATTTCTATGGAGTGGCTGAATTTACTGCTATGTTCTTTTTTTTACATTTTTTGAAAAACAATGTATGTTTCACATGCTTATTATTGATACTTAAGTCTGATTTATCTGATCAAATCAGCTTGAGGCTGGATGCGGACGGAGAAGAAAAAAAAAACAAACAAGAATCATGAGGTGCAACTGCAATTTCTCTATGCTGCTTAGACAAGGCCTCCCAGGACAACTCAAGCCCATGTATTGGATGATACACAGCATTCATATTCATACATCCAGTCACATCTTCCCTGTAAAGCTTCAAAAAAGAGAGACTGTTTTGAAAAAAGACGTTGTGTGTCCTGTCTGGCCAATAGAAATGGAATCATGTTGAACAGGTAGAACCATAGCTTTAAAAATAGAAGAAATAAAATGTACAATAAAATCTCATGTACACTTCTATCTACCACTTAAAACTCACTGAATAGTAACAGTGATCTCCAAAAGGCCAAAGTAGGAAAAAAAACAGCTCTGAGATTGAATCTGCTACTCCTTTATGTTGAAATAAATGGTCAATATCTTAGCTTCACTGACATGAGTAGAAAAGCTCCTACCGACCTATGCAGAGCATGGATTTTAACCAATGAGTCCAATAGTGCGTTAGGTCCCATTTGTCTTTAAGAACTTCACTGAAAGGATTATCAAAAACAATTAAAAGTAGCCTCACTACAAGCACGTTAAAGATGAAGCATGGATGTATCTGACATGTCTGCAAAGCTAGATAAAGCCTAGTGTTGTAGGAACTAAAACCAGCAGAAGTGAACAATAATATCACAGAGATAAGAGCATAATTTGAGTATCAACACTTTCAGGGAAGAAGCAATTTAAAAAAAAAAATACTTAATTGCCTATAAAACAGCTTTGTGAATCCTTACATCAGAGTTCTGAAAAAAAGAAAAAAAAAAGAGAAAAATAGCTTTTACTCTGCACAGACAAGAGCAGTTTAGATAGGAAACTAGCTATTAATAAAAATTAAAAAAAAATGTAAAAAAAAGTGTATTGACATTTTCTTAGCTATCTGAATACTGCTCTGGATAATATTTCAGAGAACTAACTCATGCTATGCTCTTTATCATAGAAAACACCAAGTTCTGAGAAACTAAAACATATCCCACTCCTTTTATCTGTCATTGTTTTTTGTTTAAATGACAACATGTCAGTTATTTATAGCAAAGTATATATTCTTTTCAGGGTGCTGCTTATTAAAGTATGCCTAGCTGAGTGCTGGCACAAAAAGGGGCTAAGAATTACATCAACTGAATTAAAGTTTGCAATTTATTCAAAACAATGTACTGTACAGCTTTCTCAGACTTGTCCCCTGCAAAATTAGTTGTGAGTTGCTTTCATATTTTGGTAACTTGGTTGTTTTGTTTTGGCTAGTTTGTTTTGTTGGGTTTGGGGCTTTTTTGTTCTTGGTGTTTTGTTTTGGTTGGTTGGGGGAGTTTGTGGGTTTTTAAAATAAATTAGTCACCTTCATCATCCTGAAAACAGTATCATGATCTCCTCACTACTTGAAAACATAACTTTTGTGTAAAACACATTATTGTGGGATTTCGTGTAAGAATCAAAATATTATTAATTGCCTCAATAGAATGTGCATTTACTTGCATGATCTCAGTGGAAACAGGCTGAACATTTAACAACTGAAGACAAAATTAAATTCTAACTTTCAACTGAGCCAACAAGCGTATCGTAACACATCGTAACTGTAAATAACATATCTTAGACAATCCATCACAAATATACTATCAGATTCAGCAAGCTGCAGTTAAGGTGATTTCTATAGACGACTGCATGCGTTCACTAAGAAATGCAGTGCAAGGTCACTGAATGCTGGCAACAATTTAGTAGAACATAAAAAATATTTACAGATTATGTGTTCTAAAAGGGAAAAGGATTTCATTATGCCATACTACCACACTTTTATAAATACTTCTATCACTTCAATTAGGACTATTTCTTTTCATGAGAGGTTATGCTCCAAGCCAGTGTTGCTACAGTAGCTAAATTTACCATAGAAAAGATTTCTACCTTAGTACTTAAAAGCACTTTTATACATTCAGAGTGCTAACTGGTTAAGAATGTAAGAACATTCCTACAAACTGCAGTTGCTTACTTAAGTACTCCTGTTTTTACTTGTTCTCTATGAGCATGCCCAAATGAAGATATTATAGATAACTAAAGGCTGCAACTATATCATTTACCTACACCAATTTATTCAAGGTTTCATCATCATGCTGCTTTGAAGCTGAAAATGAAAGAGTTTACATTTAATGAAGACCATCTGAAGTGTCCCCATTGCAGCTGCAGGCTCTGTAGAAATTGTCGTGCAGGAGGCAATATGCTGTATTGTAATGCAGATTTGCTTAAGAGTGCATCTGCAGCAACAAGATCATTTCCCATGGTCTTCACTGTATTTCTTCTATTATTCATAGAACACAATGTAAATGAAGCTATAAATTTTACCACATTCTAAATGTAGGATGAAGATAATGGAAATTGTGAATTATGAATGAATCACCGTTATTGTGATTCCTCAAGGACTCTGATGTAGATGATTACATGCATGCAAAGACACTGTAGCTAAACTTCTTTATATTGATCTTGAAAAATGATTCTAAGAATATTACAATATACAGAATTCATAGGTTTGTTTTTCATGACAATGCCAAATATAACTTACCATCAAAGGCAATTACATATCAATACTACCTAGGGGCAGGCAAGCATACTTGTATTTGGAATTGCTGAATTGGGGAGAGAAAGATAATAGCTTGCAAAAATGTGTTTCCCAGCTACCCACATGTGTTCTTTCACATTTAAATAAGCCACAGGCAAACTTTGTTGCATATTCTGTAGTGAGTACATTCAAATTCCAAGTAATAAGCAGCAAGATAGGGGCTTTTCTTCTTTTTTGTAGGATGGCTGAAAGAAAATAGTTTCTTTAAATGATAGAAGTACTCTTCTACAAATCGCACAATCAAAAAACCCTACAAGTATGAACCTGTCTTTGCCAGTTTTATCATGATAGCAAGAGACACTAATTATTATTCTTACCCATTAAGAATAATACTCGTAGTGATATGATCAAAGCCAGGAATGGTTCAGGTTTGATAGTGTTTAGAAATTAGTAAAATTATTCACTAAAATTGCTCTAGCTGTAATCACCATCAGCAAAACACTTATTAAACCTTGGGGCAAGTCTAAATCCCACAAGATATAGAGAATAGCAAATGTACATTAAAATGAATTGGATCCTGAAATGCTTACCCACCCTGAAAGCTCTGGAACTTTGTTCGTTTCCCATAACCACCTTTGCTGTTTGTAGCTACAGAGTAATTGACTGGCTCTGCCACTGCTTTAAGGGGACTTGTTGACTTGAATACTCATACAGGAAAAGGATGAGAAAGACATCTCTTCATTTATTATTGCATACACCTATGGTGTGTACCAATCATATCTGCACGGTTTTGTGCATTTTTGGGTCACAGATTTTAGTTGTCAGGCAATATAGGCATCTCACACATTCCTAGATTCATTAGTTGGGCATCACGAGCAGGGCCCCCAAGTCCCTGCCCATTTTTTCCACCTTAGAATCCATACCAAAAAAGTCAACTCTGAAGTAGTGAAAGAGCGATAATAATGAATTTACACATCCTCTTTATATTCAATGAAGTCTCTTTAAGTTTGTGCCAAGGCATATGGTGTCAACACAAAAAAAAGTCTTTGACATATTATTACTCACCTATAGGAAAAAAACCTAAGATATGAAATAATGAGGGCTCTTAACCTGAGTTCATTTCAAAGGACTGAAAAAAACCCAAACCAACCAACAAAACCACCATAAAACCAGAATAAACAACTAGCAGTACTCAATTACTCGATTATTTCTAACCAACCTGAAAATATTGTAATGGACAAGAGAGAAAAACTTGGTAGTGACCTAGTGAATAGACTCAGAATATGTTTTTGGCAAAAACATTCTGCATTTCCATACAGAACAGCATCTACCTATTGTAATTAGTTCTTTGAGGATACAAGCAGATTTTTATAATTTCTGTGATTCCTAACCTATATTGTTTGTTCATTAGAACACCATATTACTTGTGTGTTTATGCTCCTGTAGAAACTTTGTTCCACTTTAAACCAATACGATGTTCATTACCTTAGTACATTAAAAAAACCCAAACCTATGTTAACACACTTACGATAACACAAGTTACTACAAAAGTCTAAAAAAATTAAAACAAGCAGAATTTCAGGATGAGTTATTACAGGATTCCTGTTGTGGCATGAAAGACTTCAGTATGTAGCGTATGTTTGTTAGTATAGCACCATTAAACTGAAAAATAGAAGTGATTAAATAGATTTAAGAGCCTTATATATAACAACACAGAACCACAAGTTACTACTCTGCTGCAGGATCTCACTCAAAGATATCATAAAATGCACCCAGCCAGCTGTGATATTCAGAATCCACAGGCTTTCACTGTAATAGATTTATCTGCTTAAAAAAAAGCGCCACCCCCCCCCCCCAAGTTCAAGATTCATCAGCTCTAAACTGCCCTGTTCCCCTTGGTATGTAGAATTTGTAAAGCATGTCAGCTACAAATCTAAATCCATTCAAAATAATCCACATAGTTAGTGTTCATGACAAAGTACTATGCAAAAACTGCTCCACCACAAGGGCAATTTATGTATTATTCTCATTTCACAGGTGGCAAAACTGAGAGCTGAGTGAAGCTACTGATTCAAGATAACAACAAAACAATATCTTAAGTGACTAAGAAATCACAGGTTCTCGGGCTCCCAATATTATCGTCACTCTGATGTAGTCTTTTTAAAAAAAAAAAAACATATTAAGATGAGGATTCATTTTGCCTACTTTTGTATAAACAAGAATATCCTAAATACATGAGAGCAAACAATCATATAAACAAACATCACATTATAATGCATTATTCATAAGGTTTAAATATACATCTAATTTACTAAGAATTAATCAGTTAAAATGTATGAATCTTGCACAATTAATTATAAAACATGTAATATGAACTTGTAGAATTAAATATAAACCTAGGTTTTGATTGACCAGCTAACTTGATTATTAATGATTTCTGATATTTGGAGAGATAGATTTGTAATATAGACTTTGTTTGCATTTATTAAATTAATATTTGCGTAATTCATATTACTTCATGTTTGAAAGTTACATTTTTATTTATAGAGAAAGTCAGTTTCACTATTCTTGTGCACTGCAGTTTTGGAAATCCTCAGTAGTATTAAGTGTAATTATCTATTTTTGCTTCTCTTAAAAATACCTACTTTTGACCAGAGTTGCTCTACGATTGTAACAACCTGCAATATGCAACATGCAACTCCTCGTCCCCAGCTTCTGACAACGTTCTGTGAGGTCAGACATTAAGGCCTGATTCTCGATGTACTGGGACAGAAGAATATGCACACAGCATGAAGAGTTGGTATCATCAAATCCTCCCCAGAGAATTCAGAAGTCTGCTCACTCCTGTGGACATCTATCCAATTCTGCGAACCATTTGTAGGCCTTAGCTGCTGCTGTTGGCACACATGCATCTTCTACAAAGCCCTGCACTCAACTCCCTCCCTACTCTGATAGGTCTTCAGAGGGCATGGGTGAGGGTGCCACACCGTCTGTCAAGGCTAAGACACAGAAGTGAGTCATTAAGGAGGGTTGCGCTGCCAGCATCAACAAGCTCAGCACCGCAGCGCTGGCTTCACGTGAGCTTCGCTCTACTGGAAAGCCATGTCCTTTCCCAATAAATGTAGCCATTTTGGTAGCCCTTCTGTACAAGATTCCAACAACCCATATGGTTTGGAAGCCTAGTATACCAGAGAAAATTAAATGACGGCTTCTAAGCATCTTTAATACCATTTAATCGATCGAAAGGGAACTTCCTAAGTAGCAAAATAAAAGAAGCAGCAAGTCCTCATTATTTCCTCCCCATGGCATTGATTACAGTTATAGAGGAAATGACTACATAGAACATGGATTATGTATCACTGTATAAACTTGTCCTTTGATCTGGTATAGTTGTACATACATTAGCTTTCACAAGGAACACTTTTAAAAATGTTTGTTTACTTGCATGGGCTCTTCTGAAGTTAAACTAGGATGAACAGGCAATTAAAGTTCAAGAAGCATCAGATATAATTAAAAACATTGCCAAGTAGTTCTGTACGTGGTTAAGTGATTCTCACCATATGAACTTTACAACCGTTGTGCGGAATGAAGAGAGACTAGTTCTCTCTTCAAAAGAAACATTGGATTTCCTGTGTCTCTATCAAACAGTATTTTGTTATTCTAGAACTGACTGTCCTGATGGCACAGTTGCTTTTTGTTTCCATTCCCATCACTAGGTATGGCAGGATTTAGAGAAATGCTTAACCTTGTTTGAAAAAAGAATCTGACATTTTAATGAAGTCTAAGCTGTACTCATGTTACTCAAAAATCAGAATCCTAGCACCAAACAGTGAACTCAGTTTTCAGTCTGAAGTGACAGTCAACTCAACCACCAGATAGACCAAATCCTCAAATACAGACACTCTTCAGCTCTGGCAAAAATCTTGTTTTCCTCCCAGTTTTGCTACTCATGCTGTTCCATGCAACTGATCAATAGCAAGCTTCAACACATAAACCAGGTTTCAATTAAAGGCTCACGGGTGTACAGAAGTGTCTCCAGATTTAAACACAAACAAACAAAAAGTCAACCCACAGGCAAATACTCAGCCTGGTTCTTGGCAAGGAATGCAGAAACTTTTGGAATCTAGTCTCTTAAGAAAACAGAAGGTTAAATAAAATTCTTTAACTGTGTCAATTGCCGTCCACTCAGTCAGATAACATGTATTTGTTTTGTTTTGTTGGTTTGGGGTTTTTTTAAAGAAATCACATCATCAACAGATGTAAATATGAAGCTACTTGCTACCGCTCTTGGAAATTTTCCATCCAAGCTTCAATTTATCAAGACAGAAAAAAATTTCAAAGAATTAAACCAGGGATATTTATTTGAATCTGAAGTGCAATTGCCAAAAATCGTTCCTCGGATACCATCCAGATTGATGATTTTTTATATACCAGTTGTGTTTAAGTCAGATAAATTAAATGCCAAAAAATTAAATCCAATAGAGAGAGTTACACAGCCCTCATCAGTTAAGCAGTCACAACGACTTTACACACCGGGTAAAGTTCTAGACATCCAGTAATGATAATTTTTGGTTATTGCACCTACAAGAGTGCAGCTTCCAAAGGAGTCTGAAGCTACGATTTGATTATTCCATACTACAGAAAACTTAAATACCTCTCCTGGGGAAACCCTCCAGAAGATAATGCTCTCCAGAAGCCTATGTGTTAGGCATTACCCTCTCTAGTGGCTTAGGAGGAAGGCAAATGACAAAACCTCGACGATACGTCAAAGATCATGTGACACACTGATGACTACACTAGCAGCAGAGCATGGGAGTCCTGCCTCCCTCCTGCTTAAACACTACTTTCCATCTGTTGAACTTAAGAGAGTGAAATTAAAGAAGGTGGCACATGCCTCCAATGGTGCTTCAAAACTAGGCCTCTGCTCCAGCAGTAGTCTGTTTTATGAATGCAACTATGTATTTACAAATAACGAGTCACAAATGATGATTAAGAGCTTTGTTTTGCTGAGGCAGATGTCCATTTGCACCAAAATAAGTCTCTAAAGGAGATTTATTTTTACTAGAATTAAAAAGAAAAACAAACCCAAAACCACAAACCCAAACATGCAGTACTATCACAGGGCTGCTGTTACTAAGACTTCATTTTATAGTTCTCTCAAGTTTAAATTACAACACGTACTGCTGTAAAGATGCTGTTCTATTACTGCCATTTTCACAGTGTGTTCCTTTGTTTTACATTTTTCTCCATTTGTCCATAGAAATCCATTTTGCAAAACATATTGGCAGTCTTCTAAAGTGTGATTTATAGTACCATTTAAGCACTTATCACTTGCTATTCGTTCTTCCAGCTACATTATTCTTTTGGGCTACAAAATACTAAGTACCTCAGCAAAGCAAACTTTTTTTTATTATTTTTCAGACAAAATGCAATATTTTTACTGGCCTGTTTATTAATCATAAAGCAAAATAAATTTACTAACGATTTAGATGTCAAAATCTCTTGTTATTCATCAGCATTATGAAGCCTTAGGCCTTAATATTGGAAAAAAACCAACCCAAACAACCAGCCACTTCTGTAATTTTAAACATGAAAGTAGCCTCAGTTTTCTCTAAGGACTTACAGAACTGTAAACTAATTAGGCTCCCCACTCCCCCACCCCCCCGATAATGAGAAGTGATAGCTATTACTACATCAACTAGTACATCTAGAAAAAGCAGACAGGTTTTTGGAAACAACTCTTCCCTAGGTGCCAAAGCTCTGTATTCCAGAGAGCAGTTTTGCTTTTTCTACCTATACCAGATAGCCTGATTAATAATATTCTTTACCTTTTAAAGCCCTTCCTCATTTTTATGCATAGACCATAGCAGCTGAAAGAAGCCAACAATTACCTTTCTACAACATAAACAACCAGATTAATTCTCTAATGATGCTAACTAGCAAAGTGACAAGCAGACTGCACACCCCCAGCATAACAACCTCTCTAAAATACAAGCAGACAGTGCTTTGAAAATAATTATTACACATACTAAACTCTGCAGTCAATATTAAAAGGCTTGCAGAGTGCAGAACATAGGTTCTTCCCAGTACTTCCAAGCCTACTGCCATCTAGAAAAATAAGACACCAACTCAGCAAGATTCACTGTGCGTATTAAAAACTTTTCTTCTGTTCAATCACACAACATTATACAGAACCCTCTGCAAATACAGCCTATGACCTGCTCTGTGAAACACAGGACCTGAAGAGCAAACAGGTAAAAAGCAAGCGGAAGCTTCCCGATTAGGACCTGCACATTGGAATTAGAGATGGCATGAGGCTTCTGTTGGAATTAAGCTGGTTAATTCACATAATTGAGCATAATAGTCTGCCATCATTTCAGACAAACATTGATGACACATCAGAAGACAATTCCAACTGTACTGGCAAGAAAATCAGTTTGGCTTACGGGAAAAGAAACTACTTATGAAAAATGTGAGATTACAGATCTTTCTCTCTCTCCTTCTAACTTTTTTTTTTTTGATCTGTCATGCAGGTATTAAGTTCTATAAGCAAACACATTTCCAAAATTATTTGAGGTTGCTGAGTCACAACACACTAAACTAGTACATTCTTTAACAATTGTCTACTTAGAAACAAGGAAATGAATGGGTTAGGGACACCATCAATGATTAACTGTTAACATAAATGTTACACTAACCAAGCATAAGTAAATGTACATATCACAAAAAACAACTTCAAAGCTATAAAACAGAATTTTAAAAGCCTTTTTTTATAGCAAATAAAATACTACTTTTTATATAAGTAGCAAATCAAAATATGCGGATCAACAAGCACTAATAACGGTCACCAGCCCACACTGACTTTTTTAATAATTTAAAATTATTAAATTTAATAACTCTACAGGGTGTGTGGAGTGGGGGAGGCAGTTACTGAAACCTACTATCAAATAAGCACATGATCTGTTTTGTACCAGGAACCAACAGCCACTCAGTAAAATCAGTAGTCACTAACCCCTTTCTTCTGGGCATAGAATACAAGATGATCATGACAACTTTTAAATATCTTAAATTGCAATACCTTTTCATCAAATGCAAATTGAGTTTTCAAAGATATCGAAGGCTAAAAGGTTTGCACAAAAAGTGTCAAGACAGTTAAAAAAATATAAATACAGAAGCAAAAAGAAGTGACAGGTAGAAGAAAACTTCTTTGACACAGCAAGTATTTTTAACAGCATGTAATAGAAGCCAGTTCTGAGATCCTTCTTTTCTCCTCCTCTGTGGTAGCCTCCAAAGCTCTTGATTTTCAAGCCAAATAAAACATCAGTCCAGCACTCAACCAGAGAATAAATACAAAAACCGGGAAGGCGAAAGTCTAAGTGTACAGAATACATTTTTAAAATTTATTTATTTTAAATTAGTTTCATCTTGATAATGCCATCAAGGTAAGTGTCCCAGAAAACAAATGTTCACTCTATAGAGCTCTGAAGCAAAGCAGAAAGCTAGCATAACATAAATTGTCTGATAAATTTTTCATGTTGATGGACAGAAGATGAGCAACTGGGATTACTGGGAAATAACCAGCTATCTTAAGAGTTTGTTTCTGACACAGTCCAGCATTTGGACCTCCCAGTCTAAAAGGATGAAAAGACTGTAGAAGATGGAAAGTTTTTACTCCCTGTCTTATATAGTTGAAAAAAACACCTGGCTGCGAAAGGACTCAGCATATGTAGGCAGTGTAACAGGTGAGAAAAAGTGCAATTATGTGTGTATTAAAGTATGTACAACAAAAGCACATGAAAGAAAAGGTCCCATATTCTCACATATTTTAAACTCCACATCAAAACTCAAATATTTGAAGTAATCATATACAATTCAAGTACCAAGGCTTTTTTATATTTTTTGTTTACTAAAATTGAATTTGGAAGTAGAATACTGACAGGAGATGATGCAGCAGACTAGATCCAAGGAGGAGGTTTTAAGTATTCCTTCTAAAAGGATTCATTGTTCTGACATGAAATATTTGGTGTTTTTTTATTAAAACACTGGGAAAATTAATAAACTAAACTTTGCTATTTTCTGCACAATTATTTTGTAACTTACTAAAAAAACCCCACGGGCCTCTGTAGATCCACTCTCGTACTTTATAAGCTTCACCACTGTTTCTTTGTTATCCTGGTGATTTGATGAATTTGCTTGTTTAAATCAATATGAAGTATCCAAGTAAAAGTAAGTGCACGTTATTAGTTTAATTTCAGTGATACTAACTTCACTTTGGTTGCGTGTTTCTGATTTTACACGGTGAACATAAGACATTAGCATCAGATACTGTGTCCCTTTTTTCCAATAAGCAGTTCAAGTCTAGTTACATGAAGACACAAATGGTTATTAAAAGTCCAATCCAAACCCTGATCTGTTCGCCTTTATTAGCTTTTGCTTCTCACATGTCATAACAGAATCCACTTTGAATTTTAACTACAGATAATATTTGCACTTACAGTGAGGGAACCTATAACCCATACTGTTCTCGTCAACGGCTATCTGCTACATGATACTAGTAGTATACACACTTTAACTGAGTTTATAGACAGGAAGCTTTGTTCCTTCAAATACTGCTTAAATTTTAGAACTTGTGATTTCTGGAGCTTATTCATATTCTATTCTTTTCTGTTTGTCAAACTGAAAGCTGAGAAAGACAGGAAGTATGCACGCAGAAAGAAGCATCACACCTGGAAAATGATATGCTAAAGCTATTAAAAACCTCAAAACACTGGAGTTAGAGAACATGGAGAACATGATTAAAATTTAGATGTGGCTACCTTCTCTGCAAGGAATTCTTTCTTTGGGAAAGATCCACTTCTACACACCAGAGGTGGACCCCTCTGGAAAGAAACGCTGGACCCCTCTTTCTTCTTTATACTACTTTAACAAACCTTGTTCCTCTGACTTTAGCAAAGGCAGCTTAACAGTGGGAAGCCTGTGCAGAGCCACTGCCCCACATGACATGGGACTAATAATGAGTTAATATATCATTTAGGTCACATCCTACACAATCAGGATTACAGCACCAAAACTCGCACGCTGTTCTTTAGTAACGCACCAGATCTTTTCCCCATTTCCCCAGTCATAACTTACATGCCAACTTCTTGCTTAATGACTACCATCTCTGGATTGTTAGTCCTTATTTGATCGGATTCATTTCTGACCCTGACTCTACTGTTGGCTTTCCTGGAAATTGCCCCAGTCTGTTTTTATGAGAAACAGAGGGTACGAATACGCTTATGATGAGGAAACTTCTCTAGAGAAAACTTATATAAGAAATACTTACGTGCCTTTTTTATCTTGTATATATGTCAAATAGCAATATCTCTGAAGATGCTCTAGCTTGGCAATAATTGCCGAATGACTGAGTGACTGCTAGAGAACTTCTGGAACCTTGTAAAAAACTTACGATTGTTGCTTTGGAAACAAACAGCTTCCTTTACAAGGTTTACAATTTTCTCTATCCTATTGCACACTATGCAAAGTAGCTACAAGCCTATGCTATCACACCATCCAATGTATTCTTTGTGAAAAAAAGATTTTCTACTTCTCCTGGTTTTAAACCAAGTCTCAGCAAATGTATTCTAATATCTGGCTCAACATACTTTTTTGCAATGTTACTCATTGCTGACAAATTACTTAACTGGGAGGATTAGAAAAACACTTCATCTCCATATTCCAGTTTTCCTGTTCTTGAGAAGGGTTGTCAGGTTCAGAAATAACTATGGGGAGTCCTCTGTTAAAATGCTAGCAGTGATAATGCACATTAATTTTCACCACTGTCTCTTGAAGATCTTCATGCTGAGAAGGGAATCATAGTTTACATATTGATGAGAACAGCATAAAGATACTTCCCTGTAGTTTCACATAGGCAGTACACAAGAATAGGACTGCAGGGTTCCAAAACTCTCACCTGAAGTTTCTGTACAAAGAGGACACATTTATAACCCCCTACTGCTATACAAAGAAGAAGAAAGTAATCTGTTCTCCATGCCCGTAGTGAACAGGGCTAGTAATGGTTTTAAATTACAATGAGAAAGCTTCAGCTTAAACATAAACAAAAGCCCTTCTATTAGTAGAGACTCAAAGGGATTGCTTGGGGAGACTGCAGAGTCTCTATAATTTCAAAATCTTTAACAGTAGCTTAGACAAACATCTGTCCTAAATCTTGAGCTTGGTGAGGTTTGAACTGTCCGGTACACTAAGCATTGTCAAGGTTCCAAACAAACTCTCCAAGATGATGAGCTCTCCAACAACTTACATGTGCAATGCTATTCAAGCAACATTAAGAGCTATGTAGCAGCAGGTATGATATCAAAATCCACATTTCATTCCACTCTCTTTCCTAAGAAGTGAGAAATAAAATAGTGCTGTGTTTGACTAGAACCAGGCAGAAGAAAGTAATCCATCATTACTGTAATTTCCAAAATTGTACCTACGAACTCCGTAAACTGAAGAATACTTTGGTCTCAGTTTACAAAACCTGAGTTCAACCTACAACAGTATAATTGTTATGATCTGACCGTTATATTGAATACTCAACAAATATACACACCGGGTAAGAGAAAGAAATAAGATGAACTCACTGATCTTTAGCTTAAATTAATATGGGGAAAAAGACAGATTTCTTCTTTACACATGCTTCTGACCTCCTGTCTTCTACTTTATGCTCTCTAGCTGACCACACCAATTGTTTAGACAGACACACAGCGCAAGAGGAGTTTGGGACAGCAGAAAGTAAACTCTTGGGTGGAATGTTGGCTTGTATTCTTACTCTTTCAAGTAACACAGGAGTTTCTTTAGGTAAGAAACATGTGAGAGAAGTTCAATTAAAAGATGTGTTTTCCAGCTATTCTTAGCACTTTCTGAACCTTGTCCAAGTCATCAACATGCTTTTTAAAGTTTTAACATCGGAACTGGACACCAGCATCCCTGTTTTGGTTTCAGTAATGCCATCTAGAATGGTAATATTAGCTAGGTACTTGTTTTCAGTACACCTCTGCTTACACATTCAAGAGTATCTTATTCACTTCCTTAACGTGCTGTTTTATTCATGGTTTAAGACCATTTAAAACTGAACTTCTGGCCCCTCACATTCCCTCCCTTTCTACTCACACCGGCACTGGCATTTTTGATATCAGTAACATAATAGGACCGAAAACCTATTTTCCTGGGAAGCTGGGAAAGGCACAGCTAGAGAATGACAGAACATTTTAGGCACAAGTGCAGCCTTCGCCTGGTTTATGTTAGTCCTGACAGTGCACCTTTCACAACAGGATACTGGTTTATTCCATTGCCAATAATATCACAGTCTGCTAAAGTATTTAAATATTAAAAAAGCAAAAGTATTACTTGAACTTACTTATTTTAACACATGCACATACACCAAATATTTTAAAATATTTTTAACTTATTACATGATCTTTGAGAGAAAAAAGTCATTTTACTTGATTTTGCATTATCATTACAGTCAAATTCTACCACCATGCTGCTTTTACCTAAACTTTCTGAGCAAAGGGTCATGGCAACCTGATAAATGATAAATCTGTCTTAGCTAGTAAACAGTATAGAAAGTCACTCACAGGGTGCAAGGAAGGTGGACATCCAAGACTGTTCAAAGAGACTTCATGAAGACTTACTAACATGGGTATGTCCTGTGGTTGCATTCGGCCACTCAGTTTTGCTCGGGGTAGGCTTCATTTGGAAAGACGCACAGGGACATCTTTTAGCATTACGTTTGGTCCTCAGCAAGCAGTAAAGACTGGAGTGGAGTTCATTGAGACAGCTGACAATCTTTCAGGAAACTTTTCATTCACCTTTCTACTCACCACAAAAGCAACACCCAAAGAAAGAGAACAAGCCTAGTATTTCAGTTTTAAATTTGTGTGCCTCTTTTTATGAGCTCCACTGAGGTTCGTGTTCTGTTGCCGAGATCATATCTGAAATCCCTACAGATCTTCAGACTTATTTAAATTATTTGACACATCCCTTTAAATGTGTCTCTCATTCCACTTCAGCTCATTATTTAATTACTCATACACATACGTGCGCAACTAACTGAACATGCCTATTACTTAACAGCCTAGAATTTAAGCTTCTAAAATAATCCTACTGTTACATTCTAATAATAAGAACACAGGGAAGAGCAGTAAAGTCAGTAACATACATCAGCAAATGCTTCTTAAGGTAATCCACTGTAAACATAAAACCATACGGAACTGCACTTCTGTAGGATAGTTCATAGACAGCATGAAGATTTGGAAAAAATATTAACTTGTTCACCATTATAAATGTATGAACTATCAAAGATCAGAAGTTGTATATGTTTAGAGTACAGTGCTACTTTTTCATCCTTTCCACTTTGGAATTTAGGAAGTTGAGAAGGATTGGTCAAAAAAATATCCACAAAGACACCTTCGTTATTAGAACAAATCCTTCATGACAGAGTTTCCAGACACAGGATAGCATCCTGGTCACTTCTATTGAAATTGTACTTTGTCATCAATTTAAAATGGAGAAACACTTCTGTTCCATCATCACTGCAGATACCAACAGTTTAAATAAATTACTACAGTTCACCACTGCATTGTATCCTTTTGGAAAAGTTGCCATCATTCTTAGTATACAAAGCACAAGTTGTTGTAAGATTAGTTCTGTCTTAGTTGTTACACAATACTTGAAATGGCCTTCTTCCTAAAATGGGCTTTTTCCCCAGCTATGGTCTAGATGCAGCTCTCATTCTGCATTTAAGCAGGGTTTCAGGTGAATTAAAAAGGACAGATATGGCAGCCCTAAAGTAATATATGAAAGTCTTATTGTATTAGTCATTTTTCCTGTCATTTTGTATTAGTGTCATATTAGTCTAATGCAATACTAACATGATACTGAAATGGTAGCATATCACAGATTACTCAGTGTGTCAAGCTCGAGTCTGATCATATTACTTTGCTGTGTGTATTCCAGTGATGAAACCTTTACCTTCCAACCCTTTAAACTATGCAGACCTACCAGAAAACACGAGGCACAGACTGCAAGAGTCCAAGACTTGCATATTAGATATTAACATCTCTTGTGCCAAATGAAAGAACCCAACTGTAGCACAGCAGACAATACCCGTTCACTCTAGGAATTCGTTAATACAAGTAAGGTATTCCTTTTCACTTTAAGGTGCTTTTGAGTCTCTTCATGCAAACTGAAAAACTCCTACCATCAAACTAACAGCATTTGGAAGTGTTCGAATGATAGGGGAAATCCAAGTAGAAAAAGAAAAGCATTGGATATACCCTTTAAGTCGTCTTTGCATTTGACCAGGAACTATTAAATTAGGTAATTAAAAAAAAAGCATCAAACAGGAAGTCAACTACATAAAACTGAGGGCAAGGAGGTGTGGCTGGGCTTGCCTGGCTGCACCCCAGAGAACCCAGCTGAAATGCAAGGAGTAATTCCTGGCCTGGAGAGTCATCATACTTAGGTAGTAGCATGTAAAAAAAACCAAACAGAAAATAAAAACCACATCCAATGAATCCGTATTACTGTTCTCCTTGGTGATAACTTAAAATACTTGTTTGTTGAACCGGTATTTGAATGTTTCCAGTCTAGGCACAGGTAGGACTGTGGATGAAGACAACAGCTATTACAAAGTGTGACATTTCCTCTTCAGATGAAGTAGTATTTTAAATAAATATTTAAATAATTGTAAGCAAAATATTTAAATAAATTGTTCATTGGAAACAAACACTTACAGAACCAAAAAAACCAAACCAAAGCCACATAAGGCCTTAGTAAGGCCTTATGCTTGACAGACATTTACAGAGGAACAAGAAACATTCAGCATTTGAAAAGTTCCCACATGAAAACAGATGTTGCTAAGAATGAGAAACAGTTTGACAAAAATGATATACAATTACCTAGGTGACCACATTAACTACTTTGATTTATTCTAAAGCTATTGTTAACTAAGGAAGGATTCAGAAAAAACAACTTTTCTTGGTCTTTGCCTACTACGTCGATTACCCTGTATTGCTTTCACAATAATTAACTATGCATTACATTTCAGTGAAGTTACACAGCTTCTTTGGCTCATTAAGTTTTTACATAATTTTTCTCTACATGACCTTAGTAACTACTATGAGGTTCACAAATAGCACCGCATAACTCTGTCTACTAGATGACCATAGAGTAAAGAACCATTATGTGAGGCTTATATGTACACACTCAGACACATACAAGTACTCTGACAAGAAGCACAAGAGCAAGCAGTATTTCTGTGTTTGGTTTTTTTGGTTGGTTTTTTTTTTTTTAAGTGGAAAATTACGGACCCAAAAAACAGTAATTAAGGACAAAACCAAAACCAGAGCCATAACAACCTATACGTACAGAGTTCTAGTACAATATTTAACTACATGTTGCGGTTGATTTTTTTTTTGTATTTTGAAGTTTAGGCATGCATACCACACCTACCTCTGTTCAACTACAGTAGAATGATATAAAAAGAGTTCTCTTCACAGTTTATACTAGACAGGTATCGGCATAGGCCGATTTACTGCTTTAATCCTTTAATTTGCACTTCCTCACAAATACAAACATGCAGCTCTCTGTATATGTGCAAGAATGAACCTCACACACACAGTTTCTCAGCCATCCCAGACACAGAGAGGCTTTTGTATAAAAAGACGTTCACAAATACCAAGTACAAGACAACATGACAAAACTGTGCTATTTAGTCTTTAGAGGTTTTTTAAGTGATATTAGACTCCCTAAGTTTACTGCAAAGAATGGTAAAGTTTCAGCCTGGTTTTACGTGTTTGAGTCAAAACTCGAAATACCAGCTTTAATATAATCAAACACTATAGGAAACTAGACCACCAGTTTAATGACATTTCGATGTACTGAAAGAACTGTAAGCATATGATTTGGTGACCAGAGTTTTATTGAATTTGGATAAATATTTAAAGCTTTAAATGAGTCCCATGTAAATCCAATGAACACATACTTGATCAAACTGCCATCTGCTGGGTATTCCTGGGATTTAAGTGGTTTGGTTAAACACACATTAATTTCGGTGTCTGAAACTATCTTAACAAGAACTATGAAAAATCTTTCCATCACATGTTTTTTGAAGTTTGGTTGGCAATAACCAATTGCCCCTGTTCCAGCAGAAATGCTGACACCAGTAGCAGCCTTAGGACTAGGCCATGCTACAGATGTCCTATGACCCTGCATAACCTAATTCATCCTGCTCACATGAACGCTCACATGAACACTCATATTCAGCTCGCTGGGCACAGCTCGGTTAGCTTCACCTGCACAGCCCCTGAAGAGAAGCGGGCACACAACAGAATCCACAGTGCCCGAAGGTGAGGGCAAAGTATAATTATGAAATGCAAGCACAGAGTCATCAGTTGGGCATTGGGCTGATCTGAGAGGCTGTTACACAGGGGTTCATTGAGAGGTGTCTTACAACTTCACCAAATCATCTTTGTTCTAGGCACTCAGGCTTATCTGTTTCGCAAACCCAGTATGCCACCAGCTGTTTCTTTCCTTGAGTCCCTGATAACATTTTAAATATCCTAAGTCATCTTTCTGAACACTTACTTCTGGGACATTCAGAGGCAGAACTCCAGGTACACAAGTTTTAACTAAAAGAAAAAAATCACCTCTAGGGCATGGGAAGATAATGGTACATTGCTATGTAAAGAGAAGCACTGCTTGGGGATTCAGTTTAGAATCTCTGGTTGGAAGACACCAGTGCAGCTCATACAGTCCAACCTCCCACTCAAAGCAGGACTACTCAAATCAGGTCAGCTGTGGCTTCACCTAGCTGAGAAATCTGAGGTTAAACACATGCATATGCACCAAAGTGTGCAAAAAAATCTCCATGGAAAAGAAATACAGCTAGTCATTATATCTGATGGAATCTTTCAAAGGCAGGGGCTCTAATCTTTAAAAGTCAGGATGCCTGCCAAGATGAAGTACTTGTGATGGATCCATACTGAAAAATAATCGTCTGCAAGTTTATTTAAAGCACATTCTTAGAAAAGCTTTGTTTCAATTTACTGTAAGGTTCTCTTTTGGGGTTTGTGTGGATTATTTAGAAGAGATGCAAGTTACCTCACAAGAACACTTACAGAAAGAAAATTAATATTACTTGCATATGCACTGACCCTGATGGCAGGGGTGGGACCTCAAGCTTGAGAGGTTTTCCCATAAGGCTAATCTTCCATGTGAATAAGGCAGTTGGAAGGGGGAAGAGAAATGAACATGAATTCAGTTGTGTGTCATCATTTCCTTTTGGAGCACAGGCAGGATTTAGGCATGCTAGAGGAAGGTTGAAGAAAACCTGGGCTCAAGCATATAGCCCATGCTCTCAAGACAGAAGGACGCTGTCTTTCCTTATCTAGGCTTTAAAGTTATGCTACTTTAACTGCATTTGAACCGTATTAGGTATAAGCCTAAATGAAGCTAGAGTTTGCAGTCATTCTGTTCACTGTTACAATAAACAAGTTGTGCGTTTAGCTTTCCTGTACAGCAAGAAAAAAAGAAGAAATATATACTAGCTTATCACACTTTCATACAGATGAAACTTCCTTCACAAGAACTGGGACTGACAGATGTATACTACATTAAAAATGTCATCTCCGTAGTCTGAGTTAAGAACAATGTTCCTATTACTACAATTTAGAAATCAAGTGTAAACTGAACCAAAGCAATTTAGCAGAATTCGGAATGTAAAATCAGGTTACACTGTACTCTAATCCTATTCAGAACAAAGTCAGCTATGCATAATTGCTGTTTTCCAATGAGAATGAAACAATCTGTAAACGTTGTGTAAAACACCATGAAATGCTCAGGGATCCTGATGGGTGGAAAGTACTATACAGAGGCATGTTATTGTGATTTTATATTTAATTCTATAGCAGTTTTATTTTAAATCCAGATATTCGACAAAATTAAAAATAAATGAGTGGCGTACATTCAGAGAGATTCTCCCTAATTTTATATTTCCCCCTGCCCCTGCTATCGGTGGGTATGGTTTACAAGGTGTAATGTTGGATTGCTAGTCCTATATAACACCTTGTACGCTGTCTGAAACTGCACACGCTAGCATTTCCCAAGAATTACAAGATCACCACCTCATGACAGATGCTTGCAAAACCTGTAGCCATTTTAGTCAGTAAGGGCCCATTAAGTTCTTCGGGTACTACAGCAGGAGAAAATGCACAAACTGTAACTAAAAATGCTAACTCTAGAAAATCAGTGCACAAGAAGCCAGCCATGCATACATGCAACTATATCTGGCCTTTGAAATATAAGTGGTGTTCTGGCTTTCTAGCAACGAGATTTTCAAAGTACCTGGGTCAAAATTCTTTATCGCTTAGGGAGGATTGTCTGTGCTGTCAAGGCAAATGATACTGGAAGCAGTGAAACATACCCACCACCAGTCTGCTGGAGAAATAGGATGATGTCATACCTGCATTAAGGTATCAAGTGGAGGATTAGAGTTCGCTTATTGACCACAATTTCTCACTCTCAAGACTTAAATTCACCTGTATGAGATGCATGATAGGTTTCCCATTTGATTTTGAATGTGCAGGCAAAGCACTTAGCAGGGCTCCTAAAGGCTTTAAAACATTTTGATTTCTTGGCAGGAGTATATGATAGAAGAAATTTACATTGATATTACTTGTTTATACACACTTTGATCATTTGCTTCTCATCTGAAACCTTCACTGTTACACAAAACGTAACTTTTAGGTTTAGAGCAGAGGGACTTGGTTTATTCAGGTGTTTGGGGCTTTTTTTTGTTTGTTTTTTAATGCCCCTGCTCATCAGTGACGCTATGAAATTTCAGAATGATATTACTACATGCATACTCTATGTGAAGTAAATTACACAAACTCTTTAAGTACACTTACACACTAGAAAGTCAGAGACACTCAAATCTTTATATAAAAAGATAAAAAATATCACTTCATATAGGACAAGCCTTCAAGTCTATGCAAAACCTAAATATGTTTTTCATGGTTTGGCTAAGAATACTTTATTCAGGATATTTTAATGCACAAAACATCTTAAAAATGTTCTAACAATCACGTTGTGTATTCCATACACTTCTAAGTGTAAACTGTTTATAGTATGCGGGTGAGCAGTAAGCTTTTGTCTAAGTAAATGGTGAAAACACATGACTTTGTAAACAATATATGAATCTATTTTCTAATGATACTGTCATGAGAAAGTTGGTAAACGTTTTTCTTGTATTTCAGTTCCCAACCAATCAGCCAATACTACAGCAAGACTAAAGCAAATAATGAGACAGTACGACCCTAATACTCTCTCTACATGGTGTATTTGCATTCCAGGACAGTTGCATAACTTGACTTGAAAGTGATAATTCTATCTTTCTGGGTCTTATCTGGATTAAAGAATACTTAAAGTAAATAGAAAGCACCAGCATTCTTCACAGAAGAGTAAGTGCTAAGATTACCTGCAAAATGCTAATGTTCCATTTTTATTACTATTATAATTGTTGATGTTTGGGGTTTTTTTCTAACACACCATGCACCTAGGAAGAGCATTTGGTCACCATTGATAAAAGGTGCTAGAAAAATGATACTATACACTGTGTCCAGATGTATTGCAATACACATATTCATCTCATCACATTGCTGTACTAATAGATGAACTAAAAGAACATAATAATTGTTGTACCTCAGTTAACTTTTATTTAACATTTCACATGAAGGTAACAAATCGTAATTTTTCCTATTTCCTCCCTTGAATCACCAAAGATGGGCTTGTCCTGAAAAAACATTAATCTTTCTTTTAAACAGCAGTATGTACAAGATACGTTTTGAGTTACTGAACTAGACTCTATCCTTTCTCACCTACAAACACATTAATTCTAGCTGTAACTGGCTTCATGCATATCCAAAAGTCTCAGGTACCAGGGAGCCAGAAGCAGACATCCTGTTACCTCCTCCTTAGGATAAGCTGGTCAAGCCAAATGTTGTCAGGGCTCCATCCCTCAAGGCTCAGGGGATGCCTCTTACAGAAGAGATGACCTTCAGCCTGGTAAGACATCTAAGACTGAGGGCATGCAAAAAATCTGCTTCACCTCGGGCATAAGTTACTTAAGCATCGGACCACTGAGAGAAAGTATTTCAAGACATCTCTTCCTACCCAAACCATTCTACATGGATTTTGGAGGTAAGGGCACAGGCAGGGAGAACAGAAAGAAGAAATGAAGGGTAGGGGGATATTTTGTTTTTCTGTTTCTGTTTTCCACACGGAAATTAATTTTCCATATATGAAAATGAAGGGGCAAAATGGAAGAGTTGTCATGGAGATCACAAGTTTCTCATTAGTGAACACACACAGAAATTAGTTGGAAGAGCTAGAGAGAGGACAGATGCTAAACATACGTTCTTCCTGATCTCACATTCATACTACTGTTGTATTTTTTGCTCATATTCCCTTCTGACTTACACATGCATAGATCCTTTCAAAATGTAAGAGGGAATTACTCTGATCAAATACAGGCCATGAGGATTATTTAAAACTTTTTAAAAAATGAAGTCCATATAAAAATCACACACCTAGGAAATCTCTCATCATTTGTTAGTCTACAAGCTAACTGCAACTTACAAAGCCACACCGTTTATGTAAAATTTAGGTAGGGAGCTGCATATTAGAAGTCATGTAGGTGAAATCCAACACATCGAACACATGCAGGATTAATACAGAGAATAAATTGGAGTTAGACCCTGAAATAATGTAAATTGGAGTTAGACCCTGAAATAATGCTCTGACTGTTTCTGACTGGCGCAAATCAATGAAATACCACAAATCCAGCAGTCAAAATTTGCACCATAGAAACAGTGTGGGCTCTAGAATGAAAGTCTAATAGAAACCCAAAGATGCCAATTTCCTGCATCCAAGCAGTGTCTGAACTCATCATACTAACTTAAATATATGTATTACCTGAAGCTGAACTGAAAGGCAATGAGACAGTACAACAGAAATATGTCTTTATTTCCCAGTAAATTCCCCTAATTTGATTCTGCAGAATTGTTTCCTTTCAAATATACTGAAAGCTTAGCTTCATGTAAGTTGTTAAACAAAGGGACCATGCTATACCCTGTGATTTCTATTTTGCCTTAATGTAATGATATGAAAACATTTCTTGACAAGAAACAAGGAAAACATGCTGCAGTGCAAGATTCTTTAAAAATCTGTAATGTAATACAGCACATATTACAAATTCAGAAACAGCTCCACAAAACATATTTGAAAAACAGGAGACTTAAGTATTCCCGAGAATCATGATCTGTTTCTGAAGGAAAAAAAAAAATCAACAATCATATGGCCTCTTAAGTGTTTAATAATAGAAAATAATTTATTCAAACACAAACAGCTAAATTTTGCACAGTGTAAATTGTGAAAGAGAATTCACATACAGTGCTATAATCTGGTAGGATTTCCATTGAACTGCTTTTCTTACAAATCCCTATTTCACCACCTTTACATTGTGACCAGCTACTGAAACTAACATTAGATTGACAATAACTGAATTAAAAATAAAAAAAAAAAAAAAAATTGGAATCTGTCCCCTAAGTTCCGTTAGTATGAACCAGATGTTTGTTTACAACACAAACTTACACATTAGAGCAAGTACAAGAGTCCTGATTATTTAAGCATATGGCTGAAAGGGAAAATGAGCTAACACCTTCCTACATTATCTTTTACTTCTTTGGTCATCGGCAAAACAACGAAAACAGTTTAGAAACCAAAAGACAATCTTAACATGATACCATAAGGAGGCCTTCAAAAGGTGAAGAAACCTAGACTGCACTGATCTCCACTCTTAGAAGAGCCTCTCTTTGCCAAAAGCACTCACATGCCATGCATCAGACACTACATAAAATATTTAACCCTAAGCTTGACCAATAGATGGCCAGTAATACACCCACTCCTGCTAGGATACTTTGAGTTGTGTCCAAATGTGTATAAGAAAAGGAAGACAATGTTAGAAGTATTAGAACTCGGGTAACTGTGAGTATCTATAACTAATCCCACAGCATGCATGTTTATCACTTCTTTCTCATTTTAGCATCACTGTGCCCTTTCAATTCCAGGATATTGTGAAACTGCTTTTAAGAACATTAAGAGCTAAAAGTAATGGGCAAAAGCAATGACTGAAGCCAATTGAAAACTCACCTGGACCAGTATATAAACTGTCTGACAACGTACATGAATGCCATCGTAAGATGAATGCAGAGTGGTTTTAAATGTTGCTTTTGCCTGTAATTTGGGAACTCCTTGAAAGCGTTTGCCAAAACTCAAGTTCATGTTAACTTCCAAAGTTTTATTCTAGAAAGCCTGCAAACCAGAAAAAAATTCTCCTTAAGAACAAAAATATCCCTGGCACTTTTAACTGTGAATGGAAGTGGAGCAAAAACAACCTAAAATAATTTGTGTAGCAGTGGAGGCAAAGTGCTAACTGAACTCTGGGGCATTCTATTGCTCAAAAAATGATAGTACAGTACCTGTCTTTTCAAGTCCAGAAAGCATGATACTCAATAGTTTTCTCCAGACTGGACAATACGTTAAGGAACATCTTGAATATAGCTAATGTAATATTTTTCAAAGACGTGTATTGTATAGGATATGCCCTAGAAATATAGATATTACTTGTTAGGGAACTTCCCTCTCCTCCCCCTGCAAAGTAAAGAACAGCTGTGGTGGCAAACTTGGTATGAAAGTTATGAATATTGAAGTAAAAAGAGAAATTATAACATTAATAGTCAGCAAGTTATTATTTCATAGGAACAATTTGGTGAATAGTATTTACACACAACCAAATTTCATCTTTTGCAGAGTAAGATGAAAAGAGGAAACACACACCAAAATTTTAATTACGTAGTCTATAAGCTAACAGTATCCAAGGTGGAAAAAAACAAACAAAAAACTTCACAAAGCAGTATTTTCTTTTAGCAGCAGCACCACCAGTGGAAGAGAAGTTTGGGACATTGCTCCCTGAAGGACTATCTCTGTCCACGACCTATTCCTAATTTAAGGTCACTTGTTACCACCTTTTATAACTAAGGAAGCAGGGCTGCCATTTTGTTCAAGGAGGAAAGGCTTTTACTTCCTCCCTCCTACTTAGGAGAATATAGATCTTAATTTTTTAAAAAAATAATAAACAAGTTACATGCACTTTTCTAGAAAACATTAGAAACAGTTACATTGATAAAACAATATCATTTATATTAAAAGACTTAATATACTACAGCATCTTTAACACCTGTCAGCAAAAAGGGAATGACTTCTCCGTTCTTTTTTTTTATCCTTGGATAATTAATCACAGTCTATGATAAATGTGTGCCTCAAAGTATGTTTATATATAATCTAAATAGAGGTATCATTACCTCATTCATCTTTGTTCCCTGCACTTTAATAGTATTTCTCTTCCACTTACTGTACTGCAATTAGAAAAAAGACCAAAAAACAAACCATGATTAGCACCAACACATAGTTTTTCCTGCCTACTAGAAATATTCTATCTGTCCCAAAAATATAATAAATTTTTAAAAAGTACAACTGATGCAAAATACAGTAATCTGCCAATACACAAGGATATTATGAAATTGCTATGAAATACATTTTTAAAAAATTAAAACAAAGAACAATTTTTCAGGTCTCATGCATAGAATATCCAAGTATTCAGTGGTCCTTAAAATATATAATTAGTATTCTTCCCTTACAGTATGATTAGCATATAAGTGTTTAAGGGAAATGATATGTTTGGAATAAGTATTTGGAGAAATAGACACAAAGACAATTTAATATCCTGTCTCAATTACTGAGTTAAGGACAGAGATTATGCTGGAGGGTGGTAATCGTACCTTCAAGTTATGGTTAGAATTCTACTAAAAAAAACCAAGTCGTCAAAAATAGTTTTAATAAGAACCTAAATTTTAGAAAACACTTATAGCTTTGAGAAACACTTCTGAATATCTACATACTAAATCATAAGGCTCTTACCAGTTAAGTTACAAACAAGACGACGGTTGGTTTCATTGAATTAATACAGTTAATCTAGGCTAAAGCCACTGTTATTCTGTGCAAAGCAATAGGGATAGTTTACAGAAAATATTCTATTGATGTTTATATTAGACGTAGAAAAAAATTAAATTGAGGTGATAAGTGCCACCTTTTTAAAATTGGTATACGAATTTATACAGAAAGGGTATACACAGTTGGCATTCAAAGCCTTAGACAGTCATAGCAACCAACAAAATGAGTGTTTAAAACATTAAGAAACCCAAACCTAACTTTCTAAAAGGAGTCCAAAAATGTAAATGTATTGTGAATAGCTGCATCCTGTTTGATTACGCATGTGTGACCTTAAAATGCCATCTTATCCACTTTAATACAAGGATGGTTTCTCAAGATACCAAATAACGTATATAAAAGAGTACGTAATTTTTTTCACATATATTTTTCACACATACCTGTAAGCACATACATACACATTCTATATATTGTATATGGAACCACTGAAAAAATAGCACAAAATATTTACATTGTCATGCCTGAAGCAAACTACAATAAAGATGGGGAGAAGCGGTTTTGACAACTAACTTTGGGACCCTTAGATAAAGCCTAGTCCACCATCCTACTCCATCACAGAAAGTTTAGGTACTTTACAGAGCAGATTTTTTCCACCACAGTTTCTTAATAAGCAACGCATAGGGATTACACACAAAAATGATCCATATGGAAGTCTGACACTGCACAGAAAATAACATTACCTCTGGCCCCAAGCCTGGCAGCAAAGTGCTGGCACAAATACCTCCGCTACCAAATTAAGTAAATGCACTGCTCCTCAAGCTGTACTAATACTTCACACTTTCACATTGCTTTTCATCCTTGTCAAACTAGTGCATTTCTAGAAAAGTCACTGGAACTCACAAAGTTACATTTATGGGCTTTTCTGCTCAACTATTAAGTACATTCCATCCTGAAAAGATAAACACAGTGTTCTTCAGCCAACTCTTCACATCCTGACGTTTGCTTCCATCACTGGAATTTTCCAACTGTGGTCTAATGTATTTCTTTGGCTAATCAGTAATATAACCTGACAGGCACTACAGAATAGTTCCACTAACTATTGCCAAGAATATCTATTTGGTTTTATATTTATAAAGACTGAAACATTGTCTCAAGACAGTCTAACAGGCAAGAGTGGAAGTTATTTCAAGCCTGTAATACTTTTTTTAGTCATCTTTTTACGTTGAGAAAAAATGCATATAGGAGAAACATGAAAAAATCTGAAGATTTATAAGCTACATATGAATATACAACAAATTGTATGGACTTTCAAGCTATTTGCAAATTTACATCTGACTCATCAGAAAGGGTCAAGATTATTATAAAAGAGCCTAGAAAGGTAAATCTGCAGGAGAACAATAAATATTATAATTATTTATTATTCTAATATATTACTCTCTGAAATAACATTCTGCGCATAAAGCACCAACGTTACACAAGATTCCGAGAGATATGGATGTTAGTACTTAAAATTAACATTGTCAAAAAATTTAAAGCAAAAAATATATTCCATTTTAGGAAGTAATGACTACTATTTAGATATTAAATACTTAAAACTCAGATGCCACTCTTTATAAACACTAGCTCATACATAGTAATGACTCATTTGCTCTCAATATAAAAATACAAATATAGGAAAAAGGAGGGAAATTTTTTCCCCATTGGCATGAGCACACAACTTAAATCCAAGACACGGACAGTTAAAGCAGTTTTGTAAAGCCAAAGATGTTGTTCGTGTTATTTTTCTTTCAAGAAAAAGAAACCTCAGGAAATAAAGCTAGTGAAGTCCATAACTTAAAAAGGTTCCTTTTCAGACTACCGAGACCCTACATATAGTGACCAAGAGAGAGAATCGTTTAACCTTACATAAGCTTTCCGATTTTTTTTTTTTCCCCAGATACCCAGAAGCCTCTTAATTACATTTAATTTATTTCAGTTTATGGGGAAAAAAAAAAAAATCTCTCCCCTAAGGAAACATCAGCAAAACTCAAATGGCCAAATTATTTACAAAAAAGTACAAAATTCTGTAATTTGAAAATAAATTAAATACTGGAGACGAATTCTTATGTAAAGCAGTAATAACCTGTTAAATGTCAGAAACTCAAGAGCAATAATTACATATAATTAAGTTTGTGAATATTTGGACACAAAGCTGACATCAATATCTACTCTTCAAAACAGAAAACAAAAGCAGAAAAACAATGAAAGACTCATCATAAGCTAAATAACATATACTTTGCATTTTAGAGCCCTGCTACAACTTCTTAATAAAACAATTTGAGTAGGCACTTCTTATTCTGAGGAAAACTGCCTAATGGTTTATGGAATTTCTGCTTTTCTAGACAATTTTACTGAGATTCTTCAAGAAAATAAGTAGTATAGGTTCCTTATAAGAAAAAGCAAGAATAACGGATTTTAGCTATAAATCAAAATGCTTTGGTGAATACTTTCATTTAAAAACCTGATTTTACTCCATCTGCCAATCAAGACTGGATGGAATGCTGGATCCCCAGCCTTCTCCACTTCTAGTACCTCTAAAATGAAGACTGTCTCAACTTAAAGATAACAGAAAAACAACAGTATTCTAGATGTGATCCTTTGGTTATGTTTGTGTAACAATGTAGAAGTAGAGGTATCAATTTATAATCTCCTTCCGTGTAAACAGTGAATGCTGAGTGCTTGGCCTTTCATTCTTCATACACATTGAATTTGCATGCAGTTATCTACAAGGTACAATCCAGTTTCAGAATATCATATATTGTTAAATCATGCTCAGTTTCAGAAGACTGTACCGGCATTATATTTTCCAAGTGTCAATTTAAGACATATAACATATAAGTATTCCTAACCACTGATTTTAATATGTCATTTTATTTTTTCTCGGTTTGAATGGGAGATGGAACAGTTCATTACTGTATAGATATCAGCTTATGGAACATTCAAGAATCTGAAAGCTGTGGCTCTTGAATTAAAAAATTACTAAAGCTCTAAAAAGTAAAAATCTAATGGCTGATGTTTATTAGGAGATTATCTTGCATCCATTTTTCATGTTTAATATATACCAATCTGAACCCAGTATTATGTCAGTTAAATCAAAATTTTCCTTCAAGTCTGTCAAACAGCATCACCAATGAAGTTGGCCAGAAACTACTTCCAATCACTACAAAATAGCATTCTCTTCCTACTCTGTATCATTTTTACCGTCATTCAATTTTCCTCAAATGATCATCCTTGTACACATTTTTCTTCAATTATTACAACAAAAGCTCCTTTCAAGTCATATAAAGTAACACTATTTTCTTCTTGCAGCAAGCAGCACTAACAGAAAGTAGCACCGATACTAAACGTTGTCTACAATTGTTAAGGAGATGTACTTATCTGTATCCTGTTGTCATGGAAGCTAAAGATCAAGGCATACAAGCTACGTACCATAATTCATACCGATTTGAAAGAAACATTCAAATGTATAATTTGATAAAAATCAGACTAGTTTCAAAGGCACTGGTTACCCAAGTCATGATTGCGAGACAGTTGTATTTCAATCTGTTTAATGCATTACTTACATCCTCTAGGTTCTATTAATATCCAAAGTACCTCTAATTTAATAGCTCAGGCACTCTCAAACTTCCAGCAATTTATCATCTTGGCATTAGGCCAATTTTAGCAATGTTCCAAACTACACCAAAGGACATTTGCTAACATTCCACATTTGTTCCCTTTTTGTAAGGCAAGGCTGTTTACTGAAGTCTGTTGTTTTGCAGCTGACCAATTTTCTAAAATGGCAAATTTGTGTACAAGTTTTACTTCCCTCAGCATGAAGCTACTACTCTTATGAGTTACATTCAGTTTGTTCCATTTTTAATTCTACAAAAAAAACCAAACACCACTACATCACAAATAAATTGCCCTTTTTTACACAGATGTGAAACACAGCTTTACCTGTTCATATGCTTAACCACTGTCACTGGAGAAATACTGAGTGCCATGTAGCATTTTATTTTAGAATTCTTCACAATACTGAACAATCTCATTATTAGTACTCTTTTTAGGAATGTATGCAGAGGTTGATTTTTTAAATTACAGCAGATTTCAGAATAGTGACTACTGGCTTTTGTTGATTTCAGCTTCACTCAATTTTATATCATTTAAACAGTGGAGAAACTGCTTTCACTGCTACTTTACTTAACTAAAAATATTTATGGAGCTAAAAAGGTAAGGATAGTCTCATATTTTTTCAATGTTTACCCTTATTATTTGAGGAGCGAAGGAATGGAGGGAAGAGATGTTTTTAAAAACAAACGAGTAGCATTTTTGCCTTCAATTCTTCCCCTCACCCAGTTCTTCCTAGATCAAAATCTTAAGTATTTCAGCTCGACCTTCTGCCAATATTCCAAGAAAAATGTCTGAAGCAGAATTTGTGAAAAAAGGATAACTTGGATGAGAAACAAATACTTTCATATTTGGGATACAGAAGATCTACAGGAAATCAATTCCTGAATGAGGCATCCACTACTAACAAATGTTTAGCTAGCAATCAGCTAATATCATAGTACACAACAATGAACTTACACGGCATCATTAAATACCAAATTTGTCAGGACCAAATAATGGTTAAGCATAGCAAGACATGACACAAACACATTTTTGTGAGGGAATAATACAGTTAGTTTCGTTTTATCTATTACTCAAAGAGAAACCTATATATCCAGTGTAAAGTTTAGTGGTATTTTCTGTCTTTGTGTATTGCATTGCAGATGTATATACTTGTGTTTGCGAAAAGGTGAAACAAGTTGTTCCTTGCATTTAGAAATGAGACCGTGAGATTTACAACTCTGTTTAGTTCCTCACAATTTTGTTCCACAAATGTAGGCTGAGCAGAAAGCATTTTCCTGCCCAAATACAATGCACTGCTGTTTCAGTCAACCACTCTGTGAAATGCAGGGGCAGAAAACGATTGCTCTTCCCTGAGCTTAAAATAATACGGGGCATCTCAAAACTCTCACTCACCCGCATGTAGCTTCACTTCATGTTGTACTGGGAGGCACTGAAGAAGGAGGAAAAGACTAGTATCGTTATATGTAGTACCTTGAGTTTTCTGTAATGTCAATTTAAAGCCTTGATATACAGTATTCTTACCAGCTAACGTAAAAATTACAACTTTATGCAGCATAAACAGCAAAAGTGATATGTGCTAATATACAACTTCCCTGCACAGATATAGTAAAAGGAATTATTCTAAAAGACACCACTTTCTTCTAAAATTATACAGATACTGAAGAGAGAAGTAGCCAAAGTCCTTCGGAGGTAATATGCAGCTTTTCATTGTTCCTTTCAGCTACTCCACAGAAAAGATCTTCCAACCATTTTAAAGCATTTCTCTAAACTTTGCTACTTGCCCAATAATCAAAGCATATCGCATACTTAAATGCTGAATGTTCCTGAAGAGACTAGGGGCATTAAAAATCATTTTAATTTTCCTGCTGTTATCTGAGGAGAAAACAGTTTTGACAGCCTAAACCACATCTAAATTTCATCTAGACCACCCTAGACTTTCAACAGAGCAATCAGACAAGCACTACCGTAGAAGACCAGAAACAGCAAAAGATGATGTTGCATAAAGATGACAATCAGAATGTAAAAAGGGTTTGGAAGAGCAGAAAAAATTCCCTAAGGAAAAAAAGAGGTAATAGACAGAAATCACAGGAAGCAAAGAAAACATCAGTCCTGAGAGACGTTTTGATAGCAGAGGAATACCCTCGCAACATAGGAACAGAAGCTTACAGGGATGGAGTAAGAGAGAGAAGGTAGTGTTGGAGAAAGAACCAGTTCTGGTCTTCAAGGCAGGAAACAGAAGCGTCTAAAGAAATAACGTCAAGACAGCTTTTTGAAGACCACAGTTTTATACGCATAAAAACTATTTATGCATGTATACAGAGAAATACCTTAACTTTATGTTTTGTTTTTCAATAATCATATGTCTTAGGATTTTGAGAGTCTTCCATTAAAGTAAAAGAGTCAGTATTTTAATTAACAAATACACAAACTACTAAGTTCTTGACCAAAGAAAAATCTTAAATCTGTGCACAGAACGCACAGAATTATTTTTTCTCAGTTACATTTATTGACAGCAATTTTCCATGCAAAGCAATTTAAAGTGCAATGCACAGAAGCCCAGAGCCTTCACTGCTTAGTTTAGATTTGTATCTCAACATTTTGCTGCGCTTCCTCTTTGAATTCTCCTTAAAAATGCCCATTTCATATCTTGGTGTGCTCCCCTCTACTTTAGTGTATAGAGCTTTTTCTGCGGAAGTTATTTGACCTTTTGTCAGGCGACCAACTCAGTGACTTAAAGTTCATTGCTAGGTCTCCACGTCAGCCGCCTACCTGGGGGAAAAACACAACCCTGATAACTTGTTAGCTGCTCCTCCCACTACAGTAAGTGCTTTTCTATTGTTTTATAATGCAAGTTATTTACTATGTAAAAAGAAAAGTTATGATACATGATAAAGTGAAATGAAATAACAAAAATACTTGCAGTATTATACAGCCAAAATGTAATCCATTAAGTTGCACAGATTCCTAAACCAATTAATATTAAAAATAGCTTACCAACAGTTACCCTTATTTGGCACTCTGATTTCCTATATTAAACTAACTCCTTAGGGCCACTAACAAATTAGAAATTATTTTGACTCTTCTATTATGAATATTATGTCATCATCCAAATCAGAAATTGTGATATTACCACAACATGCTTTCTACATACTTGCATTAGAATGACATTAACACTTGAATTAAGTCTACTTGTCACTGTGACCACATCTAACAATTGGAAAGGCATTATAGTTAGTTGATTATACGATTATATTGAAGGCATTTTAGAACTGTTAATGCAAATTGCAATTAGTCAAAGTGGCAATTCAATGAGTTCCATGCTCCACACAAGGAAGCTGAAATTGTTTCGGCATTGTAATATGAACTACTAATGGTGGGGTAATGGAATCACATTAGAATCTGTTCTACCTTTAAATCCTTCTGCCATGATAATTTACAACACAGTTGCAGCATAGTCCCGCTTAAAATGGGATGGCATCATTTTTCCATACTGCAAGTTAACAACACATGCACTGTATTAAACATGATACTGAGAAAGTACAGTATGTTAGCATGTTAAAAAGAAAAAAACCAAATTTTGCAACATTTCACAACAGAACTAGCTTGGATCTCCAAGAAGGTTAAACATGCCAGCACTAAATTATACCTCTGCTAGGAAATTGTCTTCCTCCATAAAGCTCCCTAATCAGTAACATGAACAGACAGACTGCAAGTCTAAAACAATTTCAAGATACTCTACATTTGTTTTGTCTAAAACTGTGATCAACAAGTGCTCTGGCAAAAAGCACAAAAGCAGCCGTACAAAAAGACTGGGAAAGAATACCTGATTTGGATGCACTTTACATTATGCTAATGCTTCAGTGCTCTTTAGACAGTGTCAGAAACCTCTGCTGATTAATACCTACCATTGAAACTAATCCAGGATCTAAAATCTCCCTGACGGAACTTTCTAGTTGAACTCTGGCATATTCTCTCCACTCCCCTCTACATCTGTAGAATTCATTTTTGAGTTAAGGTGAGGTTTGATGGAATATTTAAAACCCTGTGCAACAGGGAAAATTACATAGTTTCTATTGCCTACCTGTATTCTGGGACCTTCCACTCAGCCTAGTTGCTTTTGAGGCCAATAAAGAAGTCTCCCACAGGTTTGATTTGGGTTTTTTTCCCCTTAACATTACTTATATAACACTCTATTTCTGAGCTGTCGTTACTCTTTCTACTGCAGCCTCCCCACTGCAGAGTTTACAAACCATGAGCTAGCAAGCAGCAGGAACAGGCTGCCCCATAAGAGAATAGAAGCCAGGAAGCAAGCACGTCAAGAAGCAGACACAGGTCAAAGGGTGCAGCCCACAGTAGCCAAAAAAGAAGAGCCGAATAGTCTGGTGACAGTAATCGGGGTCAGCCAACAGCCCACTGGGTGTCAGAAAAGTCTCAGTGACGAGGCAGCCTGAGGTGGAGCTGGTGAGTCAGGGTCAGGCCTGCTAGTCAGGTACGGCCACAACCGCAACGTCGCCGGGACAAGGGCAAAGGCCTGAACTGAAGTGCTGCTGCGGAGCTGGAGGAAGCAGACCCCACTAAGGCTTCATACAACCCGTGCTAACACAGCAGCCTGACTGGAGGCCAGAAAGCTGCACCAGATCAGAGCTGGCCCCAAGGACATGCAGCTAAACCTATGCAATGAGTGGCGGTGTTCAGGGCCCGGGTGTGCCAATACAGGAAAATATAGGTTGCAGCTCTCTTCAGATTTCTTTTGTTACTTCCTTATTACACTGTAAACTAATCAGATCTTACATCTAGGTTTAGATCATTAGAAAATCTCTACAATTAAACAAACTCTAAAGATATTCTGCCCATCTCAGTTTAGTAAAGGAGCAGAAAAATGGTACCAATGACAAAACGACAGAACGGAAGGAGAGAATGATAGTCAACATGTGAATCACAGGATTGAGTCTGATACGACATATAAAGAAAAAAAACTTGTACACTTAAGAGAACAGCTGGAGGTCAGCCAAAACTCTGGCCTCAATTACTCAAATATAAGCACTTTAAGGGTTTTTATCCATACATTTTGGCTCATTCAATTTTCTGTTTTGGTTCCGTCACTCTTGTTACATCCATTAAACTGCAGTGACCTCCCCACTTAAACAGACTTTCCTTTAAAAGGTTCATAGCAGTCATATTTACTCTAAAACATAACATTCTTCCTGTAATAACAAAATACCAATGAAATCAAAACTGTCCCTGACTTCAACAATAAATAAATGTGTTTAAAGTGCACAAAGATAGTAAAAACTAATTTTGGAGTGATCAGTTCCTGAATTTAAATGAATATAATTATGCAATCATTAAGTTACTTAATGGATTTCATTAGGCTTGATTTCTGGGTTTGATGTCATTTTTCTTTCCCATTAACTCAGCTGTTAAGATAATTTTTATACTACTACCAAAAGTAAACATCAGAGCCAAGATTCACACTATTTAGGTTCACATAATACCATACAGCACCGAAAGTGATTATTTCTTCCTCAGCATGAATACAGATTCACTATGTCCATACAATGACAACTGCAAGTCCTACAAAATAGCATTGTTTTCACATTGTTTAAATGGAGTCCAATATTATGCCACTTAGCTAGAGCTGTCTTATAGTTGAAGTGTACTTCAGTCACATCAATTTAATATCTTGCTTTTAGGTGTGAAAACAATAGATGGATGCCTTAGGTAGTTGATAAGTCTGTAAACATTAATACTGTATTTTTCATTGATAGTAGTGTGTCATACAACTCTTAAAAATACCATGCTCCCCCAAGTCTCACCCCAATCCTATATTGTTTTGCTCGATACTAAAATAAGATTTACCAAGGAGACGCAAACTAAGGCAGCATTTTAGGAAAAAAGTGAGATGTCTTGCTCCTGGGGATAAAAGTAACCATTACAATTATGAGCTTCTCTAAGTATTATGTAAATCTATACCTAGCACAGAAAAATTCCATTTCTACCACCACATTATCTGTTGTGTGAGAGAGAGGGGGAATAACAAGATTTTCTGAAACCACCAAAATTAAATCAGACAGAAGCAGAATCATTTTGTCACCTAAAATCTACCTATAAACTTCAAGAGATGTAATCCGAAGTCTGCTGTGAAATACGTTAGATCTATTAACATGTCAAGTTCTCCAAAGTAAATAATCTTCAGCAGAATACAAAATTTTAGAGACATTTCCCATACGTATATTTCAGATAAATGTTACTGCTGCAGATAGACTCCCTGTTACACACTTGCTTCATCTCTTGTCTACAAAACAAGTTATCCCCGACTTCTGTTTGAGTCACCTGTGGACAGTAGTGTACTGCCACCAAAGTAGTAGGATTTTCTTTTCCAAAACCTCAATCTGGACCAAAACAAGCTATGTGCAGAGTCACAAAACTCAAGCTGAAAAGTGTCAAGAACGATTTTGCTCTACAACAGCCTGGTGCTGTAACATTCTGAGCACCTTCAACTTTCATTCAAATCAAGAAAGATCAGTGCCAAACAGTTAAGTTAATGTGTTAGGCATGGGATGAAAAAAATTAAGATTACTTAACAATGGCTGTCTTAGCCACAGGGAAGACAAATATAACTGGATTCAAGTCATTTTACCCTACAACTCACATGCCCCCAAAAATATTAAATAAAATTTATGGAAGCCTTGAAGATGCCGTCTTAACTGACATTCAGTGCCTTGTGATAAGACGGGTGTCTGTACTATACAGAGAGCAGTTTGGTAACTGTTTTCACAGGCGGTTCAAATACTACTTGTCCTCATTTGAAATAAGCCTTATAGGTAAACAACACACAGTTAAAACATTACATTAACATCTGCCACAATTGGGGGAAAAATAAATTCCTGCTATTCTAAAACAATGTGGTGTTGAATCTTCGGGATTGATTCTCCAGCTAGGATTTATAAGCCATCAGGAAGATACAGCTAGTATTATAGAACATGGAAAGTGAGGGGAAATAAAAAGGGAATTACACCGAAATATATCAAAAGCTACCCCAATCTACAGATTTAACCTTTGCATCCATCAGTTTCATATGAATTAAATTCTCCTACCAGGGTTGAAGATCATCAGTTTAGAGTTGTATGAATGTACCTATTTGCAAAATACAGGTTGCACAAATTTAAATTAATACCTGAAGATTCTAGGAAGCGAGCGTCTACTAATCTAGTTTACCTGACTAGCAGAAACATGAGGTTACTAAAACAATTTGAGGTTGATTTGGTGGGTTTTTTTCACCTGTTTGTTTACTTTAAGGGTAGTTCTGTGTTGGGTTTTGGGTTTGTTTGTTGTTTTTTGCTGTTTTGAGGTTTTTTTGGTGTTTGCGGGTTTTGGTGGGTTTTCCTTGTTTTGTGGTGGTGGGGTTTTTTGGTTGGTTGGTTTTGGTGGTTTTTTGTTCTTGTTTTTTAAATTTGTTCCTGCTCCTTAATTGAGCAAGCATAACGTAGAAGGAGAGCATAGCACTGTTAAACTATAACCTACATCCAGGCAACATGACCATGGCTCTTGAAATGCCAGTCATGTTCACATTGCCAGATGAACATTGCCATTGGAGATAATTTCTCTAAAGATGGTTCATTTTAGGGAGAAGATCAGATATAAAAAGGTCATAATCTCCATTTAATCCCCCCCTTCACTGTCACTAGATCCAATTCCAAATAGGTCCCTAACCCATACTTCCCTTGGTCAGAGTTCAGTACAGGTACAGTTCAAGAACTGATTTACAGCACTTACATTAGACAACAATTTTGCACAAACTAATCTGGTGACAAAAAGGGATTTTCTTTCTCAAAAAAACAAAACCCCAAAAGACAACAACTTTACTACCAGAACTACAGAACATGTTCGACCTATTCTTTACAGTTACCTGCTCTGTTGCAGCATCTTGTACCAAACATTTATTCTACTCATCCTTTTTCTAAATCAAGTTCCTCAGAAAGACCACCTTATCTATAAAGCACCAGGAAAACATGCAGTGGCCATACTATAAAAACTGTAAGCCAAACAAAACATAGCTGGTTATCCCATCACAAGTTGGAGAGGGGGACCCCAACAGAAAATCCAACTCCCCCTGACACACGCAGCCAGCCATACTTAGACGCTTAGCTGTCTCTTAACGTCGATGTGACTTCCCAACTTCTCTTCCCGTATATCAGGGTACTCCTCAGGAAGTTCAAAACCCTGTTCTGCAGGCATCTCTAATACTATTGTGCTAATGCATGGCAACATTCTGTACTCTTAAATATTTTGCTTTCTTCTTAGATATTTGACAAAACGTCCTTTCTGACCACTGTAGTCACAAGCGATCATTTCCACATCAGCTGTATCCACCTTTTTGTTTCACCCTAAATTTCTGTAAGAGAAAAAAAAAAGACACACACACATAATAATAATAATAATAATAATAATAATAATAATCTGCAGAAACATCAGTAGCATAGTTGTCCCAGTAACTGCTTTTACATCACTGGTGCTCCTACTTTATCATCTGGGCTTCTGTACGGTTTGATAATATAAGCTTATACCTTGAAATACAAGAGTTCTACTAGGTTTTACCGGATAAAAAGGAGCCATGTCACATTCCTTATGTTCAAATATGTTGCCAATCTAACACAGAATAACAAAATCAATATAACAACAAACCTGGTTCAGGATTCCTGTCATATCCTAGTGTCAGATGTAACTACAGACAGCTGATCAGTTGCTTTGTTGCTGGAGATGCAGAATTGCCATATAATCAGAGGATAAGAGTTACTACCTATTTTGTCAATTTATTCTTTGGCAGTTGCCAAGATTTACCAGCTGTTCTTTTCAAGCAGGAAATAAACGTTTTATATTTATACATTTATATTTCAGCACAAATACACATGTATGCACACACACCAGAACAACACTGGGTTACTGGTTTGTTTACATTCTGTAGTAACACAGTACTAACACAACAAACAGCAATAGTGTTGAACCAAAACATTCCATTAAACTATAAATGAAGGATAAACCAGATAACCTTCAAATTTTTCCACTACAGTTCACATGAAATGAGAAAATAACAATGAAGATTTGCTATATTATACCTCAAACGCATTCCTTATTCATTGAGCTAGAGCACTGCTTAGTTAGTTCCCACACAGATACACTCTTAAAAGCGACAAATAAAAAGCATTTTAAAGGGGAAAAAACCTCCAATGAGTGATCATTAACTAAGAGAGTATCACCTTCATTTTTTTTAGCTAAATAAGTTTCTGATCTACTCACATTAAAAATCTGAATTCTGGCGCCTGATCTTGTCAGACTCATATTGGGAGAGTAAACTGCAAGTTTTCAGCTGTTTAAAAGCTGACCTTTAGTGAACAACTACCAAAAAGGTAAATTGGTCACAATATACATTTCCTTAGCAATCTAGTCTTATGTATAGGATAGGTATACATCATCTGCAATATCCAAAGAGAGGGTTTGCAGAAACTTGAACGAGAGAAGAAATGCTGCTTCTGGTATTATTTTTCATCCTCCCCTTCTTCCTATTTTAAAGGATCAGAGGGCAGATCATATATATGTACATATTTGTATATGCATACAGTATATATTCCATATATTATATATGAAACGTTTTATATGTAAAAGTAGGATTTAAAAAAAAAAAAAAAAAAAGCGGTTCAGTCTTAAATAATCTCAAGATAGTTTCAGGTGCTGACTCACAGAATTCAGACTTCAGTTCATCCCTGCCATCAGTTTTATACTTATCAAAAGATGACCAGGAATGGTGACAAACACTGTACATGCCAATTTAACTAACCATATGTCAACTGCAAGAGATTTTTGGTATCAGTTTAAAATCCATGCACACGTTAGCTAATTTGTCAAAGCTAGGAGAACCTTTATTGAGTTGCAATGGGTCAGTGGCTAGCTGCAATATTCACTACAGCTTGGTTCTGCAGCAGTTTTTATACCCAATGTGATTCTGAAACACTGTACATGTATAGTATTTAATACAAAGCTAAAAAGGAGAATATGCACATTGGCTTTCTCTAGGATTTGCTTACAAAACTGGTTAGAAACAGGAAAGTAGATATTCTGTACCACAGGAATCTCTTCTCAAGCTGATTAACTTTCATAATGTTGCTCCTTTTAAATTTTTTTCTTTAACATGCCATGTTGAGTTTGACAAACCTAACATTACACAGCATAGCATGATGTAGCTTATGGACCCTGGTAGGATATGTCACCATACAAAGTGTCAACCAGTACATCTAAAAAAGTACTTTAGTAGAAGTGGTCTGAAAGGCTCTGACTCAAGACAACAGCGAGAACTGAAAGGGGCAGTGTGGAACCGGACAGAAAGGAGTAAGGTATTTCAGAATATCTGAAAAAGGTCTAATAAAGTTCCACCTTTACAGCTTTAATCTATATATGACTCACTAGATCAAAGGGTTTTCTGACAACACTGATTAAACAATGGTACCAGGCAGCTGCCTAGCTTTTAGCTTGTTACAGAAGGGGCTGAAGAGAAGGTAGAGTTAAATACTGAGCTAGGTGATGTTGTACTGATGCATTCAATGATCTAGTGACCTGTTAACTTGGCTGCCTGTATTACATTTTCAGGGTATGCATATAGGAAAGTTGTTCAGCATCTGAAAATGGGTCATAATGGAAGTAATTCTGCCTTCCTAACCACCAAGAATGTACCTAGAACACTTCTAGAGAAGGAAAAGGGAGAAACTGCTGCACTTCCTGCAGTATTAGGTTTATCTTCCAAGTGTGTTTGTGTTTCGGGGTTTACTTCCTGCCCTTACAATAGGAAGATACCGCAAGTGCTCAAAAAGGAAAAAGTTAGCTTTGGCTAAATTACTCGGTCAAGCCATTTAATCGGCTGGGGGTGGGGGGAAATGTACTGTTAGTTCCCTAAATTCCTGCTGTCAAGAGAAACTCTTGCCTATTTACTCATTTCCACAGGTAACAGTTATGAAATTACTGGAACTTCACTGTACCTGAATTACAAATATATGCTCAGTAATATAACAACAATGACATTTGCATTTAAGCATAAACAAACTCAAGAACTCTGGAATCAAACAAGTATAAAGATCTCATATACTGCTGCCTCGTTAAAGAGACACCTTTTAATTAGTAGACAAATAATAATAATAATGATTTTGTCTTCCCTCCCCCTCTTGTTTTTTTCTTGTGTTAGATTCCACAGAATTACATTGATAAACTCACATTAATGTACTTAAGGGAAAGGAATTTAGAACTGATTTTTTGACAGAAATAAAGGATAGCATAGAATAGAGAAACAGATCTATAGACTCAAGTGTTCAAAACTAAATAGGATCAGATACCAACATTTAAATACTAATATTTCAAACATTTCAAGTTCTTCTGTAAAAGAAAAATACCCTCGTACAGAATAGCCTACCCAGCTTGCTTTCACAATTGTGAAGTAATTTGGAATATTTAACTGTAATTTTCAGTATTCAGCTATTACAAGACTGAAATATAGGCACTTGATCTAGCCACGTAACATTAAGTCACATGGCAAGAAAAAGAAATCAGAAGAAAGATACATAAACGTTGCATGCACAGGTCAGAATCAGTTACAGGAGCCTTATTTTAGTCTCGTGCAAAAAATTCAGGTATCAAACATCGGATCAAATGCAGTACAAAGATAACAAAAGCCTTAGCTTCGAATGAAGAAGAGAGGATGGCAAATCTTTTGCAGAAGATTTAGTTCCCTCTGATGAACATTCAGTTGAGCTACAGAGTGTGGGAAACTTAAGATCAATAACTGGATTTGCCATAGCAGTTTAAAAATAAAGAAACTGGGGAAAGTATTAGCAGTAGTAGTCTCCTTAAGCAGATGCCTGCAGAGTTTGTCTCTAGAAAGGACCGTAATGAGTTTACACTCTTACTCCACCTATCCTATCCATAGGGGTAGGCTACTAATGATTGTTTGGTCCTTTTGCAGCAGTTAGTGTCTTATGCCTCACTAGATTAGATAAATGAGATAATTAAGGATCATGGGGAAAAGCTTGCTAATGATTAAAGCAGACATTGAACCAGCTTTCTATTTATCCCCCTTCCATATATTTCAGTTCTATCTGATTTACATCTGCAGTTACATGTTTGTGAATCATCATATATCGATGAGCAATTTGCCTTTTCTTCACTTTTAAGATTTTTCCTATATGAGAAATTTAACTAATGACAGCATACAGTGCTTGGCAGGTATCAGGTATCTGCTCAAATAACAGAGTAGACCTGATATTTCAGCAGAAGCATATATATTTCTCAAATACAAGAGCACTCTAGAGAACCAAACAGGTAGTCATACTGACACATCCTTATAAATTGTAATGGCTCAAGAGCATCATACACTAAAACATACTCCCCTTTCAGACAGTAAGTTGCTTATAGGGTTACAAAAGTCTCTTCTTTTCAATTCTTTTTGTTAACTGAAACAGTGGATGAGTTTCTTCTATATATGTAAGACCATGGGTTTGGAGCGTATGGTCAGGATGTTTTGTTCTGTGAGCAGAATATATGAAGTTGAGTGACAACTTCATAATAACGGATCTGTGCAGGCTTTCCAGGTCATTAGCCGCTTGAAAATAATGAACTAGAAAAGGTTTAGGAAGTTAATATTCACATATCTTCAGATTAGGTTTTTGCCGATTATACAACAGTGACCACAGAAATGCTTACAGCTGAAATACTCCCATTAGCAGCTTGGCGGGGGAGCATGGGGATGGACACAACAAGGGGAACAGTATAGGTTTGATCATAAAAACTTTAAAGCAGAGGGCAGGTGAGGAAGAACAAAACTCTATAAAGCAAGGAGATAATTGGCAATTCTCCAATGGAACTTTTTTTTCCCTTCAGAAAAAAATTATATAGGATTACTTTTGAAATTAAAAAAGTTTTAAAATGGTTCTACATTTCCTAAAAGAGAACATATTTGGTGCTTCAGAACAGCTTTTTGTTTGCAAAAACATTGCAAGTTAACTTACAGTTATCATGTGAACCATCTGTTCACTCCACTGCTTTTCCTTTCATTATCACATCTTCGAAATTTTACTGTTCATCCTGAGTTTGGTTCAGAAGCCATTTTATTTCTTCATTGATAATACTTCCAAAAAAAAAAACCCAAAAAAACCCCACCAACCCAAACCCTAACAAACCATCCCACACATCAAACAATAAATAACCAAAACACAACTCAAAGGCAAGTATCCACTCACCCCTTGAGGTTATCCAAATGAGGCAGATCCTTAAAAAAAGTGATGTATCAATTTGGTCTGAGGATTTTGTTCTGTCATCAAAGGTGATACCAAGTATCACTATTTTGTCCCCCTAGACACTAAATGGAAGAGCTTGCCAGTGCATGACAGAGCTTACTACTTACGCTTTAATAAGTTCCTTTTTTGTTACACCAGCTTTTAGAGTGAAGTTAAGCCAAACAATAACATCACCGTCTATGCAGAATTGAACTATGAGTACAAGTGTGTTTTCCGAACTTCCAGAGCAGCTGTTTTAAATCAAATGTTCATTGACAATTGCTTGCCTTTTTTCTTTTTTTTGAGAAATTTAAATGAACAGAGAACACTACAACTTAAAGCTGAGTGTTACCACAATTTTCCCTCCTAAGCAGAATTTCTTCTTCCTTAGCTACGTATTTATTATAGTTAACTTCTAAGTATGGCAGAAGTTACTGAAATTCAAACTGACCCCAACACTCCTATAGGGTAATACCTTTTGTCCTACACATGCACTGTATTTAGTACCCTAGAAGCGCTATACTTCATTTATAAAAGAAAATCCAATCTAAGATTTAGATCCACCATAATGGTCAACCTCAATCTATTTTTAACAGCTTTTTTTCTGTGCAAATAATTTAATTTTAAACCCTTATGATGATATCTGCTCTTTACTCTCTTTTTTGTACACACAAAAAAAAAAAGGGATCTTATCACACTTGAACCAAATACAAAGGATTAAGTTAGAGCCTGATTTCATGTCCAAACCCAAGAAAGTAACTGCATTACAAGGAATTACACAAACCTTAGCAGTGATCAGCTGATTTCTTTGTCTTTTTATACCCTAAGAACTTTCAAGGAGCAACTGAAGCAAGCTATGGCCTTCTACATTTATCGTTTAGCAGAAAGTTTACTTCTGCTGTAAGAGAAAAGTTTATCATTCCCGCACTTCCTTCCCTTCCAGAAGTCCCTCACAACTGTTCCAGAAAAATACTAACAAAGCCTGTGTTGAAGGAGAAAGCAGAACTGTCCATGACGACTTTAAAGTATAGGAGTCTGATAGACATTTAGATAGTGCTCATGTTTGTATGCAAATCTATTTTTCCAACTTGAAGAAGAGTCTTTCTACACTTGGAAATATTAGAAAGCCTAAATGTGGAGGCTTACTAATACAAGTAGTAGCACTCTTTATAAGGAGACTTCAACATGATCAAAATGGAAGTTTTCTTCAAAAAAAAATTCCCATTTAAAGCTCTGGAAACACTGAAAAGATTCAAATCCAATGGAATTACTCATATTTAATTTTTTTTCCTCCACCTGACCTCATTTAGCACAGCAGAAGCCTGCTTTTCCTTGTCTATTAAGACTTCAATAAAATCATTCATTTACAGTTAATTGCAACAGTATTCACATTTAGACCTGAATATTAATTGACTGATAATGAGATGATAAAGCTGCTTTTCTCTGCAGGTGTACCAATCAATTTCAATGAAACTGAAGAAGTATTTTTCTTTACTGCATCTAAAATTAAAAAGTGATTTATATTTTGTAATAAAATGCTTTTCATTGATCTTCTTGTGAGGTATGGTTTCATTTGCACCTTTAAAAATTATAACAGTTTCCGTTTGTAGAAGAATGATTTTCCAATATTATTTTGGCTCCAACTGATGATAAGCTCTAATATTGCTCTGCAGAAAAAAAAAAAAATCCTCCAAAAGATTTCTAACTTCTAATAAACTTCAAACTTTCCAGTCAACAGAATAAACCTTTTTAAAGACACAAAAAAGTATAAGAATAATTTTTAAGCAAGTATTTCTCATGGAATTTTCCATTTGTATCAACTGTTTACTATGACTGTTAGCCAATGTAGCTCCAAGACTAATATATTAAAGACTTCTGCCAGCCATCAGTAACAAAATCCAGCTTGCAGCAATTCAAAGTACCATTATCTATTGAAATCTTCTAGCAGATGTTTGAATTAACAGAGCAATTAGATTTCACTTCAAAATTATTGTCTTTCAAGTGATAATAATTAAGGAACAATGAAAAGAATGCTGTATTCTGAACATGTGTTCAAATACCAGACTCTGTGCTAGGGACCAGAAAAATTAGGTACAGATTGTTTGCTTCAGTACCAAGAGACCACAAGGAGATGAATGAAAATATGGGATATGGGGCAAAAGACATATAAATATAGGTATAAATATTGCTATACACTTGGGGAAACTGAGGACAGAAGCTTGGCCCCAAACCCTATGAGCTCTGGAGGTCTGACACTTTAATGAACACAGGTGCTTAACCAAGCTGGCACCCATGGTATGTGCAAAAAGCCATTTGTACTTGAGTTAAAGAAAATCTAAAACCTATGTTTAATATTTTAGTATCTGTAGAACATGGTGTTCTGGATTACAAATAGTGATATGAAATAGGCAGGAGAGCAGCTGTGTTTTCTTGCTGAATGAGAAGCCCAAACAGAAGACATTAGTCTTCAACATTCTCAGTGACTAACCACCGTATAACTAACTGCTATTGAAACGGGAAGTGACCATAAAGTCCACTGCAATCCTACAGAATTTTTCAGAGCAGTCAAGACTGCACTTAAAGAATCACCCAGTGTCCTTGCATTTTAGACACCAGAAGAGTCCTAGATGTAAATTACAGATCTGCAAGTGACTGTCATCCCAAAAGGACTATCTCTTATCAAAACACGTTCTTCATAACACACGATCAGCTTGAGTAAAAGCATTAAAAATGAACAAGCAAACAATGCTCAGTTATAACACTTATTTTACCAGGGGATTTAAGCCTATCCAGATGGGTTCTGATGCCAACACTGCTGACAGCAACCATCCCAGAACAAGCCAAAGTGAAAAACATACAAGCCGAAAGATTGCATTGTTCTGATTAACATACAGTAAGATGAAGTCTGACAGATAACGAGGGAAAGTCAACACAAGCTCTGGAAAGTTTAAACAAAACAGACCAAGGCTAGGAACCTGACTCCAGGACAGATCAGGAACTGGGAGTAGATAGCTACAGAAATAAAAGTGATGCCTGGACTCAGGAGTTACAACCTAAAGCACAGTCTTAGTTGTTGGGATCACCCTGCAAGGGCTCAACCTTGAGGAGAAGGAGCTGTGGCATTGAGAAGATGGTAAACAACTAAGAGGACACCTGGAGGGCTCAGCCTTGAGGAGAAGGAGCTGTGGCATTGAGAAGATGGTAAACAACTAAGAGGAAGTAAAGGAGCGTGTGGACACCTGGAGGCAACCAATCCTGACTGTGTGAGAAGCGCATGGACTGTGTGTAGTAACCAATCAGGATGCATTTTGTGGCTTGTGAGAGAGCTGTAACTGTATAAAAAGCAAGTGCCTGTAGCAATAAACATCTTTGGCTTGAATCCCCGACAGAGTCCGTGCCTTAATACTCCACACTTAGTGAAGAGCAAATGTACAGCTGAGAGGTAGTACTCAAAGTCTTATATAGGCTTCGCTTGAAGGATCTGTTTAGAATAATAATTTCCCATCACGGCAGGGCCTAGGAGTTTAACCATATAAACACCAAGTATTTGTAGTATTTATCCTAGACATTTTTAGTAGATAATCTAGAATAAATTCATCAGAAAGTGGTAGTTTTGGCTTGACAGAAGCTAGAGGAGTTAAATGGATCACAGAATCAAGGATCTAAGAAAGTAGCATTTACTATTACAGTCTTTAAGTAGACTCTTTCATATACTTTGTAGAGGACTGAAACAAATGCTCTTTTTGAGATCACTTCTACTTACTGCAGAACTGCATGACAAATACGGAAAACAGCTTTTAGTCAGAAAGCCTGCTTTCAAGGATTCATTACTGTTGGAGTTTTCTAGAGTTACATGCATAAATGCATGAATAAAACAAAATTAGTTGTCCTCTGATGTAATATTTCATTTGAAGAATGTAGCTTTTTAATGGTATCATCTAGCCATACCACACCTCCATACATTGAAATGTAATTAATTTTCTTACTGCACTGTAAGAGAAATATATTTAAATTAAAATAGATTTTAAAACTACTGTTTTCAAAAGGTAGCCCTCGAGTTGTTTGTTTCCAATTTGTTAAGAATCATCATCTAAAAGACAGCAAAAGCCTAGGCTCCTGATGATTTTTAACTGTACTTCAGGAATATTTTATTCTAACATTTGAAGAGGAGTAACAGCAGTTCAACAAAAATCTTACATCTGCAGCATTATTCTGAACTCTCTCCAGAGTGCTACCATCGCATTTCTGTAAAGCAAAGCAAAAGTATGTTTTTCAGCCCCTGAAGAACAAAAAATTTTAAGTTTCAAAGTAACCATACTTTAGAGGCAGCATATATTTCTTCAAAGGTCTCCCAACAGGATCCTCCATTGAGTCACTGACCTTATCTTTGACTACTGCTTAGCTTTAATTCTAGAAGTAATTCATACCCTTTTGGAGCCGTATTTGACACAACATCAAAAACAGTTTTAAAGTTTTACCCAAGAGCTCGACAGACTGGAGGCACACAAAAAAACCCAGTCTGCCTCTAAAAGCAGACTGCATAACTTAGTGCTACAGACACCCAGATGCAGCCAATAGGCACTGGCTACACAACAGTATTAACAGCAACAGAAAATACTTCAGAATGTAAGCATTGCGTAAAAAAGATTTTAAGCATTCAATTCATAACTACAGCAAAAATTCAGATCAAAGCCTTGAGAGTTAAAAACATAGAGCCTTTCCGATCGGTAGATTTAAGAGAGCTATGCAAGACTAGCATCCCTGCTGGTTCCCTGATTTTTCCCTCCTGGTCATCAGCAAAGACTGTATACCCACATCCCTTAATACAGCTTTTAGTCTCGTCATTCCTTTAACAACATTGCCCTCTGGTGGGTTTTGCCTGCAGGTATTTTCTTAAACCAATCCCTTTGCTTCAGTGATTTAGTACTTCTGAAGAAAAATTTAATAGGTATTCTTGTACGCAATAAGTGTTCTACAGCTGGCAGAGGAGGAGAAGGATATGCAGATAATGTCTCACATCATCTAACCCAACCTTCCTAGCATTTCAGTTAATTATAAACGGTACTTTTAATTGCAGATGGGAAGGACTGTTAATTCCAAAAATGCCTGCTGCACACATCTTGCCACAAACTCCAGTTTAGACTACCGATTTACCTTTCTGTCACTCCATATTTTTGCTGAAGTGGAGAAAAGAAGACATAGAACATACATGAAATTTTGTTGGCAACTTATCTGAAAAGTTGCATTCAATTTTGCCATGAAATAGAGCACTTCTGGCATTAAAAAAGTAAATTTAAAACTTATGTATAATTTTTCACATACAGATGAACACACGCACTCTGTTAAGCATTCAAGATAGAGTTAATTTCTTGAGAAATGCTACTGCATATCAAAAGTATTTGGGGGGGAGATAATGGACAAACACAAACATGAGTGTCTCTACCTTTGACAAAGTCACAAAAACAGTACCCTCCAGTAGTTCAGTCATCAGTATCATCCGTTCCAGGCCTCTAAGGCATTCCATTAAAGATGGCTGGATGGTAGATGAGGAAAAAACTAAAATGTTTCAAGAGGTGTTGCTTGTTTGTTTTTTTTAACACTGACAGAATAGGCACAACCAGGACTCAGCAATATTTAAGTTATTTACTCAATAGTTGTGTAGCAACTATTGCTCAGGAAGCAGTTTTCCTCCTTCTTCAAATAAAGTATAATATAGCAACTGGTTTTCCTCTCGAAGAGAGACACAGAGGTAACAAGAAAAGAAGAAAGCTGAAGATAAGGGCATGTAACAGCTCCCAGGATACAAAGATAAGATTACAGAACTGGGGATATAGAAGGGAAGAGTGCACGCAAAAAAAAAAAAAAAAAAAAACCAAACAAACCACAAACCACAACAAAACCCCACAACAATAAAATCCCAGAAGTTTGGGAGGTTAAATACTCTCATACCAGACCCTAAGACCCAAGACTGTGTGTCTACCACATCATTTTCCATTCCTGCAGTGTTTGTGAGGGATCACGGTATACAACATGCAGCCTTCTAAGCCAGCTCTACACATTACTAGCTAGCAAGACGCAGCTCACTAGCTCTGTCTAGGGCTCCACAACACTACTGCTACACATGGATCCAGTAGAGCTGTATTTTTAAAATTGTTTTACAATATGAAGAAATCTCCATCTCCCTCTGTAGCAGTATCTTATTAAACTGTTACAAAAGCTTCTGATACATGCACAGAGGAAGAAGTCATGAAGAATGCGGTAGGACAGAATACTACATAACCCTTTTTTGTAGGGAAAGGAAGAGACTGTTGAAGATGGCAGAAGTCTTTGAGTTAAAAGAAACTAAAAAGCAGCTCACAGGATTACCTCTTAGTGAAAACAAAAGGAACAAGGGACTTGTGTGCAATGTCTGAAAGAAACAACAGGACATTCAGTACCACTAGCTTAAAATCTTAAGCCATCATCTACTTAACTTCCAGGATATGAGAACATCCAAGTATCAGAAAAAACAATTTGCATAGAACAATATAAATTATTTTCTTACTATAAATACCCTATAAACTACTAGTAAGATCTGTGACTTGAAATCTGTATCAAAGTACTAAATAACTATCCAGTCAATGCCTTAAGCCAAGGATTTGAGGATCAAGTGCCATTTTAAAAATTCATGTTAGAACTGCCAGCTGTAAAGTGCGGGAACTAAACTGGTAGTCAAAACTGCAAGTAGTACCATTTTCCCTGTAACTGCAGCTTTCTTTTCCCACATGGGAGTGAAGCTCTAACTACACTAGGAACCCCTGCACTGGGTCTCCAGAGAAAGAGAAGCACACCAAGGTCTTTTTATGTGACCAAATATAGATACCTTGGGTCTTGAACTACCACTAAGAACTGCGGATCCAGTTCACAACAGAAGGAAAGGATGTATACACAGCATGTATACCATCAGTAGCAACAGGCAGCCCTGTTAGCAGTGGCCACTTCCAGCTCTCAGCCAGGCTGCACACAACTTTGAAACAGGCCAGGTGACCCCAGTCACGTGGATGAGGAAGACCCCCACCCCTTGTTTAACATCTGAAGCTAATTGTCCAGTATTAAACTAAGATGAGATACCAGCCACCCACCAAATCTAACAGCTAGGCAGCTATTCAGTGACAGAATAATTCCTGTTACAAATTTCTGGATTCGACTCCCATGAATTTCAGGTTGCTAAGTATACACAAGTACACATGTAGCTACCCTATCTCTTAGCCTAGCCACTGGCAGTAAAATTATGCCTAGGTTGCTCCAGTTAAACTCTCAGTTTACACAGAGATAGCAGCTGTATTTCATACTCTCAAATGAATGTCACCAGCATTTAAAAAAAGAGATGCTAATGCAGACATACAAAATCGCCAACCAACATGTACTTGGCTAAAGAGAGGCTCTAAATCTGCTGAACTATGGCTTAATTCTGACAGGTGTTGAACATTTGTTTGGAAGTGCCAGCCAACTTTAACTTCTGCTTTCTTCACTGGCTTTTGAGGGTATAATTAAAAAAAAAAAATAAAATAAAAAAATCACAGCAAGTACTAACAGACCTGATTTGTCTTTCTTACTCATCCCTCCCTCAATGCAAATTGAGGTAGGTCCAAGAGGTATACTAAAGTCAGTGCCATTTCACAGAATCATTAAGGTTGGAAAGGACCTTCAAGATCATCAAGTCCAACCGTTAACCCAACACCACCATGTCTCCTAAACCATGTCCCAAAGTGCCACATCCACACATTTTTTGAATACTTCCAGAGATGGTGACTCCACCACCTCCCTGGGCAGCACTGCTTACTGGACTTAGAACTCTACATTAGTGAGATACCCAACACAGCAAGAAACAAATCCTTTGGAGAAATGGATCTCCTATTCTTCCTTCCTGCCCAAAGGTTAATTTTGTCCTTTACAGGTATAACATGACAGTTAATTACATGAGGTTTGGATACAGGAATACAAGACAGAAATACTACTCTGTCTCAACACAAATTAGTGACACATGGCTCAAGTATTCTACTAAAAAAACAAACAGTATTTTCATCTACAGGCTTTTACTTGTTAGTTGATTTAGCCTAATGAATCATTTTTCTGCTCCCGATTGATACGTCATTCAAGGACAGAACAAGGGAGCCTCCCCCCAACAGTTGATAAACAAAAAACCCTCTAGTCTTCAGTAACCTCTCCCCTCCCCAGCCAAATTAGCCTGTCTTTTAATAAACAAACTTTGTCCTCTACTTAGTTTGAGGCAATATACAAGCATCCCTCAGAAATAGCTCATCCTCAAATATTTAAGTGGAGAGCCAAACCATGTTGTGTACATGCCTGTTTGGGAGTCAAAGCCATGTATGGTCCCGTGACTCAACTAGAGCTTGTTCAGAATTCAGAAACAGCTAGATGTTCCTTTCCCACTCACTATACTTTTTTTGAATCAATTCCTTGGCAGACTTACTACATTAGTTCAAAGCAATTAAGATTGTTTTACCTCATTCTGGCATATCTACCAGACAACAGGCCTAGATTATTAATAAGTTAACCAAGTAACTTTAAAAGCTGCCACATTTATGAAAACAGGGTTCCTGAATATGTTTTCTTGAAAGTTCTTGAGTTGTTATATGAAATACGAAAACATATATTAAAAAAAAAAAACCCAAACAGAAGTTCAGCACAATTATAGAGCAATCATTGAGCTCTGTAAATACATCAGTTACCTAGAGTTACAAGCTCTGTTTATACATGTTTGAGTTTTATACTGCCATTAAAGAACTACACACCATTCAATGTTTTTAATGGACATGCAATTCAGATTTCACCTTCTCAAAATTAATATACATAAGCATTATTCACTAATGCTTATATTAATTAAGCACTTAATTAATGAACATGCTTTGAGAACTGTCAGACCTCTTTTTAATACAAGAAACAGTTAGAAGTATAGACTAGTCCACAAAAAAATCTACACCTAGTACTGTGTCTCTTGGCATACGTACATCTTTAGTGCAAGTGTTAATAACAGAAGAAACCAAATATCTAGCAGGTAAATTTTCGCCAGATTCCCATCAAACTAAAATACAAATGGTACAGGCCTTGTTAGAATAGTAATTTACTTTAGCTATGCCTTTAAGCACAGAACTGTAGAGAAATTGTTGCAAGTCTTTGCATCAAGAGGAATCAAGATGGATTAGAATCAGGATTTTTAAACTGCTATAATAGAGTTCATTATGATCAGATACATTGGAGTTACATACTGAATTTGAAGATAGGTCAATGGATCAAATTTTACAGTTGAGAATAGACAACTTAATATGTACTTCAGTTTAAATACTAAACTAGATTTCCATGAGAAGTTTCTTAGATAACACTTTCAGATTATTCAGCAAATATAGTTGCTGTTTATACTTAAAAGTCATTACAACAGCAACTGTTTCAGAATCAGAGAATTAAAACAGACACATAAATATATATTTTGGGGTTTGTTTTAAAATCAGTTAATGCCGGAGACTTAGGGCTTCACTGACTTCTCTGACATTACTTCAGATTCAGCACAAGTTTCCAGGAGGTGATGTTGATGGCAGGGCTTCTCAGGCAACATACATAGTTTCCCTCGACTATTCATGCAGGGAATTCGTCAGCTTAGATGGCAATCTCACACCAGTGTCTGTAAACACAGATTTCCTTAAAGGCAAGTTTCATACTGGATCTTAACTCCACACAGTAATACAAAGATCAATCCCTTTAAGCACAAAATACCAATAAACAAGCTGCTTACTTCATAGTTATGGTCTGTATTTGAAGCACATCAATATCCGATTTCAGCTTGTTCTGTCACATGCATGTCCTTTATAGCTAAATTCTGGATAGCATCGGCAGTTGCTTCAGTGCCAAAGTCTTCATTTTCTTCTTCTTCTTCAGGCTGTCCTCCAGGTTTCTAGACAGATTCCACAACTGTTGTGCTCTTACTGGTATTGCAGACCATTTTTGTCTTAAACAGTCAATAAAGGGATTTTTCTCTTTTTCTGTACATGTCTATAGAAGGCTCCCTGCATTGCAGGGATGAAGAACAAGGAAAGGAACTCCAAGCTAAATAGCCTTCCCTATTGTATTGTTAAGAGCAAATATGTTTGGTTTCTGTGACAACCCACTGATCCTACCACTCAAGCACTGGCTAATAAAGAGCTATGGTTTACTGCAGCCATCAAAAGGCAAGTTTTCAGACTAGGAAACTGTTCTTCATGAGTATTTTTTCCTAACAGAGTAACTCACAATTGCCCTGCCCAAGGAAGTCTGCTTTATTTTAACTTTTAAATATCCTAAAGCTCAGTACTAGGAAATATAGAAATTGCGGCATACAGGCAAATCTATGTTGTCAAAGTAGCAGGTCTGTACAATCTTGTAAACATCTTCAGGATCATAACCTATCTCACTATATAGCTACCAGATATTTTAAACAAACAGTAACAACTCCATAGTTTTGTTCCTGTTGCTTTAATGCCTTGGAGTCCCCAACTTTCAAGTTCCAATGCTAGTTTTAATAGCACTCCTTGATCCACCCTTGAGGGATAGTTTGATCAATTTATATAATCCAGTTTCCTCATTTAAGTAATAAAATTATCATTTCATGTTAAACATTGCAACTTTTGTAACCAAAAATTGGGCTATTGGCATGTCTTTCCTGTTGACAAATTAGGCTTCCATTTCAACACCGCTGTGAAGTAACAGCAGCAGAGTGATTACTAAATCCATCATTAAGTAGGTGATTTTATAGACCTTATGTTTTAGCACCATGCAAACTTCTGATTTTCTTAAGCTTACTCATAAAATGTTTGTTTTGTCACTACCAGCCACAAGAAAAAGCCCCAAGAGCCCTTGCTCGAGACACTAGCTTCTCAGAATTAAGAGAAATCCATATGCCCAAACCTTCTTAAAATATCATCTTGAATCTTAGACTTAAGAAACACAAAACAAAACAAAAAAACCTGCACAAAAAACTCACAACACTAGAGTAGCTTGAAGTTTTCAATTGAAAAGCAAGACTGAATGCATATACTCAAAACTCAAGCATGTCAAACAGCCCATCTCTACTAGATTCTCACCCAACAAACCAACTCACATTCTAACCCAGCAGAAAAAAATGTTCTAATAAGTGGTATACAGCAAGTTCACGGTGACTGGCTCATACTATCATCTATCCACAAGGCAGTAGTACTCTCATGCACAGACAGACCTCAGTTGTTTGTTTCCCCATGAAAAAAAACCTGCCTTCTCAACTTTTTAAACAGTTAACTGCAGAGGTGTGTTTAGGTAAACAAGATACGCCAGTATTTCACAGAGCTATATAGTAGAGATGTGCTCAACAGTACTACATCTTCTAGCCATACATGTATCCTGTGGGCTCCCATGAATATGTATTTGACTATAGGAAGATCCTCCCTCCTGCACAGCACTCAATCAGCAACGCATTGAAGTTGAGCAGCAATTCTTCATAATATCCTCTGGAATCAAGAGAGGTCAATCTCTGAAGAACTTCGGTAATTGCAGGGGACCCATCCACCAAGTCAGAAAATAAAGAGTTTAAGAGAGAAGTTCCACAATCATTTCCATTCCAAGGCTAGAGGTAGTTTAACCTCAGCTGATCAATGGGCATGCAGCGTCCAGCAGCTAAAAAAAAAAAAAAAAAAAAAAAAAAAAAAAAAAAAAGAGCTGCATGGAACCATAGGGAGGAAGCAGAGAATTATAGCTGTGCTGGAACAGTTTGCAATTATTCCCTTACTGTTTTTAAACACAGTACAGGACCACATTTTCTGTTTACTGTACAAAAATCAGTGCATTTCAGCCAAACCCTCTAAACCAGGATGAATTTCACTTCAGTTTAGTGACCTTAGCTATTACTGACAATACTGTAACATCCAACATAAATGGCTTTTGGCTTTAAGTTACATGTTAGTTTGTCAGACTGAGGTCCGCACCATCGTAAATGGAGCCATACACATGCACTACCTCTTTAATGATTAGCTACTCGTTTAATGTAAGTGATAAGCATAGGTTGGCTGTATGGGACTAAGTAGGCTCTTATTTTCTCTATCTAGTGAAAGCTGCATCAGTAAGCTTCATCACTGGATGCTGAACTGCACATTTTTCCTGCATACACTTTAAAACATTAGTAAAGTTACACTGAGGTGAACTGTCTTAGCATGAAAGGAAGACTGATGTTAATATGGAATAACAAGGTAACAGGTGCCTCAAAGATGTACAATAGAAATAAAGAGGGAAACTCATTTTCAGTTCTTTTGAGGCAAAGAATTTGTTGCATGCTTAGGATTCTTCGAAGGAAAGCACTCTTTTTGCCCCAAATTAGGGAGGACCACCAATTTGCACATCTGAAGCAAATCAGAACAGCACCACACTGAGTTCAACTTCATGACTCCAAATACTTCTCCGATTACTGCCTCTGCCCAGTTATCACCAGGGGCAACACCACTTTTTGCTTTGAGGCTCACATTGTTTGTTCTCTTTGTTTTAGTAACTGCCATCAAGAAAGAGTTATTTTTTGTTTACATCGTTACTACCCTCCATTTTATTCAACTTCTATTAGGAACATCCAGTCAACCACTTATGACTATGAGCATTGGTAAGTAAACAGAGCAGGAAAAACATACTTCATTAAAAATACCTGAGGAACACACACGTTTATGTAACATATCTGTTTTGGAAATTTAATTCATACTGCTTTACTCTTGCATTTAATTGTATGTACAGTCTAGATGCCAAAGCAACCATAATGTAGTTACTGAACTTTGGAATTTGTAACTGCCAGACTGGTTTACCCCAGCATCCCTGTTTTCAAAATCTAAGAAAGGAAGATGGAGGCATTCAGACTGCCAAGGGACATAGGTAGTTTTTGGTTTTGTAAGGAAAACCCAGGAATACAATTCTACCATTCTGCATTTCACGATTTGTATGCTTCATCCACTTGGGTATACTTCCTCCATTTTATTCAGGTAGGCCTTAGGAAGCAGAGTGGCCTTCCTCGTAAGGACTACTATCAGACAAAAATCTCAGCAATTTCCCCGAAGTACAATACCTGTATAGGTATTAATGATTCTGGAGTGTTTACTGGTCTGCATTTTCAGAACACTAGCTCATATTCCCCACTAGATGGTAGCTGGATACTATGTTGATTGTGCAATATTCTACAGTCTACGGTAGCCAAAAGAGCTGCACGTGATGATTAGAGTTTTACAGGATTAATCACAATGCCTTTTAATAAAAATAAGATGAGCTCAGAGATGACACTGTCCCAAGTTATTACGGATAAGAGGTACTTAGATAATTACACTATCCTGTTATTTGAAACTGCTTTGGTCTCGCTGCATTCCACTTTGTTAGTTCAATTTTGTTTGCAATATGGGCAGATATATGTTTGACAGCTTCTACAGAAAGGTATTTCTTTGGAACATCTCTAACACATTTACCTCCTTCCTCTGTTGAAAGATAATGCTTTTTTGTAAGGCTCCTTATTACGTCCCTGAAAATACTGAAAAATTCCAAAACATGTTTCTTCATAATGAGAAATCATTCAGCTAAAGTACTTATTGCCCAGCTTGTATTAGTAGCCTAAGATTCAGTGCAGTTCAGACAGCAAGTGTCATACGTGAGAACTGGACAATAAATGCAGAAGCACTTTATATAGGAGTATTTGAGAAAGGCTTAAGGTGTTATTGATTATACTTCTATCCATTCTCAAAGCTTCTAACCTCCCTCTACTACAGCCTGGCTGCACATTGTTTCAGCATCTGAGCATCAGTCAATGTACTGATGTCCTACAAACTTCAACAGCAACAGCTAGCTTCTACTCATTTGCAGCTAATTATTGTTCCCACAGCAACAACACTACTTTTTCCCTCCCACATCTCCTTTTCAAAGCTGGACGTGCATAATAGCCAGACAAATAAGGAGGTCTACTGCATGGTTAAGTTTAGAATATTACTTCACCATGTTTGATTAAATGAACTAGAAGACACTTTCTAGAAACAAACTAAGACAACTTCTTTCCTTTGTCTCCTTATTAGACAGCCTATTACTTGCCAACTGCTTTAATAAAAGCACCCTGAAAGCAGCAGAGAAAACTCCACATTGAAACACATCACTGCGCAACTTATGCTGTCTTAATGGAGTATATACTATGGAGTATATTTGTATTTCAGGCTAGTTAAATGGATTATGCAGCAATACATTATGGCTTTATTTCATACTACAACTACAGTATACAATAAGATATTAGGCTTACAACTGGCTTGGGGCAGGAAGACTCAGCTTCTCAAAGGAAAGCCAGCAATCTTCAAACAGCTTCAATCCCTGTGTGGACAAATTCTGTCTTGGAAGCAGCTTCATCTACCCACAGCAAGCAGGCTCAGCACACTGTTTCCTCAGGATGCCTGAAAAAAGCTTCCATAACATGAAATATAGCTGGACACTGCGCCAGTGATAACGTTCACTCAGCACTGCACACTGACAACAAGGCCCATCGATGTGTTCAGGAAAACGGCCTTCTGTCACGCGTTTAGCTAGTATTTTTATGATTTTTCTCCTATTGACTAGCAGTTTCTGATCACCAGCAGCCATACCCACCTGGTCAAGCACATCCAAGCAAGAAGTATGAACTGCCATTACTTTGCAGGTACGCAATCAAGATACTTAAACATATTACTTCCTTCCCCACTACTGTGTTCTGCATTTCCAGTGAAAATACAAAGTAAGTGTTAAAACTTTCAGTGGCACATGAAGTACATACTGTCATCCCTCTATTTACCTGAGATTTTTTAAAATGTGAATGGCTAAACTAGACTGGTGACATTTTGTACGTCTATTAATTACGGTTCTTTGAAAAGTGGTCTGCGTTCCTCAGATAATAACCTTAACAGATTTTGCTATGAAATTCATGTCGAGTCAGTCTTGTTTAAGCTCCAAATAGTAATATGAAGAGAGACTATTTCCTTTTTTTCATTTTAATTAGTAGATATCCAGGATTAATTTAGCAGTATACTCTCAAAGGAATGCCTACTTGCTATTTATTAACCTAAAAGAGTAAGACAGTAAATAGCTCAGCAGAGAACTCCTCCATATATGCCTATCTTTGCGCATCAATCCTAATGTGCTGTTCTGTTGCTGTCAAATATGCCTGTGTTTCTGTACACTAAGGAGAAAGAACCACGACAATCTGTTCTCTTCAGAAACACAAGCTGTGTTTGATTGGATAAAAAAAAAAAGTCTGTCAAACTAGTAAATATGTTTTAGTACTTGACAATTTCACTGAACTACGTTTAAGAACTGAGCTTTTAGAATTCTTAAGTGAGCTACATCACTAACCTTTGTGTGCATGTTTTTTGAACATCAGTTAGAAATGTCACTAAATTGCCAAATGCCAAATGTCTGCCTTCTGACAGGTGAGGGAGAAAGACATCGAAACAGCAAGCCTACAGTATGACATGATAGAGTGAAGAACCCTGAGATTCTAAGCTTTTGCCTGTTCTGCCAGAAGGCAAGGTTATCTCTGCACCAAAGAAAACACATGCTACAAATTTGCCACATGAAATTATCTATCATAACTTGTTTTCTGTTTCGTTGGAAGTCTTGTTACCTAGCCTGAACTGCAAACCAAAAATAATTTCCATTAATGATCTGACAAGTATTCTGTATTAGCCAGATCACATACAGCTTCCTTCCCGATTTACTAGTAGAAGGATTCTTCTGTGTCCTTGAATATCAGAGACAGCATTAGACCTTAAGTTATGTGGTTTGTCAGAAGACAGGAAGTCACAGTATCTTCTAAGCAACTACTGCTAACTACCAGAAAGCTTACCACCTAACAAAGTCCTATAGCAGGGGTGGAAAACCCCCACAAAATAACAAGACACACAAAACAACACTATTCTTGTTACTGTAACAGGACATGTCAAGCTATTTTACCTGCTCCTCTTCCCCACTCCTCCTGCCCAATTACAGAAGTATTTGCCTAAGATATGCCATTATCACACATCCCAAATTAGTTTTATACTTTTTTTTAAGAGGAGGCTTTCTATTGTTTCAGCTTCCCCTCCTGTATCCTAGATGCCTTGTTTTGCAACCAGAATTTTTCAAAGACCTAGAACATACATGTTTCAATTCCAAAACCTGCATTAGAGCAAAACATCAATAGTCACCATAGTTCAGTGTTGCAAAATAGTCTGAAGGACTGCATGTTCAAGTACTGCCTTAATACTCAACGTCTAATATAATGGGTCAAATAAAAGAGAAATGTAAAATCAGTGCATGGAAAGGGACATAAGAATAAACATTTTAGAAGTGAATAGTTGTACCTGTTAGAGATGTTAACAAGACACACACTCTTAAGATCGCTTCCACTTTAGACTGTTTATTAGTTAATTAAATAGTATACCTTCCTCTAACAATGAAGCAGAAAAACAAACATCTTCCATTCATAAGCTGAAATCATGGTCTTTGTTCCAAGTTACCAATGTAAAAAATTGCAGTTTTACCTGTGATAGAACCTGCAGAGAGACAGGTTCCATCATGCTTGGGATAGAATGAACAATGAAAAAGGAAAGGCAAAGAAGATAGAGCTCAGAATGGAAAAGTCAAACTAAAGCATAGACTGATAATGAGGGGGAAGTGCAGCCTTTCGTTAGTGCAACCTTTCAGTACTTGAAGGGCGCCTTCTCATAGAAAGATGGAGACAGACTTTTTAGCAGGGCCTGTAGCAATACAAGACGATGTAACAGTTTTAAACTAAACAAGGGTAGATTTAGACTAGATATAAGGAAGAAAGTTTTCACAATGAGGGTGGTGAAACACTGGCACAGGCTGCCCAGAGCGGTGGTAGATACCCCATCCCTGGAAACATTCCAAGTGAGGTTGGATGGAGCTCTGCGCAACCTGATCTAGTTGAACACATCCTTGCTCATTGCATGGAGGTTGGACTAGATGACCTTTAAAAAGTCCCTTCCAACAGAAACTATGGTTCTCTAAGTGCATCTTTTTTTATGGCTCATGAAGACGTGGGGAATTTACCAATTTGGGGTGGGGAACACCAACATACAAACCCAACTATTGGAAGCCAAAAAAAAAAAAAAATCTCATGGCAGGATCTTAGAACACAGATTCATAACCCAGGGACTCCTATTCTGCATTCCAATAAAGGCACACAATTTTCTCGAGTGACTTCCCAGTTTTTCTTCGTAAGTCAGTTTTGCTTTAGTTACCTTAAACATATAAAGAATTATTGCCTTACAGTCCACAAAAACACTGTGTTAAAGTGCTACAGTAGCAATATCTGGTAGGTCTATATGGTTAACAATCTGCAGAACTAGTGTAGTAACTTGCTAACCATTAGGACAAACAACTGATCATTTCCACAAGTTTGGTCTATTCAGAGCTTTTAAAATTTGGTCTCGATATATTTTTCATAGTACTTTATCTAGCAAAGCTTATTTGTGGCTCCAGTTGCTCCTTTATTTCAAGTTATTACAGAGATTATTGAGCTTTAGTCATTAATATAAGAAGCTATATCAAACATACTATTTATAGTTTGGACGCAGCATTTCTAAGCAGCTAGATGTCCACTACCAGATGAAAAACTTTAAGTACTACTAATAAAAAGGTAACAACACTATTCTGCCACAACTTGAGACCACCAAATTTGATACCAGCCAAGACATTACACCTAGGGCAAAACTGTGAACCAGAATTTTAAGTATTATTTTGAGAGCTTAGTCGTTCCGTATCTTCAAATTACCAAAGGTATTTAACTTAAATAGTTCCTCCTGATGAACTTAGAATCAGAACTTAAGCTATTCTACATCACCCACTCCTGACATTACATCTCATTAACTATCTCGACTCTCAATATTTTCATCAGCTCTTTTGGAGTTTGTTATTTTAAGCCACTGCAATCCGTTATCCAAATGCTAATGCCATCCATGAAGTCTTCATATCAAGGGCATCACCTGCATTACAAGTCTTAGCTGAGATTCAAAGACACATATTCATTCAGTTAACTAAGATTTCTACTTAGAGGTTGAAATTCTAACTAATTTTGCTGAGATGAGAAGACTTGCCATGAACTCACTGGGGTCACGATTTAACTACACGTCGAAAAACAAAATGGTAAAGTCAAATTGTGGCACATTTAAGGAGCTGGAAGCACATAGAAGAATATAATTATCACCTTTGCCCTCATTTCAAGATGAGGCATATTTAAAATTAATATCAAGATGATAAATATTCAAAAATTAATTCCAAGACCAATACCTTAACATTCATTTTTTTCAAGTTTGTTTTCATAGGAGAGCTAGAATAGAGTGGTATTCAATTCAATTTATTCTAAGAGAAGCAACTTTTAAATTAAAGGGGTTAACTCATGTAGCTAGAAATAAACAAGCAGGTTCAAACTGGACAATGAGACCGGTTAAAAAAAATACATGTAGGTTAGATATACATTACGCTTCCTGAAAAGTGCTGTTAGTTCAGCATACTCATAAAAGAGTGGTAGGTTAAAAAAAATAAATTGAAGTCAGAGTGAACAACACCCTTCGGAACAGGGGGTTATTTTCTTTTATCTCTTCAAATAACAGAAAGGAGAGACTGAACACCCATTTAATTTATCAAATCATATCATCTGTCCATTGCTCTCCCCCTGCCCCCAACATTCCACTGTGCTTTGTCCAGTGTAGCTATTTTCGTAACTGTGTTCTACCTCTTATTCTTTCGTGCTCAAAAGCTTCAACTGCCCATGAGTTATACCTATTGATCGGGAATCCTTACAAGACAATTGGATATATAGCACTGTTAAACAAATGAGATTCTACAAGAGCTCAAAATGCAAAGATTTCGAGTAGCTACAAAACAAGTTTATGTATTTAAACTACTGCAAAATTGAACATAGTAGAATGTAACATAAAAGAACAAGAATAAAGAGTGGCACAAAGTACTTCCATGCCTTCGTATTTCACAGTTAGTCTGTTCAACTTTGCGCAACTGAAATAATCGAAGAGTTTGATATTACCTAATTGGGTGTTATCGGTTGCTGTATACACACACATACTTGGTCAGTTTGTATATACTTACATTCTCTTGAAGATTAAACAATAACGCTCTGCTGAATATATCAGTTTTAAGTTTTGCAAGAATCTTATTCTGACATGAGAGAATACAAGTTCTACACATGCCAGCAAGATACGACGGACAGCACTGACAGCCTGACCCAATACCTCTGGACTCAGAAACACCATAGCAAAAAAGTAGAAACCCAGACCACAAGCCAGTGCAGGTTTACTGTCTTCTGAAGTTTTATTTTTGTAGCAGTATCTAAGCATATCTTATCACTAAGTTTCAAAGAAAAGCTGTCCGGTCATTCTGGGTTGTTTTTTTCTTTTCTTCTACTGCGGGATTTATGACATGGAAGTATTCTAGCCATAGACAACGCATAACAAAATCTTACAAATAAAGATACTGAAAGAGGTCTGTGATTTGGATGGCAAAGGTCACGTAAGAAACGCTTTTCTGTCTAAGACCATGACAAGTTAGGGGAGAAATCAGTGCTTTACTGACATGCTTAGTGTGTCAGATAAATACCTAGAAAAATACTGTGCTGCCCCTGCCAAGCCTTCCCCATCAATGTGACAGCTTATGACCGGGATAAACACTGTATTCCAAGGTAGAAGGGTCTTCAGTTACTAGGAAGTGTCAGTAATCCTTAAAAATAAATCAAACGAGGCATTTCAACCACTAGTTCAAAAACAATATGGCCACAGTAACTTTTTGACTTTTCAACAATACATGAAAGCTCTACCACCTCAGTGATAATTACTTCAGAGCTTACAATACTTTAACCAGAAACAGTTTGGGGGAAGAAAACTCCAGTTGACCTATGAACTTCAGAAGCAGTGATTTCATAGTACTACTAGAAAGTTATAGAGAGTCTTCCTTTAAGCAGAGAGGATATAGGCAAGTGGGAATTAGTTTCTTTATTATTTTGCATCTCATAACAAGTTTTTACATAATGTGATCAATAGGCTTTATAGTAGACTGTTGATGCAGTGAATCAATCTTTTCAGCTGTGCAGAACCAGACCTTAAACTTTGCAAAAAAACCCTAGATTCAAGATAAACTCCATCAGTTGCACTCGGATTCACCTATTTCTTGATGAGGTGGAATCCAGTTAATCAATTCTGTTAACAGAAACTGGAAGATTTAAATCCCAGCACACAGCTCTCACTTAATGAAACCTCCTGGGAAAGTCCTTGACCTTTTTCTCTAGAGTTTAGTTAGCAGCTACTACAGACCAAATAAGCCACCTAACACATGAGGACAGATACCCTGATACTTCTGTAGAAACTGGAACACTGGCACAGGTTGCCCAGAGAGGTGGTAGATGCCCCATCCCTGGAAACATTCCAGGTGAGGTTGGACGGGGGTCTGAGCAACCTGATCTAGTTGAAGGTGTCCCTGCTCATGGCAGGGGGGTTGGACTAGATAACCTCTAAAGGTCCCTTCCAACCCAAAGATTCTATGATGTTGTAAACTGTGCTATGCATGCTAGAAAAATACACCGTGGCCAAGATGCTCTTCCCAAAAGTCAGTGGAACCTGACTTTGGCAGACAGTCTGTTCATGGCTATTCTCTCTTTGAGCCAAGCAGAAAGCACTCCACAATTTATTTTGAATCATTTTTACGAGGTGAGGAGGTGCTACCAAAACAGAGGTGAATGAACAACTCAAAATGGAAAACAGGCAAAGCTATTGAAGATGGAGAAAATAGGTAAGCTAGTAAGGCTAGCTGCTACCCAGGTAAAGAGGAAGTTTCAGGGGAATAGGCATTGGAGAAAGTAATCAGACACTAGGAAACCAAGCATTCCTGAGAATTAACTTGCACCGAAACACAACACAACCTCAGGATTACAAAATGAGTCTGTATCTCAAATAAGCAGAGCCTTCCCCATCCTTTAAGGCCTCCCCCTTAAACACTGAGCTGTTCCATACAGTAACAGAGATACACCTTGAGTGATTATTTCTGCAGAAAAGAACCACACAAGATTATCATTAGAGACAGGATTGGAAGCAGTACACAAAATGAGAGAACTGGACTAGTGACTGCCAAGGAGAGGCATGTGGAGCATATAGGGGCATGAAATGTATATTAGCCCTTCAACTTGGGGTTTAATTCATCAAATGAATACGGCAACATTTAAACATATGTGAACAAGTTCAGACAACTAGACTATTTCCCCCCCCAAGCTTGTCAAATACAGCCATTCCCAAGACCTGCAGGGCCATTTATGGCTTGAAATAGAAAACCATAAACCTCAGCAACATATTGTCAACTCAGAGCTTTGAATTGATGTTTTAGTCCTAGCAACAAACTGAATTAAAGAAAAGCATACTGACAATAGGTGTTTTTTTTTTCCTGAGGCTTTTGTACTAATGCAGTCAAAGAAAGACACTCTAGTATTTTATTAAATACTTCCTGTAGTTGAGTTCTCTTTTGGGGCAAATTGTCTCACAGGGGAAGTTTTTTCTTTCTTGTGTTCCAATATTTTCCTAATATTATCATTGAATAGATAATAGATACCCAAGAATGTTGGGTACATAAAACCCCAAAAGTTTTGCTATTTCAGCTTTAAAGACCACTTTTCACAAAAGTGCTGAAAAAAGTGGCCTATCAGCTCCAGTTAAGAAATAAATGCTTTAGCTAATAGGGTTCAGAGATTCTTGCTCCAAGTGGAAGGGTTTGACAGCCAAAAATATTAAGTAAATAGCTTCTGAATTAATTTTGTTGTTTAATTAAAGTTCTTTCTAGCTCCAGGTTGCAACTGTCCATTTCAACACAGGTCTGAACAGCAACAGAGTCCAAGTTTAACAGTACCATTGGACAAGCTGCTGAAGCAGAACTTCCAAATCCAGAGCATGAGCCTCTGCTGGCAAACTAGGCTAATTAGCTGGAATTAAGATTCCAGTTGACAGTTAATCATGACTTAGTAGCTCTTCATAAGGAGTACATTAAGGAGTAAGGTATTCAGGCTGGTTAGTATTTTCAAGTTAGATCATAGCAGTGTCACTGCATAGGTTTGCAACTTTATTGCAATACACTGCTGTGACTTACTCCTTCCCACACAGGGTCATGTCAAATTTACTAAGTCACACTCATATGCCATGGACAACGGTCATACAACATTTTTAAAGAAGACTCAGCTAGGTTCTTGGTGAACAGTGAGGTGTTCTTGATGCACTATTTATCTAGACATTCTTATTTAAGAAAAATTGCTCTTACCCCATTTCAAAAATGCATTTTCACAAGTCCATCCTGACAGCTCAGACTTCTTAACTTCCAAAACCGAAAATAATTTTTCCTGCCTCTCACCAATATAATGTTTTTATTGTTTAAAACAAAAGTTATCTTCCTTTTGGACATGACCTTCAGAGCACTGCATAAAAAGCAAATTTAAATTCTTCAGCTAAATCCAGTTCTCTAAATTCATTTTGCTATCAGAAGCTTTCTTTACTGAAGCACCTTACATCATTTGTTACTCACTTCTTCAGTAATCTTTTTTCTCATTCTATATCTGGATACCTCTGTTAGCTTTTACCAGTTGTCCCCCCCCGCCCCTTTCAGCTTGGGTTATAATCCTATAGCATATATGCTTCTCAAAAGCATACAATAAAATATTATATATAAAAATCTACTGAGGAAAAACTATACTTTATAACCCCTTCAGCTAGTCACATAATATGGTTCCAAACCTTCCTTGTCGATTTGGTGATATATGCTTTTCCTAACTTAAGAGTTCATGAGTTTCTCTGTCATTCAATAGGGGGTAATTTCAGAAGTGAAAGAGCCATAATGGAGTATTGTAAAACCAGCTTGTTCTAATGAATTTCTTCAGCAGGTAGACCCTAAAAGTCCAACCATTTGTGGGTTGCCAGTCTTTCATATTTCCACTGAGAAAAACCATTCTAGACCAGAAGTTTAAATCCAATGAATGCGTGGATTAACAGGAACAAATACAAAAAAAGGACTCTGCTTTAGAGTTCAGACAGTGTTAAAAAAAGTTATGTAGTGACAACTTCAGTATCAGACTAAATACCTTCATTTTGTTTTACTTAAAGCACAATATTAAATACACACAAAAAAGAGTTTGCAGGAACAATTCACCCACAACAACTAATTATTCTTTCAGGAGTCAGACCTTGAGGCAAGAGAATGCTATGAAGTGTAAAGACAAACATGTTCCTCCAGCTGTTTGCCATACTTATTGGACATAATAAACTTGATATGCTGGAGGCTATAATTAATCTTTACTAAGTGAACACTCCTCTTATGATGACTTGCCTACTGAGCTGTCTAATGACACTTAAGGCTTTGATAAGTAAATAAATTAGTTCATTACGGTCAGTCTTTTTTTTTTTTTCCAAGTGAGATCACAGATTTCTACATATAGCTTGCCTTACTCAATCATTGCCAGCTACAACACTTTGACCCTGAAGCTGACAAAAGGACATTCCATTTCAAAGCTCTCAACTCCAATTTCTGCATTACTTTCAAGAATTTAATCTCAGTTTCCAAAAAAAGAAAAAAAGAAAAAAAAAAAAGAGTTGGAAACCTTTACTGATAAGAGCTTGGTTTTAAAATGAATTATGCTGGAGAGTGATGATATTATTTGCCTTTCTGTTGCTAGATCTCATGGCAAGGCTTATGTCTCACAACAAAGTGCACAAAAGTAAAGTTGCAGTGCCCTCTTGCGAGCAGTCAAATCTCATTTTTGCAGAAGTAGTTTCAGCATTGGTATTGAGGGTTGGACAGCATTTGTGCTACGAACTGCCTTTTCTTAAGTAGAAGCATGGCACTCATTAAAAGATTACTTTATATATACACACACATCCCCTCCCTCCATCTAACCATTCTGAAACCGATAAAGATGCTAATATAAAAAAATGAAAGCATATTTAAATTCCACTGAACTTAGTAAAAAGGGAAATAGACTAAATTCTTTATTCTTAACTTCCAAATAGGAGAAACCAAAAAGCAGTTTCTTGGAGCCGTTATCATGAATCACAATCTTATTTTATTAAGTGCTACTAAAAAACAAAACAAAACAAAAAAACACAAAGCCACCTGCATGCACACACACACTCAAGAAGCCTTCCTACAATTTAAGCATTAACTAGACTGACAAGGACTGGAGGGAAAGGTAACTATTGGAGAAAGTTTAAAAAAAAAGGAAGGAAAAGAGTTTGTAGGAGGGAGAGTAAAAGCAATAAAGCAGTTGAACAATCAAACCCAGTGTAGCCAAAACGCAATCGTAATTCCTAGATGCCTATGGAGAAAATTAGAAGATGGTGATAGAAGTCTGTACAGGCAATGCATAGCCAGTTGGATATAACAAACATTTAAGATTACATTTTTTTAGTGAACTATAATTCAAAGTTAGCTAAAAGTTGGCAGCTTAACTCACTGTCACCCAAAGGTCAATTTTTGTATTCCACAGCATTACAAAAATACAAGCTCAGTTACAAATATCTGAAAATTTACTGAAGTTTTATGGCACCAATAGAAAACTAAACAACTCACAGAGAAGGACCAGAAACAGTACCCCACAACTGATTCTGTCGCCTAGGAAGTTCATTCTAGTATTAACCTTTCCGAAAGTGACAATGTGTTATCTGCCAGTAAATATTTTGCTAAAGGACTCAAATGCCTCATTTCCCTTGCATAGATCTGGTTTATTGTACGCACTAACAGTCAATCATCGAACAATGACAACCACCGGTACTCTAAGCTGCACACAACTGTTTCCGTAAGGCTTCCACAGGTAACATTTAAAGAGGCCTTCAAGTTTAATTTCACCATATTCTTGCACTTAGCGACTGGTAAAGAAGTTTCACAGAAATGAAGCTTAACACAAGAAAAGCAAGCCAGAATATTTCCAAGGCTTTAAAAGTTCATCTTACCACATTAGCTAATCACTTGTAAGCAGATGTTAAATATTTGACTTCAGCCCAGAGAGTCAAGGTCCAAAGGAACATCATTTATTTAGGCCCAGATCCAAAGAATTATTTCAACTGAATTCAGGCATACAAGTCCAAATTGCTGCAAAACCCCAGTGAAACAAAACCTCTCTTCTGTGACTTCCTAAAACCACTGGCAGACAGCCACATTTCTGTTCTGCCTTCAGCTCCCTCTCGGACAGTTTCAGGACTGCAGATGAGCAGAACGGCTGTGGCCTGCTTGTGTGGCTCTTGCAGTACTCCGGCTTTACTAAGGATTGCCTAAATCACTTTAGCCAAATGAGTGCTGAATCCCACAGAGTTTACCTCAAATCTGTCCTCAGGAGAAGATACTTTGGAGCACACAGATGTAAACTTCTTCGGTTTAGAAGTTCTACATTTATCAGTACCCTATCGAAAATTGTAGGGCGGGCACAGCAGTCACACAGAGCCACTCCAGAGGTGTACTACACAGACCAGCAAGATTTCTGGTCTACAGCAGATGATCCAATCTCATTACTGGAGTGCATGTATCTTAAGTAGCCACAGTTTACAGAATTCCATAATATTATCAGTTACTCTGTGATACCTCAGGTACTCACAAGACAACCATTTGCACAAACTGTATGGTACTGACGGACTTTACATAGTACCAAATTTATTTTACACAGGTCTTGAACTGCAGTTCTTGCTTCTACATTCGTCAAGTTAAAAGCAAAGGGAACATGGATCACTTTAAAAATGCAATGCACATCTGACACCAAAAAAATAAACATTATTTTTTTAAATTTGCCTAAGAGCAGGTAAGTTTTATTCTAAGTTAACAATACATAATTATAAAGAACAAACACATCCTCATTTTCAGGTTCATGATTACTTGGCTATTACCTCAGTGCAAATTTGAGGTTTACTTACTGAAGCCAACACTGACAAGGGCTTGAATCACTGCTTCATGGCTTCGTTACAAGTTTTGTAAAGCAACCAATGATAATCGATATCTCTCAGACAAAATGTTGACTAGTTGGTTTGGCATGTTACATTGTTTAGATTTACAAAACAAATTTCTGAACGTGCTCAAGGTAGCACAGGAGATTTCTGAAGACATTCTAGGGATCTGTTATTAGAAAACAAGCTTCCGGAAAGCAGGTTCCTGCCAGTCCTCCAACCTGTCTAGATCTGCGAATGGCAGTCTTGTCATTAAGCATGTCAGCTGGTTCTCCTCCATTTTCATGTCACTTGCAAACTTCTTCGAGCAACTGATAAAGATGTTAGGCAGAACTAGTCTCAGTATGGATCCCTGTAGTATTCTGTTACCAGCATTTGTATAGCTATTTAAACACTCTCCACACCCAATCATCCAACCAGTTTTTCACTCATCTGGCTATCTACCCATTCAAAGCATAAAGTCCTAACTTGGACATATGAATACTGCAGGAGATGGTGTGAAAAACCTTGCAGTTGAGATGAGTGACATCCACTGCTCTCCTGTCATCCACAAAGCTAGTAATTTTATCACAGAAAAATACTCCATATCCTGTAACATCAGCTCTTGCCTACCACAATAAGGACATCTTCAATTTTACCAGCAACTAAAAATTCAGCTTTAAAAGGAAAATTAATGTTCTAACAGCTTCAGAGCAAAAACGTACCTCTATAAAGACCACGAGAGGGCAGCAGAAGCTTTCTACACTTAGTAAGAAGTTCAGTCTTGCACGGCTAGTTTTGAGCACCCATTCATACTGCTCAGTCATGCTCTGCTTTATCCAGTCACTTCAGCTGAATGAATGCCTCGCACAAAACTAAAGATATCAAACCCAAGCTCTTCAAACCCCGATCTGTGACGACAGGGCTCTCACGAGGCAATACATGCATGCTGCACTATAGGAAACAAGTCAGTTTTCAGGGTTTCTTTCACTGGCTTAGTATTCCACAAAGAATAAAATTAAGAATAGGAATTAAGAGTAAAGCATAATATAATTAACATTAACCATTTGTTGCAGTACACTTCATAGAAAGTCAGGAAACAAACAGCATTTTACACTACAGCACTACATTAAAACAACATTTTAGGGATTTGCTTCCTGTGCTGCTCACGATGGATAATGCTATGCATGTAATAAAACAGTATTTCCAGCTGAATTTCAGAGGCGCCTAAGAGAACAGAGTATATATTAACTCATGAGCACTGGTACGATCTATGTTTTCTGACAAGTTTAAGGGGCAAAAATACTATCTGATTTTACAGCTAAGTCTGGACTGCAAAACAGTCCTGAAACTAGAACCCTAAGAAGTTGAGTAGAGCTACATGGGCAAGTCCCACAAGCCTATGGATTATGATAAGTAACCGTATTTATAGTGCTATTGTTCTTGACTATAATATTGTTTTTCCTTTAGGAGGATTCCTTCCCTACTACAGTCAGCTTATGAATTAGTAACTACTATACAGCAGCTGCCAAACTAGTAACTTACTCTTCCATTTTATTTTGTACATTCAAACTACCCAGAGAGTCTCTAAACCTCCTTTTTAACCACTCTGAAGTGTTTTCCTATCTTGCATTCAGAATCCGATATAGCTCCGCACTGATATTGCCCTTCCTTCCCACTCCTTACTAAACTTTTACCAGAGGTCTTGAATCTTTAACATATATCTGATTTTCCCATAGTATATGCTTATCCTTTTCACATGAATAAGACGACCAAAAACCTTCAACAGTGAGTAGAAATTACCAGTAGTTCTCTATCCATTTTGACAAAGAAAACTCTGTGGCTAAAACTACTCAAATATCACTTCCAGTAGATAGTCTTGTCTCACAACACCTAAAACCAGCTCTTTGGACATTCTATTCTTAAAGAAAAAAAGCAAAGGAAAACAACAGCAAAGAACAGAATTCAGTTCTAGCAGGAGAGCCATTGCCATCTCACAGTCAGGAGCCAGACACTTCCAGAAATTTGTATTTTTGTTGAAAAACAAAAAGCATACCTCTACTTCAAATACCTTATATGCTATCTCTCTTCTTTCTCCTCCTCCTAAGAGCTACTTAGTCCTTACTTAAGAACATCCTAGAAGTTTTCCCAAAGTCAAGAAGCAGTTTCCAACTCCAACTATCTTTAAAGCCAGCCCAGGGACAATAAACACAAATAGTGAGACCCACAATAAATAAATCGTAGTAAAAAGTATTTAACAGCACAAAAAAATCAAGGAGAATACTACACTCATTCTAAGGTCTATATTAAAAAATCAAGTAATGACATATTCATTACTTTTCTATGGATAGTAACAAACAGAAGACAATTGAAGATAAAAATAGAAAAGATACATTTTTAAAAGACTAACTACTACATTCACTTTCAGCATCTTACATAGCACAACTCAAAACACTCACCCTATTATCAGATCACTTAAGCCACTTCCAGGCTTCCTCTAGACTTCACAAACAGCTTAAAATCTCCAACATATTTCTACTTTAATAAAAACCTCTTACCTGTTATTTCTACAGCTGTTACTGTTTTTCTTCTCTCTTGAAACCTCCTCCCCATTCAACCACTCTACAGAAAACAGCAGCAAGGCTTACAGTGTTGTCTTATGTGGCCCAAAGAGAGCCAGGTGACTTTCAGTCCTGTGTTCCACCTGGTCATCAGAAGCTCCAACTCTGGTCTTCAAGGGCTAATTTCTTCCTAACACAAGTGCCTAGGAGAGGTCATGTTATCACCTTTCTTCTTTGAACATGATCTCTGCTGACTACCTTTTAAACCCCAATTCACAAATCTCCTAAGTCTCAGCACCCAGATGCACAAACTGGCCTCAGCCTATCAAGATATGAACTTCTGTTCTCTCAAAAGACAATTGCAGCAAACCTTTGCCAAAACCTAAAATGTTTACTGCCAGCAATCCCCCCAAAAATACGCTTTTTAAATTTCTTAATGAAAACATGATTTAGTAAAAAAATACTTTTTCAGTAAGCTCAGATTTAAAAAGTTCTCCTTTCACGCTCCCTATTTCATGACATACTTCATCTTAGTACTATCATTATGGTTTTATCAACAAACAGTGTACTGGTATCTGTCATTGTGGCAAATACCGCTGTAGGTATTTGAGGAAACAGCAATAGAAGCAGCTTTAGAAATCAGCATTTTGATACCCTAACTCCAGGTTTACTCAATTTACATCCGTAGTATCCAGCTACCAGGCAAACCTTCTGGATATATCATCCTGTGAGTAAAACATTCTAGCCTCTAAGAGATTTCCATCTTACGAAGTAGATTATTTGCACATTCAATTAGCAATCAGATTTTTATTTGTCACTATTTACCACAATATGAAAGGTTTATATTCAGAATTCCAGCTTCTCTTTGTGGTCCATACCCTTGGACGCAATTATTGCCACACCCAGAGTCAAAAGAACTAAATTTTGTCCTAATCTAGAAAGACTGATAACCATACCCTGGTTTACATCTGCCTCTTCTAGGCCAAGAAAAAAGCCACCTGCTTGCGTGTACTTACTTTGCATCTGCAGTGTTTCACATCTGCAGGTGTACAGCATAGCTGCTCCTTGCAGGAGTTCCAGTGTACATTCCAGATCAAACAAGTCTACAAGCTGTGAGCCAACAGCACAACAAAACACACAGAGCTCCCCAATTTGAACTGATGGGAACCTATGACTTCTAATAAATTCAGAGGTAAAATGTCATGAGCTTACTCTCACTTTGCAGACTTGTTAGTGGCTCCAAAAGTCATCTAGAGAAAGCATTTTGCTCCCTATTCATGCTGCAGGTTGCAGAGGCAATGCACCAAGCAGCCAAAAGACCTCAGCAAGGGCCCGGTTTGCATGGTACTACAAGTCTTCACCTGCATCACAGCTTCCTAGCAGGCTTTTAGAGCATGTCTACAAAGAGTTGCTCTAATAGCAGCAATCTGTGCAGACAGCTGCTTGTTGCTTCCCCAAGTCACACAGAGTGACTACTGAGAAGGATCAAAGCAGTCACTGTGGCAACAGTGGAATCTCAGCAGCTGATTCAGTTGCATGTGAACTTCATTCCAGCCCTGACCTCAATACCCCTGCAGCAACTTCCATGGATAATCAAAGTACAGGAAACCAGGCAAGTGCACCAGCCGATTTCCTCTGTCGTTTTTTCTTGGAAAATTTTATCCCGCACTCAGAGAAGGATAAAGTATGACTGCCCTTGTTTTGAGTACACAGGACTTCTCACCCTATAGACTACAGTGTATTACAAGGCATACACATGGCAAATCCTAAGGCAGAATAAATTGCTATAGTTCTGTGGGAGTCAAGAACGTAAAAAATGCATGTGTTATAACTCTGTTGTACATGGGACATCCAAAGAAAAATATTTATGGAAAATAAAGGAGGGGAGGGACAAAGTATTCTTCCACTCCTACCAAACCCAACATTTTAGAAAAGTCATCTCTATGCTATGATGGATAAAGGCAATATAATTACATTGTGAAGTGGTGGTGCTGAGAAAACAAAGATCTCATGAAATGTATAAAACCTGCTAAAATCACAATTGTTTGAAACAATAGTAGGATTTCAGGGTGATGATATAAAGTAGCAGAAGTTTTGATGGGAAGAAAATTTAACACATTGCACAACAGCAATCTCCAAAACTCATGAGATATTGACACATTTAAGAAAATGAAGCCCAAAACAAAAATCAACATTTAATTCTGTACATTCAAGCAACCGGGTTTTTTTTCCAAATTCTGAAAGGATCCATCCAGACATTAAGTGTTCCTGAGATTCCATGTCCTTTTGAGCAACAGAATAACCAGTCGATCATAACCATGATCCTATTTTCAGTCATCCATATGATTTATCATTCCAAGCCTGTGCTCCCAACTTATGACATTACTATTCACACTATCTACAGCTGAGAGCCCTTCACAATGTTATGATAGCGTTGACAGCTTTATTAAGGAAGTACTACAATTGGCTGGCTAACTCCAATAAAAGGGTGAAGGCTGCCTTTTTTATCCCCCCTCCCCCCAAAAGTACTTGCTTCCCTCTCTGAGGAGGTTAGAGGAGCAGAGACATATGTTTGCTTTTAGAAATCACTAGGATGAAAAAAAATCAATTAGGTTCACCTTTTAAAGTTGTTCTTCTTAGTGAGAGAAAAGGAAATTAGAAAGAAGGAAAATCTACTGGGATGGCTAAAACAAAGTTAGTACAGAAATTTTAGCATAACTGTTAACATTAGCCCTTCTGAACAGTCTGAGACCAAGATTAAATTTTTAGCCATGAAGGAATTGAGAGGTAGGGAGAAAGACAAAGTGCTGCAAAGCAAAAACATTCAGGTAGCTTGCTTAATGGCTTGTCTTCTGAACTAATGCTGAATAAGAACCTACCTTACACTTGCATCTCCAGCTCAGTTGAGCTATTCAGAAACACTGAAATAAAATAATGTATTATAACACATAATTAAGCATATAAAATACACAAGAAGTCTGATATTGGGTATAATGATAAACTCTTCTCTTAAATGATATCCTAAATATAGAACGAACAGGTTGGAGAGAACTGGAAGTACATCCCTACTTCCCTGCTAGCAAACTACAGAATGAAGCCTTAGGATGAGAGACTCCTCATTACCTCTGTGCATATAGTCCTCCCAGGCACGATATCCAGGTGTAGAGAACCTGACAGGGAATTCTCTTGTATTCCTTGAATTCTGAATTTAGTCCTTAGGTCAACTCTTCAAGAGTTATTTAACTGCTCACCTAAAGAGCTTTTTCTATTTATATGCCACTACAGATGAAACTGCAAGCAAGCCCCTTCAATGACTCTGCTGTCAACCACACTAGAAACGCACCCGCCAGCCTTTTGCTCTGGGCTCCTGCTAGAGGGAAATGAGTCTTGTCGCAACTTTGTAGCTCAGGACTCTTTTTAAAAGTTACTTCAGGTAATATGAGTATAAAGTGTTTTGTCAGCAGGTACTTCTAAATGTTGATCTTGAAATCAATAGTTGGCATTTAATGCACCTCGCTTTACATGACTGAAAAAATATGCAAGAACAAAGGAAAAGGCTTATAGTTAACTTTGTAGGAACGTATGTGTCGTGTTCGCATATTCAAGGGATTCATTTCAAAAGGGCTCGATGCGGCGCGCCGGAGGCCACGGTGGCCCTGTCTGGTGGCCACCTTTATTTACCTCTGAAAGGCGGGAATGCTCCTCGCGCTCCCTGCCAGAGCTGGGGCTTCACTTGCACAATCTGGTGGTGCCATCAGGTCACACTAACTGCAATCCTGCTCACACGGGCTCTCCCTGGAGAGAGGGAGAGAGTCTTGGCTGACTAACGCGCTCTATCTCGAGTGGAGGCGTTAAACGAACCCCAATTTATTTTAATAAAGTGAACGAACGTAGGCGCGTTGGCCGAGGCGGGAGCTCTCGTCCCCTGAGGCAACGCCGCGGCAGGGATCCCGGCCCCGGCGGTGAGGCGGGCTCGGCTCTGCCCCGAGGCGCTGCGCCGCCCGCCGCGCTCGTCATGAGGAAACCGCCGACGGCGACTGCGTAAGCGCCTCGCGGAAACGTGCCGGAGCTCCATGTTTCCCTTTCCCAGGGAAAATCCCCACTCCCCCCGCCACCCAGGGGCTGGCGCTCCGGACGGGCGCCGCTCCAGCCAGCGCCGCGGCGGCCTCCTCTCAGGGAGGGCGCCGCCAGCAGCGGGGCCTGCCCAGCATCCCGGGCCCGGCCTCTGCCGGAGCCTCCAGAGTAAACGCGCCCGGGATTGGCTTCTGTCAGCGAAGGGGGCCATATTGGATCGGCTCACCCAGCCGCTCGCACACCATTTTATCGGCTTCGCGGCGGCTCCCTCCGCCTCGCCCCCCACACCTCCCCCCCGCCCAGGGCTGCCCCCTCCCGCGGGGGCTGCGGCGTGCGGTGAAGGTGTCTCGGGAAGGAAATTCGCACGCTCCCGCTTCCCCTCTCCGCCTCCCGCGTACACCCCTCCCCTGCGCACACCCCTTCCCCCGCCAGCGTCCTCACTCCGCCCTCCTCTTCCTCCCCCCGCTCGCGGGCCCCGCCGGCCCCCCGCTCGCCCCCTCCCTTCTCGAAGCGCCGTGTCAGCGCGCGGCGGCGGCCCCCGCGCGGGCGGCCAATCAGCGCGGGGGTGACAAATATGCAAATGTGCCCCCCAGCCCGTCCCCGCGGGTTCGCTGGGGCCGGTGGGGTCGCGGCGCGGAGCGAGTGAAACTTCGCCCGCAACCCGGCCGCCCCGCCCGCCCGCCCTGCCTGCGCGGGGGCGGCGGGGGGAGCACAGCCCGTCACACCGCGCCGCCCTCGCCCCGCGCCGCCGCCCGCCTCTCCCGGCCTGCGCCAGCCACCCTGCCACCCGGTAAGTGCCGCCCTCGGCCAGCCGTTCCCGGGGCGCCTGGGGAGGGGCGGGGGGAATCCCCGGGGGGGGGAGGGGAAGCCGCCGCCGGTCTCGCCGCCGCCTCTGAGCCGCCGCGTCTGCCCGAGGCCGCCCCGGCGGGGAGCTGTCAGGCGCGGGGCATCTCCTCCTCCTCCTTCTCCTCCTCCCCGCGCGTGTGCCTCCTGCCGGGCAGCGGCGGCGGCTCCAGGCGCTGCCGCCGCCGCCGCGTAATGGCGAACCCGGCGGTGAGTACGTGCGAAGGGACGGGCTGCGCCCCGCCACCTTCAGAGCAGGCCGCGCTCCAGGTGCCGGAGACACCGGCTGGCCCCGGCGCCCCTTCAGCCGCCCCCCCCTCCCCCGCCCCTCCTGCTGGCGGGGCCGGCGCGGCCTGCTCGCCGCCCGGGCTCTCCCCGCCGCCGCGCCTCGACCTGCTTCCGCCCCTCGCCGACACCGGCGGCGCAGCCGGCGGGCGTGGGGCTCCTCGCCGGTCCGTCACACCGCTCCGGCGGAGGTGGGAGGAGGAAGGGGGGCGGCGGCGAGGCGAGCTGTTCCCGGGGGCGGCGGGGGTGGAGCGGCGCGGGGCGGGGGCGCCCAGGGATGCGGTCCCCGCCGCCCCCGTCCTCCCTGCCCCGCAGCCGGGCTGAGGCGGCAGCGCGGGGCCCGCGGGCGGGGGCAAAGTTTGGAGGGGGGGAATTGGGCCTTGCCTAGGTGGCGGGGCGGGGGAGAGGCTGAATGTCCTGCCCCGGCCTCATTCAGGTAAGAAGATGGCAGGGCGGAGGGAAGGGGGCTCGTCGCCTTCTGAGGGAGGTCGGAGCACGAGGCTGGACGTCCCTCTCGCCCCCGGCGAGCGGGGGGCAGCGGGCGGAACGGGCCGGGTGGAGCGTGTCCCCCGCCACCTTAGGCCGCTTAGGAAGGGGGCTGCGTGGCAGGGAGGGGATGTGGCACCCTCCCAGGCAGAAGAGTGGCGACGTCGGACCTGGTTTCTCGCCACACGAGATTATAATAGGGCTGAGCAGCGGGAGGAATTAAAATAATTTCCCAGGGCAAGCGAAGCGGTGGGGAAAAAGAGTCGAGTTTGGCAGCCTTGGATCTGCGACAGCAGAAAACGTGGGAGCTGGGAAAGGGAATATGGAAGGGGGGGTGGCATTGGGTGAGGTGTGTCTGAGGGAGGTGGGCATGCGGTCTGCTGTCCCTCTGGGTTGGAAGGTTTCTGGGGTAAGGAGGGCCGGTGGCGCATGGCTGCAGGTTCCCGCTGCATGGGTGGAGGCTTAAAAAGGGACTTGGCTGTGAAAGTGCAAGGTTGGAATTCACGGACTGGCATTTTCCAGGTAAGGGCCGCAAGCTGACTTCCTTCGGGGATGACAAGGAGAGGATTTTGTGGCTAGCTTGGTACTATATAGCACTGGGTGGATAGGTGACATTCATCTTTATTCTAGTGAAGTGGAGAAATTACGCTAGTTCCTACTCAAGCTTAAAGCAGTGAAATGTTAAAGTCTCTTCATTCCCTCTTCATGCACACAGTTTTGTGAATGGGAATAAAAACCAGGTGAAGAGAGTCCAGAATTCTCTCATTTGGCTGTGTAGCTTTGACATCAAGGTTGATGCATACACTTTCAGTTCCTAAGAACTGGTTTGCACGCCTCGCTATCTTTGTATCGTGCCTTGAGCCTTTAGCAATTAAAAACTTCCTTTGGTTCGTGTAAGTTAACTTCATCAGGGTGAGAAAATACATCTCAGTTTCCCTCCCTTATACATAAGAGATCTGAACCCTTTAGTGTTACAGTGCGTGCTCATGGGGGACAAAATAACAACTTGTGTAAAAAGGTAAGGTTTCTAGTTCTCCCCTTGCGTCTTTTTTGAGACTTTGTAAGAAGTAGCAGTAAAAAGTAATCTTCTCTTGGGAAAACTAGGCTCATCAGTCATAAGAGCTCTCTGCATCTGTTTTTAAACCTGTATCATTTGACACCATCAAGTTCCCATTTGGCAGGTGTGAGGTAAAATAATTATTTCGCCTTGTTTTACATGTAATCATCTGTATGCAAATATAAATGTTTATCATTGAAGGCAGAATATTAACATTCAGTCGTCTTTGAGCAATATCGGGATTTTTAACCTGGCTCTGAGTTTTAATTTATTGGAGCGTAGATCAACTCTTTGCTAGTTTCTTTCATCATGTAAGTATTTTTAAATTAATCATTATTCCTATCTTATACTTTGTTAACTGTTAAAGAATGAGTGGCAATTAGTATCTTTGGGTTTTACCTACTCACAAAGTTTCTACACAACCCCAACCATTCACACCTCCAACTAAGGATGACTTTTTCATTGTCGCTGCATCTGTCAGATGAGACTTCCGAAGTGCCGTGGACTCCAGTGCTCACTTTTTGTAAACCAAAGAGCAAAAATTAATATACATGTTCTTGAAAGTTGACCAATTCAGGGATCTGTGTGCCAGGCCCAATATATAAATCAAGGGCACAGAGAGATGTTAGTGGGAATTAAGGTGGAATTTGAACTTCAGATATGAACAACTCTGTGGTTACTGCCCATTGTGAACTCCCTAACGTTAAAATAAATGTGAAGTAGCTTTCTATTCTCCCCCCTGCCCATTGGTGGGTAAGCTACATAAATTTGCTTTGCATTTATAAGATGATAAGGGCAGGCACATATACAATGTGTCTGTGCTGGTTTAGTTTGTGCTAACTTGTTTGTGTTTAACCAAGCAGTTCAGTTTATAAGAATTTATGCTGCTTTTCATGATGAAGATGTATTAACTTCATCCTGCATAAAGCTGTCATTTCTTTTGTAAAAAGAACTGGAATTTTAAGTCTCTCAATTTATCAAGAATTTTGAGGAATTTCAGCACCTACTCATTTCACATGAGCTGCTGGTGCTAAATGCTCCTGAAGATTAGTCCAAGAATTCAGCCATGGAGAAATGTTGATGAAAGCACAGTGTGGTTTTCAAAAAGTATTTTTGAAACAGTGATGTTATCTAAAAGATGTATGACATGAACCACTACTAAGAGACTACAGAGGCCCTAAAACAGGCATTGTTCATTTGTTTGTTTTATGAGAGACAACTTGGTGTAATGCAGGCAGATTAAAACAAAAAGATTGACACGCTGCTTTAAAATTGCCTTGTTTTTGCAACCCATAACGTAAATGGATGCTTGCTTTATTTGGCTAATTGCAAGTTTTTTGTGTGTGTGTGTATGTTACAATTTTACAATACAAATTTTCCCAATAATTAAAGTATAAGTATCTTTCAAACACTTCAAAAGTACAGGTAAGCTGGACAATTACATATTTTATAGGTCAGGATTCCTTACAGTGCATTTTCTTCTTTTGTATCAGTCTTGTAGAAATAAGTGTCCAAACATTGCATCATTGTCTGTCTTTGATACTTTTCATGCAATTTAGGAGGAGGAGAAGTTGGATCTGATGGAGACGAATGGCATGACCCTATTCATCACTGGATTGCAGTACTCCACTTCTTTCCACCACTGTATATGAACTAAATTCTCAGTAGCATTTGATACTTATGTTCATAAATCATCCAGTTGAAATATTTTTCTATGTTTAACTGAAATCCGGTAACCCTTAGCACTCAGCGTGTTTTCTAACCAAACTAGTTTTGTGGATGCTTCCTATTCTTCCATTGACTTATCTTTATTTGTCCTTTTAGTGGTCTCGGTCCTATTAACCTGTGGAGCTGTGAGCTTAATGAACACTTAAAAATCTCACACTCACTCTGGTTCATGTAGTGTACTCTCATTCTGTTTTCTAGTGCTCTTGCTGTAGTTAGAAACAGTGCTTCAGGAATGCTGGGTATCTGCGTACACATAAACAGGTGATGGAGCAACCATCTGCTTGTTTAATCAAACATTCAAGAATTGGTAGTTAGCATTATTGGAAGTATTTTAGGGTATTGCTGAAGTATTTTCTTTCCCCGTCAGCAAAAGAAACTATGATGCTAAGACATAATTCTTTTGCGGATATAACAACCACCGGAAAGAGTTTGCAGCTCTTGCTTTGGATGAAGGAATAGCAAGGTTCTCATATTTTATCTGTCTGGCCAATTCATAAATGTGAGGGAGAGCTGGCCAGAAGTCAAACAGGCTGAACATGCGACTTTCTTATTTACAACAGTGCGGGGAGGGGAGATTTTTTTTTTAAGCATAATTTTTTTCTAAAGTATTACTTGAAAAAAAGTATATTGTGGTTTACAATGACCATGTTCTTGAGTAACTGCAGTGTTGAAAACTTACAGAAGACCAGCTCTAAATCAGACACTTTTTAATGATGTGGTTAGTGAAACTATAGCTTGACTCCAGAAACATTAGCATCTTAGTAGTACTTTCAAAACATATATATAGTAGTATTCAGATGGATACACAGCTGTCTCTTAGAATGAGCTTTGATGATCAAGTAAAAAGGCTAGTTTTGGCAGCACCTTGGAGCTGAGTTCCACTTCCAGTGCTGCTTTTACATGATGTTCACTTACTAAGCTGCAAGGAACAAGTTGCAAGGGAGGAAGCCTTTTTTTAAACTCAGAATTCAGCAGAAATATATTGGTATGATATGGCATCTGTCAGTGAGCAGATGTGTTGAGATCTTTGACTTCATTCATGCAGATTACCAAAAAGATATCAAATATTAATGTCTTTAGACTGTCAGTGTACATGCATCTTTGTTTTTTTTAGCATACATGTTTTTGTTTCAATCTTAAATCAACAGTTAAAATTTGCAGGAAGATGGAAAAATGTTCCCATCCTTTTTCAGAAGACAAATAGTAATTTTGACTTTGTTCTTTATCTGACTCATATTAGAAAATGTAGTAACTCTGGTTACCAAATTATTTCCTTCTGCAGTGCATTCTTGGGTGCTTTTCCTTGTGTTGCATGAGCAGTATTAAAAGGTTGGTTCACTCTTTTCTATTGGTCGCTAAAATTCAGGAATTCCTCCAAAGTTTTTTCTGCAAATGGCTTTTGAAGAGTAAATGATTTTATTAACATTTTATACTTAACAGCCTAATGAAGAAAATTTTAAGCATCGGAAACATTACGTCTGTATAATGGCATGAAAGTCTACCTATCTGATATTCCATATGTTAGAAGAAGTCTGAGAATTAAATAGGATCTATTTTTGCTTTCAGTTACCCAGTGGTAAAGCCATTGTAGTTAGTGACTTCCACCAACGTTAAAAACGGCATTAGGTAAGATAGTGGGCCTAACTCATTATAAATATGGTGCTGCTGGCTTCAGCATGTAGTTTTTGAATGTATTTTTTGCTGGCTTTCAGAAGCTAAACTAAAATTTAGCTTCAGAGCCAGACTTTTAGGTAAGTTTTTCAGAATTAATTCATAGATACCCTTGAGGGAGAGATGAGTATTGTCTCATTTCACTGGCAGAAGTTTTTTAGAATTCCACTTTTGTCAGACGCTTGTGGCAGAGTATTGATGTTACAGTAGAAGAAGTTTGGAGTCTCTGTTTATTGCAAGTGAATTCAGGAACATGTCCTGAATGTGCTGGAAGGCATAAAACAAGATGGAAAATGTTGTTTTGCTTGAGTTATCAGTTTTAATTGATTTCTTAAATTAAGATGAGTATATTGAACAAGTCACAAACTTGGCGAGTCTTGCTTAACATGTGCTTGGGAGGGACTTTTTTTAAAACGTTCATATCAAATCTCCTTAGAAACAATTTCTTCTTAAAATAGAAAAATTGTATGCAGCCTCTCTCTGAAACGTATAGACTTCTGTTGTAGATGGAACTCCTTATGCCAGCTGATGTAGTATGGAGTGGGAAGTCTGAACCTGTTCTGTTCAGTAGAATACTATCATGGTATCTTCATCTGGTTGTGTCAAGACATGAAATTGTGCTCCTCTTTTCCAAATCTTCACAGAGAAGACTTTTCTCTGTCAGTGTCAAGTCTTTGCAACTGTTGGTCTGTACTTGTAGATCATGATCCATAGGCATCTGTAAAACAGATGTGATCCTTTGCATTGTTGCAGTTGGTACCTCCAGGTTATAAATTTGTTCACAAAGGTGTCTGTCAGACTAGAACATGAGAATTGTTGGAAGTTAGTATATTAGCAGATAGTTTATTGAAAGAGGGCTATGCTGTGAAGTCTTTTGTCTCTGGCGGTTTGTAATGAAATCTTGGTTTAGGCCACATGTGAAAATGAGAAGCCTTTTTTCTGGTTTTCAGTGAAAATGTTTCTCTACATCTTAAAAAGGCAATGTAGTTCCTCAGGAAAGATACTGGAATTCCGAAACATATTTTGTAGGTCTAATTTAAAGTGTAATGCTGAAATTTTTGACAAAACTATAGAAACCCTATAATGCTTACGTCAGAAATCTGTACAGCACCAAGAGGATTTTCTTTTTAAACTGATAAGGAAGCTTGTGTAACTGTCTTTCTAGTGACCAGAAGTAAACTGTAAATTACAAATGTTACGCTAAATACACTATTTTAACTCTTTTGAAAATTAAAGAGGGTAAAAAGAGATATTCAGTTTCTGTACATATACGCTAAGATTTGTGGGCAGATCCCTCAAGGAAAGAAGTTAGGTTCAGTGGTTTTCAAACCTGAAGAAAAGAATACTGGGAAATTTTGTTGCCTGTATTAAAAGAATAAGCAGCAGCTCAGTGAAGTCCTGAAATTTATGAAAGTCTGCACAGGTACACTTTGGAGAAACGAAAAGGCAATAATGTGTTTAAAGAGCAGAACTAGTTCCTAGTATTACTGCAGCTTACTTTGGTAGTCTTGTGGCCAAACCCCTGAACTTTTTAACAATTATTTTCACTAAAATAAACTTCTTTTCAAGAAGATTCTCTGAACTTCGGTATCTTTCTAGCTCACAATCAATTGTACCAAATTAAGATGATGTAATTCTCTATTATTCCTGTCCGTTATCACAATGCCCACAAAATATAAATGACAAAATAGAGTGTATGTATACACCTCAGCCATTTTAATGCAAAGTTTACTGGCTTCATTTAAACTAAGAAGAGGAAGGGTTAAAACTGAATTAGGAGACTATACACTGAAGCAGCTGATGTACATGCACATGTTTAGTTCTGCAGGCTGTGCTTGGAGGGCAATAACCTTTGGCAGAGAGGTGAAGGTCGTTGAAAATAATAACTTCTTAAACTGCTGCTGTTAAATTTTCTAAAGGGTGTAGTTGCAAAGACAGAAGCTGTAAAAGCACACAAGGATTTTGTACAAAACTAAATTGTTTTATTAAATTTATGTAGTGTTTTAAAAATAGGAATTGCGGTAAAGTGGTTATTCTAAACTAATATAATCAATAGTTTATTTCCTGTTACACGAACGTGTAAAAAGTCTGTGTTTTAGTGTCCAAAATGAGAAAGATTAGTGTTGTTCAAAATACTTTGTAAGCAATAGTAATGCTTTAGGATTTCATCAAAAACATAAGGAAATCCATGTGCACTTTGGGAGATGTGGGTTCTTTTATTTCACTGTTTTATGAAGGAACTATAGTAGTTGGGCTGTGGAAGATAATTTTTAAAAAACTTCCTAAGATAGCTTAATATGTACCTAAGCATGCTTGTAACAAATTTAGTTCTGCTTCTATTTAATAAAGTATAAACTATGTCTTATATCAGTGAATTTTTCCAGTTCAGGATTTAAAAGCAAGCATTAAGTCTCTCTTCCAAAGAAGGAGATTTACAGAACATTTTTTTTACCATACCTCATTTAACAGATCTATATACATACATATTTATATATATGTAATTAAAAGTTCCCATGCAATATAGCTTGCTTGAGAATCTGTGGAGGTAGATCCCTTTCTGCTTCTTTAGAAAGCTTTGAGTTCCTTTTGTGTGTATTCCTTTTTGGCACTTCATATAACAATCAGTGATTTTTCTGCTTGTATTTCTTGTATTTCATATTTACAATAATGTGTCATAGATCTAGTGAATGCATATTTAGTTACATATGTGTTTTTCTTCTTTTCAACACAGGATTTTTCAAACTTTTAAGGACTCCACAATTGTCTCCATATTGGAGGCTGCTCAAGCAAGTGGACACTGTCCTAAAGAGTAAGAAACATCTTTTTTTTTCCCTTTATTTTAAGGATTCATGAAGGATCCAAAACAACTATGTTTTGGATCGCCAAGAACTTAAGATAGTGTTTGTATTATATGATAGTTACAGGTGAATTAGGTTTCTTTTTTTACTGTTTTTACTAACTCTTACAGTTAGGAGAAATTACTTGACTGCAAGTGTTCCATCTTTCTTTTTTAATTAAAAATAAACTTTTGAATGCCTCTATTCAGTTAATTTATATATTGTAAAACTAATTCGTGAAGTTAACAAAGAACTTCTAAATAGACAGAAGTTTAGGAATTAAAAATATATTGAAATGATGACTGTTAAGTAATTTCAAACTTTATTCTACTTTCTGGGTCTGAGGAGGACTTTTGCATGATGGGACTTCAGTATGGAAAAAGAGAACAACTAAGAGAAGTTTTCTGGCTGTTCTGATACAAAATTTGTATCACTTCACACAGAAAGAAAACAAAGATGGACGTCTTTTAGCAACCTTCACCTAAGTATGTGTTTGGGCACATGCTTATTGTTTATGAGTTTTGGAAAAAATATCTCTGCATGTTATTTCAGTGTCCCTATTAATGTACAGCAGAGACATTTCAGTTTAGCAACCTTGGAATAAGTCTTGAAGTTACTGAATAATAAAAGGTGGGTAAATATAACAATTTATGTACCAAATTAGTACCGAATAAATTTTTTTACTGGAACACTGCAGGCTTTTATAGCTGTTATAACCAAATTATATCTTTGACATGTTACGACATTGTCTCAAAGATGTGGGGAGAAGAAATAATCCCTGTGTTAACATGTATCACTGCATTAAGAAGTAGATTTTATCTTACTTCTAATAAAGATTAAAGGTTGAACTGTATTAATATTCTTGCTAAGGTGTTCAAGAGTTTGACATCAAGATACTGTGTTTAGGAAGGGGGAAATTTGTATTCATTGGAATTGGAGGATGCACTGTGCCTTGGAGAGAATGATGATGTTTTTGAAAGTGTAGCATTGTGTATGGAAAAACACACTGCTATAGAATGTAAGTTCATATACTAACTTTGTCTGTCTGTCAACGGTAGAGGGTGTTTTTGTTTGCTTCGAGGCTTTTAGACACAGGCCCTGGAAGTCTTTACTTTCACCCCATGCACAGTTTCCTGTAGTCTGTGTAATGTTTTCAAGCCTCTTCCAGATGAAAAGAGAACCTCTCAAAGTTGAGCTCCTCTATTTACTGTCAAGGCAAAGAGTAGGATAAAACTGTTACGCAAGTATGCTCCCCTAGAAAGACGGTGTCAATTCCTATTGGCAAGTACATCTGTCAGTGTGTAATAGCATACTGCTGTTAAAAGATAGTGTGTACAGGGCTTTTTGCATTGACAGGTTTAAAACCTAACCTCAAACCCTTTTTTTTTTTTCTTTTTTTTGGTCCTTTTATTGTGTCTTAAAGTTGCCCTTAAATACTTTTAGTAGTCTGGCACAGACTACCCTTCGACCTTAGAGGTTTTTTCAGTGGCCCTACAAAATGGGCACTTGACTTGTCTATTTATCAGACATTTATAAAATCATGGCTACTAGTGATTGTGTATTAATTCTGGTGTTCTTGGTTTTATGTTCTGTATGAAATTCTTGAATTTAAAGTATTGCATTTGAATATATGCTCCTGAAGTTGGTTATTGTGTGACTTGTTTACCGTGTTTCATTTTCAGGTCTCTAATGATGAGGTATCTGTCTGGATTTAAAGCACATCTCTGAGCTTCTTAATTCTTCATTAAAGAGATGTGTTCTATATTCATGGGTAAGCATATTTTTTATCTTGACTTGGGCCCCTTCCTTAAATATCTTGTGATACATTTTTAATTTAGCCCTTAATTTTGACCCAAGCTAGTTATTAAATCTTGGAATTCATATATCTAGGTATCAGTGCTCTAACTGAATCACTCTCTTAGTATTACAGGTAGAGAAACAGCATGGTGGTATATAGGTAAATAATTTAAAAACTAGTCTGTGCTTTGAGATGCCTTTTCTGATATATACAACAGTTCTACAGGCTTTAATTGGGCATCTTACCATACATCTTGTGAATTTAGCATTTTGGGAAGAAGGAAGCTCTATCCTGGAAAGCAAGAAAAGGAAAGAATGTGAATGTTGTGCAATTAGAAAAAACAGTAGAAACAAAGCAACCACAAAAATCTCACTAGAAAATACGAATTTTTCTGAGTGCTACTAGTATTTTTAATTTTTGTAGGTCTCTAAATAAAATAGTTAAGATTACTTCATACATTACAAAATTTGTTATAACGAGTTCTCCCCATCTATTAAGCACTGCTTGCTGAAATATTATTTTGAGAGTTTATAAATTTACTTTGAGTTAAAAAGCAATGTTAAAATGGATCTCTTAATGACATATAGGAAGCAGCCCAAACATATGCTGTGGGACTTTCTGATATTATGCTCTTGTATACAGGGTTCTGTGATATCCTTTCGCTTTGGTGTGGTTTTGCTCTGTTCAGCTTAAGCAAAGCTGCTCTCAGTAAAGAAGTGGTCCCATTCACAGTGAAGGCAAACATCTTTGAGAATGGTAGAAATGTGTCCTCAGTGGCATTGGAAGATGGATTTTCTTTCCAAGTGAAATGTCACTTATGTTGGTTGACTTGAACTTTTATGAATGACCATAACAATTGACAGTTACTGAATTTTTTTTTTCTATAAATCTTTAATATTCCCCGAGGCTACCTGCTTGAGGAGAAAGGAGGAGAGGTGGTAGAAGGGAGTTTGTGCATGACTGGGAGTAGAGGGGGAAACAGTTACATGAGGTGTTTGGTGCAAGCAAAACAAGTATAGGTATGAAAACAGGCTCCTCTGAATTACTGAAAAACACACATAAGCCAGTTGGCTCCAGTTCTGTGCTCTTACTCAGAGTTGGACCTGTAGCCATGGACTGGCACCTAGTCCTGAGAATTTACTTCAGGACTGTCAGTTTCAAATCTTTCTCTTCCTAATCTTCAAATCAAAATACAGAGTACTTCAGTTATCTATTGAGTGTTTAGCATGATGTCTGTGAATTCTGTAGCAGAAAAGAATTGTAAATGAAACTGGTATTTGGACAGGTGGCTCATTACTTGAAAAATAATTATTTTCATAATTTTATAACATAAGTATTCCAATAAAAAGAAATTTTAAAATAAAATAATGCACATTTATATATCAAATTGGAAGTGTATTTTTTTATTTAATGAAATAGACTATCCAAGCAAGTTTTATCCTAATTTTTGGAATAACAGTAAGATAAAATAATCTTTTCAATCCATATTTAGCTACAGATAGCATGGCAGTCTTGTACAAAGACTTACTTATTCCTTTCTGTTAGTGAATAAAAGAGTTTATCTCTACTAAATGTCTAAATGTTCTTTTTTTCATCTTCTACATTTCTGGGGTTTTGAGGAAATTGTGCTGTCCCTTTGTACATTTTAAATTTAACATGTACATTGATCTTTAAATCTATAATAAAATATAATTTATATTGGCACGTCAGTGGGAAGTAACTTCTGTATTATTTAATTATTTAATTTACTGCAGCTTTTTGAACTCAGCCAAAGCTTTAGTTATAATTATATCTGACAAATAATGATAGTGTAATTGTCTTTTATTTTTAATATTGGCAGGGAATGTCTCTATCATTTCTGAATATTATGCAGAAGTGATTAGTTCTGTGAGTATCTGTTAACACACAGTGTTGTCTACCTCTTTTGACGCAATATTCCATCCGCTAATAGATGGGCAAATCATACAAAGCCACAAACCTGTCACGCTGTTGTATGCTACATAGAACTTTGCAAATATAACTATTTTTTTCAGTCTCTCTGGCAGATTTCTTGTCTGGAAGCAAGTCTGTTATGCCTGGTTGCATTGCTTTCCTAAAAAAAAAAAAACCCCAAACAACCATTTTGCATGCATATAATGTAGAACTTGCCTAGTTATGACTATCTGTGTTGCCCCCTTCTGTGTGCCCCCTTTACCTGTAGTCTGGATTGCTATTACATCATGCTTTTATGACTTCGGTTTTAATTCCTTTTGTCTACTAACTTGTTCCTAGCTTCTTCCTGAGATAGCTTCTGTTATTTGTCTGAATAGCCATCGTTTAAACTTCTTTTGTGAAAAATGGCCATCAAAGCCACGGACTTCCTCTTGTCTATGGTATTGTCACACATCAGTGATATAAAGCAGTGATACTTGGTCTATCAAAGTATAGAAGTGTGATGTTGTGATAATGTGCTGAATCTTTAGCTGATATACTTGCTTATAACTAGAGTAGCATGTTTCCTGTTGTCACTTCATCAAAAGTGACCAACAATGCAATTATGAAATAAAACACTATCAGTAGTTTTTATTATCTTGTATTTTACTGCTATTCCCACTTCACTTTTTCGAAAGCAAAATTTGTGATCTCTGTTCCATTCTGTTTTCTTTTGTGTTCACTCTTTTTTTTATGTATTCTGTAAAGGAATCTTCTTTTCCTTTTTTTCTGGTCTTTAAATCTTGTACCATTCCCTTCATTTCTGCTCTTGCTTGTGTATGCTAATGTAGTATAAAAGGGGATCATCTCTCTGAGTCTTTCAGGCTATCTACTTCTTGGTCTGTCTTTCTTACAAGAGCAAAGGGTTGTTATTAAACTCTGATGGGCAACCAAAATGGAGAAAGTCATCTCCCCTGCCCCTTGCAAAGAGCTGCAGTAACAGTGTTCTCAGCTTCCTAACCTAGCTTTGGTATTGATTCATTCTTCTTGCACACACACTTAAGGAAAGGAATCAAACTGGGCTGAGTGTAGCCCAGTTTCTAAACTGTCATTTCTAAGTGGTTTTGAATATGTTACCTAAAATGAGGGGAAAATAAAATCTTAAAGTTTAAAAAAGTTAGAATTACACTAGTAGTGCATGAGCGCTGCTTTTGCAGATTGAGGAACAACAATAGTGCATTAATTTATATTTTGGTTGTAACTGAAAAGGTATTTTTAGACCATACAGAATACAACATTGTTTGTTTTTAAATTAAAAACATGGGTTATGCAGAAATTAGTATTTTCTTCATTTACTTGTGCTTGTTAGATCTATTTTAATACCTTTTCTCCTGTTCTAATACTTTTAGAGCTATTTTAAAATAAACATTTAAACCAGTGTTAAGAACTAGTGGATGAAAGAAAGTATAGGTATTCAGTTTAATGAATAGTGACCAGAGGGAAAAAACAAACAAACAAACAAAAAAAAACCCCAGAACACACATAACCCAAGAGTTGGGAGATGTTTCTGTTCTGATTCAAGTATGTTTGCAGAATAACTTAATACTTCTTGGAGAAAATGCTACGTTTTGTGCGAGACATCAAATGACACAGTTGGAAATTGGAAAAAAAAAAAAAGCTGTTTAAATTCTAGATGCTTTAGCATATCTGAAGATGACAAAGCTTGAAATGTTTCACCTTAACTTGGAGGATACTGTTGATGTTTCCTGGTAATTAATTTTAGAAAACTTCATGTTATATTTAAAAAAAAAAAAAAAAAAAGAAAAGAAAAAAGAAACAACAAAGCAAACACTTTTTTTCTTTAATAGTGCATCTAATGTATGATTTTGTTACATAGCCATTAGTAGTTAATCTGTAATAGTAGTAGTTTCCGTTTAGTTTTCTACATAAAATGAGCTTGATTGGTACAAAGTTGAGAGTTTAAAAAACAAAGGGAAAACCTAAATACTAGTAAGAAATATTGCTGAGTGCCTTAGGGTTCCATTATATTTTAAAAAACTTAACAAAACCCACTGCAGAAAATTCTAAATTTACCTAATGTCCTATAGTTGGTAAATACTGCTGAAGCAATTCTAGCTGATAGGGGGCAGTAACTTCTCAAATTCAAGTACAACAACCATAGTCTTCCAGTTGCTTCGTCAGGTTGTACCTCTGCTGTGGTGGTCATTTTATTGTCTAGAACTGGTCCAAGCAGTTCTTAGACATTGCTGAATCTTGCTAACTTTAAGCTGGGTAAAGATTAATACTAAATCAGTAGACAATAATGGTAGAGGATTTGGATGTACAAAGTATTAGAATTAATTTAGTTTTTACAAGAAGTGTAACTTCATCATACATTCTCAATGTAAGAGGGCACTAAGATGTCAATTTGAATTTACTAAGAGAAATCAAACTTTAGATTGCTGTAAAATTGAATTATTTACCGTAACAGTGATGGCTTGCTGTGAAATACTTAAGTTTTGATATAACAAAGTCCTCCTATTAAGGAAGAAGGAAGACCTCTTTTTCTTCTTTTTTTTTTTTTTTTCTTTTTTACACATTCTCCTTCTTCTACTGTAGTTTGCTTTATTGAGTAGGGATTCAGAACTTTTCCTGTTCTGACTAAAATGCAGCTCCAACAGGAGTTTATCTTCCATGAGGAGTATTTTGGAACTGGTACTATAAAACACTGGCTGCCATTGCATTGATAAGCTTGTAGTTGTCAAGTCTAATAGATTAAAGTCTTAAAAATATTTATTTCTTTGAATACTTTTCTGCCAGCTGAAGGTAAAAGCATGTCCAAAGTTCAAATTGGTACCACAAATCTGTTCAGGAAAGGAGGTGGCTTCATGAAAGTGTATTAAAACATAATTGTAGCTGCCATCATTTTCTATAGAAGAGGGAGTAAGGACATGGAGAAGAGGATCACTTCCAGAAAGCATGTAAAAAGTTTTCATGTCAGAACTTTTTTGTTTCGTTAACTTGGATTTGAGGAGGTAGGTGTTGTGTTGTTTTTTTTTTTTTAAGGAAGGGAAAGGAAAATAGTACTTGTGTGCCAATTAAGTTTGGAAATTCATCACAGTTTGCCTTCATATGCCTTCAAAATTTGCAAGCTGAGCATCTAATATTTCCAAGAATAGCAGAGAGGAACAAAAAGGACAATTGCTCAATAAATTTGGAAAGTGACTTTGTGTGAAAGGCTAGTTTCTCCAATATCCTTGAATTTCCAAGTTACGCTTTTCTTTAGGCTGAACAAACACGATGGATTTTGCAGACAAGGAAGAAAAAGGCTAGGTGTAAAAGTACTTTGGTCACAAAGCAAGGTGTCTTTGCAACAGAGTTGTGTTCAGGCTATCTACAGCAGTACCCTTTCCAAAAGAGGTTTGGGTTGGGTTGTTTTGTTTTCCCATTTTGTGATCTCTTCTTTACAGAAGAGCTTTCTTCATAATAAATTTACATTGGTCTAATTAGCTGGGAGAGGATTCTCATGTATCCAGCCTTCAGATTTCTTGCTTTGGAAGTTCATCTGTCCTATCCATCTTTCTTGGATCCTTGAAGTGAAGCTGATATCTTCTAGTTACATTTCCTTTTTATACCTACTAAGATTTATTTGCTTTATAAATCTTTTGCATTTTAAAAAGAGAGTTTTTATTATTTGTCTCTCATTTCCTCCCTTTTTTCTTTATGCTAAAAGAAAATAGGAAAAACTAAGATGAAAAGTGTTTCTTTGGTTTTAAGCAAAGAAGCAAATTTCTGTGAGGCAAGCTTAGTGTCACAACTGCAGTGACACCAGCTGTTATGCATGGGGTTTTTTTTCCATTTTTTACTAGAAAGGTACACAGTAGTCAAAACATAAAGATATTGTATGTGTTTTTTCAATACCGGTTTGTTTTAGCCCGGTTTAGTTCTAAGCTACTATGTGGTTAAACTCAAGTTAATTTCTATAGGGTGGCTGGCCCATATGTCACTTACCCTTTAAAAAAAAATAACTCATTTTTACACCCTACTGTATCTATAGCGTTAAAGATGGAAGAAATCTCTTGTTCTATTTTTTTCAAGTTAGCACAAATTGAATAGACTTCCTTACAAATCACAGTGAAATACAGTTTATCTCTGGGCATAACCAAGGAGCTGGTCTATTTATACTCGGTCTCAATATGTAAACTGTCATTGATACAGGCTTCAAATTTGAGTTTCTAAGAGCAGAGTCCTTGATAGCCTGGAACATGACATTTTACATATGGCTACCATAATTTCCATCTATCTTTCCCCAGATGGGGGTTTCTTTAATTAGATCACTTATTCTGTGTCTATGATATTCTTTCTTTGTACTTAATCTGACCTGATCGTCTTCTCTTAGCTAAAATAGCTCTCCCTGACTTAGCTTTTGAGTTTAAATATCCTAAGATATGAGAGATGATTGTATTAGAAATGCTACAAAAGTCTAAAACAATGCCACATCATCTACCTGGATCCTGATGTTGGTTTATCATGCATTGAGAGGTGATTGATACTGGGGAAAGTCATCATTCTGTCGCTTTTAATCATAAGCGGACAACTTGATCGGTGTTAGAAGGTAACGGGGTCTAATTTATGTTAGTGTTTCCTTTAACCTGGGACTTGAGGAAGTCCTAACTTTAAGCAGTAAGTTCTACATGTATCATCTGGAATCCACAGCTACTTTGCTATTCTAAGCTGTAACCTTCCTAAGCTTCTCTGCCGTTTTTATAGGATGCTTGTTCTCTATTCTCATAGTAATTAACCTCATACCAATCTGTACTCAATAGATGTCACCAGTTGATGTCTTTCAGTGTGATACAGGATCCATTTGTTCTTTTTTCTGCATAGACCAGAAATTTTATATACCCAAACCCTCAACAAGGCTTGTTAATTTAGGTTAGGCTTTATTCTGACTATGGTCACAACACTTTCAGTGGACTAGGAATAGAAGCAGAATAGGTTTTCATCAGCTTGTCAAAGACTACATTGTACTTAATAGGTTCAGCATGAACATTGTCCATCAGAGAATATTTCAGATTTCCATGGTGTCCATTTCTGGAAGGATCCTATACTCATTCTTAGGAGAATTCATTAATGAGAATTGCAATTGAAATGGAGGAAGAGAGTATGAAGGTGAACTTTAGAGTAGGGTCAGGAGTTAAAAGCTGTGGTTGTTTTCTTTCCTGCTTTTCTTTATAGTAATTAGATATATATATTGACAGGATAAAGGACTGGTTATTCCATGAAGATGCCCATTTAAAGTGATTGCTTCTCTATTCTCAAGGTTTAGTAGTTATCTGCGGAGGTAAATGATCAGACACACATTTCCATTCATTCCCCATTCTGTTTGATTACACTACAAATGTCAAAGTTTTTAGGCTAAAGTTAAATTAACCATCCTTCTCAGCTCTTCTTGCCTGAAATCCCTGACTGCAAACTAATTCACTGGTGATCAAAAAGAAAAACAACTTGTGTTTCAAAACTATGTAAGTGTGTGAACTCTGAACCAAAGGTAGTTCTTTTCCTGTGTTTATCTTTGACTGCATCACCGTATTCATCCTCTTGTCTTTCCTTTAAATAAGAGTTCAGTTATGTCTTTAAGTGAAATACATTTTTTTTTTTTTTTTTCCCCCCTCAAATCTTACGTAATGCAACCCAAATAGAAGAAACAGAGTATCTCAGCTTTTCCTACTAAGGTCAAGGTAGCTTTGTTTTTACACGTAGTTTATAACCTCTCAAGTTCCTTGTTTAAACATACAGAATTATTGTGTACATTTTATGCATTATATGATTTCTTTCTACAAACAAATCTTAATTCTGGACTACTAAAACACACAATTCTGTTAAAATTTGGTGGTTTTAATGAACATGGCAAAGGAGAATCTAAAAGTGTGCTTAGCTAATAGAGCAAACAATGGAAAAAATGCAACTTTTTTTTTAAACGCTGCACAGGGCATGTATAAGTATAAGCAAAAATAATTGAGTTGTAGTTTAACTAAACTGTAAAGTTATGAACAAAATAGCAAAAATCTGTGAAAGTGTTGGGAAGGGAAAGGAGAGATGAGGAGAGTCATGAAAGTAATTTTTCTTTCTTTTTCTTTTTCCTTCTCCCAAAGGATGCTTTAACACTTTAAGACGAATGTTTCATCAGAGGCATTAATGGATGTTGGCATGCCTTGGATAAGGTGGTGACCACTGGATGTCATTTGTTTCTCTTCACTGCAGAGAGCCGAAATTGACTCCATTTGGAGTTGAGAGAAAAAGCAGTACAGACCTATCAAGATGACTGATCCTATGATGGATTTTTTTGATGATGCCAATCTTTTTAGTGAGACCTTAGAAGGTTTGTCAGATGATGCCTTTGTTCAACCTGGACCTGTTTCACTTGTTGATGAATTGAATTTGGGTGCAGAATTTGAACCTTTGCACATAGACTCATTGAACCATGTGCAAGATGGTCAAAATCAACAAAAGATGAGTGAGTTTGATCAGCTGAATCAGTATGATTCACTGAAACTTCACTCAGTAAATCAGTCTTTTAATAGCTCAGCTGACAATGTCTTATCACCACACTCTCAATTCAATTGTTCACCAATTCATCCGCAAAACCAGTCTAATGGGATGTTTCCAGATGTGGCTGATGGTAGTCCTATGTGGGGTCATCAAACTGCCACAACTGTTTCGAATCAAAATGGGTCCCCCTTTCACCAAGGACATTCTCAGTCTATGCAGCAAAACAAAAGCTTTGTAGCACACCATGACTTTGCCTTATTTCAGGCTAACGAACCACAGCATCAGTGTGCCTCGCTACGGTCGCAACAAAGCAGAAACAACACGGGGCAAGATGCTCTAAGTCAGCCAAAAGACTTCATGGAGGTTAATGTATCTACTTCTCACAGAGTCAGTGTTAACCACCCACCTCCAGTTTCTAATCCATCAACTTCACAGCAGCCTCTGTCTGTTCAACAGTTTTCTCAAACTGCAAGTGCTTCAATACATTTTTGTGGGAATCAAGAAGGAAATTTTGATGGACAGTCCCCAACTATTACCCCATGTTCTGTCAATAATAGCCAACAATTTTCATCTCCTTATTCTTATTCCAGTAACCACATTTCTCCTACCAGCCTTCTTCAGTCTACAACAGCTCTTTCTACTAGCCAGCAGACACACTCTCTCTCTGACTTCACTGGAAGCGATGCCTTTACATCTCAAACAGGGACCAAGCAAGAAACAACTGAGCACATGTTGAATCCTAATACACCTTTGAATTCAAATAGTTTTCAAATGTTGCATTCTGCGCATCCTCAGGGCAACTTTAGTAGTTCAAAACTCTCTCCTGTGAATATTAATTTTCCAGCTTCTGCTGGTTCTGCTTCTCAGATAAGCCATTTCACTGACCCTATTGAAAGCAACGGTTTTACATCTTTAGATGAGAACTTACTTCATCAGGTCGAGACTCATAATGAACCATTTACAGGACTTGACCCAGATGACCTCCTTCAGGAAGACCTTCTGCCACAATTTGATGATTCTGCATTTGTTCAGGATAGCACAAGCCATGTTTTAGAGCATGACCTAGAACATCATATAACCCCGCAGCAAGTTACACAGTCAGCTGGTCTCGTTCGGGCACAGTCTCAAAGTCAGATCCATCCTTGGCATTCTTCAGTTTCTAATCAGCATCTGCAAGACAGAAGTCGTGTAACTTCACAAGGACAGGTATGTAGGGATTTGGGGGGGTAAGGGTTTGAGCTGTGTGATTTGGTCGATTTGATAAAATAAATAATAGTGACTGGTGGTTGTGCCAAAGCATGATAGCTGAAGTCTCTGAGCTGTTGTTATTTGACCCTGAAGAAGTCTAAGTAACTGCTAGTTTAGGGGAAAAGCAACCCAACCTATTGATGCAGACCTTGCTTTCTCCTGTCGTTTTCTTACTGTTGTAGAAAGCAAGGTTTATATTATCTGAAATATTTATTCAGAGAAAATGGTGCTGGTCCTTCTGCTGCTTATATTTCCCCATTCCAGCAGAGAAAATTGATTGGTTTATGATTTTGGTGGAAATGTAATGGCTTATTGTTTTTTTCAAGTATTTATAGCAACATATTTTTAAGAGCTTTAATAAGGCTTGTATGGCTTATGTCCTGCAAAAATTGCCCAGGTTTTGTTGTTACTCGGTCCTTTGCCTGGTATCTTTGTGCTCATGCTCATTCGCTAAAAAGATGAACTTATTTGTTGTTGCCTTTGGTGTGATTAGTAGTAATAGAAAACATATACAAGGTTATGCCTATGTTTGATTTAGTTACTTTTGGCTGAACCAAAAAACTCTGCAGTTGTTTTAGTGTCACGTGCATTTCTACAGCAAGTATTAAAGCCCTCCGCATGGAGCACAAGATAGCATAAAAATGACATTGTTCTTTCTTAATGGTATACCAGAGAAATGAACTTTGCAGACAGTGCTTTTCAAATTATTGGAGAGAAATTAAAATTGTGTGAGTATTGATGAGTTCAGAAAGACAATCCTGTCTCTTAGGAGTGCTTTCTCATAACATATGTAATGTATTGAATTTTATTTGAGATATTAAGTCCACTTTTTTACACACTGATCATTATCTTCATCTGTATCATCATCTTCTCTTTTATAGGAAGTGTGTAAGCATCAATAAATTGAAATATAGACTGCTGCTTCTGGATTGCTTTGGACTCTGAGGAGAGTAGCTAAGCTTTTCAAAACCAAACAAAATAGGGCAAGTAAAGTTATTTTTGTCACAAGACTGTAACCAGCAAAATCATGTTTTTATTATAGTTACTAGAAACATCAGCATATGTGAGAGAGTTGCAGATTTTTCAGCTCAAAAAAATCTTAAACAAAAATACATCTTGAAAATAGGAGAGACTTAATAACCAAAGGCACAAATCGTTATTCTTTCAGCTTTTAAAATGTATCAATCTTTAAAGCTCTTGCTATGACTTTGGAGACTTGTTTAGTGGCTTTCCCTTTAATGCCTGAAGAGCAGTATCAGTGACTGCATTACCTGTAAGTTCATACCTTATCACAGTTTGGCACTGTTTGGTAGCTTCCAGCCCAAATTTGATTTGACAGGAATGACCCAAACTTCTTCAGTTAGATGGTTTGGCAGAAGGAGCTGTAGCTTCTGTGTGATAAATGCCCAGATTCAGCTGCCACTGCTGGTTATCTAGGGTTTCCAAAATCATGAGACTGTTGAAATCCATGTACATGTGAACAGTGAAAGTAGGAATTTTTATTTTAAACTTCTGTTTTAAACTCTAGTAAGAATTCAGCTTGTATTTGGGGAACGAGATTGAATAGAAATGTCTTTGACTTTTCAGTCTGTGCACTTCAAATTAGAGGCAACCCTAACATCAAATATATACATGCAGATGGCTTTAAAAGGGCTGTAATAACTGTATTACTTCTCTATATTCTTGCTACCAATATTCTCTCTACCTAAGAATATAGAATGGTGTCTTACTGGAAAAAGATGATTCGGAAGGAACAGAACTTAATTACTGACTCTTGCTTCTACTTAGTTTGCAGGACACAGGCCTGTGAAGGAGGCAATGTGATGCTTTTTTCCCCTCTTTAATTTTATGTCATTAGTATATACATAAGGGTTAAACACATTTAATCTTCAGTCTTGGTTCACTAAATTGCTCCTCCATTACAACTCCTCCTTATGTTTATGGAGTGTGTAATTTTCAATTCCTACTAGTGAAACTTTTGCCATAGAATTGTGGTGTGATGTTAATAGAACATGTATATGGCTGCGTATTTCAGATTAGCTTGGTTAACTGAGTGATGCAGTAGATGCATTCTGTTGGTTTCGATAAACATCTCTTATTTTTTAGATCGGGGAGGGGGAAGAAGAGGGCATAGCCCAAGTAGCTACTCTTGTCAGTTATCTCATGGAGTAGTAGCTCCTGGTGAAACGTGCTCCTGTTTATTACTGTGTGTACAGTACCGCGGCAGGAGCAGCGCGGCCCGAGTTGGCCGCCAGGAAGTGGAGCAGCAGAACCCAGAGTTGCGAGCAGAAGCGTTGAGGCTGTTGGTCTCCCATGAGCATACTTGGGGTGAAGGGTGAAGAGGAAGTGGATTCCAGGAAAAGTGGGAGTGGCGAGAAATCCAGGGGTTAGTATCGTTTGTGGGGAATGTGTGGGATACAAGCCAGGCAGCGAAAAGTAGGTCTAATAAGACTTTCTGGTGCTGTGACTTTTCTGTTGTATACATCAGAACCTTGCAAGACTTACTTCGATCTCGCTGACATCCGTTTTGGCACGCTCTTTTGTAACTAGGAATAGAGGGAGAGTTCTAAGGCCGATGGAGAGTTTTTGAAGTTTTTCAGGGTTTCATTTTGGTTTTTATTGTGGTGTGAAAAAAAAGCAACTTTACAGTATTTGAACTTTTTTTACGTTTTTTTCCTGGAACTTTGAAATTAAACAGAAAACAGATAGCTATAAAACTGCTTGGTTTGGCTTTTATTATTTTGGGGTATGCAATAAATTGTATAAATTAGATTCTGACATTGAGTTTATGTAATCAGACAGATGTTTAATGTTTCCTTCAGAAACTGCTTGTGAAGCGGTAGCTGTGAAACTATTGTGAGGAATGTATTGATAGGGGAGTGACAGAAGCAAACAATGTAGAAGCCTCTTTAAATCAGCAGTGTGTGTAATATGAATAGTAATAGAAGAGTATGGCAATTACTGAAGTTAAGTGTTTCGGATCTGTCTTTTGTCTGATTACAATTCTAAGAGGGGTTTCAGTTCTAATTCTTACTTTTATTCTTTGATCACTTTGTAGAATTTAAAGTTCAAGATGGGTGTGTTCTGTTTGAGCTTTTTACAAATGTGTGCAGTTGAACCAGAGAGCAGAAAGGTGGGGTAAGGGATGTGGAGGGAATATTGCTCTTACTGAAACTGGTCGTTTTTAGGCTAGGAGTTAGGTGTGAAGGGATTTGGCTAAGATTTCATGTGTAAGAGTCAAGGTGAAATGTTTACTGTTTAACAAGACAATGTCTCATGCTGGCTTTTGTACAAGTTGAGGAAACAATTACTAGTGGATTTAATTATTTTCATCAGTTTTACTTCGATAATGATTGAGGTTTTTTTCAGAAAGGACAACTTTTTATTTTATGAAATAGTTAATGAACTGTAGCTATTGGAATGGACTCAACATTAGACAACCAAAGATTTTTAATTACATTTATGCTGAGGTTATATAAAATTAAGAAAGATCATTAAATACTTGTTTCATTATTTGAAAGTAAGCATATTCATCACATTTTTCCTTGTACAGCTATTTTGATAGAAATTAATTTAAAAGTAATACAATCTGTTCAGTGTAATAATGCTGCAGAATTAAAAACAATCTGGTATATCTTATGCTGCTATGATACTTTCTATGCCTGCTGTAATTAGATTATAATTGTAAATAAATTGTGCCTCAATTTTACATCATGCATTTTTCATCAGAGTTAGTTCGAGAGCAGAAAGTGAAATGGAGAAATGCACTGAAGATTCGTGTAGCCTTAGCATTGACTAATACAACACTTCTGGTCTTTTTAACTCCACTGAAAACTGTTTTGAGTTTGCTAAAACTAAACAATCTATTCGCTTTTTGTAAAGTTGAAAAAAAAGACATCAAAAATACAGGCTGCAACATTCAGTTCTGCATGTTGAGAAGAAAAAGGAAATTAGAAAGATAACGTGAAGTATAAACTGTCCAAAGAGAAGCTTACAACAATCTCACTGTGTATGTTATTTTGTAATAAGCATTTTATTCTCCTCTGGCTACATACATGAAAGCAGAATAATTGAGATGAAACTGGAAAATAATATTCCATTAATAATCTTAAGTGCTCTAGGACAAGGTGGTAGTCTTTGTTCTTAAATCAGGTGAATTGGTTTTTTCCCTCTTCTGACTAAGTTTGTCACATAACTTGGTAATTCGGTATATTCATGAATTCTAGTATCCCACATTTTTTTTTTGTAACTGACTTGAAACGTGCAAGTGCTTTTGCGCCTGCAAGCATGAGCTTTCCTACCACTTGTTTTATAGCAACAGATGACATTGTATTTTTGGAGAGAATTTGTCTTGACCGTTGTGAAAGTTTAGCAAAGAAGGTCTGAACGTTGTAGATGACTGGTTGGTATTGTACAGAAAGGCAAAGCCTCATATATGAGCGTATCACCAGAAATGGAACTAAGTTTCACCTGATCAAAGTCCAGGCTTAGGTGCTGCTGAGATGCATGACCTGAATAAGTGACAGGCCTTCCACCTCTGGCTGTGTTAGCAGATGCCTCCCTTTGATATCAACTCTAAATTTATTGTAGACGAGCATCCCCTGGATTATTCCACCCATAAACATCTCATTCTGCCATTGGTTGCTGTTCCACTTGTATATGAAATCTTGCACTGTAAAGTTTTTATAAGAGAAAGTCATTTCTCATCTAGTTATGGTAGGCACAGGCCACTTACTTGATAGATGCAGTTACAGAAAATGTATGAAGGTCAAAGATGTAGTATTTTTCAGAGTATATTTCTTACATTCTGTATAGTTTAATTTTAAGTGAGACTATAATGAGAAATACTTTAATGGCCTGATCACACACTATATAAATTCTATATAAGAGACTGGCTATTTTGCATAGTAAGTTTATAGGTTATGGCTCCTAAGTGTTGTTACAAGGCTGTAAAATTATGATGCTGTTATGTGTCTTGCTTGTGAAGCAGTGGATGGCAGGTCTCAATTTGCCCTACTTTGCATATGCAATCTGAAAAGTGAAATCTAGACTTCTGTTCCAGTGAGCATTTCTGTTTGGAGAGGGGGCACATTCAAAATCCTATCTTGTAATTCTGAAATGTAAAAAACTATATCCCCAAAAAAACCAACCCGCAAACGATAAGAGCCCTAAAACCTTGTTCTTTTTCCTAAAATGCTTAATAGTGCTGGTACAGCTCCCATTAAGCATATCCACTGTATTTATATTGTCCTTGTTCCTTTAATTATGGTTAATTTTATGGATGGTGTCATAATATAACAAATGTAAATCTTTGTCTGAACTTCCCTTTCAAACATTTCTAGGAGTTTTATGCTCTGGATTTCATTCTCTGTTTTTAAAGAACAATTTTCAGTTTCCTTGTAGGAGCTTAATAAACTATCTCTACCACAGTGAGGCAGCAGAATTCAGTTGTCATCTCCCTGCACCTAATTGGTTTATCATGTATGTATAAGTAATGAAAGTAATCCTTCCACTGACCTTCTTTGTACCGTATTTTCCAGCTTTTTTTTTTGTTTGTTTCTTTCTATTACTTTCAGTAAGGCCTGCACAAATACGGGGGAACGAAAGTGGCAAAGCTGTGTCAGACACACAGAGTTAATGAGAGGACTAGGGCAACATCTCTGAGCTTGAGTAGTGTGGTTCCTGGAATGAGCCAAGTCTTAAAACTATAGCTGTATATAATATGTTTTCATTACTGGTGTATGGCTTTTTGCTAATGATGTATTCATGGTTGAAGATAGCAATATTTTGATAGCTTTGTTTACAGTTGAGATTGTATGAAGCATTTCCTTTTGTATATGTTTTATATAAGCATTTCATACATTTTATTTCTCTTTAAAATGACAAATTGCATAGGTTGGGGAAAGGAAGTGAAATTAGTGTGAAATTAGTTTGTAACACATTTACTGATGAATATTTATAATAATTTTTAGGTTATCCGTTTTTCATTTGTCTTGTTTTTCCATTCAAAATACAGCTGTATAGTAAGGGAAAGACAAAAACTGCTGGACCTTTATGAACAGGGAAAATGCACCAGAGTATCTGCTGTACTGTTTTAAAGGCTTTACGAGTTTGTTAGTAATTGCCATCTCTGTTGGGTAGAGTTAATTGTTTCATCATTCTTTTTTTGAATCTTTTTTTGCTATCACTAATGCTTTTCTTAAGTCTCTCTAAACCTTCATCGCTTGTCAAATAATTAGGCTGTCCAATTCTTTGTGTATGTTTCCTCTTTAAAACGAAGTACTTGCTGTTGTAATGATTGTTATAATTTAAGAATATAATTTTTCCTGAGATAATTGCACACTCATTAAATGACTGCAATAATTGTCTTTAAAATGTGCCAAAAGAGGAACATTTTTGTAAAAAGTAGTTGACAGATGGCAAGCATAGGAAGGAAGTTTCTGGCTAGGTCAACTTACAGGAGTAATATTACAGATATCAAGGTGAGACTAGTTGACAAAACCAAGTAAAATAGATAGTATTTTTTTAAATGATATTGCAGAATAAGTGTGACTGAATAATCTAAATAATTATTTGCAAGCAGATGTCTCGTTAACACTGAAGAACTATAAAGCAATTCAGTCATGCGAGAGTACTGATATAATTGTGCAAGTTACTGTCTGGAAGAAGTGGTACCTAATTATAGAGAAAACGGAAAACAGACCCCATCTTCAGATGTCTTCTCAAGAAGAGAATATACCCAAGTATGGGTAATATAATAATGATATAATATATAGTAATACACTGTTAAAGCTGTAGTTCAGTATATGCCTAAAGTATAATTAAAGGAAACAAGTTTTTGGAAAAAAGCTCCTATTCTTCCACTTTGTGTTAATGCAACCATTTGTGCTATGAACCGAACTGTGAAACTCAGTCGGGTACAGAGAAACTTTTTCTTTTTTTGTCAGGCATATTTTTCAGGAATACAGGTTCCTGATGTAGTTCTCGGTTGTGCAGAACTGTGTACCATAGAAACAGTGGTGGTGTGAGAGGAAGGAGTGGGAAGCATAATTTTCTACAGTAGAGGCAAAATAAGTGCACATGGAACCACAGCCTCAAATGCAAAGATAGTGCAAGGGGGCCTCTTGTGGGACTATCCATTGGCAGCGGTAACCACTGATCTGCTTTGTCTAACGGTATTATCTGAAGTCTGAATTTTTGAGTGGCTTCAAACGTATCATTGCCTCTCAAACTTCCAGAACAGCACTTCACCTTGAGATATTTTGTAGAAAATCAACACTTTATAAAGTGTTAGTGAAGTGTTATTACTGAAAGAGAAGCAGAACTTGTAAAGATGTTAACCAGTAGTATGGTTTTGAAGCCAAAGGACCTGGCTTTTGTCCAGATGTCTGTGTGCTTTGTGCACTCAGGTTTTACAATTTTTTAGCTGTTATGTTAATTCTAAATATAAGGAGAGATCAAAATAATTTCCAGCACTTTGACCACCTAACAGCCTCTTATATCTGGAGAGGTATTGTTTTCTTTGTTCATTATCGGGTTAAAAAATTTGTACAAGTTCCTGGTTATATGGATTTCCAAGAGGGTGTCTACATTCAGGTGTTGAGTAGATTGAATTTGGGAACTCTTAAGGATAATAAATACAATTGAGCGGATTTGTAGGATGATGAGGCTGAGAATTCTCATGTTGATTTGACTAAGTTTGATAAATGAACCTAGGAATGTAGCTTTAGGCTAGAAGCACTTGACATTTCTTACATTTTTGAAAGCTGTGTAATTTGTAGTAGAGATGGATTTTTCTTTCATAAATGTGGCAGGTTTTCTTTTGTGTGGGTTATTTGGCTTGTGTTTGCATTTATTGGGTTTTTTGCTCCCTCGATGTCTTACTGTGAAGGCTAGAGTTCTAATTTATATCTTAGGAAAATGTTCCCGTCTTTTACATACTGCCTTTTCAGGAGTTAGTTTGTATCTGAAAGCAATTTCAATGCTAGTAACATATTGTATATGTGCACATAATGCTTCTCAAGAGCATATTGAATTGCAAACCAGAACTAGTTTCATAGATTGATAGGAAGGCAGCTTTTAAGAGATATTCATGACTTCACAATTTGGTTTTAGTTTATATGTTGGAAAGAAAAGTTTGCCTTAGTGTTAAAGAAGACATTGCAAATATTTTGTTTCTGAGAATTTTGTTTCTGTTCTTGTAGTTTGAAACATTGTTTCAGAGAGTTCTGACTGATAGATTTTTTTTTAAAAAGTTTTAAGCTTACTCTTGTTTCATTGTACCATTTTTTTTTTACTGAGTACCACACATGTGGAAGGAGAGTTCTTCAATCGTATTTTAAGCAAACTTACTAGAAAAACATAGCTATTATGCTTTCGATGACTTGCAATATGCTATGGCTTAATGTACCTGTTTGGATACTTCAGAAGAATAAAAAATAGTGCTAGAAGATACAGTACCTCTGTATTGTTTATCTTCTTCACTAAATCTCTGTAGCAGCTGCTTATGAGGCCTAGGTATGGCTCAGCTTGATGTGTAAATTTTGTTGTTGCAGGAACTTTGGGTCTTGCAAGTCTTAAAAGCAGCAACCAGCTGTTAAAGAACACAAGTTGTCACAGGGAAGGCAGGTAAATTTGTTTAAAGAACATACGAATGACACAATCAAACATGTGTCTTACTGTCTTTGAGTTTAGTAAGAACATTTTATTTTTTTTTTTTAAAGACTAGGCAAATGTTCGTTGATGTATCTGTGTTGTAGCTCCCATTTATATCATCCTGTGGAGGATTCTTTGACCTGCAATCATGTGGTATTATGAAATCTGATCAACTGAAGATACTACACAAGAGGTGTGTTTTGTGGTGCCCGCCCGGTGTGCTTTTTGGCGTAGTATAGTTAATTGCAAACGTGTACAGGCTTGGACTGATTTTAGGAGACTTTCAGAAATGGTGACCCAACCTTGTTTGCTGGGGACAGAGTTATGAGGGTGCTCATGCCCGTGTCTGTGCTTGGGGATGTCCTTGGCAGCACACTGCTGTCTAACCAGGCTGTCCTTGTGCTGTCTATTGGTAGCAGTTTCTGTTGACTTTAACTCCATTAAAATTGATAAGAATTTGTCTTGTCTTGAGCTTTACACTGGGTCTAGTCCTGCCTCTTCTGCTAATAGCCAGACTCAGTTGAGATTAAAAATTACTGCTATGCTTATGTTTCTAGAGAACTGTCTTGCAACTTTTTCTGTTTGATCCCTACCAAAAGTTCATGCTCCCTGCTGTTTTGTTTTTTCTTTTAATGGTTATCCCTGCAAAACTCTTGGATTTCTCTAGAAATTTTTAGGAGGGTTCTGCGAAGAAACAGTTTGGGGTGTTTGGTTTTTTTCTTGCTTTTGGATTTTTTCCTTTGCCTGAAATAGAGTCCTGTTGGTCCCCAGTAGTATCCTCTGACTTCTGACCTCTATTTTCAAACCATTGCCTCTTTTTGATAAATTCCTTTTCTGTAGACATCTAGTTTTCCTCCTCAACTGCAGGGAAGGGTTTTGTTCAGGAATATTTAATTGAGAAAACTAGATTCAACAGGATTGGTTTCATTAGGCTTGCATATATGCTAAAGTACTCTTTTATATTGGAGATTCTGGCACAGAAAGCTGTTGAAGTAGTTCATTGAAGCTGACACAAAAATATTTAACTTGGTTTGAATTGAAGTGGAAGAAGCATGCCCCCCCTTTAATTTAAATGGAAATATGCTGTGCAGTCAGTACTGGTTTTAATGATATTGGTGACTCCCTAGGTGTTAATGTTACAAAGAAATTACTTTTCCCAGTTTCTGTCAGTATATTTTAATGAATGTTAAGAGCTGATTCTTTTTGTCTTGCTGAGATTACAAACATTGAAAACATTTTGGTTACTCTTGTTAGGTATCGAGGAATCCTACAAAAAGAGCCATGTTCAGAGATTGAATAAACTTTTAAATTTACCTGCTTCTAGTGAATAAAATCATTGTAAATAGATCCTATATGCTTTCTGAATATGCAGTCGGTTTTGGTTTAAAGATAGTTCATGCCTAGTATTTCCCTATTAACACAGAATCAAATAATACCTTTTTTTCCTGTCTGTCATCCTTCATAATACTTCATTGTTCTGCCATGAAAGAACAGTGAAAATGCATAGTTTTTTTAAAAAACTAAAAAAATTTCTAAAAGGAGGTTGTCAATATTACAGAATCATTTCCTGGTACTGACCAAGACAACAATCACTTGCAGCACGTTGTTCCAGGAGCCTTCAAACTCTGAATAAGCTGCTTCACTTAACTTCTAAGTAAATTTATTTTACCATTGCACTCAATGTACTACAAAATTCGAGTAGAATTTGGTGAATTACGTTGTTAAAACATGTTGTGGAAAAGAATCTGTCTATGTGTTTTGTTTAATCTGTGGTGGTTTCTCTGACCTAGCCCAGCTTTCCTTTCTTTAGGTAATTGCAGAAGTGAGGTGTTGAGACAAAAGGCGGGCAGGTTCATGCTAGTTCTGCATAGTTCTTGCCTACTTGCCCTTATGCTTTCATCACTTCAGTAGATTTAAGGGACTCCTTTAAGTAGCAGAAGAGTACAAAAAATAGACTGTGGATGGTTCTGCAGTTTATGACACTTCATAACTGTAATGACTTCTGACTCTGGGACAAAAAACAAACAGAGAGGTTTTGAGAGGGAGAGTGTAAGTGGCAGTAGTAAACTTAATGAGGATGAAAAGAGTTTTGTTTTTAATTATAAAAATGTTTTCTTACAAGGCCACTCCCGTGAGAGGTGGAAGGAACACTTTAACTGAAATTAAGTTTTGACAAGAACCAGCTACCATTAAGGTTCTGTTGTTTTTTCTTGCGAACGAAGAGATGTATGCCTTACTGGTTTCGTAGTGTACTTGGGATAGGCATGCTGAAGCTGATCTTGGGTGTTTGGATTAAGGTGAATAAAAAGCTCCTTGTGTTGTGTTCTTTTTGGAGGTAGTTGCCAGGGGCCGGGGGGGGGGCGGGGGGTGACTCCTGGTCTTCCTCTCTGGTTGGTAATGAAAAACATGAGAAAAATTACTCTCTTGATGGCATGCAAAAGTGGTGGCCATTTAGAACATGAGTGGGCAGGTAGCAACATGGAAAAATGGAAAGAGGAAAGGTCTTTTTTCCAGTTTAATTTGGAGTTTTTTCTACTTCTATTCTGCACACTTCTGCAGACAATTCTTTGTTGTTTTACATCAAAATCGTCATTTTTAAAGATTTTGTCATCTTGTAGAAGTCATCATTTCTGTCTAAAGGTAAACAAAATTACTTGATTTAAAGCTACTTGAAAAGAAAACAGTAGCTAAAACTTGAATACCATTAAAGTAATGTGGAAACTTACTGAAGACTGTAAATCTGTATAATGCCTATGTTATTTAAATTGTTGGGTATGTAGTGAAGAGGTTGGCTAAAAGCTATCTCAACACATCAAACTTCATACCCTCTAGTTTGTATGACTTGTATAGGTTACTCAAATGTTCTTTTTTCCTTAAAAATAAAGTCAGTCAAAATTTCAGCTGCTCTTTACAGTTTAAAGCTTTATGCAGCTTCTAAGATAAAAACTTTATTTAGCATCTTCTTTCTGTATCTACTGTGTTGAAAAGATTGTCCTGTATTGTGGTACTTCCCAGTGAGCTCAAACCTGACTTTACAGTGGCAGGTGAAAAAGCTGTGTGCTTGCTCCTACTAGTTTTTAGGTCTTCCTCATTGTGAAAGGCATTCTAGTAATGTAGAAAAAATGTAGCTTTTAAAATTTTAATTTATTTAGATCGAGTTTGTGCATTTCTTTCTACCCCATTCCCTCTTTCCAATTTTTCATGTGAGGTAATTTTATACGTGCATATGGTAGGTATGGTAGGTTTTCAACTGCATATAGGTTTAATGATTGAACACAATTGTGTCTGTAGTTCTCACAGTATTTATTTCACAGTGTGCATCGCAGTTTGTATTTCTTTTGCGGTTAGGTCATTGGCATAGATATTACTACTTTGCTGTCTGAATGATAACAGTACTTGAATGCTTCGGGTCGGTATTGGTATTCTGTTGCATATACCGCTTGGGTATGTATTGCTTCCATAGCTGATACGCCTTAAAGTTGGATTGTTGAACTGCTAGTCTGCATCTGCTTGATACAGCTGCACATGATAATATTTGTGCACTAAGCTAAAGTTAGCAACAGAGTTCCAGTGGATTAGTGTGGGTTTATTTGAGCTGTTATAAAAAACATATTTTAAGAAAAGAGCAATAATTCAAAAAATAATAATTAAGAAAAAGCAATATATTCTGTGTGCACCATTTCTTTCTTTTGCCTTATTATGTGGTTGTAGTATATCTCATGTCAGGTATTTTTTTCACCTTGTTGCAGATTTGAATTTATAATTCTTAGTACTCTGATTACAGAATTCCAACATATTTCAAAGCAAATACAAACTTGGATTTTATGTGGCCCCTTGTTTTGTTTTTTGATCATGCTTGCAGGTTTGGAAAAGTGCTAATGCTTTACTTCCTTTTGTGAGTCATAAGGCCTTAAAGTAAGCTGCTGTATTGTTATAAATCTTACTCCTTTCCACACAGGCAGCTTCTGAAAGAATCTTTCCCATTAGAGAGTAACTTCCTTTGTGTCAGTAAAAAAGATTATGTTTCAGAAATTTTTACTTTGACCATCGTATTGCAAGATCTGTTTCTGCATTTAAACCCGAGCGTGTGAATTGACTTCAGACAACCAACCTTGTAAATTTATCTGTCGTTCAGGACGGGAGCTTTAGAATACCAAAAAAAAGTGTAGAAAGCAGTAGTTTCTGAAATTGATGGTTACAAATAGAAACTATTACAGCAATTTTTTTTTAATGTTGTTTTGTTTTGTGTTTATTATCCATAGAGAATTGAAACAGGCTTGAGTGATCAGAATGGAAATATATTATGTGGAATCTTTTCAGGATATATTACCCAAAATTTTAAATTTCCTATATTAAAATCTTTGGAAGAGGGAACCCTGCATTTCTGGGAATACACAATTTCCTCAAAACTTCAAAATTAATACATTTTAATGTATACATTGAAGTTCCCTTTCAATCAGAATGTAACACTAGATAATTATATTATGTGTGAACTAATACTTCAGTAGAGGACCAACAGTTTAAATATTGTCATAAATGGACAAGTACAGCATTTGCCTTTTAAAAAAGTATTTATTCAGCCACTTCTTAATCTATATAATGTAACAATTTGCCATGGGAGTCCTGTCAGTAGGTGTACATTTAAGAGGCTCAGATGCACAGGTAGGAAGGAAAAAAATAGAAGGCACTGTTAGATACTACTAAATATGAATTTAAAACAATAATAACAAAACAGGAGATGTAAAAGACTGATATTTTGGCCACTTAGTCAAAATATCTTCTGAAGAAATATGGCTCCATATAGCATTTCCACAGTTCTTTGGTTTTGATGCATTTGAATGCCTTCAGGGAAGGAGGAAGAGGAGGTAGGTAACGGGGAAGGTCATTTTAGCATTGCTTTAGCAGAACTTTTGTTCGGGTTTTCTGTCAGATGAGAGTTTGTATGGAAGTAGGGAGAAAAGAAAGAATGAGTAGATTATGCGGTGTCAAAGGGTTGGATTTTGCAGCTTGTGGTTACTCTAATTGTAATGTCTTATGTGGATTCTGAGAGGTCCAAGGAGGATTGAGCTCATGTTTCATTTCACTCCATAAGATATCTCTACCTCTCTGTCTGCTTCACGTAAGTGGTAGGGACATCTCTGAGACTTCTGTTCCTCTAATTTGACTAAATTTGATCAGTGGGTTAGAAGTTACTGGGAGCTTGGAAGTGCAAATGTATAAACTTCTATGGCATGGTTGTATAGCCTTGGTTCTGGGTTTTTTAAAAGCAAGCTGCATAAAGATTGAACAGCTGTCACTTGTAGTTTAATGTGCATGTGTAACTGTAACCTGAGAGCTGAAAAACAACCGAGCTGAATATTTTAAAGCCAAATTTTTCTTGTAAGTCTTTAGTCAAAGAATGTATGCTTATCAGAGACTGGCTTTATGATAAGGGACAAAAGTGTTCCTTGCTTTATGAGGGACAATGGTTCTCTTACTTGGGGGTTGCGGGGGGGGCATTTAGTGTATCTTACTCTTTTGTTTTGGATCAAGCAACTTGGGAAAGAGGCCCATCAGGTGAATATATTAATAAAGTGTTTCCTTGGGACAGCCAGTGAGGTTTATGGAAATTGTAGTGAACAAACGTAGCTGCATGTCACATTACCCTTGGTAAATTAATCTTGAATATGGTAACTGCATGAAGATGAGTTATGTGTCCAGTGATGAAGCATCCAGCTGGGGGGAAATGGGCTACTAGTTTGCACGGCTATTTTCAATTTCAAAATGTGTGGCATTTGCTATGCTGGCGTGGGTTTTCTTTGGCATAGAGGTGGTTTAGGTTGAGGAGCTTCAGGAAAAAGTCTGCTGGTGTCTGCAGAACTTTTTGCTACTTTACCATTCAGAGCTCTGCAGGCAGCTGAAGAGCAGTGGCATTTGCCCTCTGTTCACACTGCTGCTACATCTGTGTGTTTAAAAATTCAGCAGACAGTAGCAGGACTAGAAAATCTTGCCCACAGTAAGCTTGTACTTGGTACATCTTGTTGCTATGTGTTACATTTTCAAGATAACCGATGTTTGCAAACAGACGAAGGAATACTGAATCATTCTGTTACATAATAATGAATTTTTTATGTGTGTATGAATTTTTTTGGTAGTGCTTGTTCTTACAGTTTTGTAATAAATACTTGTATATTGTTCATCTTTTTTTCCAAAGCCTCAAAAAATAACCCCAGGAAAATGTCTGAAACGAGGACTTACCTTGGGGATAGGGAGAGCGAAACCCAAACTTACTCCAGTGAAAAGTCATTTAGAGATTTCCTGTTGTTTGCTTCTATTTTGTGAGGTGGTTTTGTTTTCCCTTTCTTAATCTTAAAGTTAGGAAATAAAGTTTCTTCTTACTGTATTTTTTTTGAAGGGAGAACACAAGTTTAATAAATGTTTTCTTCCTTTTTGAAGTTGGAGAGGCATTCAAAAAAACACGTTTCAGTAGTTCAGTCTAAAGTAAAGCTTATTTTAAGTACAGTAAAAATTATTTTTAACACCCCTCACTGCATTTTATATTTACATTTAATATCTCTTCAGGGAGTCCCCTTACTTTGAATTTAAAATATAATGCAAAAATAAACTGAATTTAATCTTGTGAGGAAATGCAAGGTTTCCTACAGCAAAGAACAAAGTTAACAGCTTATTCTGATTTTCTCCAGTATTGTTACTCAGCAAGTTCTTGAAGCACTGCTTACTGGTGTGAGCAACTGACATTTGTTCAGTGATGAAAGGCTAGAAATTAGTACAGTTTCAGTTAATGTCATATTTTTCTGGAGTATAAAAGGTCATTAAAAAAACATTGGGGAGAGCTGTTCTCTTTTGCTGCTTTGCAGCATTTCACTCTGCATGGTTTATAGATGCTACCTGGCTTTACCTGTTAAATAAAAGTTTTCCTACGGTAAAAACCAGGGGTGTGTTCCAGAAGGAGCGAACTCTTACCTGTACCTTCTAAGAATGTCTTTGATGTGAGATTTCAGTGGATCAATATATTTGTAGGGCTTTATGTGGGGGTTTTGAACTCTAATGTCTAGTCTTTTTAAATCAGAAAGATCTGTGTTGTTTTCTTGCCCATAAGTATTTGGCGAAGCATCTTAGAGATTGATTTCCAGATGCTTGCACAGGACTTGTTGCAAACAGTGAACTGAAACCTGACTTTCCTTTTATAGAGTATTGACTTAAGTCAACTGTTTTTTCTTAAGGAGTCAAATAATTGTGAAAAATGCAAGGTAAGATCAGTCAAAAGTGCAAGAAAGAAACAGAGTAGTGGAGCTTTTTTGCTAAAACGTTTTGACCCTTAGGGATAGGTATTAAAAGCTTTAGAAAATCTGTAGAGGTTTGGCATGACTCTGAAGTTGGCCTGAGCCTAGTAATTCAAATCTGTTGTGCATCCATAGTGCCAGTTGACTTGAATATGATCATTACTTTTTTTTTTATTATCGCAGCCCACAGTTTTCTTATGTTAAGTATAGTGGTACTTACAATGGCGACCCACACCATGCATGGAACAAAAGATACTGACTGCGTCAGCCTCAGTGCAGTACAAGTACCCAGAGTTACTAATTCTGCATGTGAAAAACAGCACCCAAAAAATGTTGCTGAGGCAGTAGGTGTTACTGGTATTGTATATATTGATTAAATAGCTGTGTTCACCATTACAGACTAGAACCAAACAGAAGTGGGTACATGATGGGCACAGAACACTAAGCCACTGAAAACTGGCAAGCATCCAATGCTGTAGCTTGGCAGAGCAAGCAGGATGAAGTTCTCCATTTCTTTCATTTCCTGGCAATTTAATACGCTCCATTACATAGTACCTCCGTTAAGAATTACAGTGAAAGTTGCAGACAGTTTCTATACCACTACTAAATATCTAGAAAAACAATCTAACTATATTTGGCACTGAGTCCCAAAAAACTGTCTTCAAACAAAGTCTTCCAAATGGAAGCATGTGTGTGTTGTAGACTCATTCTCTAATATCCAATGCTGCCTTTGCAGCACGCCCAAGTTAGCAGCATCTGGTCACGCTGGACAGTGGCTTGATTTTGTCCCAATGAATGACACAACAAATCAGAGGTTTACTGGTTAAGAAGCTGCTTCGAATCACAACTTGGGTTTCTTAGCTATAGAAGTGGCGAAACATGACTACTGCATTCCGTAGCATTTAGATGAGAAACAACATCCTACATAGAGAGTGTGACATGCAAAGCAGATGCTTGTTTCGTCTTAAACATGACTAGTTTAAGGTTGCTGACCTTTACATTAATGTTTTCATTTCCACGTAAATTTAAAAGTTGGTCATAAGCTTGGTGTGAAATGTCTTATGAGGTACAAATCACAGTAACCAAATTTACATTCTGAAATGACTATTACACAGATAAAAACTGTTGCCTGGTCATGTTGCTGTAGTTGTTAGCCTTTCATTTATCAACATTACCGATAACGAATATAGAAGATGGAAAAGGTAGATTTCCTCCACCACCACCCCCGCCCCGTATCTTTTTCCTTTTTTAAAATCTATTTGTAACACATCTATTTTAATTAGGGTTAGGTTTCACGTATGTATATCTTGAGATTCTGTATCCCTTAAACACTGAGACATTCATTAGCGATGATAATAAGCAAGAGAAAGAAGGAAGAATATTGCCAACATACTGAAAGAACCACAATTTGGAATGCTTCATTGGCTCTCTTAATAGTTCCATATACGTGCCAAAGAGAATGGAAAAATGAGAGAACCCCATGGATCTTCATTTGCCAGTGCACTTGGCTTTGTAGAGCAATCCCAACAGATGGTGTGGGGCAACTGTTGAACAAGAAAATAAAAAGCAATTCAGAAGGAACTCTGAAGGGAGAAAAAAAAAAGGCACTTTTTGGGAGAAAATACACCCTGTTCCATGTTTACATGATCTTCCTATCGCTTGTGCAGAAGTAGCTTGATTAAGCATGGAAATCTTATTTCAGTATATCATCCAAAGAAAACCACTTCTTTTGCTGAGATTGCCGTTCAGCAAAGGAGACTACTTTCTGTATGCATGTGGGGTGACACACATTCATATTGTAAGCAATATTCCTCACATTGACTCTGTCCAAAGGTGTGAGCTCCTATTTTTTTTAAATAGGTACGCTTCTTGATTATAAAATTGATATTAAAAAAAATTCACTAGAAGAGTTATTTATGCAGACTATTCTAGTACTCTGAACTTTTTTCCTCTAGAATGGAATTCAGAAGTCACTGAGTTGAGTTCATGCATTTTTTTCAAAGTTGCATTCCTAAATACGATTTTATAATTCAAGTGATGCATATTCCTTTAAGATTTTTCACTGTAGCAGCTTAAAAGCAACGGTGGTTTTCAAATTTTGATGTGATTATAATCTGAAAAAATGAGAAGCTAGTTTGGACCAAAACCCCAAACTATTGATTATCATTAGTTATGTGATACATTTATTTGTATTACAGTTGTACTATTGATACTATTTGAGTGACTTGACATGCACAAAGGGATTCCTTGTTTAGTAATAAACATGGACAAAGATGATGTGGTAATGCATGAAGATCAGGTTTCCAGGTGGCTAATTTTAGCTGCTTTCAGTACAGTTGATGTCAAGGTCATCTTTGTTTTCCTAAGGATCTGGTAGCTGGCAAGAACTCGTTATGCTCTCGAGGCATATGGTACTTGGTATGTGCATCTTCCTGCGGGTGTGTAGTACTACCAGTAGAAGTAAAAGAATCATTTAAGGCATTACAAATGTAAACCTTAGCTTTCTATTGTAAGACTAGTTAGGGTCGTCGTTTAGTTCTTAGTGGTAGCTAGTGTTTGGGTGAGTAGATTCACAAATGAAAAATCATTATGTTAAAAAAAAAAAAAGTGCTTTATATCATTAAATCAGGAATGTGTGACTCATTAGAATTCCAGGGAAAGGCATTACCAGTCCTTAGAGTATATCAAGAACGGATGCAACTCAGGAGAGATACTGAGTCTTAAAGATTCTGTGCACGCACAGAATTGAAAGTAATATTCCTCTATCATGAATGGCCATACCTACTGTAGAAAAGGTATTCTTACAGTAGCAGTAATGTTTTACTTATGGAACCGATAAGGCAGGATTTGGGACGGTTTCCTGGGAGAGAAAAGCTTTTTCTTTGTTAAACTTTCTTCTTGGGTCTTCTTTTGTAGAGATATGCAGAGGATCTGAAGAAACTATTGGTTGTTGTGGAGCAAATTAAAATGGGGTTAGGCATTCAAGGAAAAAAAAAAAAACTAATGTCTGTAAGCATTGAGGGCAGTGATTTGTCCTTGTTGTGGGAAGTACTGTTATGCCAGTGAAGGTCTCCAAATGCACGTCCCATGCAACCCACAACAAAATGTTGGAGAAATGCCTTTCCACGAAAAGCCTACTCAGCAGAGTACTGCTAGCTATTGGGGGACTGCTGTCATGATTCTGTCTCTCAATATTGTCTGGTAACGTGATTGCTTTTATATTAGTTTAATTGAGATATCATTCAGATGTGTAGCGTACCTTCTACTCCTGCAAGACAGTATGTCATTCTTTAGAATACTGGCGAAGAGAAGATGCTCCCCTGGCTGCTGTGAATCGGGGCATATGTGGGGAAGTCTACAGCTGTCGTCTTATCTGTTCCGCCCTTAGTAGCTTTTATGGCTGGCTCTTCTGTGCGAACAGCAGTGTGGCCTATACCTGCTGCTATTAATGGCTCTTGCAGGCAGCAGAGTAGCATGGAGCAGCTATGATTCCTGCCAGTTTCCCTGCTGCCCGCAGGATTGTGGGGAGCAGCGGGGAACTGACGGGAGGCTGCTTCTTCACACTGGCTGCTGCTTGGCAAAGCTATTGGCAGCAGCAGATAGCCCGGAGCGCACTCTGTGCAGCCTCAAGACAAGGTTGTATTGGTTTATGTTTGGTTATATTTGGATGGTTATCTTTGCAACCATGAAACGTAAAAACCTATTTTTCCAAATAAAATCTTTAGTTTTTAAATACGTAGCTGCCTCAGGGTATTTCTTTCCACCTTCTATATGTTTGTCAGTTAAGAATTTCTTCCTTAATGCTGATGGATGGAACAGGTCTGTAAGCCGTTGGCAAAAGGATATGCTCCTTGAGGCTGTTTGGTCTGCGTCCCTTCTCTGTAAGGGCGAGGGGTATTTTTGGCTTGGCAAAAGGCTTTGTCCTTTTTCTTGTAGATGCTATGTAGTTTTTTGAAATTGTTTTCAGTGTGCATGATGATTTACAACTGTCTAATTATTTTATAGCCACACATTTTTTGGAAGCGTGGTATGATCATCAGGATAAAAGACCTCTGCTGAACTAGACGATTTTTGTTGCTTTGGTTGTTGAGTACGTGCAGGTACTCTCCTGTGTAGTGCAAATGTGTTTCTGGTTCTTCTAATCTCAAAACACGTGTGCTGCTTTCCAGTTTTGGGTTTTGTGACAATGGTGACTTCCTTGATGAAGGTTTCATTACAGCTTTATTTAGCTTAGAACGGCTGACTGGTGCCTTCCTGCAACTTCATGAATGTCATTTCCATATGGTTAGAAATGTCATATCAAAATTAACAAAATACAGTCTTGGTCTTCTAACAAACAGCTTACTGTTTGTACCGTGCAGGAGGCATGACTTATAAACAGAAGCAACAGTATAGAGCAAGAGGCAGAGGGTGAGCCTGAGGAATTAAAACACAGAGTAGCCTCATGCAGCATATTCACAATTGTACAGTAAGAAGTAAAAGTTGCTGAGGAATAACTTGGGAGGCAGCTTTGCACTCTGAGGAAATGTTGTGTAAGAAACTTTGTTTTAAAGGAATAAAACATCTAGGAAGATGAATGCAAAAGGATTATGAAAAAGCCACCATTTCCGTATTGCCCGCTTAATTTTATTAGGTATTTTTTGTTTGTTTCCAGCCCAGGAATGTTCAAGAATGTACCAATTTCTTTTAAAAATCCTCTAACTGTACTGGCTTTAGTACTATTTGGCTTAGAGCTGAAATTATTCCAAGAATACAGTAGGAATATTTTTTTGTTCAGCTGCTCTCAAAATGCAAAATAGTACATTATTTATCATTTTTACTAAGTTATGAAATAATAACCCTAAAAGATAAATCACTGCATTTCGTTATAGATGCTGTAACTAATAATATAGAAATCCAGCAATCGTCCTTGTGATTATGCTGCATATTTACAGAAATATATTTGAATTTAAGTGCTATTCTTAAGGAAAGAATCCATTAAATATATTGGTAGCACTAGAGTTTTCAATGGACAAGGAACTTAATTTTGAAATGAATCTGAAATAGAAGTGAAATTCTGATTAAGTGTAAGGCCTAATCTTAACAATCTCAAAATCCCTGCAGTATTTTAAATTTTCTATGGGAAAACACATGTGTCACGAAGTAAAAGTGTGGAGATAATGTTAAACAAAACAGAAATCAGATCCTCAGCTATCTTCATTCTTCTTTTAATGGCTTCTGAGGGTAAAGGATGGTAGGATTGGAGCTAGGCTGTCAAAAGCTTCTTGGGTTTTTAATAACCTTTCAGAAAACTCAATGATATCTTCTTTTTGGTTTTATTTGATCTGTTGACAATACATACTTAAAAACTTGTCTGATCTTTTAAACTAGCACTTTAAAACCACCTTGGAATGAAGAGGAGTTTACCATTTAGCCTTGTCCCATGTAATTGAGGAGATTTTCCTGGCAAAGCGTCCTGTAGGTCTGGGCAGGGAGCAGAGGGATAAAATAAGGAGTTCTTCCATTTTCCGTAGGAAGCAGGGCAGCCTGTAAGCAGACGCTTATGCCGTCACTGTTGCTAGCTTAGAGCAACGAAGTCAGTGTAAAAAAAAAAAAAAAAAAAAAAAAAATTAAAAAGTGTATCGGAGAGCAAAATCTGTTTGAGGCCACAGATCAAACGTTGCTCTGTGCCCCCAGCCCCGTTTGGGTGGGAGGGCTGGAGCCGCAAAGCCGCGGTGAAGGCGGCCAGCGGAGGGGAGCGCCCAGTGCCCGCGCTTCCCCGCGGCCGAGCGGGGCGGGCGGCAGCGCTGCGGGGCGGGGGGCGGCCGGTAGGAGTTAACGCCCGCACCGCAGGCGGGGAAGCCAGGCCGGTGGGGGTTAAACTGCGGAGTCTAATGGAATAATGACGGGTAGCACCATCTGCTGGCCTACTTCCGCAGAAGGAGTCCGTATTTTTAACGACATCTCTAATATTCATGCTGATGCATTTTGATGCTTTGTGCATTCATTTCTTTCTGTGCTTTGTTGGAATCTGGCTATCTGCTCCCAGCTGTTGTTGAAAGCCCGCGCCGGGGGGGGGGCGGCAGCCCTCGCCGTACCTGGGCTGGAGGATCTGTGGACGCCCGCTTGCCAAGGGAGGATATGTTGATAAATCACGCTGTGTGTTTGTGGAGGGTTGTGCATATCTTGGCCGCAGCTCGCTAAATAGGCCATTTAGCAATCTCCTTTCAATGCTTTTCTCTTGAGCACTGCTTGGGGTGCTGAAAAAGCAGAGGGCAAGCCTTTGTCTGACGCCAAAAATGTCTTCAGTGAAGAGGCCGAGGGGAAGGGTAAGTGAAAGCCTGAATGAGTGGGAGGAGGAGGGGTTCTTTGGGCTAAAAGGCTAATGGGATTGAATAACCTTCCTTATTACTGGCTGCTTGCTGCGGGAGCCGTGCTGCATCGCCATCTTGAGCTTGTTGCTGTTTTCTCGGGTCCTGGTTATTTGTTGCAGCCCTGTAGGCCTTGAGGTGGCATTTTAGAGAGCGATCCTGAACCCTGCCTCCCTCCCGGCGCTCAGCGCTGCTGCTGAGCCTTTGATGAGGCACGTATAGGACATGTATCCAGTGAAGTGCACTGGATTGGGCCAGAAAATGTGGTTGGAAATTCCTGGTGGCTTTTCTCCATGCTGTAGGCAGAGGCGCATTTACGGGTGAGAATGTAACATAACTGTTATCTGCTGGGTTTTTTGTCTGTTTGAATAGGAAATTCTTTCCATTCCTCAAAGGGGAAGGGGGGAGGGGAGGAAAGCAAAAACATGTCTTCTTTTAGCCTGGCTAGAGAGGCTGATAATCTGAATATTGCTTTCGTACTGTGAACAATTTGGCGTCGATGAAACGGTGCTTAAAAACGTCAAAACAGAAACAGGTTATGTTTCCTACCTAAGGCACTGACCTCAGGCTGATCTAAAGAAAAGAAATCCAGCTTTCCGATCTTTTTAGGAATACAGAGCTGCGTAGTTTTGGTTTGTCTGGTTTTGAATCTTGATTGCGTTCGAGCATCTGTTCTGTTTAGCACTGAGTTTGTCTTGCAGGTCTTTCATCTGCTTTAAGGTATCTGTGGTCCTGGTATTTTATCACGGGCGAAGTACTGATGCTGTTACCTTCAGGAGTTCTTTGCTTTTTTAGCTGTTATGAGGAGAACATTTATTGGAGATGTTGGAGGTGTCTGTCAAATGTATGGGAATGTCTGAAAGGTTAAGGGTTGGTGCCTTTAACTAAGAAGTGGAAAGAAGTCTGAGAGAATTTTAGAAAGATACTTTTTTACTGATTTTCAGTACATGGATTGGTTGTTTAAAACCCACAATTGATGTAGTTATTCTGAAACCCACGCCATTCTGTGGTATAAACGGCATTCCTTCTTTTTTTTTTTTCGGTGTCTGCATGAGTCCCTGACAGTTAAATTTTTTTTAAATGCATAGCCAGATCAAAAACATTTGGACTTTTTCTTTCAAGAAATGTTTATATCCTTAAAATAAGGTGATCTTATTTACTTTTTGTCTCTTGCTACAGCCTCCTTCCTCCAAGAAGACTGATGGTTCAGGATCATATACTAAGTTGCAGAATACCCAGGTGAGGGCAATGTCTGAAAAGAAGCAGAAGAAAAAAACAGACTCGGAAAGTAAACAAGAGAAGGCAAATCGCATAATATCTGAAGCGATTGCAAAAGCAAAAGAGAGAGGAGAGAGAAACATTCCACGAGTAATGAGTCCTGAGAACTTCCCCAGTGTTTCAGCTGAAGGCAAAGAGGAAAAGAAGGGTAGAAAAGTTAAATCAAAACCAAAGGACAAGGAGAGCAAAAAACCAAAAACTGGTTCCTCGTCCAAAATTAAAGAGAAAACAAAAATTGGGTAAGTAGATGAAAATGTCTTCTTACTTTTCTTCAGACAGTAAATCTTTGATTAAAATGAAAACTGCTTACTGATAATAAAATGTTCTCCTCCACTGCCTACACAAAATTCTTCCTGATTAAGTCCATGTGTGGACTCTGTCATTCAGGGACAAGAACGCTCTGTTTCTCTTTAGATAAAATCATTGCAGAACTGTCCTTTTGAAAGGAATTATTTTAAATTCATATTCTAAAGCATTCTATACAAGCATAGACAAGACTGAACTATCTTTCATCCAGTGTTGTAATCGGTTACGACTCCAAGTTAAGTTTATCTGATATTATAAATGCTGTCTTTATCCGGTTTGGCATGTATCTTCAATGCAGTGTGCATGATAAACTGCATAGGGAGAAACTGGAAGCTTAATGAACTTGTTATCAAGTGAATATTCTTACCGATATCACATGTATAAAAAGTAGAGTGTGTATTGGAAAATCTGTATTCTTTGTAGTCTTCCATCGTATCAGTTTAATCTGACCTATTAAAAATTTTGCAGACTCAGCTGGGGTAAGGAGCTTTCAAAAGACGTTAGATGTTAGAATGCTCCGAGGGTTCAGTAGGTAGCATGTCTTCTGACTCTAGAGCTAACCTAGTTCTCCTGTACGCTTTTAAAGGAAAGTGTGTGGTTTCCAATGTTAGGTATGTCAGTCAGGACTTGAAATGTAAATCTTAGCTACAGTCTGATTTTAGGTTTTTAAATCCATGCTCTCTTTGCGGTAACAGAAATATTAACTGGCATATCTCTCCGCGTTTAAATGTCTCATATACATATGCATATTCTCGTGTATATGGAGCAGAAATGAATGTTCTTTTAATCAGCCCATTTCTCTGCATTTTTTTTTTTTTCTACAGATCAGTGCTTTTTTTAAAGGTTCGAAGTAACCAACTTCCTTGAGAAGTTACCCTGTAGTATAAAGGTTACTGCTCTAAACTCAACTTGATTCTTAATGTGAACTTTCATGGTCTTAATTTCTTCCTTGTCCGGTTATGGGTTGGCATATGAGTGCTGTTCATAATACTTAGCACACTGTATAGTGCTTCCTTTCCTGTGTTTTCTCCATCTTGTCTAAAGTGGGATTTTGGGTGTGTTACTTCCAGAGTTGATTTTGCTTTCATGTTTCTGAACTTACTGATGTTCTGTAACAGATATTTTGTGGGTCTGTCTAAGAAGAAAATTTGCACACTGTCTAAGCAGAAAATTTGCACACAAGCTTTATGTGACTTGCCCTTAGTGTGCTTTGTATTCACGCCTTTGGATATTTTAACAAAACCTGCCAAAATATCATCCTTAGGATATGCAACATAGTTGCCATAATATTTTTAATGTTTTTAATCAGATAAGTGAAATAAACTGTTACTTTCAATTTATACTTCTGCATTCCATTTTCTGTCTTCATGAAACACTTAGCTGTGCACATCAGTTAGGACCAGTTTTCAGGATTTCATGAGACACTGTCGGTTGAGAAACAAGACATTTCTCAAACTATGTTTTTAACCATGATATTTGTGCTTGATCCAAAGTACACTGAAGCTGGTAGAGAGACTCCCCTTTAATTAGATATTGTCAACTTCTCATAATTTTGCATTGAGCTGTGAAGGCTTGCCTCCCCATTATTTACCAGTTTAATCAAGTAATACCCCAGTAACACTGTTAACTTAAGCATGCTGCCAGGTATTGCTTTAACTACATGGGACACATACCTAAAGATGTAGCAGTCAGATCCTGATAAAGAACAGTGAAGAGAGTCTTCTAGAGCCACGTATTACAGATTTTACAGAATTTCTATGTATTTTGATGAACAGCAGTGAATCAAGTGCTTTGAGGCATCCACATACTTCATTTTTTTTTTTTATGAAAACAGCTTTGTGTGTTATTATGTTGTGTTAGCACTATTTTATATTATTTACGTAAGTACATAAAATATTAACTGTTTAGGAAAGAGTATACCGCAGCGGTTTTGAAGAGCAGTAATTGCAAGAAGGCCTTGGGTGTTTTTTTTAAGAGAATAATCCTACCAGACTTTGTTTTCGATGTAAAGGTAACCGTTGATCTTAATATAAGAAGAACACTTACTATGGAATGGCTATACTTGTCTTTTCAAAGGTGGTTAAAAAATTGTATGTTTAATAAGATTTGTTTTATTTAGAGAAGAACAAAATTAAATCCAATAACTAATACGAGTTTTACAAGGCTAAACAACTCTTCCAAAGGTTTCTTCCTATCTTACATTCTTAAGAAAATGTTTCTTGACAAATCTAAGTACATCCTGGAAATTATTGTTGTGTCAAAATAGGATTGGGGATTTGAATGTGTGGATTGCTACATTGGTTTTCTAATTTATCTTAAAATAAAACAAACTCTGACTGCATATTGGGAGAAAATTTTACTATGCTAAAATAATACCTTTAGAAGACAAGTGCTTTACTGGGCAAGAAGAGGAAGGGAGGACCCCAATTCTATAAAAACTGTTGTTTTTTTCTTGGAAATAAGGATTTTTGAGATCTGTTTAATATGGGAAGAGGGAAGATTACTGTTTGTTTGGGGTTTTTTTCTTTTTACTCAATAAGGGCAAAAACTTTAAAAAATAGCTAAGTTGTATAGATGACATTGCTTGCATTTAAGCAGGAAAGAAAACCTGAAGACGGCAAAAAGTCCCCTCATGATTAAAAAGATAAACAAACAATTTCCAACTGTTACACATTGTTATCGGCTGTAGTTCTTCTACAAGCAATAAAATTAGTGAAACCTTACAGTCAATAAAGGTCTACAATAAAAAAGAATAAGCTAATACATGTTTTTAACAATAGCGGAAAAAATGGTTTGGGTGCATCTGTACTTCTTTTTTAGAAGGAGTTCTACTGTATGTCCATCCTAGATGAATATGTATTTTTTTTTCAGTGTTTTTTACAGCAAAAAGATTTAACTTGCAGTAACTGTTAAGTATGCCGATTCAGCTTGGATTCGGAAAGCTAGACTGGTGCAGGACACGGTGTGGAGTTGTGTGTTTGAGAAGATCTGAAGTCAGACACATGTTTCGGGTGACTCCTGCTTGATTTGCAGGCTAGTATAGAGCTGAAAGAGCAAAAACTACTAACAAATATATTGGCGCTTTTTTTTTCCTTTGAGAAGTGTTCGGTTTTAATCTGACCTTTCACATCTCTGCTAACATCAAACATAGTCAATCCAATATGAGCACAATTATACTTTCTGTAGTCCAGCACTCAAACAGCAAACTCTTATTTAGGTTGTGATCATAAACTTTGCTGGGAACTTAACAAGGGTCCTGTTTGTGTAGCATATCCTGTGTAGCACGTCCTGTATTGCTGTTGAGGAGGGTTTGCACAGTTACCAAGTTGTCTCTCCATGAAAATTATATACTCTGTGTCACTGATGTGGTAGAGTTGGAGCTGGAACACTGGTTACTGAACAGACCGTGATAAAATGCCCTGTTAGCTGTCAGTAAAAAAAAAAGTATGCTTTTGAATGTAATACAATACAGCTTTTACTGAAATTGGGTAGCCCTCATCTAGGATCAACACAGGTTTTAATTACTGTGTCTTAATTTAGAGGATTTAGGGGACAGGATGATTTTTAAAGAGGTTTTGTTGGGGTTTTTTCCTTGTTAATTGAACATAATTGGTATGTGTTTGGGGGCTTCATGTTAACTGTTCACATTTTCCTTAGTGATTCCTCTGAGCTCTACATGTGCAGAAAAAAATGATAGCATGGTTCTTTCCAATTTATCATTGCTAGTTATAAATTACTAGCAGTTTCTTTCTAGGGAGACTGTAGTTTCTTTCTAAAGGTGAGGATTAAAGTTTTCAATCCTCTGACCTGTTGAAGTCAAAGAAATAATACCTCTTTAATTTCAGTCAAATGGATTAGAACTGGATTCAGTAATTAGTAAAGTTTCTATGCCATAAACATTGGTGAAGATAAATTACTGAATTATTTTATTAACAAGAACATTGTAAGCGTATGACAGGTTATTAGAAGGAGGAGAATGCATGTATAATATATTTAGTGTTACCAAATTAAGTAACCAGTTTGCTTTATGCATTGATTACTGATAATTCTTTAAAGTTAACTTACTTTATAAATTTTCTGAGGACTGCGGAACCGCTTTTCATATCCTGGCTATTTACCCAGGTGCGTTGATGTATGGACTCTATTTAAACCTTTAGTATTTTTGCTTTAGAACTTGCTTCCATTTATAAGCTTTTTCTAACTGAACATAATTCTACTTCTTCCATTTAAGGTGATCCATATTTAAACAAAAAAGTCTATTTCTTACCACTTGATATGAAGAATAGAAGAATTATGAATTTGTGAACATTCTGTTGTTCAAAAAAGTAGATTGGCATTTAGGTTTTATAGCTCTCAATGTATTCCCACCTACTCAAACATAAAATTAAATATCATGGCCCTGATGAAAAGCAGCAGCTCTGCATTGCTGATGTAAGGGACAATATCAGTAGACTACATTTGGGAATTTTTTTTTATCACTGCATAGTTTAAATAAATAAATCCCCCAAGTAGTAGGAGTTTGATTTACAGACGTTTGATTCAGGGTGGTAGTCCTTAAGTTCAAAACTGTTTCCTCTTATCAGAAATGGCTGTATTGTTTTGTGTGCTGAAAAAACAATTGTGAGTTTATTTTTAATTAATCCTTAAGTTATTTAATAATGAATCCAGCAAGTCCTATGTGATACTGTTGGCTACTCAAGTTAGTAAAAGTACTTGTTGCCTTGAACTAGGTTTCACATTTTTACAAGTCGGAGCGTTTTTAGGACCCAAGACCCTGATGGAAAGTCTTTATGTGATCGGTTGTTGATATGATGCTGTTAAGATGGTTTGAAACCTTTGTAAACTCAGTTCGCAACAGGAGACGTGGCGGGGGATGTGGAAAGGCAGTGATTTGCCTGTTATGCTGATCCTGTATCATTTAAGTTTAAATGCGCAGAACTTGAAGTGGAATTTCCTAGACAGCAGATGTTGTGAATTGTCTTCTGTGTTTTGTGTAAGTTGGGCAAATGTTCACTAATAGATCTGTGCTCAAAGGGAAGAGATGCTCACTGAACCTTTTTGTTCTGTTAGATCATAAACATTTTCTGTCGTGATTAGGAATGGCACACAAATTCCAAATTTGATCATCCTTCTGGGATGTCTTTGCTGTGACTCCTTGGTGAAGTTTTCTCTGCTTCCAGATTCTAGTTTTGATGCATAAGTTGGGTCTAAGTGACACAATCTTAAGTTTCTACTGCAAAATACATGAATACAAAGTAGTGTGGTCTTACAGAGTAAATAACTAAACACTTGGTTGTTTTATTGCTAGTAATACAATGAAGTGCTTTGACTACAAATTTAAATACTTGGGAGGTGGCTTTGGACACTTAGTTACTTGGTGTTTCTCTGGTTTGGGAAAATTTAACTAAAATGATATATTAAAGGCATGCATTGAAGGCCAACAGTACTTGTTATTTCTTACATGCCTAATACATATTTGCTGTTTTTCTGCTCTTTGTTCTTTAATGCTTCTTCATGTTTGCCATTTTGGAAGGCTTTGAAAACTGTTCTTTACAGTTTTAAAGCTGTTCAAAGTGCTGACAACTCTACTGTCACATTCCCTGCTATCAAACAGAAGGGGAATGGAGCAGATTCTTACTGGTTCTTAATTTATAAGAAACAAGTTGCAGTGCTCCTCAAATAGTGTCGTGGTGGTCTTGCTGATACTTTTGAGTCTTTTATGTTTGTGGATCTAAACAACATTAGGAGTCTTGTGCTCAGCTAGCAGTACTACTAGTAATACTACTACTCAGTAGTAATAATGCCTCGTGAGATGGCTTCTTTTTAAACTTTTCCATCAGTATAAGTTTCTTAACATCTTTAGTTTGTAGTTACAGAAGAAGAAAATACATGTTGAGGAAATCTGCACTGTCTAATTGTTCAAGTATTTCTAGTTGTTACGTAGTAAGATGCATTCTAAATTTTAAAAAGCAAGATAAAGTGAAATCGGAATGGAGTCTAGTGATATTATTTATTCTGTGTCTCCAGTGTGCTGTTTGCTTTTCATAGAAACAGAATAGATAGTTTCTGTTAGAACAGTTTGTTTCGGGGTGGAAAAAGGGATTTTAGCCAAGGATCTTTATGCTTTCATGCAGAAATTTATAAACTGGCAACAGAACTTGCACTCTCAATGAAAAATTTTCACAGAATTGATCCAGTTTACAAGCTTCTGAAAATCATTGTTTTCACATAGCAGATTTTTTAGAAGTTTTTGGCCAAAATATGAGCAGATTGCATTTTTACTAATAGAAATGCATGACTTTAGCACCATACTGTCGTTCAGCAACTTTTGATAGCAAGGAGCATTGTGATTCTGGGCACTGGCTCAGAAAGAAGTGAAACTGTGCATCTATTTCTCTCGTTGGCACCATATCTGTATTCTGATCTGCAACATGTAGAGAAGATGTTAAGAAAATTTCATGGAGATGCTTGTGAAAAGAAGTACTGGGGGTAGGGAATACAAGAGCAAGATAAGACACAAAAGCTGGCTAAAAAATGGAATATTATGTTTAAAACTGCAGGGGCACAGCAAGAGGTGAACACGAGGGGGGACTACAACTACAGAGGAGGAGAGGAAAAAATATGCAAAGAAAGCTGTAGCTAGAGCAGTCTAATCGCAAAATAAGCCCATGTTCTAAAACACAAGGTCCTTAAAATCCTCTGCTATTTAGTGGATACTACTACAACCCATAGTAAAATGGCCATGACCTTTTTTAATTTTGTGCTTTTTGAATCCAAAAGGGACCTGAGCCTAAAATATTACGCAGCAGTGCGTGAAATGAAGATGAATTATGGTTGCAGGGATACAAATGCTTAACGTAGCAACATGCATTTATGCAGAAGCATTTTAATCTACCATTTCACAAAAGAGGATCAAAATTTGGAATAGGTTGCCCAGGGAGGTGTCAGCCTTGGAATTAAGGAGAACTTGACTGGACTGAGCAACATAAAAGAACTCTGAAGTTGGCTTTGAGTAGGTACCAGATGTCCTCCAGAGACCTCCCCCTTCCAGCTTGACTTATATCTCAACATTTATTTGATGAAAGAACATTTAGTTATTCTTTTCTTCATTGTTAGTAGTTTTGTTGTTCATTTAAAAATTAAAATGTGTATCACATTTACAGCCATCTCTACATGCTATACATGCATCGGGCTGTTAATGCCTTTATTCCAAATCAAGGGAAAGTCTTGGGATCTTATTGATTGGTCAAAAATAATAATTTACAAATTATATTATGTGAGTTCACTGGATTGAATGTGCTCTATGTCCAGCCATTTAAATGAAAAGATGAGCAAGGGACAGATACAGATCAGCACAGGTTGTTGCACTTAATTACGTATGGACAAAGTTTAGAAGAGCGTATACCCAGTTGACACAAGAGTTCTAGCCAGTATCCTCTCTTTGGCGATGGCCAGAAGCAGATGCAATGGGAAAAATTTAAGAGCAGGGAAAACATACATGATACTTCTTAATATTTTCCCAAACTCCGAAGATGCAAACCAGGAACTTTGTGGGATAGGTACTGTTTCATGAATTTACTGGTTTACCAAGAAATTCTCACTCATAAGTTTATCAGGTTTCCCTTTAAATCCATGTTAAATTTTAGCATCCACAGTTCCGTTTAACAAGATCAGAAGTTCCATCACAGTGTGCCTTGACTGCATCACTTTGGAATATGTTAGCTAATTTGACATGCTAGCTGACAAGTGCTAATGTAACACTTAAATTCTATGAAACAAAGTGAGATAAAATTAGAAAAAGTCATTTATCTGAGCCCATCACCAGAAAGAGTCATATTGGACAAATACCGGAGAATCCAACAGTCTTAAAGAAAAAAAAAAGAATTCTAACAAGAGATTGAGAAGTGAGGGGAAAAAACAACCCCAGACTACTCTTGAAGACAGCAAGAAAACCAGTTGTTCATTGTTGAAATTATTTCCTGCAATTATGAAACAAGTTTTCTAAGTAGTAATTAAACTGAGAACACCTAATGAAAAGCAAAAACTTGAGGACCAGAATTTACATGTGAATAAGCAGATCTGTGATTATGCTTACTGCAGCTTAATTTCAGCATGCATTTGTCTCTGCCATTCACTTCATACTACAAGTAAAAAATACGGGAGTGGAAAATGTTTGTGGATTGTTTTTGGGTTTTGGTTGGTTTGTTTTTTTTAACCTTTCCACTGAACATACCTAGTGGTTAAATATTGAAAACCAATGAAAATGTTCATGGCTTCTGATAATCTTTTGTAAGACATGTTGCTTAAACCGTCCATGGTAATTTAAGATTTTCTTTTTCTGTGTAGACTGTTAGGTTGGACATAGTAAATATGTGATAGTTCTCTTATTTAGACACTTGCAAAGAGAAACAAATGAGATACAAGAGTTTCAACCAGTACCTTCTCATCAGTAGTTTTTCAGGTGGCCAATATGTTTGATGTTATTTTGGTATAAAATAAATTGTATTGTCTGTATAAAGACTCAAGTCTTGTTTTCATTTGTTCCATAAAGTGGCAGAAGGGGCTTCTATGCTGGAACAGTTACCTCATTTTCTGTTACACAGATCTGATGGCCAGGTAGTATATAAAACACATATTTTAGGACAGCTCATTGTCATTATCATGATTTTATTGGATAGCTTGTCATCATTTTGCAATTATGCCACTGATAACATATTTAAAGAGAAGCAGTTGGCACATTTCAAATATGAAAAAGTAAATATTATAACCCTTTAGTTAAAAACAATTCTGATAGATTGATACTGTGATGTACAGCGTAATCTTTAAATCTGAACAGAGATAATTGGTGCTTTTTCATTAGAATTTAAGTAATTTTTTCAGCACAGTGTTGGTTCTTAATGAATTCTGAGAGGTTCTGAGACTTCCTACAGATAAAACTACCGGGTTTTGAACACAGCTTCTCTTTTTTACCTTTTTTTAAAGGGCAAAAGGATTCATGCAATTCCCTCATTTTTGCCATTGAACGACTTATTTAAACATACTGGTTTTGCATGTCAGACAGTTTTGAATGATTTTAGATTGTTGTCCATAGCTAATTTTTTGAGTAAAAGTAAGAGAAGATGTATTTTGCAGTGATAAATTGTTTATGATAAATCATTTGCTGTCATCATCTGCAGATGGTATTTATGCTAACTTTGGATAGTTTACCATTGTAGTTCAGTTGAAATGTTGGATTGTGCATCTCTCTTACTCATGTATAGATTTAAAATATGTATGATACAGAGGAGTTTGTGATAGTAAGGTAACTGCTTGCCTGTAGAGAAACTCAGTAACAGCAATAGAAAATACTGTCTACTGTAAAGCTGTAGCTTTTGGTTTTGAGACTTATTTTTCATTTTTCAGACAGTGGTGCTTCCTGAGTTTTATATTAAGAAGAATACGGGAATTTCTCATGGCTGGGGTGTTATTTTTAATCTTAAAGTTAAGTAGACTAGTATATGGCATCCACTTAGATCTTGGGTTATTTTTCCTAACAGAAAGCTAATCATCACACTGGGTAAAAAGCAGAAAAGAAAAAATGAATCTTCAGATGAATTGTCTGATGCTAAGCAGACTCCACAGCGGCCATTGAAAGATGAAGACTCACAGGTAAGTAGTCAGAATTTTTCCCTTTGATTTTGTATGTGGTTTTATTTCTACAGGTCTCTTTTCCCCTCTCTCCAAAAAGTTATACTCCTTTTGACACAGTGACAGTTACTCTGTCACTGCTGTGTCTCTCTTATTGGTAGAACCATACATTATCAGCTACTTTTCCCACTTGAAAATCAGAAAATCCTACATGTTAGTGTCCCCTTTCTGTAATGGGATATCAGTACCCTCCTTGTGTCTGTTTCATTTCAGTACAGAAGTCCATAGATTTAAGACTTCAAGTACTTATCTATTGAGCTGACAGTTAGGCCTGATCCTTACTTTGGCTGACTTCATGGGGAAAATGCAGATATTGCCTAACAGAAGGGACATTTATTAGTGAAACTGGCTCTTTGAGAACATTTAAAAGACTTGTTTCAAACTTTACTGTTTTTTCTGAGCTCTGCTTCTATAGAAACTGAAAGAATTGGTTTCTTGCTTTGCTGGATCTGAAGGGAGCTGTGATCAGTATGCTGACAGGCTCAGGTTGCTTGTGGAATACTTCTGAAGAAAGTGCCAGATGAAGAATTCAAGTGGTGGAGTCATTCCCTTGAGGAGTATCTCCCTTGTGACTTACTTTCTGCAATTTTTTCATATATTGCCCTGGTATTACAGTAGCGTAGCTAATTATTTACAAAACTTATGCACAAAGAAGTATGAACTGTTTGTAAGAGATTATATCATATTTATGCATGTGTTAGTAACAGAATTATAACTTGCTTTAGGGCAGACTCCATTAAAAGTAAGATTATATGCTTGAAATGCACAGGTTTTTATCCTGTGGCAATTTCATCCGCAGAGATTAGATCAGTAGTCAAAATAAGGTGTTGTTGAGTTAAACTTAATTGCATTATTTGATGACAATGTCAGAAAACAATGATGAGATACTGAGTTGACCTTTATTATTTCAGAGATAGTAATGCTGGGGGGGCGGGGAGGGGGGGAAAGGATCAGAAGCCATTTCCCAGAATGGCTTTTTATTAACTTAAGTGATAGCTTGTCTTAGGTAAAGGTTACCTGGAAGGGAATATGGAATTATGTATTTCTCAGGGATTTTATGTTGGTATAGAAAGTCCATTTAGTACACTGAAGGAAGTGAAAGCAGATTTGGTGGTGCTGAAGTACTGTAACTTATCAATAGTGTTCTGTAATCAGATAGGGATAAATTTGTAGGCCAACAAGTATAATACACAAGACTGAAGATAATCTCTTTTTTCTCATGGCTTTTGATTTTTTGGATGTTTGATTTTTTTAGCATGACAAGGGTCATCTTCAATTCTGTTGTGGATAGACAGGGAGTATCATCAAATTGCACGGTCCTGGTGTGAAGGGAACAGAGGGTACAGATAATAAGGGGTGGCATGGGATCAAAAAAAACTATACTGCAGAATGTCACAGCACTGCCTTGTCTATCTTTGCAGGAGTTTGGGAGAAACATCACAGGAAAGACATAAGTTGTTTTACTTCATTAATCCATTCTCTCTATAGTTTTCAAACATTTTCATGATTTTCTTTTCCTATTGCGAATAGCTGTCTATTTCTAAGCTCTGGGGGGCAATTTTCAGTCTTTTTTTCCCTAATTCATTTTGTATGCTTAGTTTCACAGTAAGCGTCTTCCTTAAATACATTGATTTATTTCTTGGAAAAATGTGTGGTACTACTTTATTTTGTGCCTTAGAGAGTTTGTTTATGACCATGCTTCTCCGTTCAGGGAAATACAAAGGGTGTTTTTTCAAACAACTCAGGTTATATATTAATATGTTGGAGAACATACCTCTGTTCATGTTTTGTTAATCGCTTCATACTTTGACAAAAGACATAGTGAGAAGGATTGAAAATGCCAGTTAATGCCTCATTAGGTTTTGAAAAATTCATCAAATACTTAATGAGTAAAACTTGAACCTGGTTCTTAATACTTCTTTTCCGATTTCATACATAGTTTTGCATTGCTCGTATTAGCTGGCTTTTTTTTTTTTTAAAGCTGCTTCTGTCAGCAAACTATTGTTGATTTAGCTATAATGTGACAAAAATGTCACATTAATGTGTCGGTTTAAATATGAAGTTTCTTTTGTGCTAGCACCCCACCCTGCACACACTCACTTTTTATTGAAGAATAGCTAATCTGGCTACATTATTGTGGAAAGCTGATTGAGTAGTTTCATACATGCACTATTCCATATTCTCCAGAATGGTGATGCCCATTCTTTGATTTTTATTGTACATGTAAAGTTACTACTCTACCTTACTGAAATACTTGTAATGTAGTTGTTAAAGTATAGCCAGGTCTTTGCCAGGTACCAAGAGCAGAATTTAACAGTCAGGAAGAAAGTTCCTGTGCTGTAATCTTGCTGTTACTTAATATCTGCTCTGCAGAGGCCAGTATGACCACAGGATTTTGGATTTTGTTCTATTTACAACTTGTTCTTCTCCCAGCTGATTACGGCACTGTATCGCAACCAGCAATGGATTTTCCTAATCAAAAATACACTTTGCTGTGTAGCTTAATTTAATTTGTTTTATAGAGACTGTTTTTCTTTGCTGATTTTATTTCTGGGATGATCAGTTCTCTAAAGCAAATTGCAATGTTTTCAAACGTTAACTGACTAGTCTGATTCTGCTATCATTGTTTATCCAATGGACGTATGAATTAATCTTACGGTTGAATATGCATTGTCTCATTTATTGGTACTAAGGGGGGGGGTAAAGGATATGCAATATCCTAATAATCTAAGTATTTGCAACTTAAAAGAGTGAGTGAGGAGGAGTTATTTTTTTAGACTGAACATTTTTTCTCCAACTGGAACTCGTCATCCCCAGATACTTACAGAAGCAAGAGTGGGAGATTAGAGACATAAACTGCAAAGTAAGCCAAATGCTGCTGTTAAACAACCTTGATTTAAGGTGGAGGAGAAAACACATTAACAAAGCAACAAATTTTATTAGCTGTCAAATCAGACTTCATCAGCAATCTGACCAATATGATCTAATGAGAATCTTCATAATTTTTGTGTATATCACTGTTGTTAAGTAGAGATACTTCAGCATATTTTGTGTCTTTCACTCAGGTTCTTGAATTGGACAGTAACACACTGCTGTTACTCTGCCTTATGAAATTGCTGTTGAAATACTGATGCTTATAGGAGATAGGGTATATATCAGCTTTGTTCTATACCCTGAAAATACTGTTCCATGTTTGCTTTTGAACTCTAAATATAAAAGCACGTGAAACGGGGGGAAAAAAATATTAATTGATCGCAAGTAGTATATGGCTACTTCTGTCCCTTTGGATCATGTGTTAATATGCATCATGTTTTCTATCAAACGTTGGCCTTTGGTTTTAGACACCGCTAGAGTGTTGCTTAAAGTGTCCCAAAACTTGCAATTCACGTTAGAGAAAGTTTTTGCTAAAACCTCTATTTTTACTCTCCTGCATGCAGAAGAGAAGATCAAATCGTCAAGTTAAAAGGAAAAAATATGCTGAAGAAGGAGAAGGCAAACAATCAGAAGAAGAAGCTAAAGTATCTGTGAAAATCAAAAAGAATTCTGCCCCTTTACCTGCTGAACAGCCTTTACAATTATTTGTGGTAAGTAAAAACGGGCTTGGTCTTTTTTTTGGAACGGAACTTTCCATTTGTCTCAAAAAGTTCAGTCAATAAAGCTCATAACATGAATACATTATTATTACTAAGCCAGACTTTATTTAATGTGACACCTTGCTAAGATTTTCAAAACTGGAAGAAATGGCTTATTAATATTTTTTCTTTTCTGTTCTAAACATTTGTTGACTTAACTGAAGTTGAGGGTAAGACTAAGGATAGATATATCTCAAATAATGTGTTATGCTGCATAGGCATATGAAAAAGCTGTATGCTAATGTTATCGTGACTTCCGGAAGTATAAAATTAAATGAGCCTCTGGGGTTCTCTGCTTTTAGACGTTTTGAAAAAGAATACTCCTCCCTTTTTTTTCCCCGCTTCACATTCACACATCACTGTTTCAACTTACGCCAGCTCTGGTAGTCAAACTTAGTGTTGAGCTATTATAGGTACATGAAGTGGCAAGAAAGAAACAGAAAAAAGTGTTTGTGAGACGTTTGAAGGAGTGCCAAAGTTGTAAGGGAAGGAGGAAGATAATACGATTGGGAACAAATCAGACAAGAGGGAAAGTGACCTTTTTATTGGAAGCAACCTTTAAAGATTGGCTCTTTATCTCTGGAACCACAGCTTCAGTCTTGGCAGAGCTAAGTAATCCCATTTCTGTGTCATACCTAAGCCCTGCTGGAATTCCGAGGCATGACCTTGTCTGCCTGATTTGACAGCATGTTTGTTAACTATGTTCAGAGTAAAACTATTAAATTGGGTTTGACACATGCTGGTTTTGTTTTTACTAATTTTTTTTCACCTGTCTGCCAGAGTTCTTATTTCTCCATATCTGTATAACAAAATTCTGGGTATGTCCACTGCATCAGATCAACTCAACAGGGCATTCACGGTGAATTTGCATCTGGAAAGCATCAGAATCACCATTGCTTGCACTGTAAGGGTGTTTGGCAGGTGAGAGTCGCATCTGATGCTCTTTGGAAGTGCCACACTTACTGTACCTTTGTATGTATTTCTCTCAGGTTATAGACCTGGATTTTAAATTTTACTCCAGACTGTTAAAAGAGAATGCTACTGGTAGAGGTCAGATTTGCCTTTATTGTTGATCTTTTAACAAGTCGCTTGTGTTTGAGGGTTTTAAGCCTAATCAGTTTGAAGAGAGGGAATTTACTGCAATTTATAATGTCATTGTTTTCATGCATTTACAGGAAAATCCAAGTGAAGAAGATGCAGCAATTGTAGACAAAATCTTATCCTCCAGGGTCATAAAGAAAGAAGTAAGTGATTGACAAGGGATGAAGTTGCTTGTTTGGAAAAGGGGTTTGTATCTGTCATTTTACATTTCCTCTGAATTTCCTTTCCTAGATGTCTGCTGGGATGACAGTAGAAACAGAAGAGTTTTTTGTAAAATACAAGAACTAGTAAGTATTAAAAAGTTGTTTCATTGTAGGTGTTGACTGAAATAAGTACCATACTCATGTACTAAAGTTTTGTATTGTTTGGAGATTACTTATAACTAGATTTTGTCATCTTGTGAGGTTTTCTCTTTACAAATTTAATCTTAAAATTGCTAAGAATCAGCAGTATATTGTTAGTAATAATTTAAAATTCATCATTATTGTGAAACCCTCACTGACCAATAAGCTAACAGCCATTATTGCCAAAAGAACAGTACTTTTAGAGAAGATATGTTTATTAAATTCAGCATGGGCTACATGCCTGAGGCTAATTTTAATTTCATGAATTTAAATCTGAGCTATTTTCTGAACCTAGATTAGATTTACAGTGTCATACATTTAGGAGACGTTGATGTAGGAGTCAATCTTACTATTGTAAAAAAAAAAAACCTTCTTGCAATAGAAATGATTTTACATCAGAAGCAGGAAGTAAGAAAAGAATGAAGGAGAAGAAACTTTTTCCATATTTTCCTATTGTAAATTTCGTTCTTCTCTTCCTGTCGCTACTCAGTTCCTGATGTTGAAAATGCAAGCACATTTTAAATTTTACCTTTGTGATAAATTTTACTAGATTCTTGCTAATAAATGTAATTTTTTTGATGCTCTGGATTCACATGTTTCTGGAGACCATTTAGATCTTATTTTCTGAAAGGGTAAAGTCTATCTTTTCATCCGAGAATGAGTGATACCCAGGAATGGCTCTTTATTTTTAGCATATCTTTGGAAAGTTTAAAAAGTGATGAAAATACATTAAAAAGTGGGTGTGAGGAAGAACTATAGGTACTTCTGTCACAGCAATCTAACTTCAGAAAGGCTCACTTGGGGTGCAGTTAGATGGTGTAGGTAGTTGTGCTCATGCTTCCTCCTTCCTTTGACTGTTACTTCGTGCTTCTCTCCCAACCCAATCTGATGGCACGTTCTGTTTTGCCATGGGCTCTGATGCTCCTCACTGACCTTTTAATGTGCTCAGCTATAGTTCAGCAGTACCTGTGAAGAGTTGTTCACCTGAAGTACATGAAAAAATTAGATCCAATATATTAAGTACTTTATATCTCTGGGTACTTTCTGATAGAGGTGTCAGACTCTAAACTTGTTTTATTTAGGGTCACTTTAAATACACTTGTTTCTCTTCTTAAGACACACGAAAGACATGTGTGAATCCATAGAGTTCTGTGGATGCTAGCCCAAAAACACTGCCTTAACTAGATGCTGTAAGATGATTATTTGGAGGAATAAATCTTTGATGTTTACAGTGAATTCAGTTTTAAATGATAAAATGATCTTTTTTGAGTGAAAATAGGAAAATATGAACCTGAAAATTATAAAATATATAATCTTAACTGCATATTAAAAATAGATTGTAAGCTTTTGCTTTCACTAATATGTTAATCTCTGTAATTGTAGCTCTTATCTCCACTGTGAGTGGGCCACAGAACAACAGCTTTTAAAGGATAAAAGAATCCAGCAAAAAATAAAACGATTCAAACTAAGGCAAGCACAAAGAGCTCACTTTTTTGCAGATGTGAGTATGAAGTATACCATTAAATAAGCTTTTTTCCCTTGTAAAATTGTGGTTAATAGTTCGCTTTTAATTAGTATAGATGAATGTTGACAAGTAAAGATTAGTCATCGGGGTTGGATTTTTGGTTGCAGCAGGGGGTTGGTTGGTTAACATTATTTTAAGAGTCACAACTAACCTGACTTGCATGCTGTAAAATTGGGATTGTTTGGGTAGCTACTCAAAAGTGTTAGGGAGGAAAAGATTGTGTTAGTATGGCTAGTTTCTCTATTATGTCTTTCCCAAGACAGCACTTCATCCTGAAATGAAATTCCGTTTTCTATTCTAATGTCAGGTCCCCCTTCAGTGCCAGTTGCCCCAGGAAAAATGGGGTGGATTTTAATGTGTCTGCAAAAGCCTCCATAGTTTCCAGTTGCCAAATTAATTTTGTGTACAATGAGGCGAAGTCTTAGCATATACCAACTTTTTTTGCCTCTCTACTGATTTTATTGATCTTGCATTGCAGATGGAAGAAGAACCTTTTAATCCTGACTATGTTGAAGTAGATCGGGTATTAGAAGTATCTCTTTGTGAAGATAAGGACACTGGTGAGGTAAATATAACTTAAAGCAAGTCAGGAAGATACACCTCAAAGCAGTGTTTGATAATCGTCGTTTTAGCAGATTTCAGAGTAACACCTTAATGATTTTAAGCTTCAGTAATATTTTTTGACACATGACAGTCTTGTTAATTCCTATGCTATGTATTTTGCTATTTCCTAGCTATGTATTTTGAACTAGAAATCAGAGTTCAATGGCTTATATTTTTGTTAGTATTAATAGGTCATAGTAGGTAAAGCCGAAGTAGTTACTGACGTAAGTGCAAGGTGTGATAATTGCCTTGCGAGTGCCGACAGAAGGCTCATGGCATATACTGTCCTGTCTCTCTGATAGTGACGTGGGGTCACCGCTGAAAAAAAGCACAAGAAAACGGGGCAGTGGTGGTTCCCTCTTCCTCTCATAACTGTCCCTAGGCTTTAGGCAGGTGATGATTGAGAGGTGTTTCGATAACCACCAGGGGACCTTTCCCTCTGCATTTATCAAAACTGCTTTTAACGTAAAATACCTCTTCTGGAAAGGTATTACAGAAAAAAAACATGATATTAGAAAATAAAACAAAACCAAAACAAATAAACAAAGAAAAACGCTCAAAAAACAGAAAAGCAAATCAAGCAAATAAATTCCCAAAATTCAGAAAGAGTCTGAGGCAAGCAGGGAACAAAGACTGATGAAGTTATTGATTAAGGCTTTTTGGATAGCTGTTAATCTAGATAGCAAAGTGAGCAGACTTCTACCCAGTGATTTCTGCATTAATCTTCCCAAAGCAGGGTTGAGGGTTAAAATTACTTTTCATTGTATGCAGCAAATAAGTTGTTATTACATTTTAGAAAAAATGTGTTGTTGTCATAAGACTTTCCCCCAACTTCTTGAAAGAGGACTTTTTATTTGGTTTTTAGTTATTTATTTACTGATCTAAATAAAATAATCTGCTTTGGTTCCATCTTCTGAGACTTTTCCTAAATTTTTAAACATATGGTGCCCAGCAGACTTGTAAAGCTTTCTATTTTGTTGAGAAGACTTCTGTTTTAGGAACTTTGTCAAGCTCTTCGTTTTAGGCTTTAGCCTGATTGGGAGAGTCGAGGAAATGTTCTGGGTAGCACCTTTGTAGTCAATTCTGCCCCCACCCCGTTTCCCCAAACAAATGCAGTGATTTATCTTTCCTAAGACTAGGATTTACTTGTGGGTAGGTGGGATTGAAACGTACTCCAGGGGTCTACAACAAGTGGCAGAGTATGAGAAGCCAAGGATAAGTAGGTAGTTAACAAGAATCTTCACCGAACATTGTATAAAGGATCAGAAATGCGCTTTTGTTTCCAGCTCTCATGTAAGCTAGCTACTCAAACAGTAAGGCATATTAACAGTCTGTATACTAAATTAAAAGCTGATAACATTCAGAATTTTCTTCTGCAGCCTGTTATTTACTATTTAGTAAAATGGTGTTCATTGCCATATGAAGACAGTACGTGGGAGCTGAAAGAAGATGTAGATCAAGCAAAAATAGAAGAATTTGAACAATTGCAAGCTTCCAGGCCTGACTCAAGGAGATTGGTAAAATTATACCTAATTTACTTGTTTGTCTCAGCAAATTGGATTGGTCTTCCCAATGTTAAACTTTTGTGTTAAAACATAAGGCTTATTGACATTCTGTGTAAAGGATCTGTGTGCCTTGTTACCTAGCAATAATAACACTTTCAGGTAGGCACAGATAAATCACAGAATCATGGGGTTGGAAAGGACCTTTCAAGGTCATCAAGTCTATCCCCCCTGCAGTGAGCAGGGACATCTTCAACTAGATCAGGTTGCTCAGAGAGTCATAAATATTCTCATCTAATTTGTTACTCTGTTTAAAAAAAAAAAAAAAAAGGAGAGAGAATTTTTGTTTAGGAAAAAACATGTAGTGCTGTAACTTTCTGAGTGTCTGACTGATGAGCAATACATTGAAACTGGCTATCACAGAATCTAAACACCATTAAGATGAGGAGAAAACAGAATAAAGTAAAAACATCCTTTTATAGAGAACAGGGTTAAGTCTTGTGCTTCAACACTGAAGGAAATTGGCAAATGAGATCTGTCAAACAGATTCCGTAATTACTTCCTGCTTTTATTTTTCTTCTTGCCATAAAAGGGGTAGTTGAAAAGAAGAAAAATACATGTAATAAGGAAACGTGTTTTATCTTTAAATTATCAGTCTTCTGTATCATAGAGCAGGAGAAAACAAAATAGTTTTATTTTAAGTCCTGTATGTCATTGTCAGAGTAAGACGTGTCCTGCATGGTGTAGTACAGGACTTGTTCTAACTTACTTATTTTACGTAACTGAATATGCACAGTGTTTTAATTGGTAGGCTTTGGACTTTATTTTAGTGGGTTTTTTTTAATCTACAGGTAGTGACAGCAGTCATGATTAACATCTTTGTATTATATTTAGTTCATTTTTCTAGTATTTATTTAAAATCTTGACATTTTGGCATGTGGGAAGAAGGGCTTTTATACCTCTCCATTACTGTATTTGGCTTTGAGAGAAAAAGATAATTAAAGCACAACTGTACAACTGACAGTCATCTTAGCATCAGCAACAAGTATTTTTTGTTCCAGGCTCCAGCAAGTACAAGGAAGTATTTGCTGACTGCAGCTCTGCGAGCCGGAGTGTGGCTGCTCCTGGTGTGAGGGATTGGACAGATGGTTGCTTGTGGGTCAGGGGAGGAAGCCACAGCTGCTGGGGCGGGACAGCTACTGCTGCTCTGAGACCTGGTGTCAGGTGATGCTGATGTTGGCAAAAAAGAGATAAAAAATTCAAACCTAAAATTCAGAGCTGCCAGATAAGGCCACATGAGTCTAGAGTGAATGCAAGCTTTTATAAATACTAAGAAATGTAGGGAGGGTGGGGGAGGTACAGCTGATCAGAAAAGCTCTTACTAAAAATATTTTTCTTTAATGTGTCAGTTTGTTCATGTTGGGATGCAGAAGCTATCCAAAGAGAATGTTTTCTGCTGGAATGCTACCTAGTATCAGTCAAAACCATCATGATTTCTTGGCTGAGTTGCCTGCTAAGCTGATGGCCAGCCTGATGAGTCTCCAGGCTTGGGAACTAGTGTGTGTGTTTGCGTGTGTGTGTGTGTGTGTGTATATATTTTTATACATAGCCTCCCAGCTTTCCTTTAGCTTGCTAGGGATGTTAAGATGACATACTTTGATACCATTACAGTGTGTTTTGTCATGTCCTTTGTATCATGATCCTGCGTATGCCAATACTGTCTTGCATCTGATCCCTTGGTGAAATCGGTTCAGGGAACTAAACCAGCCACAAGTCTCTGCTTTTTTGTATTTCTGGTACTGGCTACCTGAATTGGCTAACTGTGAGATGGAGTGATCAGCAGTGACCAGGGCAAGTGCTGAAAGGAAAGGGCAAGATGACAGTAACACAGTGTAGATTGGCCACACTGCTTCAGCAGGATAGCATCAGCATCCAGAGTTACTTAGATTTCGAGGATTTTGGTAGTCCCAAATACTTGGTTGGCTCTGGTTGTAGGACAGCTGTTTTTAGAGCTTCCTAAGAAGGTGAAACTTCATATATTCTTGAAATTTCTCATAGAAATGAATTAGTGTTTCAAATTACCAGTGCCAAGCTATTTGTATGCTTAGTTTTAGTAATCAGTTGTTTGATATTATTATAATATAGTCTTGAATTAATTTTAAAAGTATTAATTTATAGAGACAAATAAATACGAATTTCTGGTTTCTGCAGACTAGTGGTTAATAAGTAATGTTAACGATGACACCTTTCCAGTTTTAAGGTTGAATAATTGCATTCTAAATCTAAATCGTTACACTTGGGGAAATAGTGAGTTAAAATGTATGTGAAAAATAAAGCATGTACCAACTTGCACATGTATTAATCTTTCCCTTAAAGGACCGACCACCTCCAAACTCCTGGAAGAAGATAGAACAGTCCAGGGAATATAAAAATGGCAATCAGCTCAGGGAATATCAACTGGAAGGACTTAACTGGCTCCTATTCAACTGGTACAATAGGTATATGCATGGAATGTTTTTTAATGTGAATTTTAAACCATGTGGAGTGAATCACTATTACTGAGGATGAATACTGTTTTAACTAAATGTATCTTCTTTGCTTATAGCTAAAAGGGTGTAACTGAAAAAAACAAATTTCTATTCTTTTGGCTGTACAAGTTTGTTTTTATCAACAAAACCAAAAAACAAATCTTAATAAAACTAACCTAACTGAAAATAATTTTTTCAGTGGCTATGAGGAAATTAAAACAAAAAATAATTTCCACCAAAGTACAAGCTTTCAGAATTTTTGGAACAACTGGGAAACTCTTGCATCTTTCAAAATTATTTCTAGAATTAGTATGTATTTAAAATAAAGCTATCTCTCTTCAAAAATAAAGCTAGCAAATAATTCTGTTTTCTATATTGTAAGCTAAATTAACTTTTGTTCATTAATGCTTTGATATATTAATGGAAATATAATCACTTTCCAGCTTTTTTTCCCGGAACGGTGTATTTTCTCTGTATCTAAGTTGGATATCTGTTTACAAATCTTCCTGCTTGCTTTATTTCCAAAATACCAGTTGCTTGTCCTTAATAAAGATGACGTTAGCAAGCATATAATTTTACCATACAGTTTGATGATCTGCAAAAGAAAAATTTGGTTTAATTTGGCTATGTGACCATCTGTGCAAACAGAGTGAAGGGCTGGAATGTATGGTGGTAGTGGTACTTAATGTAGTCATTTGGTTATATGCATTTGTCTCAGTTCTGGAAACAAGAGGGGAAATTTTTCAGTGATGCTATAATGCACTCCTTTTATGTGAGTGTAGCTGGGATACCTTCCATCTGTGACTTTTAGGGAATGTTCATTAATTCTAGCAGTTTTGTCAGGGTGAGTATACACGTAGGAAATCTGACTAACTTGAATTCCTTTAATTAGGGCAGATATAGTCCCAAAAGAACACTTTTGGAATATTTTTTTCTAGGAGAACCTCATGGAACATTCCAGCCTCGGGTTTTGCCGGTGCTAAACATGATTGAAAGCTTGTGGGTTTGTGTACCGAGTTCGTTCTTTCACCATAACTAGGGAACATTTGCAAGCACCTTTTACAGTGCCTCATTTTGACTATTGTTTTAAACTGGTATATCTGAGCTTTGTTGTTATCAATTGCCCATTTGAGCAACAGCTTTAGTGTCTTCAATGTTAGTAACAAATAAATATATTTCACTTTCAGGCGGAATTGCATTTTAGCAGACGAAATGGGTCTTGGCAAAACCATTCAGTCAATTACATTCCTGTATGAAATCCTCCTGGCTGGTATAAGAGGCCCTTTTCTGATCATAGCTCCGCTTTCCACTATAACAAACTGGGAAAGAGAATTTCGCACGTGGACTGACCTTAATGTTGTAGTATATCATGGAAGTATGATCAGCAGGCAGATGATTCAGCAGTATGAAATGTACTTCAGGGACTCCCAGGTACTGTAATGTCACTTCTATCCAATAACTTGTCCAAAACCTGTTTCAGGTAGTGGTAATGAAAAGTACACTTTTTATTATCTGTACGTATGTCTTAGTGAAAGTCATTTTACATCCTGTGATGTGTTTTTTAAGCTTTTAACATATCAGAATGTTTAACATATGCTTACTGAGTAAATTTTGTGAAAGTGGTTGCAGCAAGATGTATGTTGTTTTGGTATGCTGAGTAATTTTGCCATTGAGTTTCAATGACGCTGATACTCATGTGGAGATTAAAGTGTACACAGATGGTTGCAGTTGGGTCCTGATCTGAAGAGCAGTGAGAACAAAAATACAGCCCATTAAGCTCTGTGTTACCTTTATGTAGCTGTTGATTTCCTTTTCCTAGAGTAAACTAGCTTTGTCTGTCTGCTTTTTTGTCTGAACTACTGAATGACACAAAAAAACCTTGAAATCTGACAATTTTAAAAAGGTGGTTTTTTTTCTTTTCCATGTATTCTGCGTAAATAGACTTTTTTTAAACTATTAAGGTATTTGTACAAAATCGATAAGACTGAAAACTTTAAGTAGTGCTAACTATTAAAATGACATCTTGATTCTCTAGTGAGTTATTATATACTGCCTTATTGAAGACCTTACATATTCTCTTTGTCAGACCAGTGGAGTAGAGTAGGCTGGATAAAATGTGATCATTTAGTTCTCCGGTGATTACTTGCTGTATGAGTGCTAAATGTATTGCTGTCATATATTTTGATTGATTGACTGTAGGGATTTTCTGGTCAGTCTTTCACATTTTCCGAGGGTTAAAAATGGGATATTATCTCCATGCACATTTTGAAATAGTTTTATTAGATGGTTATATCTGTAATTTAGAAGTGGTTAAAATTTTACTGTTAGTTAGAGAATACTGGATTTGTGGCTATGGATAATTACTCGTTAGTATTAATTACAGACTTACAGAGATTTAATAAATTTGTATTGCGTAACAAAACAATTTATAATGTAGAATCTGCTGTCTGGCTCTTGATAAAATTTCAGCAACAAAGTCTTTAAATAGAGTAGATTTGAGGTAATGTAACAAATTTTGTGTGTTGATGAATCTCTAGGGACGTATCATTCGAGGTACCTACAGATTCCAAGCCATTATCACAACTTTTGAAATGATTCTTGGTGGGTGTCCAGAGTTAAATGCAATTGAATGGCGGTGTGTTATTATTGATGAAGCTCACAGACTGAAGAACAAAAATTGCAAACTCTTGGAAGGACTGAAATTAATGAACCTTGTGAGTAACTATATTTCATTTTTGGGGTTTGATTCTAGTTAAGTACACTAAAATATTAAACCACAAATTTCTTTTACTTGCCAAAAAAGACCTCTCAAGCAGCCTTTCTCAAGAGATATCTGTTCCTGATAGTGTCTTCCAAACGTATGTATTTTTGATAGTTGATGCTGGTATGTGTTTTTTATTAAATAAGATGTGGCAAGTTTGAACTGTAAGCAGAGTCTATTTCTGATTATACACTTGTATAGTTTGTTTTGATTATGATGATTTCATTTAAAATTTGCTTTCTAATAATAAAATAGTTTTGTGTGAGTTTTTGTGCAGTAATTAATGTTTAAAAACCTAGAAAGTATTTTAAACAAGTTATTTAACAATAAAAGCAAGCCAGTAGTCGAACTTAAACCAGAATTATTGTCAAGTCCCATAGTTAAGGTTTTACTTGATACAGTGCAAGATTTTGAAAAGTTTTGAAAAACTATGATGAATCTTGAGGCTTTTGATGCACTGCTACAGGATGCACCATGACTAGTTTTGAGTTGCTTTTTTGACTTCATTATTACTTTGATACACTTGTTGCTACATGTGCTCAGAAGTAATCTTATTTGCTTTCTGATCCATGCTTAGTGTATATCTTCCACACCATAGAGAGAGAGGATTATACGTGTGTGAATATTACAGGCAAAAGTTGAAGCGTTCAGTCATTTCTTCATTACAGATGTAGGAAGACAGAATTTAAAGAAACGGTAGTAGAAAATACTTACTGTTGTTCTTTTATAAATCTGTTTATCGCCTGCGTACTTAGTGACGCGCAGAAAGTGGTATTTTCAGGTTATGACGCTCAGGCTTAACACACAAATTTTTGCAAATGTGCACACATGAGGTCATGTGAGTTCTGGTTCCTTTTCTAGGAGCATAAAGTGCTGTTAACGGGTACCCCACTGCAGAACACTGTAGAGGAATTATTTAGCCTTCTTCATTTTCTTGAACCGTTGCGTTTTCCTGCTGAATCTACATTCATGCAAGAATTTGGAGACCTTAAAACAGAGGAACAGGTATTGCATGTTCATTTTGAGCTTCAGCGTGTAAGAGTGACTTCCTTGAAGGAAAAACTTGTTTTGCATAGTAACCGTTACTGCTCCCCACCCTACCCTTCACGCCCCACATATATCCTATGAGATCTTCTGTCATGGAATTTATCTAAACTGTGCAGGCAGTAGAAATCAGTTGAAGTATGATATTTTATGTTGAATTATTTTTACTTTTTGGGGGGTCAGTTTTGTAAATTGAGCAGCTAAATAGTAAGAATAATAAAAAATGAAGTACTCTGGCTTTGTAGGCAGAGTCTTTGCAGACAAGTGTTAAAAAGATAATCTTTTTTTTGTTTTGGAGTACATAAAAAAATTCTTTAGTAATTTGGGGTGAAAAATAAGGCTACATGCCACCTGGAAAATACTTTATATCTAGGGGGAAAAAAATAGTGATACAGAGTTCAAAAATTTTTAATTGCAGTACACTAATACTTTTTTATGTTCCAACCAATTGTTGTGTTTCATTCAGGTTCAGAAACTACAAGCCATCCTGAAACCCATGATGCTCAGACGATTAAAGGAAGATGTAGAAAAAAAGCTGGCTCCGAAGGAGGAAACTATAATTGAAGTAGAACTAACTAATATTCAGAAGAAATATTATCGAGCAATCTTGGAGAAAAATTTTGCTTTTTTATCCAAAGGAGCAGGGCAAGCAAATGTACCCAATCTGGTTAACACTATGATGGAACTCAGAAAGTGTTGTAATCACCCTTATCTCATCAAAGGTATATACATGATAAAGACTGGGGGGGTTTGTTTTGGTTTTTTAATTTTTATTTTTAAATTTTTCTTGTAAGCTACTTTTGTACTTTTATTTAAAATATGTAAGAACTTTTGTTGTAATTGTTTGACGTTTTCATCAGACTTTCCAAGGATTGGATTAGGTGAAAGCGTTTTTTTGATGGATGTAAGGCAAAGTTGTGAGGCAGTTGCATATTTGAGGCCTGAAACGTGAACTTGTTGTTTTGTAGGATTTCACAGAACATTTAAAAACTATTATCTCATGGAAATGTTACATCTCTTTAAAAGCAGTATGAAGAAGGACTTCCAGAGCTAACTTTTAAAATGAATACTTCTTGCAAGTGATATGGTCTGTGTCAGTCTCATTTCTCACTTAGTTATAACTAACTTGGATGTTTTTTCTGCTTGCAAGAAAATAGACATTAAGCTCTTAAAAGTTTTTGCTGTGATTTCGATCATAGTGGGACTTCAGAATAAGTCTTCAAAATTCTGTTTTTAAGACTCCTGTCCCATTTAAGGTATCACAGAGGCAAAAGGGATTGTTCTCAAGTATTGTAAAAAAAAAAAAAAAAAAAAAAAATCTCTAAAAAAAACCCCCACAAGTTGTATTTTCATTTTTGCAGTTGGAGGGGGGTGTCACCTCATTCTAGGTGTTTTTTCTGTGGTTGTCGTCTTAAAATCTTAAGACTTGTTTTCAAAGAGCGTAGAAACAGATGTTCTTGCAAGACTTAAGATCCATCCAGAACTTTGTTCTGTCTCTGGCAGTAGCTAATGGGGGATATTTAGAGGATAAGCACTGATTTTATTCAGTTAGTCTTGTAAGGGTACAGAGATATTTGTGTAGATGAACTTCTAGATACAGAAATATATTCTTTGATAGGTGCCGAAGAGAAAATCCTTGGAGAGTTTAAAGAAACGTATAGCCCAAGTGCTCCTGACTTCCATCTACAAGCAATGATCCAGTCTGCTGGTAAATTGGTTCTTATTGATAAACTTCTTCCAAAAATGAAAGCAGGAGGCCACAAGGTCCTTATCTTTTCTCAAATGGTGCGCTGCCTTGATATTTTGGAGGATTACCTTATACATAAAAGGTAAGGTACTGCATCTTCTGTCTCCTGTAGTATACTTTCCTCAGTAGCCATGTCTTTGAATGTTAGTGCAGGATTAATGATTATAGCATACCAAAGGTAGGATTTTGGGGGGGTTTTTTGCTAACCACTGTGTAACTTGCTGTGTTCTGTGATGGTTTTTCATTTATTGACCAACAAATGAAGAACTACAGAGAACAACTAAAGAGAGGTTGTTGAGTAAACCATGTGCCTTCAGTTTGTTGCTTTTCCTATTAAATGTTCTTGTATGTATGTACTATTTATACATTGCCTGTCAGAAACCAAGTAGGTTCAAGCTCAACATTGCTCATCCAAACCCCAGGAAGCATAGAATGTGTTCTTTATTTAGTAAGTGTCAGACTTGGACCAGACAGGGGTAATGCAGCTCCTTACTTCCAACAGAATATAAGTACAAAATGGTAAACAACTGGAGGTTTGTTTTTTATTAATGTAAAAATAAAAATGTGCTTCCTATCTTTCCTAAATTACTACTGCTTTGAATTTTGCAGCAGAACTGAGCTGCCAGCCATAAAGCAGCTCCTTAGATCAGCTTTTGCTGTTACATATAATAGCACCCTTTGATTATACTGTTGACTCCATGGAAACTAAAAGCTTATTTAAGCACGTGACTAAATACAATGCATAAAGCCTTAGCACATAAAATCTAACCTTTAACTTGGTTACAATCAGTAGTTACTAGATCAACCTGAAAAACTATAAAAACTTATAGTTCTGGTTGTTTTAATAGTCTTTCTGTTGGAATGTACATACTGCTTTGAAGTGTCTATTTGGCAGTCAACTACAGAGTAAAATAGAGTTAGTATGTAAATGAATAAAAAAAATTAGTGAAAATGTCAAGCCTTCTTGCAGTGGATACTGGAATGTATATTGAAAATCTTCAGTAGACTGTATTAATACCTCTTGTTGTGATAATTTTATGTGCCTTCTATGTTTCTATGATTTTTTTTTTTGTTTCATAAAGCTATCTAATTGAACTGAGAGCTCAACAGTTTGTATGTTTTACTTCAATAGACTAATTTTAAGTTCATAGTAGTGCTTATAATCCAGTACGGAAAATATTCCCTTTTCTATAATGATGTAACAGACCAGTGCATCATATCTATAGATAGAATCTTCTGAAATCCATAGAAGCTGAAACTTCCTCTGTGCTACTGTTTGATTAGAAATGTCACAGTACACACATGATTAGACTTAATACTTAACAGAATTCATGACTGTAGGAGATGGCTGCAGGCCAAAATGCCTGTGGTCCTGTGGATTATTTGCTGTGCCATTTTATAGCTCATTAGAAGAAAAAAAGGTGATGAGGCTTTTTGACTAGCAGATACACGTTCAGCATCTTACTCCTTTTACAATGTGTGGAAGTATTTGCTCCCTTTTTCAGCATTTCAGTTGATTTCAGAAGTTTCATAGGAGTCTTTGTAATTAGGAAAGGTAACAGAACAGGCTTTTAAATTTGCCAGCTTCAGTTTAGGAAGCCCAGGATTCTTCGACGCCTTGATAAATGCTGTTAAGAGGTGCTGTCATTTCATTTTTCTTCATTTCTATTAATCTTGACAGAATCAATATGCTGTTTGTCCAATGACAGCTCACCAAGTACTGCTTTCTGCTGACTACTTGGTTCATACAATTTGCTATATAATACAAAAGTATGCTGTCCAGCTTCTGTGACCCTAGGCAGGCATCCAAGCGTAATAGCATGTGAAAAACTTGTAAATGTCCACATGGGACTTCAGGTTATGGTGTCTTTTAATGCAACTAAGTGCCATGGTAATACATTTTTTCCGGTCTGTATAATCAGGTACTTGCTTTAATAGACATAGTTCAGAAGAGCTTGTCTTAAAATGCTTGGTGTTGGAACTGGCTGATGTGTCGTAGTACTACAGATATGTGAATTCTGTCATGATTCCTGGTTACATTACCCACTGATAATCAAAGTTAGTTTATATCACTTTTACTCACTGTAAAGAGTAAATATGCAAGCAGGAGATACGTTCTAATTCCCCAGGAAAAATTTTGTAATGACTTGTGTGTGTGTATCTGTGGCAATTTCCAGATACTTATATGAACGAATTGATGGCCGAGTACGAGGGAATCTCAGACAAGCTGCCATTGACCGGTTCAGCAAACCAGATTCCGATCGCTTTGTCTTCCTTCTGTGCACCAGAGCTGGTGGCTTGGGCATTAATTTGACTGCAGCAGATACGTGTATCATTTTTGATTCTGACTGGAATCCTCAAAATGATCTGCAGGTAAATTCCTTTGAGCATAATGGAGGCCTAAGAGCTCAATCAAACTTGGCTGATACAAATTTCATCGCTTTGAATATTGTCTCTGTTTTGAACATGCATCATTTAAAAATGTTCAGGTTTTTTTAAGGTATATGTTTAATGTTTTTTGACAAATACTTTCTACTTGGATAGGAGAGGTCATCTGGGTTTGGCTGGGCTCTAACTTGTTCTTTCAAACTGCTTACTCTTTAAAAGCACAACACAGGTAAACTAAGTCAGTGAGTTGATAAAACCCTTAAGATTTTGATGACACTATGAAACAGGGGGTTAGATTTTTGCATATACTGACTAACACAATTATTGGAAATAGAGCTGTTCAGCTTACTATGTAGAAAAGGATTTAATATGTATTATGAAGCAGTGAATTAATCAAATCTAGGCATTGGATGCTGAATTTGAATCCATTCTCGAGTCGCAACTCCTTTATCATTTGTAGTATCTGGAGATCAGAGAACTTAAGAGCTAGCATGTCTTTTTATCTAGTGTTACTGCAAAAGACGTAACATTCAGTAGCGTTCAGGACAGATCATTCATCTGCATTTTACTTGCTGTGCTGTTTTCAGAAAACCGTTCACTGTATGTAAAATGTCTGATAGCTTCCATTTATTAAGTGTGAATTGACTTCCTTTTGAGTTCATACTATTGTTTTTCAGATTGTGCTAGAGCAGAAAAAACTTCTTAAAAGAATCATATATTATTCCTAGATAAGTCTTAAATTCTTACTGCTGTTCTCCCTTCTTTCAAAAGGCTCAAGCCCGTTGTCACAGGATCGGTCAGAACAAAGCAGTGAAGGTCTACAGACTGATAACGCGTAACTCCTATGAAAGAGAGATGTTTGACAGAGCAAGTCTGAAATTGGGACTGGATAAGGCTGTCTTACAGAGTATGAGTGGAAGAGAAAACAGCGTCGGTGGTGTATGTAGACTTATTTCTTGAAATAACTATCCTTTTGCTCTTGTAATCATGTGGGAACTATTTTTAATTACAGAAGCTACCGTTTTTCTGTCATTGGCATCTCTGTTAATGTTTTCTGATGTGGACAAACAGTATAGTTGACATAATTTTAAATGTAGCCAGTTACTCCGATAATCTTTCACTATTTCTTGCGTCTTAAGGTCCAAGGTAGATAATGTCAGAGCTAAGGAGAAAAGTTTCCCTTTGTTTTCTTGTCTTCTCATATCGGTATAAAGTGTTACTTTAATATGAGATTTACATCTAGTATTAACAGATAACTTTTTTTAAACTTAATGTTCATCACGGTGTTGAGACTACCCAAAATAAAAAAGACACATATTGGTAAAAATGTAGATTGTAGCCACATAAAAAAAAATTTCATCTGCCAGCTAGACTTTTCTCTTAGGTTTTAATAATCTAGATTTTAAGTTTATAAGTTATAAGGCATAGTTGGATTGTAGAAACATTGGAAAGGAAAAAATAAATAGAAAAGACTTCAGAGGATTTTTCTTGACTGTGTAAAACCTATTTTATTTTCTCAGATCCAACAACTCTCCAAAAAAGAAATAGAAGATTTGCTTCGAAGAGGTGCATATGGTGCCATTATGGATGAAGAAGATGAAGGCTCTAAATTCTGTGAGGAAGACATTGACCAAATTTTGCAGCGTCGTACTAAAACCATCACGATTGAATCGGAAGGAAGGGGCTCCACTTTCGCCAAGGTGCAGAAGCAGCAAGTTGTTCTTTGACAGCATAGAGCTGTAAATAAAATTGAATGTTGTAAAGCTTATGCTTTTTTTAAAGTAATGTTTACTTTTATTTAACGTGTGTGTATGTTAGGTACACTTTTTGTGTTCTTACATCTATGTGTTTATGTTAACATGTGCACATAGCAAAATACGATTTGCACATACAGATTAAGTAAATGCCAGATGCAAAGGGCATGCTTGAGCAAAGATGAGTAATGGGTGTGTACCGCTTTTGAAAAGGCTAGAATTTATGTGAGGTATAATGGACTGCATTAACCAAGAATGTTAAAAGAGTTTTCTTTATAGATCCATCTATATTCAGATATATCACGAGTATGGGAAAATGTATGTAAGACAATAAATAATATAAAAATTGTCAGGCTTATTCTAAAAAGCCTACACATAGGATACAGTTTGAACCTTGAGCTTTTTTGGTAAGAGTTTGAAAAGCAAAATAAGAAAGCTCCTGAAATAACAGAGGGTTGACAGTATATATATGTACACGGAGGGGGCTGAGAATATAAGGTTTTAGCAGTAATAGTCTAGAATAAAATTGGACCAACATTTTTTAATTTTTGGTGGATAGGAGAATAACAGTAATACCACAGCATCCAAAAACCTATGCTGGAAAATTCAATGAACAGAACAAAAAGTAAATTTGGACTCCTTAATTTCCAAAGCATGTGCAAATACGAATCTGAACAAATGCAAATACAGGTAAATGTAAAAATGCATAAACAAATACATTTTTTAAAAATATCAAACAGTGTAACTGAGCTTGGAACATGGGTACTTGACGAATGCAGTTGTGACAATTAAAAAAAAAAAAGCAAAGGAATAGGAAAACTTTTAAGAACATAAATATATTTTTATTATTTATAAATAACCCTAACATCTTGCTGATTGTGGCTTAAATAAGAAATAGACTTCTAAAGAAGAGATAGGAAATCAATTAGGGAACGTCATCATCGCTGTCTTTTTATCGGAAGAGTTAGAAATTTTTATATGTATTTACTTTTTTCCCAAAAGCAGTGTATCCGGGTTTTTTAAATGCCTTCTGAAATTAAGCCTATTCCATGCTCTCAAGCTCTGATTGTTGGTAGTTTAAACACTCCTTTGAAATTTCCCTCCAGTGAGTGCTTTTGCGTGAGATGAAATCCCCGAATGCTGATAAACCTCTTCAAAAGATTCTATTTTCTCCCATTCAAGTAATTTAGATTCAGACTTAGAAGGAGAAGAATCTTGCTGCTTAATGTTCTTCTCTCCTGATGGTGCATAACAGTTCAGTAGATTTTTCTGATGTATTACGGATCTGAATGAAAAAAATTAAGGGGGAGGAGAACTTTTGAGTCGCTTTGCACTGTGAGTAACTTCTAAACTCTTAACAGCTGCTTGGGAGGTTTTTGATGAAACAAGGTTATGCAGTCTTCACAGAACTGACTCATTCAAACTCTACAAACTTTTGATGTATGACGTTGGTAAGATTTACTTTTATTTATTACAGGCTAGTTTTGTTGCATCTGGAAACAGGACTGATATTTCACTTGATGATCCCAATTTCTGGCAGAAATGGGCCAAAAAAGCAGAAATAGATATCGATGCTATCAGTGGTAGAGTAAGTACTTCTCTTATTTTTAATGCACGTTTTCTCAAGTATGTGCTTGCTGTTGAATTCTGAAATAGCAGGTGTAGGACTTCTTGTGCTTTTTTGATTCTTTGTAGTGGTTAGTTTGTGTGTGGGTAATCAGCCTGCTGATAGCTTTAACGTATCCTAGCTCCCTGCTGTACCGAAAGAGTTTTGGGGTCTTTGTTTTTTGTCAAAGACCTGGAAATGGTTGAAGGTGTTCCGGTTGCCCTGTTTCTTTCTGAAATCCTGGGCTGGAATCTACAAAATGGCTGACTAAGAATTATATCAATTCTATAATACTGGAAGTTGTCCCCTGTATGTGAAGACATTCCCATGCAATCAGTTCTAAAAAGATTTCAACGCCCCTTTTTACTCACAGAGACTGCAGCATAGTCTGTGTGTATATTCGACTCAGATGAGGTATTCAGTATTGTTTATAACTATGTACCGGCCTCATGGTATGAAACCCTTTTTTGGTTGTTTTTTGGTTTTGTGGTTTTTTGCGTGTGTTTGGTTGGTTGGTTGGTTTTTTGCCTTAAATACCAAAAAATGTTTTACTTTCTTTATGGATGTTTACTGTTATGTCTTCACAAAATCTGTATTAATGACATTAGATAGAAATTGTTGTTTCTGAACTGAAAGCTACTTAAGAAAAACTTCCCAGCTGTTTCTCTGATAAGGTTTGCTTGAAATTTTGCAGAACAGCCTGGTTATTGATACCCCAAGAATTAGGAAACAAACGCGGCCCTTTAGTGCTACAAAAGATGAGCTGGCTGAGTTGTCTGAAGTGGAGAGCGAGGGTGATGATAAACCAAAACTCCGCAGGCCTTGCGACCGTTCCAATGGATACGGAAGAACAGAGTGTTTTCGGGTGGAAAAAAACTTGCTGGTCTATGGGTATTGTATACATCCTTCTTTCTAGGAATTTTTAACAAACTACTATTTTTGAGTATACTAAATTGTATTTATGGAATAGCTTTTAGCTATATTGGCAATAACGTGCTGTGTATATATATAGAACTTATTTAGAATATGAATTAACGTGAATTTATCATGCACCCTGTATAAACCTTTGTGACAATTTGCAATTGAAGAAGCATTAAAAGAGAGGTGAAAACCTTTCTTCGAAGGACATTATGACATTTAACATAGGCACTACAGTAGTCTCTAAAAATCGTTACAGTAAGTGCTGCAGGCAGGCACAAAACTCTGTAGATAAATAAATATCTGAAATAAAGGCCTGGTAGGTAACTTAATGCTCATAATTTCGGAACATCTTGCACCTCCATGAGGTGCAAATAGCAACTGAAAATCTAACCGGTTGTTTTAAGCATACTTAAATCAAATATGTTGGTTTGGAGATAAAATCTTATGTCTTCTCTCACCCATCTTGTAAGATGAATGGCTGTGTTTGCTTATCAGTATGAGTTCCTGTCAGTTTTGTGTCTTAGAAGCCTAAAACAATCATCCATTTTTTTTTTGTAAACAGGCAAGTTTTGTTTAAAACTCTGTTTTAAAGAGATTGGAGTTTTGTTGAAAATGTTACTTTCATATTTCCACTCAGCAACTTAAGCTGAAGGAAAAAAAGTGGAAAGTGAAGTACTTTACAGAGAAATTCCCTTTTGTAACAGAAATCTACAGGCTACCCAAGTGTTTCACTTCGAAGTGCTGATTTGTGTTTCACTGTGGCCTAGGTGGGGTCGATGGAGAGAAATTTTGTCACATGGTCGCTTCAAGAGACAGCTGAATGAACAGGATGTGGAGATAATTTGCCGAGCTCTGTTAGCCTATTGTCTTGTTCACTACAGAGGGGATGAGAAAATAAAAAGTTTTATATGGGATCTCATTACCCCAACAGAGGATGGACAAACACGAGAGTTACAAAATCACCTTGGTAAGGACTTACATGTTTCTGCAGTTAAATAGCTTTATATACATATGCCTGTGGTACTGGGGTAAAAACAGCTGAAAATTCTCTCTGAATGCATCCTACTTGAAATAAATGGAATGTGTTCCAGATATACAACTCAATTCATGGGAAAAGAAGTGTCATTTCTGCTTTGCTTTGTATTTGATGGCTTACGCAAATGGATTGGTGTATTCTGCGTAAGCTTTCTTTTCATTTCAGTTCGTAAGAACTTACTCGAGTGTTTCATACTAGGCGACAACACGCTCTCCTTTCTTTCCCCCTCTCCTGCTTTGTCCTTAGCTAGTGAAATGTACTCCAGACATGGTCTAAGAGACACAAGAGAAGAAAAACTCATATCCAGAGGCTGTGATGCTAGTATTTTTTTCTGCACTGCGGGTCACAATACTGGTATAGGATATAGGAACTATAAGTATCACTGGGATTTATACCTACCTGTTGCTGTTACTGTATTATATTTTAAACTATATAGGCTTATCAGCCCCTGTGCCTAGAGGAAGAAAAGGAAAAAAGGTGAAGACCCAGGCTAGCACTTTTGATATACACAAAGCAGAATGGCTTCGAAAATACAATCCAGAACATCTGTTGCAAGATGAAGGATACAAAAAGCACATAAAACACCATTGCAACAAGTAAGCAGTAGCTGAAGTGTGAATGTCTTTCAATGCTTACGTAAAGACTCTTTTTTTCTTCTAATTCCTCACTGTCTTAGAAGACTTCAAAATACTAGTGACACATATATGAGGAAACAAGTTTTTATGGTGTTAGCTTGCTTAGAATAAATAGGTTGCAGTGTATTAGCAGGTAAACCAAGTATTTCACATTTAAAATAAATCTGTTACCATTTTTAAAGAAACTGTATGTTTGTGTCTGTACACAGAAGGTGAGAGTTACCTTGCATGTTTGGGGAGTCTTGTAGCAGCGAAAGGACTAAACAGCTTGGGAGTGCCTAGCAAAGAAACCGAAAGCACTGAAGTCATTACCCCTCAATTCTTATATGCTGTTTACCCTGGCACGTTTTCTAGGCTACTGACAATCTGAGCTACTAGCGTGTTTTAGATAAATCATTTTTATGTGGCAAAACTTGCCATATTCTGCTTGAAGACTTCATACAGCTCTATTCAAGAATTGAGATAAAGCGTGGAGAAGCCATTGGGGTCATGCACCAAATTCTAAGTGAGAAGGAGTTAAGAGGTGATGTGAAAAATGTTTATTGTCAGCCCACTTGATTCTTTCTAAGGAAATAGTCTAAGTAGGAAAAGGGAAGTAGTAGTTGGTTCTTAGTGGTATTTTCTGAAGCAAGTGAGGAGAGTTCTGCTGGCCCTGGTCTTTGTCTAGAATTTGAAAGAAGTTTTGTAATGAAGCAATTTGTAAAAGTGATCACAATAAAAAGTGTTAGGTCACCTGCATTGCAGGTTATCTCCTTGTAACTGAAGGAAGTATGTTTTAGGAAGATGACTTGAAAGCTTTGTGGTATTTCAAAAGACAAAACAAAACCACCGACAATTAATGAAAGCTTTGAGAGTGCTAATATTTGGTTGTTTGTTTGTTTTTTTTCTTTGTTTAGGGTTTTGCTTCGAGTAAGAATGCTGTATTACTTAAAACAAGAAGTCATTGGTAATGAATTCCAAAAGGTGTTTGATGGAATTGATGCCAGGTGAAATATAGAGAGGTTTTTTGCTTGTTTATTTTAAATGTAAACTATCAAAGGAAAATACAGAAATCTTCCTAGACCTCAATAAGAAACGTTAAAATCAAGTATTTGTAACTTGGGCTGTGATAAAGATGTTTTTGTTTACTCTTTGTTTATTAAACACTCTGTAGTGACTTGGTATGAGGAAGTCCAGATTCCTATTTTTGAGTCTAGCTATATAAAGTAAAATAATTTCAGTCAAGCAGACAGAAAAAGTGAATGAAAGATAGAATTCTATACTTTACATTCTAATTGGTGGTTTTTTTCTGCCTCTTTGTGCACACTTTTGGTTATGTGCTGCATATTCCATGAATTATTATTTTTTTTAATGGAAGTATTACCGTTTGGAAATTCTTGAACTCACTGCTACAGGGGCTTGTGGTGGATAGAAAGTTTTAATTTGATTCAGAAAGCTGTTACAAACACTCGTGGAAGAACAGTCCACCTCACGCTATTAAACACAAAAGCAGATAATCCTTGGTTTGCTAAGTTTTGCAGCACAAACTGCTAGGAGTTGGCAGAGTTTACCAAGAGAGGAAGAATATCGGATGCTGGTTCTGCTTTCGTATTCTTTCTCTGTTACTGGTCTCTGTCAAATACAAAATACCAAGCTGTCTGGGTGTTTTGTACTGCTGTTTTTAGGGTGTTACTGAGTGCAGAGGTGAAAAATTGTATGTCTCGGTTTCTTTAGGTTATCAAAATTATTCTTAATGATAAATTAATATTTTATGGCTTAATACAGCTTAGTAGCGCAACCATCCACTTTTTAACTGTTACTTGCTATTAAATAACAAAGTGCGTTACAAAATTAAACATTTCAATTCCTAGGACTCTTTACAACTTTCCATGTAATCTTTGAATTAATTTTCTGGACATGGAATGTTGTATATGTGTGCTCGACGAGAGAAGTTTAAAATCCCACATAAAGTACAAATGTACAAAGAGAAAATAACTTTTTTTTTTTCTCCTTCCTCTGACTATTATTGATCTTGATGTGCTGTTGGTGATTCTCCTTAGTGAAATTGATGTTTGGGTCCCTGAGCCAGATCACTCTGAAGTTCCTGCTGAGTGGTGGGATGCAGATGCAGATAAATCCCTCCTAATAGGAGTTTTTAAACACGGTAAGTTGGATGACTGTGTATGTACTTCCCCACACCTGAATATAAACGCCCTACACTCAATGTTTTTATAGCTTTTCCTGAAAGTTGAATTTATGCCCCTGTTTTTTTCCTTTATAGGTTATGAAAAATATAACACTATCCGAGCAGACCCAGCACTGTGCTTCTTGGAAAGGGTTGGCAAGCCAGATGAAAAAGCAGTTGCTGCTGAACAGAGAGCAAATGATTATATTGATGGGTATGAGCACTTAAAAGTGGGCATGAATGTTTCAGGGCCTTGAAGTAAAGGAGACTGAATTTCTATTTTGTACTTTATTCTCCTCTTCAGCTGGTTTTATACTACTTTGATGTCACTGTTGTGAAGAATACTACTTTGATTTTACTCCTACAGAGTGGAAAGGAGTTAGGAACAGTGTAACAGAACCAGTGAAGTTTGAGATTTCACAGTTAAAGAAAAATTGCATCAACTTGTTTTGTTAACAAGGACTCTACCTTGTGCTGCTGTATCAGATATATTACTCAAACACTGAGGTGCAAAAGCCTTCAGAGGCAGAGTACTACAGATCTATTTAACTTGATTTCGGGTCAGTCAGCTTGGTGCATTAGTCTTGTGTAGCTAACCAGTGACCCCAGTAGATCAATTTGAGTGTCACTGGTAACTGCTGGAAGGAAGAGCTGCTTTTACTCATTGCTTCATCAGTGAGGTCAGCAGCTGTGGTTGTAAAGAACATCTTTGAATGAGATAGTGAATTGGGGGGCCAGGATTCAATGAAATATTCATGAAGTATTTTTCTCGTTTCAAATAGAAAATTAAATACAGTATATCTAACTAAATTTAAATTAGTTTTGCTTAATTGAGAAGAGTGTAAGGACTTCTAAAATATTACTAAGATGGGTTCTTTTGTGTTGAAATTTTAACAGGGATGTAGAAGATCCAGAATATAAACCAGCACCAGCAATGTTTAAAGATGACATAGAGGTATAGTAGGCAGCTATTAATATCTCCTTTTAACACACTTAGAATGTAATACTTCCACCTTTTCGTTGAGAAAATTATTGCATTTTTCTATATTTCTCTAAAATGATAGAACTTTTTCTGTTCTATCAACTGTGTTTCTGCACTTGTGTGGGCTGGGGGAATGGGAGGGAATTGGTGTATAATTCTGCCTTGTTAGCCATTTGTCCAAAGGATATGTTACACTTGTTCTTTGTCACATTCGTAAATGTTTTGCAAGATGTAAGTTTAAAACCTAAATCTCTGGAGAGGGCTACATTTTAAATTTTGCTTCACTTTTTTTTGTCTACAGGATGATGTTTCATCCCCAGGTGATCTAGTAATAGCAGATGGAGGTAAATACATAAAACTTCAAATCTGAGTCACTTCAGTCTATTTTGAATTGTGTAATTCTCCTGACTCTTAGCTAAAATGTATGTAGATTGCCTAGTGTAGAACCACAGGCACCAGCAGTGATCAACAACTTTATTTTTCCTGTGACTTCGTTTTAATGCAGATGGACAAATGATGGAAGGAGACAAAATCTATTGGCCCACTCAGTCTGCCTTAACAACACGTCTTCGCCGCCTCATAACAGCTTATCAACGAACAAGTAAAAATAGGCAGACCCAGCAGATCCAGCCAGCATTCCCAATACAAACTAGTATGATGCAGCCTCCATATGAAGAAGCTGCTCTAAATCCAAAGATGGCTGCTAAGATTGAAAGACAGCAAAGGTATGTGCAGCATGTAAATACACACTTTTAATACATCCTTATATAAAAAATACTGAAGAAATAATAATTGCTAGCTGCGTGAAATGGTGAAGAAAATTACAGGATTTCCAATTTTTTTCTTGCTGATCAAGATGGACGAGAAGAGAAGAAGCTGACTTTTACAGAGTTGTGTCCACATTTGGAGTGGTGTTTGATCCTGAAAGGGGACGATTTGACTGGACCAAATTTAGAGCAATGGCTAGACTGCATAAGAAAACTGATGAGAGCTTAGAGAAGTACTTGTATGCATTTATGTCAATGTGCCGGAGAGTCTGTCGTCTCCCATCAAAAGAAGGTGGGTGTATGTATTTTTACTTTTAGTTTTATGTTTCATTTCTGTTGCCAGTGCTTAGTTTGAAAAGGTTTTTCTTTCATGTGTTCCAAAGTAAAAATGGGGGAGAAGAAAATAAGGAAACAAGTTAAGTGTAAAATTGAGAGTTTATAATGGGGAGACATACATTAACTAATTAAAGCCATCTACTTCTAGTATTGATTTGCGGTGGGTCCTTTTTTTTGCCAGATTCTCATCTTTGTTTTGTTTTAATACAGAACTCGTAGACCCAAACATTTTTATCCAACCGATTACAGAGGAGCGTGCTTCTCGGACTTTGTATCGCATTGAACTCCTAAGGAAAGTGCGAGAACAGGCTCTTAGACACCCACAGTTGTTTGAACGACTAAAACTGTGCCAGCCAAACCCAGACTTACCTGTCTGGTGGGAGTGCGGGACACATGACAGGGACTTACTTCTTGGAGCTGCTAAACATGGAGTTAGCAGGACAGATTATCATATTCTTCGTGATCCTGAACTCTCATTTATGTCTGCCCAGCGGAATTATAATCAAAATAAAGTGGCGCTCTCAAGGACTTCTACTCCACTCTTGCATCAGTATCAGATGGCGTTATCTGCTTCTCCTCTTACACCTCAGTCAAGATTGTCAGATGCTAAAGTGAATGCTTTAGAGGACACAAAAGCTAAAAATGAAAATCTGAAGGAGGACCCTCAGTCTTCTGAAGAGGAGTCTATGTCTACAGAGGAGACACAGACAATAATGAAATCTGAACCCTTGAGTCCAAAAAATGGCACACCAATACAAAACACAGACCACAAAGCTAGCATGAAGACTGAAACAGACAGGCGCATGGTGGCAGCAAGGACAGAGCCTCTAACTCCAAACCCAGCTTCCAAAAAACAGAGAGTCAGCAAAAGGAGTTCTGACTCTAGCTCTGACTCAGACTCTGACTCAGATAGATCATCCTGTTCTTCCAGGTCATCATCTTCATCTTCGTCGTCTTCCTCATCTTGTTCACACTCTCGATCAGGCTCTAGCTCTTCATCATCTTCATCTTGTTCTTCTGCATCTTCATCCTCCTCCTCCTCATCCTCGTCATCATCGTCGTCATCATCATCATCATCTGAAGAGAGTGATAGTGATGAAGAGGAGGCACAAAAACGTGGTATGTGTGTAGTCTTATTTCTGCAGTATAACTCTTAAACTGAACAAGTTTTGTCTTAATGGAAAAAATGTCTAAAAAAGGATATTAAATCCCTCAAAAGTGAGCTTAAATAATTTGCTTGATACTTCAAGTGAGTTGGAAGAATTTCAGGGATACAGCATTTTCTTTGCTTCATATCATTGCCTTAGATGAGGTACTTGGGATTTGTTGACTGATACCCTGAGCAAGCTTACTGTGCATGTGGTTCAGGTGTGGGAGGAGAGTTGAATGGCTAGTGTCTTCTGGAAGTCTGTTGTGTGTGTGTATTCCCTACTACTGTTTCTTTTTCTTCCTAAATGTAGAGATTCTTTTGGTTTCCCTCTTCGTTTTTCCACTCTTGCTCACCTGTCTTTGTAGTTTCCCACATTGTGCTTTCATGAGATCTTCCAGCTTCCTTCTATCCAAGCTATAGATTAATGTAAGCTGCTTTTTCTTGTAAACTTGTGTTTGCACTCAGTGTGTAAAACCTCAGTGTGCTTGCACTGAAATTTTTCAAACACTTAAAAATATGTACCTGCTTAGAAAAGACTGAGGTGATTATGGAGCATAGGACCAAATAACACAGAGACACTTTTGAAAGCTTCAAAGTAGAAGCAAAATCCTCTGATCAGTGAAATGATTTAAAATTTTTAATAAACCAACCAATGATTATTTAATTATTTATTTTGATGCTATGAAGTGACCTCTACTCTTGCCCCATTGAAACTCAGAGTATGCAAAGACTTCTCTGTGTGATAACGAATGGTAATGGGGGGGGGGGGGGGGGGAAGAGGAGGATCAAGTTAGGCAGTGGGATTACAGCTTACAAAGGAAATATGTTAAAATAAGTAGAGGCTGTCTCAGGTTACTCTGAAGCATGTTTGTTTTCAAATAGCTAAATGTTTGACTTGTTAAGCTCTTGAAATATTAACAGGAATATGTGTGGAATTTACGTGCCTAGAAAAGGATCAGCAGTCATCCTGAAAAACCTAACAGATTAATTTCTCAGTTTAACTTTGCTGTCTCCGAACATTGTTCTGTGTGTTTTGTTCACCTGAACGACTTAACAATGAGCATTTAACTTCTTTACGACATCAAATGATATTAGTGGTTTTATTTAGCAGAAGGAACCCCGCATATAAAAGCCTATGATGAAGAGAGTGTAGCCTCTCTGAGTACAACACAAGATGAGACGCAAGACAGTTTCCAGATGAACAACGGGACACCAAATTCCAGTTATATCCTACAAGGTGGCTACATGTTGGCTGCATCCTACTGGCCAAAGGCAAGTTTAGAAATACTACTTGGAAAACCAAAGTTGTAGGGGAAGGTGGGCTGTGACATTAGCATTCAATTAAATATGTTAAAACCATACCACTGAGTTATGGGGAGATTCTGGAAAAAAACATAATTTTGTTAATGGTAAAATACAGTAAAAATACGACAAAGCATTTTATACATCAGTTGTATAGCTGTATGTGTAAAAGAGAATGTTCACATAGGAAACAAAACTTTAAAGGAAGCATATTTAAGATGAAGATGAGATAATTTGTCGGGTATTTGGATGATCTTAAGTCTGTGAGAGGAATTGTTTAGACTAGCTCATAAAAATGTAAAAAAAAAAAAAAGAAACAGAACAAGAAATCAGTTAGGAAAGCGTTTCTGCTATTTAGTTTAGTAGTAGTAGGACTCCTTCAGCTACACTGCAAAATCCTAAGTCATATTAAAGTATGGGCTGGCTGAAGCACTGGTGTAATACAACTTTTAACCATACGATTCCGCATGTGAATTAGTGAAATTCTGAAGTATGCTTTGAAACGATACTAACACTAAGTGAGTGGAAATTAATCTTGTTTGAAATAAATACTGAATATTTTTCAGCTCCTTAGTCATATCTGAATTTCTATGGCTGACATAGCTTGGAAGACCACAGAGCAGTTTCTTACACTTTTAATTACTAGCTTAACCAAGAAGATGAAGAAAAAATTGCTGGAATGCCTGTTCACTACATAAACTTTAACTGTGATATATTTTTGGATAGGTTTCTTTCCTGAGGAAGGTCTGAAAAGGAAGGCAGCACAGGAGACACAGTGATGAAACAGGGAAAATACACGTAGGATCTGAACTTCAGGAGCTTTTAGTTGTTACATCTGCTCCTGGAAGATGCATTTAAGCCTAAACACTACTTTTCATAATTTCTGAATGTTCATTTTGGGAAGGGGAGCATAACTTTCGTGTCACGGGTGCTTTGCAGATAGTGAAAAATTCCATTCCAAGTGTATAAAATCAGACTTTTTTTAAATACGGGGTGGGGGAGGTGTCTTAAACCTGGCAAAAAATGTTTGCTTACAGAACAGGTAATTTAAATGTTCATATTTTTTCTTTGACAAACAACTGCACTCTGAAATTAACAGAAAACCTGGTAGTTTCCAGAGTCTACGTGTACATAGCTGAGTTTACTGGGACTCGAGATCTATGTATTCTGCAGGTGTGTGAAGTCAGGTCTGTGTTTGGTGTCTAAAGAATGGAACAGTGGTTTCAAAAGCTAGAGATGTGAATAAAAGTCTGTAGATTTAGTTTTATAAGTGCTGTCTGCCAGATACATTACAGTGTGCTGCTCACAGGTTCAGACCCTGCTACCAACGAGTCAAAGCCAGACCTACAAACACTACTTTGGTAGTTACATTATCTCATTGATTTTTAAAGGGAAGATATGGTGTTTCAAGCATTTCAGGCCCCAGACCCTGTATAGATAAAGAGAGATTGCATGTTTGTTTACAGCTGGTGAAATTGAGTACAGAGGTGGCTTTCACAAACTTTTATAGGGAATCGGTACAAATACAGGAACTCAGAAATCTAAGTCCAAGCCCAGTGATTAAAAACGCTGTTGTATCTCTTCTTTTTAGAATTAGAGGATAATATATAGATGGAATATGTACAGTGTTGGTAAGCATTACTGTTACGAAAATATTTTCTCTGTTATTTAGGATCGAGTCATGATTAATCGACTTGACAGTATTTGTCAGACAGTGTTGAAAGGTAAATGGCCTTCAGCAAGAAGGAGCTATGACAGCAATACGGTGGCATCTTTCTACACAACCAAACTTCTGGATAGCCCAGGTGCAGCTGCAGATTACAGCGAGCCCAGTGTACCAACACCCCCTCTTGCAGGTGTTAAAGAAGAATATGATCAATCACCACAGATGTCAAAGGTGAAGAAGCATGTACGAGAAAAGGAGTTTACAGTGAAAATCAATGACGTATGTTTATTTTTATTGCCCTAGGACCTGATTGCGATTGCGGTGTGCGGCATGCTTTACCTGCAAGTGGCTGCCTGCTTTTACTCTCACTTCCTTCACACACTTGTTTGTGGGTATTTGGGTCTGCTGCTTCTGGGCATTGAGTGTTTGGGTTTTGGGTTTTTTTGTTTGGGTGTTTTTTATTTGCATAAGCCACTGGAAGGAATCATTGTTATTTCTCTCTGAATTGAAATTTTGGCGTTCTGGTGCTTCCTCAGACAGCCTGTTTTACGCCGTTTCTTAGAAATCTGGTTAGTAAAGACAGGTATTTGTTGTTTTCCTTTTTTTTTTTTTTGTTAAATGTTTCAGCATGTCCGATCCAGCAAGCACTTCATTATTTCATGGCCTTTTAGAGGGTTATAGGTAAATTTCCTAGTTCAAATGCAGGCTAGAAGCTTCAAACATTTTTCTTAGCTTTAGTTTGAGACCTGTTTGTAGCACATACAAATGTATGAAAATTTCCTCTTGTAATTGGGTTTGGCATTTCTTTAGGACCGGATTAGGGAGCTGGACAGCTGTTCAGTGTCAAGTTTATATTCATAGAAGCAATTCCATGCAATTTCTGTTCAGATTTGGTTTTTACATGGAGGAGAAGCAAGACTTGTTTTAAGGTCTAATACAATGTTTTCATTCTTCCTCAACTCTTCTGGAGTAACTGTTTGTGTTTGAGAATCCTGATTATGAAGTAGTCATTTCTGCTTCAGAAGAGACACTTCTAACCCTGGCATTTATTTAACAGGAAGGTGGTTTGAAATTGACTTTTCAGAAGCAGGGACTGTCTCAGAAAAGGCCATTTGAAAGTGAGGAAGGAGCACTGGGGCAGCAGCAATACCTGGCTCGGCTACGTGAACTCCAGAATGCTTCAGAAACCAGTCTTGTCAACTTCCCAAAATCACTTCCCAAATCAGGTACATAAAATGTTAGAGGGCCTAAGGGTTAGTATTAAATCTTATCTTCTGGGTTCTTCTTTTGATCTCCATGTATAGGCAGTGGAGAGAGATTTTTGCCATGTTATTTGTTCTAAACTGCAGTCTGGAGGAATTCTCTCCAGTGTGTTAGGGAAATGGAGCACATAAGTTGAGGCGTGAGTTTGGACGCATGAATACTCTCTCGCAGTGTCAGTTACTGTAATGTTCATTTATTAGAAGGGTCCCATTATACATCATAAACACCCCCAGAAGAAGATTTCAGTAATCATAAAGTGCATCACTCTACACTGACAGTAATCAGTTTCTATCTCAGAGCTAGTTTGTAAGTAAACATGAAGAGTTCCATATTCGTGCCTGTGTCAGCTTGCACTCTTCATATTCTTCTCTGCATCTCATAAAGAAATAGTGGAGGACAATAGCCTAGAACCAATTTCTTGGCTATAAGCCAAAACTTATAGCTTATTTTCATAAAAAATAATATTGGGTGTACACTGACAAAAATGAGCATAAAGTAAGCAGTTAGAATTTGGATTAAAATACTTGAAATTGTTAGAATTGGGTGTTTGATTTAGGCCAGCTTCTGATTAAATGACTGCATTTCATTGAGATTGCATACATACATGGATGAGAACATTTCCTTTAAAAAAATGCTACCCTTCACTTGCATTTTGTACTTTATTGTTCTTTTGCAACATACCATTAAGGTCTTGTTATAAATATTTATTTAGGGATGTCTGCCTCTGTGTGTATGTGTGATGTCAGCAGTTTTTAACAACTCTCCTTTTCCTGTACAGATTTATTTGGAGGGGGTTGGGGGCAGTAGTAGGAAACCTTCATAGTAGAGTGGCTTTTCAGAGACTGATACTAATAGTGTTTTAAACAGCCATAAAACAATAGGCAATTTCTGTTAGATATTACATGTATGCACTTGCACTAGGTCAAGTAATTTTCTTTCCTTTTTTTAATTCAGACATGTTTCTTGTTACAAACAGCTCAAGTGTCTGACATAAATTTCATTGCATCATTAATTAGGTACTTCCAGTCACTTAACAGCCTGTGCCAATGGAGTCATAGTTGACAGTCAGCCTGCAGTCAAAAAGAGAAGAGGAAGAAGGAAGAATGTGGAGGGAGTTGATGTCCTCTTTATGAATAGAAATAAACAGCCTAATCATGTAAGTAAACTTGATTTTTGTATCCAAAAATAAGGTCAAAGTTACTGTTAATCCGTTAACTGAGCATCACCAGCTCTCAACGTAGAAGAAAATCTTTATTTCTCAAAACTGTTGGGTTTGGGTTTTTTGGTTTTTTGAAGTTTTTCACTGACAGTTTATGACTATACAAATGAGAACTGGTAGAATTTTACCAAATATTAGATATATACAATATTAATAACTATTTTTCAAAAGTAAGTTTGATTCTAGTTTTGATGAACTGTAATTAACAATATGTTATTAAAAGCTTGATATTTGACCTAGCAACACTTTCTGACATGCTCTCCTGTAACATCTGTTACAGGACCTGATTGTACAGTGACTTAAAGGAGCTATCTGTGGCATGAGTAGTCTCGCTGAGTCCTTGGGTGTGTGCATAATGATCTGCAGGGCTGTGGTCTTCATTGTATCATACATGAAATAATTGTGATACTTTGTTTTCTATGGAGAACCTAGTCAAATGTTTTTCATTTCTCCAGGTTAATCCAGGTATTAACTCCTGTCAAGTTGCTGCAGGAATAAACCCAGCACTCACTTACACGCAGTCCCAAAGCATGCTTGATGCAGAGAGTCCAGTCCCTGTTATTAACCTAAAAGACGGAACAAGGCTTGCAGGTGATGACGCACCCAAAAGAAAAGATTTAGAAAGGTGGCTTAAAGAACATCCTGGATATGTTGAAGACTCAGGAGCCTGTATTCCTGTGAGTATTCCTTTCAGCTTTCCTTCAGCTAAATAGTAAAACATTTCTCATAAAATATATTTGCATCTGTATTCTGTGTTAATGGAATTACTCCTTCAGAGTTACCTAAGGTAGGAAAACTCATATTACCATGATGCTGATGGTAGGAGCTGAAAGCAGTATATGTAGTGATGTGCAGGAGGATTAAAGACATTGCTGAGGGATGTATCTCATACCTACATTACAGTGCTATGGTAGTGATGTTTGTGTGGGTATGATGTTCTCATATTACCTCTGAATTTGGGATTTGTTAACTCTGAATAGAATGTAAGAAAATCATATGTATGATGTCTGGAATAACAACCTTACTTCTCCATAAAGATGTTACAATACAAAACAGTAGCAACATTCCTGACAGTTAAAGCACTGTTGAAAACTGAAAAATTATTAAAACAAAGCAATGGCTAGAGGCATCAGAGAGGATTTCGTGCTGTTTACTTGGCTGCTTATTATATGACTGTGATTAGTAAATTAGTATTGTTATTAAAATATTTCTGAAGTCAGAGATGGTGTCAAGTGAATGCCTGACTCAAGAGAATGCACAGATATCTTACATTTTAAAAACAGTTATATGGGAAAGGTAATTGGCTTTTTAAATCCTTTATAACAGAGGATGCAGCTGCACGATGGGAGGCCCAAACAAAAAAGACACCGTTGTCGAAACCCTAATAAACTGGATGTTAATAGTTTGACTGGTGAAGAACGTGTTCAGCTTATAAATAGAAGAAACGCAAGAAAGGTATTTATAACACTATTCCCATTCTGATGTTCCCTAACTAAAAAGTTACCTATATGCTCTATATGAACTCTATATGCTACACTTGCTAAAATACTGTGCAAAATGAAAGGTTACTGTTTTAAGGTTTTGGCACAGAGCAAGAAAGTCAATAACAATCCTCTAGTAAACGTTTTGCAACTATGCAAATATGTAAGATATGGTTAGAAACTTACCTTGTGGTTTATGTTCAGATAGAATTGATCACTCAATATATTATGGTATTTGTGTCAATGACTAATACAGAGGCATGGCCACTGAAATACGTGTTTGTCTGATCAAAGTAGAAACCTCCTCACCAGTTACAAATTTTGTGTACATCTTCTCGTTACTACTTACACGCTGTTGACATTATATTGGTAGTGCATCATGCATAGAAACGTGCCCACTGGAATTACTTAAATCCTGTGTACTGGATTATTTTGCTTTTTCTTTTTTCAATTATCTCTGGCATTTGACCTTTATGGTGCACCAGTATATATCCGTTGCAAATCACATTGCTAGGTTAAACAGTAGTGTATTACAGGGGAACAAAAGTAGAAGGGGCATTCTTGTATAAAATTCCAACAGCAGAAGATGGGAGACCAGGTGTTGAAATTAAGTTTTTGGACAGGTGATCAAAGTTTGGGAGAGGCATAATGCATTTGAACAGGCTTTGGGGAAGGCTAAAAGGTGATACTCAAGAAATGTATGCAGAACATTACTGTTGTTTATTGAACAAATTTGGACACGTGTGGGGATGGTGTCTTTGAATGTCAATGTAGTACCAGAGCAGCAGTCCACGTGTGAGTCTGTGAGGTATTGTGTCAATGTATGGAGTATCTTCTTTTATGATACTGCTAGCATTTCTTTTCGTTAGAGAGCAGTTGCAAGGAAAGCAGGCAATTTTTTTATGCTCTATACTAAGGTCAGAAGCTTTGTGCATCTGTACAGAAGAGTGATGCAGAGCTTGAGAGTCTTTAATCTCTTCAGTGCGTTGAGACAGCAGCTCTAAAGAGGAACCTGTATGGTTGCTAGTCTCTTGAAAAACAGACCCTTGGCTGCTCTACAGTAAGCCGTGCCCTGAGGAATCCTTTCGAAGTTGATGATCGAGGAGTGAGAGATCTGATCTGCGCTTGCTGTAAAAGCCTGTGTATTCATGATGGCTTCTTTAATAAATTTCCACACCATAGTTGAGGCTCTGTTCTGTTACTTCATTAACCTCAGTTTTCCCATTTATAACGTGTCCCCAACTTCTCTGTATCACCAAACTTATTTTGTCTTGTTTTCTTTTTTAATTCAGTTATACATTTAGTAGCAGGGGGTGAAGAGACCAAAAGTAGCCTAGAAATGTGAGTTTAAGTTGCAGTTTATAAAGTTGAGCAGAAACTGGAATTGTTTTGCCTTTCTTCCCTCTACCATTTCTTCTTTCTTTCTGGATGTGAACAATACTTCTGATTAATTTGAAAGCTTACTTTCCTGCTTATCTGATTTTATTAAGACATGCTGCCTAGCAGTCTTAACTTGGCCTTTTTCACATGAAAAAATATAAGAAATAATTTCACAAGAGAAATAGAGCCTCTTCATGGAAGTATTTTTAGAAGTAGACTGAGATGATAGGATGGGACTGAGTTAGTGCATAAAGGAAAAGTTTAACAGGATTGTAGTTACAAGCTTCTTGCTAATACTTGGACTGCTATTTTTCTCTATTCGTGTGGCTGCTCTTCCATTCACTGCATGTCTAAATAAACTCTGATACTAAACCTTACTAGGAACATTGAACATTGAAGTTGCAAAATATGAGTTTAATACGTGAGCTTGAGTTTAGTAGATTTAGAACAAATCAAGAGTATCTCACATACACCACCAGGAACCAGTCAAAAGCTATATCCTACTCATTGATAATTTAATATGAGACTTTATTTGTATTGTTTTATACAAAAGGCAGAAATGAAACCAGTTACGAAATGTTGCCTTTTTCTCACGAAATGAGAAGTATTTCCTGACTTCTGTCTTCTGCTTCTTAGGTGGGGGGTGCGTTTGCTCCTCCTCTGAAGGATTTGTGCAGGTTCTTGAAAGAAAATCCGGAGTATGGAGTGGCTCCTGAATGGGGGGAAGTTGTAAAACAATCTGTGAGTATTTGCAGAATAAGATAACTGTGACATGAAATGTATCTTACAAACAAACAAGGCAACAGGGAAAAAAAAAAAGGCATGCCAAAAGGCATGCTTTTCATTTCTGGTATTATATTAAATGCGGAATGTGAGTCAATGTTAGCTTTTTTTCCTGCTAGCTCTGTTTCCTGAACTGGTTTGCTGGCACAGCTGTGAGTAGGAGGAAGGGAGGGAGAGTGGCTGGCAACCCCAAATTAGAGATTTGGTTGAAGGTGCTGTAATACTGTGACTTTTTTCATCTCATAAATGCAGCCTTGAAGATTTTAAGAAAGGTATTAGCCCACGGAACACTTATTCTTAAAGTTACAGTTAGGAAGATAAATACAGTTTTAAGTATTTATTTCACTTTTTAGTTGATATACTTCAAGTGTGCACCTTTAAGGAGGTTTTGTTTTTAGCTAAAAACTAGTGTTGAGATTCTAGTGGAGGGAACAAGGTTAATACAAGTAGGAGTAGATTTGCACTACAACTTCAGTATTGGCCATGTATTCCTACTGAAAGGATTACCAACAAAGTTAGTGATAAAAGGAGTATGTTCCCTGGTAGTCCTGAGCCAGCTTCTTACTAGTAGCAAGATGCATTCAGTGAGTTTGAGGTTTTGTTTTGTTTGGGGTTCGTACTGGGTTAAATTTTAAAAGAAATTTTTTTGATGGACTTTGTCCACAGTTCCAACAAAACAGCAGGTACGCATTTTCATTACGGGAACTTTTATATAGCTGATCTCTCTTTCCTTTTAAGTGTCATTGGTTCAAGTATAGTGTGTGGTTATGAGTCCATTCCCTGTTTGCCTTGAACATAAGGACATACGCTGAACTTGAAAAGTTGTGTTTGTGTAGTAAAGAATGGTTTCTGGGTAACGCAGTTACTCTTCCATTCCATGTGTCTAACAGAAGTGAAGATGGTTTTCTCAATATTCTTGTGAAGCCTGTTTCCTCACCTACTAGGACTTGTCAGAAGTGTATTATATTTACGCTACACCTTCAGCCTAATCTTTCTGTGAAGTTCTAAATGCTGGTCTTTCCAGTACCCTGGTGGGACATTCTGGTAGAAAAATAGGTAACTAGGAGCAGGATTACACTGCAGTGAACAAGGTATGAGTAATAGCAGAATTACTTGTAGAATTTAGTAGTGATCCACAGGACAGAACAACAGAGCATGAGTTCTGAGTTCCTCTAGTTGTATTGGTGTATTTTAAATTAGAGATATTTGCTGGGGAAAAAAAGGCTATTGTAGTACGGAGGTGAGTAATAGTTGATCTTACGATTGCCATTTTTAAGAGGAATTTTCAAGACAATATATTTCAAAGAGGTTAGTATTAGTGTCCATCGTGATTCTTTCTTCATTAGAAGGTCTTAGAGGTGAAGTAATACTGTACAAGCTCTAAAGAGAAGTGCTGTGAATTTCATTCTTAAGTTTATGGATGAGGTGAAATATGAGGATGTTTAACAGACACTAGCAATAGTAAAAAGGGCTCAGAGATTGGTCTGTGTGCAGTCACACATTTATATTTAACTTCAAATCGAGTAACTAATTTTTTTAATTGAACTGTCAAATGATGGAAATGTGGTAATGCAGCAAAGCAATGCTGTTTTAGATCGTAAATTGAGATTGCTCCTATAATTAGCTATATTTGGCTTGATCTGCAAACACACATCTGAGGGTGAGTTAGCAGACGGTCTGAGAAGATACCTGCATAGACCTCACTGTGGAAATGGGCCTTGAGATGTTTGAGATGTGATAGCACAGTCACCACAAATCCCAGCGAGCTGTCTGGAGATCAAGCTGCTGTGCTAACATACCAGAATAACCTTTGACACCATTATTGTTACGCTTGGGACTCTTGTTTGCTTTTGCTTTTTCATCTTTAAGCTCTCAAAATACTAAAAATACCCAATGTGTCTCTTGCAGGGATTTCTTCCAGAAGGCATGTTTGACCGCATTCTCACTGGACCCGTTGTGCGGGAAGAAGTAAGCCGGAGAGGAAGACGCCCCAAAAGTGAGATTGCTAAGGCAACAGCAGCTGCAGCAGCTGCCACTGCTGCAAGCGTATCAGTTAACCCTCTGCTAGCTAACGGATTGCTTCCGGGAGTGGATCTGCCGAGTCTTCAGGCCTTACAACAAAACCTGCAAAACCTGCAGTCGCTGCAGGTAACAGCAGGATTAATGGGAATGCCAGCTGGCTTAACTACTGGAGGAGAAGCTAAGAACGTGGCTGCCATGTTCCCCATGCTGCTGTCAGGGATGGCTGGATTACCAAACTTGCTGGGCATGGGAGGACTTCTAACAAAGTCTACAGAATCTATTTCAGAGGAAAAAAAGGGAAGCGATTCAAAGGAGGCAGATATAAAGAAAGAAAGGACAGAAGACCAAAATACGGATACTGGTGGTGAAAACTCTGTTTCAAGTTCTCCGTCAACATCCTCTGCTGCTGCAGCTGCCAATCCTCTCTCTCTTAACCCATTACTTTTGTCCAACATACTTTACCCAGGGATGCTTCTCACTCCAGGCCTTAATCTTCATATCCCAGCTTTGTCTCAGTCTAATGTTTTTGATGTACAGAACAGTGAAAGCAATGACACAGGCTCAGCCAAGCCCACAGAAGAAAAGGAGGAAAATTGTAGGGTTAGAGATCAGGAAGACAAAGGGGGAACAGAGCCAAGCTCTCACAATGAAAACAGCACAGATGAGGGTTCAGAGAAAGCAGATGCTTCATCTGGATCTGATAGTACATCGTCTTCATCTGAGGATTCAGATTCTAGCAATGAAGACTGACCCCAGACTCTGCACTTAAATTATAAACTGATTTTGAATTTATTCTTTAATTATTTCATTGTAAATAACCCAGTGTTGAGTGCATCAATGATTTACTGACCGAACATTTCAGTATTTGTTTAGAAGTGCAAACTGCTTTCAGAGACGTTTTGCATGTAATATTTCTTGAAGTTCATAAGTTTCTGAACTTGTATGTACTATCAAATACACAATGGTGTAAAATTACAACAAAGGCATTATAATTTTGTTGGGGGGTTAATTTTATGAAAATAATGCTCAAGTAAGAGCTGTATATTTAATATATTTGCAGTGAACACAGAATACTTTATGCATATTATTGATTTAATTTGAATATAGTTTTACAGCCTCCTTGACACTTATAATTTACAGATCAAAACTCAGCAATAATTTGGGCAGCTAATGAATGTCATGAAAGCTGTAGAATCTACATCACCATCCATTGCTTTAATTACATGAAAATGCTCTAGTGTTGTGATGCACTGCTGTTTCCAATTCAGGTACAAGTGTGTTTAAAAGAAGATAAATTTTTCCCAATCAGCCAATTAAACTGGCTACCTGTTACCTCAGCTGAGTTAGTTTAGGAAGTTTACATTGGTTTCTATTACTTGTTTTCAGGTTTTGTTTTGTTTTCTAAAGACATCCTGTATATCATGTTAAAATCTGAGTTACCTGAGATATGACTGTTGGGGTTTTTTTTCCCCCCTTACTACAACTGTTCCCTTTGACAGCAGTAAGGGGAAATTAAAGCAAAAACTGTCTTATCTCATGCTACTTGGCACCATGTAGATCTATTTAGTTTACACCTTGCAAAGTTTTGGGCTCCCTCCGCAGAATTAGAAGTCCCAAAATGAGGAGTAGTTTCCCCAAGACTCAGAAAAGGCAAACTGTCATAAAGTGCCACTAAAAGACCTTTCAACACTGCATAATTCATGTAAAAATCGTTTGTTTGCTTTGTTTGTGTAGATTTCTATTTGTGTTTTATGTCATAAAACCTCCTGGAATGACCAGTTAATAATGGTAAATAAAGTATAGATAGTTTTGAACTCCTTTTGAGTTTAAACTTTTCTGCAGATTTAAATCTGACTAAATATTCAATATTACCCAAAATCATTATTGGGATATCACTTCATATATTATGCTGAGTTACCCACTAAAGAAAAAGCACTTTGAATAGTAAGGAAGACAAATTATTCATAGGAACCACAGTAACAGGGCATAAGGCATCTGTTCAAGTCCAAATCCTTAGAACCCTTTACTATATAAAATCTGTCTAATATTTGATGTGTGATATGATTCCTCCTTCTTAAGCTGCTATTACTCTGACACAGCCGAGGCCCAGATTCACATTTACAGAAGTTCTGAACTGACCAAGACTTCAGTTGACCTTGGTTACATCGTTTGCGGTCCAAGAATAGGCAAGTGTTAAGAGAAGATAGATACAGGTACTAGTAGAAGTCATTGAAAAAGCTTTACAAAGGGATAAATTTAAAAATAAAAAACAAAAACTGTATATTTTGATATAGTTCTGTTGCTTGCTTGTACAGTAAAACAACTGTGTTGTTTTTTATCAAGAACTTTACCAATGAAATAGAAGTTTCTATGTGCAAAATAACTAGCCCCATCATTAGAAGCAGTATTACATGTGATTACACAATTACACAAATACCATTTGGATTGTGCTGGTTATGTATTTTCCCAAATAGTATTCTGATTTTTGGCCCTTCATGCAGTGTCTTAGCAATAGTGAAAATTAAAAACTGCCAAGAGAAGGGGGTAGCAATTCTTCATCATGAGAAAAAAAAAAAGTAAAAGTATTTCACATTTAGTATTTTGCCCTTTGTAATATAGCACTTTTATTTAACGAGGATGCATCTATGAAATAGCCAAAGTTTTACAAACAGTTATTAACTTAGTTGCTGATGGAGTATGTCAACGATACCATCACTTTCCCACCCTTACCCCACAAAACAAATCCGAAATCTTGTGGCTAAAACCTAATTTATATCAGATTTATGAAATAAAGTATTTTCCTAATGATGGTCAAGTGAGTTTGGTTACCATTCTAGTGATTCTTTCTGTGTAATAAGGCAATTACAGTTTCAAGTAATGAAGGCTGGTGTAGACTTGAACATAATATATTGGGTTTATTTTTAATCAGTTTGAACCAGAAGGGGAAAAATGTCCCACTATCAGCTAAACTATATGCAAATACGGTTGTATAAAGTTAAGGGTTATAAGGAAACCTCAGTAGAATTACACTAATACTGAAGTTAAAATTAAAAGGATATCCAAGGTGATGATAAAGTGTGTGTTGGTAGTTACTAAAAGAACCTTAGCTGTTATTGCCTTGTATTTCTATCCCTTGTTTCAGGCTTCATGACCCAAGTCTTAGTCCAGTTTTTTTTTGGACATTTGCAATATTTGCCAGTTGTGTTCTGTGTAGTCTGAATTTGCTTTCTGTAGTTGAACAAGCGTCTTAAAAAGTCATTTGTAATTTATTGAATTACTTTCTATGATGTTCTATAGAGCAAATGGAAGTTTAATTATTTTTTATTAAACATATTCTTTGACTACCCATGATGTCGGCCTCAATATGTGAAAATAATGCTCTCTGTGTAAGGATTAAACATGTATCTTTCAGCAGCAAAGGTTAAGTTTCAGTGTCAAGCTCTAAAACTGAAATTATTCTTAAGACTGTAAAAAACTCAAAAAAATTCAAGGCAAGGATGTAAATTCACTCCCCCACCCCCCCGCTGCAAAGACCGTGCTTTACTGTCGTATAATTTTCCCTGTAATTCTGTTGTCTTACAAACAAAATAAGCTGTTGTTCCAGCCCTTCAGTAGTTATGGTTAAAAACAAGTATACAGTATAGGTTCTGGTCCAGAAGGTGACTTGATGTGAAATAATGATGCATATCGTCTTCTAGCGTAAGCATGCTGGCAGTGGAGTACCTTCTGAATCTTTCTTTTTAAAACTCTGCATCACTTTGTACATGTTTACTAAATCTTTCAATTATGTACACTGCACTTACTATTGCTATTTTTCATATATTTCGTACAGGGCATAGATATTTCTCCTGAAGGCGAGTTGTCTCCTGGTTGTCAGGTGCCTTCTTGTTTAAACCTGTCGTTGCACTTGAATGATTCAGTGGTATCCTTATTTATTCCGGTCTGAATTCTGTCCTCAGATCATGATCAACCTTTCTGAGCTTCTGCTTTCTCAAATCTGTACACAGGTGATACAAATGCACATACGTGTTATCAGCTCTCTTCTCCATGTTCTCGCCTGTTTCTTTTTTCCTTGGAGGTTCTGCAGAATCCCTAGTAGTATTTTCTGGAATATATTTTAGCAGGTCTATTGGAAAACTCTCACAGATTTTAAAAAAGGAAAAAAAAGGGGGGGGGGGGAAGTAATGTCTTGTAATTTTACAATCCAATCCTCATAGCCTGTAAATCAAAACATAACTAGATCTATTTTTCAATGAAACTCCCTTCAAGGAATAGATGATCAGATTTCTTTTAAGAATTCCCAAACTAGCTGGCATTAATGAGAGTCTAGCACTTCTCTACTTAAAAGGAGAAGGACATTTTCAAATTAGCCACATTAAGGCTATGATTTGTATTTTCTAACACTGCCTCCTTTCAGGCTCTCTTGCACCAGCAAGGAAGGAAAGTGTCATTGACAAGATCCAGCCGAAAGGTTACTCCGAACAATTAGGACTTTTTTCCCCCCAACCACCTCTTGTCTGCTTCAATCATGAACAAGACCCAAGAGTGCAAAATTGCTGGTATTCCAGGTAAAGTCTCGTGCCTAACCCTTTTACTGTCTCTTCTGTGTATAAGGGATCCTGGCTGGTTTGGGAACTTCTTGGGATCCTAATGCTAGATATGGTATCATTGTCTTCACCAGTGCTCGCCAAAACTGACAGCACGTCCTCAAGCTGTTTTCTGTTCTCAGAAGAGAACAGCTTTGACTTGGGAACTACTGTGTCGGCTCCTCTGCTTCACGCTGTTTGGTCTCTGTTCAGCTTCTTGAAGCAGGTGGTAGGAGCTTGGCTTTTTGCTCCTGTAAACACAACTTCTAACTCCTGGTCCCTAAATAGGGTAAGTGTACACTGCTTCATTTTTAATGCAGCAGCAATTCTAACCTGAATAAACTCTTTGGGTTTTTTTTTTTCCTTTTTAGTGTTACGCTTCTCGGAGTCGTGAGATGAAGAAAACTCCTTTCCAAAAGACAGCTGAAATCTTCATGCAATCATTGGTCTTCATCAACTGAGGCTTAAGGTAAAATACCGAATGTTGGAAGATTCTGATAAAGTTATGCACATTGACAAAATAGCATCAGAAGTATCAGGAGACTGGCTGTGTTGGAAGCGTCCCAGGGAGAATACAGGAAGAAAGGCTTCTGTGGTGTGTTTTTCTCCTTAAACATGTACTTCCAAGAATGTGTCATCTTGGACTTTCTGTAATAGGAGATCAGACTTTGCCTCCCAGACTTTGTCTGGGAGGCTGCCTTATTTCCCTGCAAGTAGACAACATTAACCACCACTTCAAAAACTTCTTGTCATAGTCAATCTTCAGTACTTGGGGTCAGTGTAGTCGGGGCCTGGGCTATGACTGTGCACTATTTGTTTGGCCTCAAGATTTGCTACCTGTCCCTTTTATTTTGCAAGGAAACTACAGTGTATTATCCAAAGTCACCTGGATAGAAAGAATTCGAGGTCATTTGCCGTATTTTTGTGCAACCCTATTCTGAAAAGTTTCGCTAGTTGTTCTGTGAGCTGCAAAGGGTAGCTGTGTCTCTGGAGTGCCACGTGCCTGACAAGCTTTCCTTGCCACGGCTGCATTCCCCAGTGTGACATGAGCCAGAGTGGGGCACAAAAAAAATATATATGCCTGAAGCCCTTTGATGCTCTAGGTACCATGTGTAATTCATACAGAAGTCCATTCCGTAGCATGCTCATGAGCTAAGCGGTTGAAACTTCAAAAGAGTGAAAACCGTGTTTTATTGTAGGGTAGCCTGGCAGCTGTCAAGGACCCAGACCGAGAGGATGTATGTGGTATCCCCGTTAGAGTTTTGCATTGGTGGTAACACTAGTGGCTGTAACTTACAGTATTGGTAGATACAATATGGAATCCAGTCACGGAAATTATTCAAGTAACTAACAGGCCAAATGAGGCTGTTTATTTCAGTGTTCATGTTGATCATTGCTGTTGTCTCAAAATTCTTGCTTCTTTGTAAGGAGGAAAAAGGGGGGAGAGGTAAAGTGGAGGAACAAGTGAAGTTAAGTCCTCAGGTATGAGATTTCAGTGTGTCTATTTAGCATCTAAAATGGTTCTTGTTTTAAGCTTTCAGTAGACCATTAAATGAAAAATTACCTTTTTTAAGTCTTCTATACAAGAGCAGTCAAGTCTGGATACATGGAAATATAGGGAAGTATGCAGGTGTAATCACAGCATAACTATCTCTACCTTTAACCTAGGCTTTGTTAGTCTTTCAATACTGTGGCGTTTTGATACATTTTTTTTATCCAAACTATTTTGAAGAGTAAATTCATGTTTCTCAGTAGAAGGTAGAGTACTGTAATAAATTACTCTGCTTTCTGCTTTCACAAATGCTGTAAATCTTGCTTAACAGAAAAGCCCTACAGTATTACATACAGACTTCTGGGTGGCAGAGAGCTTCCCATCAATGCCCTATATACTTAGAAGCATCTGCTGCCTCACTGCAAAGTTCACATCTTCTCTGTCTTAAAAAAAGAGATGTAAGACATTAGTGACAGTCTAACATTAGTTTTTAATGTTGCAGTGAAATGTGCAAGACCCTCAAGTTGTCCTGTCAGGCCGGGAGGCTGCAGGCTTGGGGGAACCCTGCCGCCAGCATCATCTTCCAGCGCCAGCTCTGGCTTTCTGCCGCCATCTGGTGCTCTCGCTGATGGGTAAAAATGCATACTCATGCTCTGGAAATTATCTCGGGTTAGACTAACCATCTTTTCTTGACATTTCCTTTCTTCCCCTGAAACTTTCATTGTTGTTAGCTTTGAAATATTAGTAGTACAAAAGCAAACAGACATAGTCAATAAACCTCTTCTAATAAAGTACAGTCTGTTTTACTGATCTCTTAATTCACAGGTATCTGCTGTAGGACTGACATCTCCTTAAGGCTTATTTTTGAGACTCTGCTTGGTAAGGCCTTTTCAGCTTCTTGCTGTCTCTTTCCAGCGTGTTGCTGTGGATCCTTTGAAAACTGCACTCACATGATTCACTTCCCGTTACTGGGACAGCCATTTAAAAGTTTTGACTCAAAAGTGATTCAAGTCAGAAGTGAGTCTTTGTTATTTTGTGGCCTCGTTTTGAAGCTGGGGGGGAGGGGTTCCTTCACAATGGTCTAAAACTTTGCAAACGTACTTGAATTAATGCCGTTTCTACTTTGTCGTGCAAATGCTCTGCACAACTGCCTGTAACAGAACCTGACTTCGTTGTCTTCTGGTTTTATTTAGTGGTCTCTTACGAGAGTTAATTAGTGATGTTTTTGATGTGCTCGTGAAGATTTCAGAGGCTCGAAATGTGACTAATTTGTGCAAATTCTACAGTAACAGCAGTGTCGGCACTCATCATTTACGGAATGTAGTCCCAGCCCCTGCCCCTGGGCGCGAGCCCTCCTCTCTCTCATTCCTCCGCCCCATCAAGCTGCCCCGCCGGCAATCGTGCTGTTTAACGGGACAGCGGCGTCGGAGGGGCCCGGGCCCGCCTGCCCGTGACGCGTAAACCGTGACGACAGCGATTGCGCAGACTTCCATCCCCCTGCATTCTGGGAGCAGGGGCAGGGCGCGCTGCCGCTGTGCAGGGTGGGAGGGGAGGGCTGTGGCGTCACCAGGAGCGCGGTGCGCCTGCGCACGGCGAGGATGCGGACGGGTGGGGCGTTCGCGCACCGCCCAATGAGAGGCCGCGGCGCGACGGAGGGCGGGGGCGGGGCCCGGCGCCGGGGTGTTTGGATTCGAATGCGCGTCTCGACCCAGAGGGGCGGCGGCGCAAGCGCAGTGTCCGGCAGGGCGGCGCTGCCCCCTAGCGCCGGGGTGTGGCATGCCGGGCGAGGAGGAGGACGAGGCCGAGTCGGGGGCCGGGGGGGCCGCCGCCGCCCCCCCCTCCCCGCCGGGCGAGGAGGGGGATACCCGGCAGCGCTACGAGGAGCTTTGTAGCAGCCTCAACATGGACGAACGCGCCCGCTCCGAGGCCTGGCTCAGCTACCAGAGCATGAAGCGTAACTACACCCTGGAGGTGAGGGGCGACGGGCCTGGGGGGGGCCGCGCTGAGGCGGTGGGTGGGGGGGCAGTCGCGCTGAGGCGACCGGCCTGGGGCGGACGGCCTGGCGGGAGGGAGAGGGTTAAGCGGGGGGAGGGAAAGGGACGGCCCTTGAGGCGCGACGGCCTCTCCCTCGCACCGTCCGGCTGAGGCGCCGCCCGGGCGTTAGGTCGCCGCCGGGCGAGGGCACGTTCCGCCCCACTCCGCCTCGCAGCGCGGCCCCGGCCCAGCTCGGCCCGTCAGCGCTCGCCCCCGTGGGGGTCACGCCTCGGCCGCGGGACGTTTCCCACACCCCGCGCCGTGATCGCGGCCTCGGCCCTCCCGCCCGTCGGGGGAGCGGGGCTCTCCCGCGGCGTCGCGCACAGCGGGCGCCCGCTGCCGGGGTGCGCGGGCGAGCGGCTGCGCAGCGCTGCTCTCCCGCTTTGAAGCTGGAAAAAACCCACAATCCTGAGTTGTAGCTCTGAGAAGGCGTGAAAAATAAAAGCGATCGTATCGCTGCAGTCTTCCTACTTCGAGCTGCCTAGCTGACGGCCGTAACAGAGTCATCTCGGTGCGCGCTTATCGGCAGCTCTTCAGTTGCTCACGCAGATGCTTTCAGCGCAATTATGATAAATTGGGTTTCGCGTGAACGTGGCACAAAGCTTCGTGGAAGGTTAAAGGTGCTCAGGTTTTGTAACATCATTCTTTAAAACGCTAACGTAAGGTGATGCACCCGCTCTGTTTTACCTGGTAGCCTTTTAAAAAATGAAGGTGGCGCTTACGGAAAAGCACATCTGCTTAGCGTTATTCGGAATTCTTTAGGGCTTCCCTTTCCATAGCAGCGCTAACGGCGCTTCCACGCGTGGAAGGCGTTAGTTCTGCGGTGCTTCAAGCTGTCTGCGTCTGCTGGAGGCAGGAGGTGTTCTGGGTCTCAAAGCACCCCTGTCACGCACACTGCTCCTGACACCAGAAGTGGGCTGAAGCGGCCAGAAAGAAAACTTGCCTTTGCCTCGGAGGTGTGGGCTCGTCTGGCCCCGTGGTACCGCGTAGCCCAAGAAACCCACAGCGTCGAATTCAGTGTTCTGTGCCCCCTTTTTTTACTGTACTTTTCCCATTAAGACCGTATTTTTTTAATCGAAGAGGGAGAATAAAATTCGAAAGATTTTGTTGGAATTAATGTCTGTCTTTATGTACCAGGTTGAGTAATTGTTCTGTTGTGCAACACAGAGAAAAATGGAACCTATGTTTTTCTGTTCCCACTGTCTGTGGAATCTTCTGATAGAAAGGGACTGTAGCTTTTTTTTTTTTTTTTTTTTTTGGTAACACCAAGGCAGTGCAAAATGTTGTTACAGAAGAGCAAAGCTAAAAATTTATTGTTAAGCTTTGGATCGAGTGTGAAATTCATAAAGGTAACCAGTAACCATGTAATTTTAGTTTTGCCATGGTTCCATGTTAAGTGTCTTGTTTAGCACCTGTTTTTCTTGCAGTTAAAAACACAAAGTAGCTCAACAGAACTTTGAAACAACAAATCTGGTTGAACTACATCGGTTTAGGACACAGTTACATCCTTTTTCCTGTTGTTGGGTGCATAGCCGAGAAGTATGTTTTTCTTTTAGTCAAATCTTTCAGATGCTTGATGTTTTAATTCACAGGGAAATGATCTGCATTGGTTAGCGTGTGCCTTGTATGTGGCTTGCAGAAAAGCGGTTCCAACTGTGAGCAGAGGGACAGCTGAGGGAAATTATGTATCTTTAACCAGAATTTTGCGCTGTTCAGAACAAAGGTAACTTCTTTTTGCTAATTTTTAAACACTTACAAAATCTCAAAGACTGCATATCAGCTTGTGAAATTTAGCCATTGAGAGCAAAGGCTAAACATCTTTCTTGTTTCCTGCTTTTAAAGATAGAATTTGTATCACTGGAATCTTTGTGTTATAGCTCATTACCACCGAAGTAGGACAGTTCCATTTGGTCATTACTATGTTGTAAAAACATGGGTTTTCAAAATCAGAGATTGACTTCTTTCAAATAAGAAAGAAACCAGTCACTGAAGAATAGTCTATTTTTGAAGAGTGTGCAAAGTGTGCACTTCTCACATGAGAAACCATTTTTAATTGGCTGTGAAAATATTCACACAAATTACCATGGTTTTTTGTTTTTGTAAGGAGACTTCAGTTTTCCCATGTTCTTGCTTTATGAAATTAAAGTGGTGTCAGAATCTGATAAACAAATTTGTATCAACTGTTTTTGTCCATAAAACAATGAAGTAAAACTTCCTGAAACAATTGACTTTATTTATTAGCAATCATATTATTTTGTAACAATTTATTAGATTGGCCAGAAAAAAAAAAAAAGAATGTCCTTATGCATTATTTCTCCCCATCTTCTTCACCATTGGAGCATGGCTATTGGTTTAAACAAGTGTTCCTTTAAAAACTTTTTTTCTTCCGAATCGGAAATTCAGGGATATTCAGGAATGTGGATAAATTGTTTCTGTCATCTGGGCTATATTAATATATAACATTGAAAAATAATAATAACATTGAAAAAGTAGGTGTAGAAAAAGGAGTGAAAAATAAATGAAACACAAATTTGTGAAGTGAAATTTACTGGAACTTAGGGGTTTTTTCATACTTTGTAGAATCCTCTTCGCATTGTACAACTCGGGGTTTGTTCTATTTAAGTGCATAAATTATTCAGAAAAATGAGGGAAATCTGATTTTTAGAGTAATCTGTCTGTTGGAGCTGATTGCATCTTCGTGAGGAAAAGCCAGAACTGTGAATATATAGTCGACATGGTCATCAACTGAGGATATAAAAATATTTTGCAAGCTGTCCGAGCTCATGCTGCTTTATGACAGAAGGACTGGCTCTGAGTACGTTGTCATATTTACAATAACGCCATTTTATCAGTAGTTTGGGAGACAGAAATTGCGTTGTTGTTAAAAATGTATATTTCTGCCAAAACCCCCGCCCTTTCAGATCTAACCCTTTTGGTATTTTCAGCTTGATCGAGTTTTTTAACAAGATGAAAAAGTGGGAAGACATGGCAAATCTACCCTCCCAATTCAGAGAACGAACCGAGAGGTTAGAGAGGAACTTTACAGTTTCTGCAGTAATTTTTAAGAAGTATGAGCCCATTTTTCAGGACGTTTTCAGATATCCTCAAGAAGATCAACCTCGTCAACAGAGAGGAAGAAAACAGAGGTAAGTCTCTGTTATTTCCAGACTGATTTTAGAGCATTACTGTTACAAAAATATAATGAACTTGCTTGGTTGTTTTAGTTGTATTTTTTACTATATTTTCATAGTAGTTCTTTATAATGTTGGAGTTGGTCTGTCTATCCTTGCTGACAGGGTGCAGGAAATCCCAAAGCTGCTAAGCTTCAATGATTTGGGAGGGCGGGGGAAATCAGCCTGTAGACAAGAGAAATATTAATACTTCTCAGGTGGGAAAGGCTGGAAGAATTTGATCATTGTACAATCTGTATAGCCTCAGCAGCTCGTAGAACGAGCCAGCCTGTTTCACTGTCCAGTAATGCCCATAGTTTTTTTCACAGATGTAGATCTTCCGGATCTTTATAGTAGAAGCTTTGTTTCTTTGTTAGTGTTCATATTAGGAGTGCTGTGAAAGCTAAGTCCTAGTCTTCTTTTTTGGTTATTCTGATCTTAACAACATTTTGTCTGTTTCTGCCAGCACTTAGGATGGTTTGTGATTTCTCCTGGTAGTAGAGATTGATTTATTCCCGTTCATTTTTTCTTTCATCTTCACTACTGTGAAGGGCCATTGTTTGGTTGCTGTTATGTGGGGTTTTTGGTTGGTTGTTTGGTTGGGTTTTTTTCATTTCTTTTACTTTTTCTAATATTTACAGGCTAGTTCTTAGTTGGGGTTTTTGGCTTTTTTTTTTTTTCTTTTTTCCCTCCTTTCTCCTTGATGTTCTTGTGAGCATCACTTGGTGGCACTTACAACCAAGTGTATTTGAATCTATAATAAAAGACAGGATTGTGCCTCAGTGATTGTGTTGGAGAATGCAAAAGGTGAGTAAATTGGAATTGGATTATAGATGGAATAGAGTTATGTATTGAGATGAATATTTGCTTACAATGTTGAAAGTAAAATATAGTGCATATATAATTTATGATTATATGAGCTGTACTAGTCGGCTAGCTTGGATGGTAAGGTGTGAAGTAATTTTGAAGATTAAGTTGGAAGATGATACTTAGTAATTTTTGTGTGAAAGGTTTTTGACATTTAAAACCATTATTTATATAATCTGATGGAGTAACTAAATAAGAAAGCAAAAGATTAAGGCTGAACAAAGTACTGAAGAAATAGAAAAGAATATGGCAATACCATGATTTAATTTGGTCTGAATGAAAGAATTTCCAATTTAAAAATATAAACCTGAATGAAATACAAAATATTAAACACAGTCTTAGGGAGCAAGCAAGCAACCGAAAACCTGATAAAGACTATATATATTGTGCAAGTACAGCTTGATTTTGAGCCTTATATGTCTATTTTAGAATCTAAATTAGACAGGTACACTTTAAAATAACCTAGAAGAGATGTGATAATGTTGAGCAAAACATGTCTCTATGCCACCTTCTTTGCTGCTCCAATGTTCTTCTGTCCTGCGCATGAGCTGCAATATATGAAATAGCACTTCCAGTGATACGTTATATTGGAAACAAGGAACGATGCTATGGAGTTATAAAAATTGGTGCTGGGGAGGGATTTTGGCGGGGGGGGGGAGGTGGTTTTGTGTTTGGGTTTTTTTTAAGTCCACACAGTAAATACTTAACCACAGTTTCTGATATTTTGGGGGTGGCATTGGGTGGGGAGGTAAATTTGGATGAGTTGATTACTTTGTCAACATTTTTATGTTACCAAGAACACAAACCAAACTTAACTAGACAGAAATGTGAAAGTAGGAAGGATATATAAGAAAATGGTCCAGTATGGTATGCGTGGCAGTATTAAGAAATAGCAAGTCCTCAATAGCTGCTAAATTTCTGATTTAAGAAGGGGCCTCATGAATGAGTTATATTTTATTTGAAAGCATTTTAAACGAAGACCAGCAGAGGAACTTGGTTCTGATAAACATTTAATGTCTTTCAAAATTCTGTATACTATATAAAATCCTACACAAAATGCTTCACATCAGTACATAGATGACACTGGTGAACACACAGTTCTGAAAGTCTTGCCTGTACTGGGTATATTAATATCAACACACTGTGTAATGAGTTTTTCCAAGAACACATGCTTATATTGCTCAGAGTGCTTATGAGAAGGAATTTCACCTCTGGCTGTCAAAGTACTTGAATTGACTACATGTATCATTTGTTGTACGAAAGAGCAGAAATAACACTTCCTGTAGATTTAAAATTTAGATGTTTACCTATTCTTTGGAACCAAGGTCATAATTTTGCCTTAAAAGAAACTGTTTAGGCCAGCCATGTTTACCATTAAATTTACAGTGATTTTCTGCTCAGGTCTTGGCCTGTTGCTAATGGAATCTGCTGTGTCAGGCTGCTGTAGTGACATTTGAATCACTGCATGCAGACTGAAACTGGGGGTCCACTTGTGTCCGCACTAAACCAGTGTGCGGCTTGCTTTATTACCTTTAGTCAGGTTTTTAAGGGAAGGGTTTAAGATTTTGGCCATGCTATTTTTCTTTTAGAGTGATTGGATGTTGTATGATGTTCTGTCACTAATTCATTGAGCTTATTGGGTGTCTTCTTGCTGTATTTTTCCCCCAAAGACGACAACCGTGCACTGTGACTGAAGTTTTCCAGTTTTGTTGGGTGCTGTTTGTTCATGCAAAAGGTAAGAGACTTGAAAGGGATTAAATACTGCAAACCTGATTTTGTTAAGTCATTGTATCAATCCTTAAACACTGGATAGGTACAGGCATTTCTGTATTCAGAACAGAACAGCCTGAAGGAATGTATTCTCTACTAATTTGCTCAGCTGTATGTTTTACCACACTTCTAAGGTGAGCTATATGTCCAAATAGTTCGGTAGCTTTTATGTGGAATATTTTTCTGTAAGTTTCCAGTATTGTGGAGATTTATGCTGTAATTCCAAGGGAAAAAAGCAGCTTAGAATTTTAGTGAATTCATATTTAGATGTTGTAATTAACATAAGGTGTATATATATGTTTACTAGGAACAAAGCATATTTAAGTTCCTCTGAAGTTTCCAGCAACACTGAAAATATGTAATGAATTTTTTTCTACAACCTAGTAAAAAATTATCATAAAATTCTAGGTGTGAATACTTTCATGCTAGTATCATGGATAGCATTCTCATTCTTTTGATAGCTTTTTTGCCCCCTTACCTTTTTAAAAAATGAGCACGCAGCAACTGTATCGAGTAACCATATTGCATTACTGAGTAGTTCTGCGTACGCCTGTCTTGCCAGGGTGATTTTCTCTTGCATTTTGGACGTGGTGGTACACATATAAACGTCTGACTGTTTTGAAGACTCAGATTCCTTTGGAACATGTAAGGGAATCCTCTGTTAACATGCTTCTGCAGAAATAATGCAATGAACAGACAATACATTGCAATGTATATATGACCATAAGAGCAGCCTTAAAGCTAACAACAGCAATTGCTCTTGACAACGACTGATGCGAGAAAAAGCCACAGGAGGGAACAGGATTAAATCCTTATTTTAGGCTTAAGTTGTTCAGTCATAGCCCGTATAGTCTGAAGTCTTTCTTCATCAAACCTGCGTCTTAAAGAGCTTCTGCATATTTATTTATTTAGGGCTTATTAAGGTACTGCTTGTATGAGTGTTCACTGGGAATTCTGTATAAGTAAGATAGTGTTTTGAGGAAAATAAAGACAAGATTTGTATTACTCACTAAAAGAACATCTTTGTAGATTCAAGTCCATTGATAATTTCCGGAGATACTTATTTTTTATATTTTTTCATAAGATAACTTCTGGTAGAAGAAAATTAATAGTTTAATTCCTACAAGGAAAGGGATAAAAGGAATTTTGTTTTGGTTTTGGGGGTCCGTTTTTATCCAATTTAGAAGTAAATCAGTGTTAAGATTCCTGCAGCATGCTGTGATTTCCTGAATTGGCTGCTTTTGTGGGTAGGACAGAGTAGGCTGTCACAATATTGAATTATCTGGCACTAATTTTGTTCATTACAGATTAGCCTTTCTTCCTACACTGTGCCACACTGCCTAGGGTTGCCAGCAGTTCCTTTTGGAAAAGTTACTGGCAATATTACTGGGCCCTCACCGTCACATCTTTGTACAAAGATCAAGAAGGGTGTGGTGTACACAAGTGCTGTACTGAACACTGTATCTTAATGTAGAAGATTCCTTTTTCCAATAGGCTGCAAATGACATTTTACTGGGGAAGAGAAACCTTTCCTAAACAAGTATGTTGCTTGCAGCCCTGAAACACAGTATGATTTTCATCTTTTTTTATTGTGGGGTTTTTTTTCAGTTCAGAATAGCGCAGTCAAGTAGTACGAAAAATCTATTTATATGCCGGGGAGTCCAGAGGAGAGTTAGTACAGTGCTTTATTTCCAGTCAGTCAGGACTGTACTTCTTTAGCACAGTTAGGCAGCTGAGAGAGTAAGTAGGTCAGTCTGAAAAATCCGAGATTTTTCTTTTCCCTTATAAAATCCCCACTTCTATGGGGAGATTGGACAGTTGACAAGGTGCAAAGGGACTTTGAGTCTCCCTATTGCTAGATTATTGGTAAACATGTTTGAGCAACTACATCATCAATTAACTACCTGTTAATTGCCGAGCAGTTTCAGACATTGAAACTAACTTTGTAGAGAATACCATGCTGATAACATAGTCGATTCAGTTTTACAAGAAAAAAGAAAATTAACAGTAATTATAAACTGTAAAATTAGTAGGTGACTAGCGGTAAATTTATTGAAGTGTGGCAGCACAAAAATGTAAACTAAATGCTGACCATTTCAGGCATTAAGTATTCATGTTAAGTTTTGTTCAGTGTGTTTTGAGGGTTGGCAGTAATCCTTTTCATGGCAACCACACATCAGTGGCAAGTTCAGGCTCGTCTCTCTGGTATTTCTGCAAGCCTGAAGCTCACTGCATTCAGTTTCACAAACGCAGAAAGTACAGATCTTGTTCATACCTTTGGTATACACTGCAAAGTGAGATAGTGACTTTGTTTAGCGAAACTGCAGTTCTTGCATACTGCAAGAATTTATCTTTAAACTCTCTTGACTTTTTTTCTGTCTTTAAAATGGGAATGAAAAAAATGCATCTCTGCTGCACTGAGACAGCTATTTTTTGTTACTGGTACTAGGTTGTGAATGGGAGTAGTAAGCTATTGTTTGAAATGTTATTGACAAATTGTTTGTATGAAACTACTGGTGCTGTAAAATCAGCTTCATTTCTGATTGTGCTGACAGTAATGATTGCCATGCTAGACTTTATATGGTTATGAAAGTGAACCTATGTTATGAGAGTTACTTCTTTTATTGATAAACATTTTGCTATTCTATTTAGGACTTTCGTTGCTTTGCTGTGAACCTTTAATGATTTGGAAATAACTAATAAATGTGTACAGTTAATACAAATTTCACGTGGGCTTTGTTATTTTAAAGAGCTCCAATTATCTGCATTGACATTATTTTTCTTTTAACAAACATGGAATCAGAAAACTGATTAGAAATTTGAACAAACTGGTACATTACTGGCAGAGAAGTAACAGCATAATTTAGAAAAATTCTTTAATCGTATATACCTTTAGATGTGCTCTAAGTGAGTTTACTACTACATGATAGATTCCTTCAAGGAGTTAAACCTGTGCTTCATTGTGGGCTCAGCCAAGTGGTTTGGAGCTTACCTGGAAAACAAACAAACAAACAAACACGTAGAAGAGTTATTAGTATTGAAAGAGTGATAGAAAATCATGCTGTGCATATAAATTCATGGAATTGTGATTTATGGTATTAATTAATGGTATAGTTTATTTTACAAGACTGTTTTTAGCTATGGCCCTTCCTCTAAAGGAGTATCATAAACCTAAATGAGTTCAGTAAAGAGTAATGAATATGAATATAATCTTTGTGAAAGGTGATAAAAGAGTGAAGAGGTTACAAGGATTCTTTTCTATAGAAGATGACAAGTAAAAAATACTTTAGAGGTACATGAAATAAAGCTACATTGTAAACCAGATCAGTGATACACATTTTAGCTCTTTTGTAAAGCACAAGGGAAATAAAGTTTCTGGACAATGGGGAAGGGGGGGAGTTGAAGGAGGGGGAGTGCTTGCTTTTTCTAGGACATGTGAACACTTGGCTCTATCCTAGCAAAAGTTGAAGTTCTTTGCAGCACCTTACAGCAGTGCAAAACTGGGGAGAATGAAAGGCTCAGGCGGAACCCATTCTTCCGCCTCATATGCCTTCAGACCAAGACTCTGCTTCAGACAGATGGAGTAAGAATCTCTTGAAGGATGTAACGCTGCCAGACAGTGGGGCTTGTGTTGCCAGAGTTATGGTAACAAATCTTTCTTCTTTGAGGCAGTTAGCATTATACAGTTCACGCTGCTTCGTGTTATTTATGCACCGATTAATCAGATTACTGCGAATGAGGGAGTCTGCAATATCGTATTTATCAACATTTTGGTAAGGTTTGTTTTTAAAACTGCACAATATATTTGAGTTCCTACACAATTACTGCTGTTCCTGAAAACATATTTTACTGTTATCTTTGCTATATTTTATTAAGCGTGTGTCTGTTTTACTACCTGCATTTCTATCCACATATTTATAGTCACCAAAGTCTGTGTTTCCAAGACTCCATTACTGATTGTAATACAAATCTCAACAGTTTCTTGGTTAAAAGATGTTTTTTAAGTCAATGCTAATTTTAATTAATCTCTTATGTCTTTCTAATATTGAAGGTAATTTTCCTATGATCAGTGATGACTTGGTCAATTCCTACCACCTCTTGTTGTGTGCTTTGGATCTAGTGTATGGAAATGCTCTCCAGTGTCCTAACCGTAAAGAACTTCTGAATCCCAATTTTAAAGGTATGTTGAAAAAAAAAAAACCTATCTGTCTTTGTCCAAAGCCTGCAAGAACTTCTAGGGCTACTGAAATTAGTATGAATCTATGTGGCAGTAAATAAATTGGATAATATTGATATTAAATATATGGGGATTAATATTTTCTATATCTGGCTACACAGATTTCTATTAATGTAGTATGTAGTAACAGACTACTGAATTTTGTCAATAATATAGTAAGTCAAGAATTTAATTTACTTTGGAAATACCATCAAAGGAAGTTCCAAAGTAAAAATTCCAGTTAATGACATTTTAATGCCAGTGCAAGAGTGCATAATGACACTGTCATTATTGGACACAGTCAAACTGGAGACCTCTCGTGAGGCAGCAGTTTGGACAGACCCCATGTTCAGATACGAGAGCGGCAGCTTGATTGTTTCTCTCTCATTTGTGGATTGTTGCTGTTCTGAAGAGAATGGAAATGTAGGTTGACTTGATAACCACAAATGCAAATGAATGCTGAGAAGTTTCCATTGAATTTCTGGTGCAGTTCTTTCCAGACTTACACTTCATTTTTAGTGCTGTACAGTATTCGCATTTGCTCTGTAGTGGTTTGGATCTGAACTGGGACCACTGTCTCAAATTTATGTGAATAAATTTTATAGTTCACAAGTGTTTGATTAGTTTTCTATTAGAACTGATATTTTAGATTTTTATCACTCAGTATCTAATTTTTTTAAATCTCTGATTCAAAATTGAGTTTTGATAACATAATCAAATTGTGTGGGCATTGTATAAGTAATAATTCTTTCAAGAGAGCTAATTAGATTACCATTTCAGTTTGACACCACCTGGACTACACAGTTTGGGTTTAATAAGAAGACAAGATATGGATTTGCAAAGTTAAATAATACAGTATTCTTAATTGTAGGTCTACCTGAAGACTTTCATAGTAAGGATTACAAAGTATCGTCTGATCCTCCCTGCATCATTGAAAAACTGTGTTCATTACATTATGGATTAGTTTTAGAAGCAAAAGGCATCAAAGAGCATTTTTGGAAGCCGTATATTCGGAAACTTTTCGACAAAAAGGTTGGGCAGTGGATTTGCAATGTAGAAAATTTTCCCTTTGCTCACTATCTTCAAAACCTCTTCGAAGAACTGAAATGTCCATCCTTTGTTCTTAACTGTCTTACAGCTTTTAAAAGGAAGAGATGAGAATCTGACTGGATTTCTAGATCCTGGGAACTTTGGAGATAGCTTGTGAGTCACTGCCTTCATGGTTGGGTTTGCATTAGCATCCTCTGTAATACAATTGCACTTGCATTATCATCTGTATCTTAACAGTGATAGTAGCTAGGTGACTTGCGCATTTATTAATGTTTATGCATTACAATGCATTTCAGTTCCTTTTCTTTGAGGTGGTACGGTCTGAGGTGTGTTTGAAAGAGGACTGATTCTTCACGACGATGTTACTTGATGTCTAATTCTATTCTTACGTTTCTCTGTTTCCTCGATTTTTCTGTATAAAGTTTTAGTATGAAAAGATGTGGGAGCACACTGAGTGAGTGGGAAGTGGGAGGGGAGAAACTGGGTTTGGTGGTATTTTTTTCTTTATAAACCTAGAGATGTTTATGAGTAGGACTTACTTTCTTTTAAATGGTAAGTGTAGTTTATGATGAAGTGGTGCAGTGTAAGTTTTGAGGGGTTTCCAGCCACGTAAGAGTTCTCAGTATTTTATTATGTTCCTCCTGTAGCTATACTAAATGGCAACAACCAGATATAATGGCAAAATAATGTCCTTGCCACTGTCATGTTTAAGATACTGTAGATTTTAAAGGAACTCCAATACTTAAGTCAGGGTTATAAGAAGTTCTGAAGTAGACTTCCAACAGGCCAAAACTGTGTTCATTCAGTAAGCAGGTGAACAAAGCGCTATCTAAATAAAGGGGGGTTTGCATCTGTCTTTCCTTTCTGCTGTAGCAAAGCCATCAACAAGGCCTACGAGGAGTATGTTTTGTCAGTAGGAAATCTCGATGAGCGAATATTTCTTGGGGAGGATGCTGATGAAGAAATTGGAACTCTCACGAGGTGCTTAAATACAACTTCAGGAATGGAAACAGCTGAAAGAGTACAAGTGAAGCATAATCTGCAGCAGCACTTTGACAAGGTGAGTCTGATGTGGTCTGCGTTGCTGTTTTTCTATGGAGAATGAGTTGAGTTAGTCTCTGTCCGATGAAGAGAAGTAGCTAGTACAAATTACCCTCTTTACTGTTTAAGGTGATCTGGGAGCGTACACAGCATAGCTGAGTTAGATTTTGTAATTGATTAGATACATTGTTTACCTTTGGGGATTTTGGACAGAGTTTCTCCTTGCATTTGGGTTTTATTTGATTAAAACCAGTATAGAGAGATTGTTTAGGTGATCACCTAAACAGCTATCTTCAGGTGAAGACTTTCAAGCACAACAAAACAGGAATTCTCCATGGTGGTTTGGCAGGTGCTGAATTGTCCTGCAACTGTTGGGGCCCTCTGGACCTGTTTGCCCAGCTACCCCTTCCCTCACACCTCTGTCCCATACGCAGAGTTTTTTAACATATGCAAAGCTGCTTGGCACTTGGCTCTATGCGCTTTTTTTTTTTCCTTTGAACAGATACACTTCAGGCATTAATATTGCATCTGTTTACGCTTTTAGCTAAATCACTAGGGAATGATTTTCACCTTGCTTGCCTAAAAGCATGATACATATATGACTAATACAATAGCATAGAATATGGGCTTTGAGAGGATAAAGAACACTGCATGTTTCAGAACAATGAAGTGAAGACCTATAAAATTATCAGGGACTTCGTGTGACTAGGGTAGCTTTTGAGAACAGGCACTGGCTTTGAATGCAGACATATGTATATACCTGTGACTACAGCATATCAAAATGTTCCTGAAGATGGAAAAGATGTCTTAAAGGAGGAAGGATACAAGACAGGCAAATGAAGAAGGATCTGAGCTGTCTTAGCCTTTTGCTCTCTGTAATGTAATTGTGCTAAGACAGTCTAGATCACTGAAATAGTTGTGTGATCTTTTCCCAGAGTGAGACCTGGTTTAATGTCTTTCAGTGCTCTAGAGAGAAAAGGTCAAAATAACCTTATTTGTAAAATCAGTGCAAGTGGTTAATTCTTCGCTTCGGAGGTATTTAAAGAAGCCATCAACAAGCAGGTTCTGGGTGCACAGGCCTGGGTGTGTGACTCCTGTACTGATGGAACTGTGGCCTGTAAGGCAGCAGCTCACCACAGCGCCTGTCTGTGCTGGTGCATGTGCCGGGGAGTCCGAGGCAGGGCTGGGGGAACCATCTTTCCTGGTAGGGTGGGGACACAGAAATAAAACACACTCCTTAGGAGTGTGTGGGGAAAACGGGAGGAGTATCGGCAGCTAGACGTAATGGTGAAAAGACTGCAAAATGTAATGTGTTCATTAAAATAAGGAAAACATTTCTTGGTTAAGTAATTGTGTGGTTAGATAAATTAGAAGATGCATTGTTTTTGCTGTACGCTAATTGAAGGAACAGCCTTGATGTTAAATTATTACGCTGTGATGACTTGATCTGATGCAAATTAATTGTTATGCTCAGGAGGGCTCTTCATGTAAGAGTTAAACTTGCTGCAAGGAAACCCTGGCTCAGAACACTTTTCCTTTGGTACTCAGGGAGAGGAGGGGACGGTTCGGGTTTTGGGGGATTTTAGATTTAGACTGGCCTAGCTGTTTCACACTTCGCTCCCAGCCATCTGCATCTCTGTGTGAGGTCACAGCCTCTGTTTATACGTTTATGCAGTACTATTTGATAAAAACATCCGAGTGACGCAGATAACTCTTTCATTGCTGGCTATTATCTGAGCCGTGAACTAGTTTGGGCTGTTTGATTCCTAGCCATTTTTTCCAGGCATGTATCATAACACAGGGTAAGAACTCTACAGATTGGCACATTTGAGGTTGTGACCCCTGTCTAAGTTTTGTAATAATAATGTAGAGTTATATGCGCTGATTTTTTTTGTCCTTTTAGTCCAAATCACTTAGGATTACAACCCCACTTACTGGCCGCAAGTACATTAAAGACAGCAACCCGTATGTGACACCGGTTTCCATAGCAACGTACAGTTTGAGCCGCCTCCATACGATGCTGGCAGGACTGAAGAATGCCCCCAGTGAAAATCTGGAGCAAATCCTCAGGTGAGTTTGCCGTCAAGCTAACCAAATAATTCTATTTTTTAAAATAGTTTTAATAACTGTTATTGCTAAACAGTGTGATTTAAAATGTGAGTCCGTCTTGAAATGTTCTGAAGTAAAACAGGACCCAGAGAAATATTCAAGTTTCAAAGGACTCTGTCCTCTTTGTTTGGACGGATTTCTTCTTCAGAGACTGATGGCTGTAAGAACACACAACAGTTGAAACCCACCAGCTCTGAGCTTCTCCAACAGCAAACTGCTAATACAGAAGTTTCAAGACTTTTCTTCTTCCTACCTAGCAAATCACTCCATACTGTAGGAGATTCAAAATAAAAGTTACTCTCCATGTAGATAAACGGTTGCCTCCGGTACAGTGTATTTTAAAACCGTTTTTGTATCACGTGGAAAATGCTGTTTATCCCTGATGGTGAAAAGATGTGCATATTTACTACAGTATATACAATAATCATAATATGTGGTGGTCATTTTACAGTACGTATACTGTTAGGCACCTATGGGTGTGTTTGTATTGCTATCCAAGTTATTTATAGTTTCATGCTTTAATCGTATGCTAAAAACAATTGTACTTTTTTTTTTTTTTTTTTTTTTTTTTTTTTTTTGGTCTTAGTGGGAATAGTAAGTTGAAAATGTTCAGTTTTTATTTTCAGGGCATGTTCCAGAGATCCTTCACAATCTATTGCAAACAGAGTAAAAGAAATGTGTGAAGTATACTGCCAGAGCATGCAGTCTGAAGGAGAATTCAGTAACTTTTCCAAAGGTGGGCAACATTTTACTTATGCAGATAAGAATTAAAGTGCCCGTCAACACATTTATCTCCTGTAAGTAACTTACAGTTTTACTTACAGGTTATGCTGGAGCACAAGCGTCTTTTCTATTACTTTTGTATTTTATTGGTATTCTTAAGGCATGGCAAATTTCAACCCTGCATGCAATTTTATAATCAGCCTTAGCTGAAATCATTGGAATTTAATGATACTTTCAGCTCTACTGAAAGAGCAATGACAAGCACTTGTATGGGTACCTCTTTTTCTCTCAATTACAATAGCGATGGCATGGATGGCATGGGACAGTAATGAAAAGTCTGCCTCACTGTAGTCTTTGAATGTCCTACAGCAATTCTGGCTTACATACAAGGATAGGTTAGTACAGATACTATGTAAATCCTGCCAGTATAAGCACAAAGTATTGTTAGCAAAGTTGTCAAGATCTGTGAAGCGCATGAAGACAAATGAAAAATTAGGAAGATGCTCTTGACCTTCTTGATTCTTAATAGGGCCTTACTTTATTTGTGTTTGCTCCTGTCAAGATCATTGCTTCAGTGGGTTCTGTTGCACAGTGCAAGCTGGATCCATATAGATATTCTTTTCAAACAATGCATCTTCTCAACTTGAAATACATCTATTATATTATAGCAATTTCAAGATTGTTCTTCTGTATGGTGTTTCCAGCAAAATCCAGGTTCAGTAGTAAGTTATTCTGCTCTGCATTCACAAGGCAGTGCAGCAGAGGAGAGGGATGCTGAAGTGAACTTCAAATTAACTGCTTTAGTCCTGAAAGTATTGTCGCCCCAGCAGCACAGAAATCCACACAAGCTACTAGACTGTTGTATCTCTATAGCTTAAGATAAAGAACATAATTCCTTTATTGCATTTCACTATATTGTTTCTATTTAAAATTCCTGCAGATGTTGCTAGTAAGCATTTTCGTCGTGCCGAGGTGCTGTACTATAAGGTCTTGGAGTCAGTCCTTGAGCAAGAGAGGAGGAGGCTGGGAGACACTGACTTATCGGTAAGGAAAACCGAGCACATAGTACCTCACTCCTGCAGTTGGATCTACAACAAAGGGAAACAGTTAGAGAGCAGAAGAGACAGCTAATTAAAACGAGGTAGAGCTCTGAAAAGTAGCCTGTAAGTACACCCGAATGGAAGATAAAGCATACAAGAAATCACTTGTGTTGGCAAACACAAAGGTATATGAGATTTTTAATGAGTAAAGATGTCTCATTTTGGATTCTGTTCTGTCTCTTACAAAGCTAGATCTCTCTTTATAAGCTTGATAATCCTGCTGTCGATGCAGAATAGAAAGCATTTTACTGTTCTGTAGTTACACTGTAACTAAAGCATTGAAATTTGCAACTCTCTTGCAGGCAATACTGGAGCAAGATGTGTTTCATAGGTCTCTGCTGGCATGTTGCCTTGAGATAATTACCTTTACATACAAGCCCCCTGGCAACTTCCCATTCATCACTGAAATATTTGACATTCCAGTTTATCATTTTTATAAGGTAAAGTGTTTGATAGCTAGCACCACTTATCAAGTCGTGAGCACTCTATTGCCTTATATATTAAGGAATCTCCTTACCTAGAAGTTAACTTCCATATTAATCCTTTGTTCTCAGCTTTGCCCCTTTTTGTGTTGAAAAACTATCACCCAGCTGTCTGTCATTCTGGGGTGTGTCTTAGGCGTTTAAAAATCAAAATGCCGCTAGCAGTTTAACACGGGAGCAGTAGTGCCCAGGTACTGATGCAGTACCTAAGGGGTTACCATTTCCTCATGAGCTCTAGTTGCAGCTAGTCTGCAACAGTGCTTGACATGCTTGTTTGTTTGGTAAGATAGAAATGTCTGTCTTCTGCCAGAACTGCAAGGTGGTGTATGAGTGAGTCAGAGTAATGCCACTTTACTATTTCTAACAGTCTCTTCGTCCTTGAAATCAGGAATTAGAATTGGACCTTTCTGTAAGAATATATGAAACAAGTACATTATGTTGATCATAATTATCCTCCTTACAGGTAATTGAGGTTTTTATTAGAGCAGAGGATGGCCTTTGTCGGGAAGTAGTAAAACACCTTAATCACATCGAAGAACAGATCTTGGAAAGTATGGCATGGAGACAGGAATCCATACTGTGGGACAGAATCAGAGATAATGAAAACAAAGTTCCGAGCTGTGAAGAGGTGAGCGCTTCTTTACATTCTGTAACATGTTTAACACAGGTTCCTCTGTGGAGAGGATGGCAGAGTGTGGACGTTATACCCTGAAGGAGAGGCTTTACATGTCCACATTTCAATTTCACCCAACAAGCTCATCAGTATAGGGAAAACAGTAAATGTAGCGTGCTCTGGGCTGTTGTCTACAGAGCCATCCAAAATGGGGACACGCAGCTGAGGGCATTCCCACCCAGTATTTGCAGAGCGTAGCAACAATGCACCAACTGGACAAGCAGGGAAGGCCTGGGCCAGTCACACTTGAAAAGATTACTAGACAAGAAGAAATGTGGAAAAAAGTACAGACTTTTAATTGTAGTCACAGAAAGATTGTAACAGTACTCCATCTTCTGAAGCAGTACAATCACTACAAACCTTCAGTTAGACTTACGGTAAGTTTTTTAGTGTTCTTGGTTTTATTTTTTTCCATACAGTTTTGCTGTTCAAGATTTGCAGCGTGGTAGCCTTTAAAAACTTGTTAGAGAGTCAATCTGTGCTACAGCCACTCCAATAGAACTATAAATATTTTAGGTAATGCCGCCTCAGTATTTCGAGAGATCTGCAGGGAACAGTGGTGTAGGTTCACCACTGACACCAAGACGAATAAACGAGGTTCGTGCTGAAACTGGAGGACTAGGAAAAGGTAAGACTTTTTTTAAAGCATAGCATACTTAGAATTAAAAATTGAAGCCACTTACAAAAACTTTAAGTGCTGTGCAGCAAGGAGGCTGCTTCAGTGTCAACGTACAATTCACTGCAAACACACTTGTAAATGGTGTTTCTGTTGCAACTCAGTTGTCAGGTGTCGAAGACGGATGCAGTCATTATTTCAGTGTGAACAAAACACTGTTTTGAGACTCTGTTTTCAGGAGGTTATGTATATGAACAGCATGTATTCATGCATGTGTTAAATAATATTTATACACACACTCGACTTACGTTCTGATCAGTGGCACTTGAACAGTTTGCTGTATCGCTATACCAGAACAGAAGCTTCACTATATATCTGGTTATGTGAAGTCTCCAAGTTTTTCTCTGGAAAAATAAAACATAATACATTAGCTTTGGAAAAGATTAAGCACAGCGTTATTCATGATTAAGTAATCTCTAGCAGCAATCTGTAAGCCACAAATATATTAAAAAAATATGTTTCCTGACCTATTCTGGTTCTCATTTAGACTTCTTTCAACATCTGTGTAATAAAGGACTACACAACAAGAGTTAAATATCTATGGGTGTGGTTTTTCTAATCCACAGGCCTTTCATCCTCTCCAACTACCCTGTATGACAGGTACAGTTCTCCTACAGCCAATCCTACAAGGAGAAGACTGTTTGCTGATAACGATACTACCTCTGACAGCGGAACTCCAGTAAGAGTTTCCCAGCAGCCCGTGGTAAATACGGTGCCAGTGCAGAACATGAATCCCGAAGCCATGTCGGTGACGCCAGTGCCCGGCCAGACGCTGGTTACAGTGGCAACTGCCACCGTAACAGCCAATAATGGGCAAACTGTTACGATACCAGTACAAGGTAAGAGAAAAGCTGCGGTGGCATTATTTGGACTTGTTCCCACCAGAGTATCAGTACACAGTAAGGGGGAGAGGGAGGAACAGTACACCAGTGGAGAAAAATGTATGTTTAGGGATTCATAATTGGGAAGAATTGTATGACTAAATAAGCAGAATTTAGAGACAGAACATATACACACAAGGATGTTCTGACTGCCAACATCTATCTTGTAAAACTTAGTTATTTCAGTATGTCTTCTTTCCTGAACTAGCAGGGGATGACGGTTGCAGTAGTATTATAGACTTAGTTCAATTTCATTATCATCTTGTCTCCTTATGACGAAAATTCCAAAGTATTTCGATGAAACAATTCCATGTGTAATATACTAAATATATAGTTATAAACAACTAATTAAAAATTTAAAAAAACACAACCACCCATCCTTGCTCTTATTTTCGACTCTCTTTTTTCTTAAATTACAGGAATTGCCAATGAAAATGGAGGAATAACTTTCTTCCCAGTCCAAGTCAATGTAGGCACCCAGCCTCAGGCTGTCTCTGGGCCCATTCAGCCTCTCAGCGCCCAGGCGCTGGCTGGCACCCTGAACACTCAGATGACGGGGGCCACGCTGCAGTTACCAGGCCAGTTAACCGTTCAGCAGATCTCTCCTGCGGAGCAACGGCAAACCCAGCAATTTACCGCTGCCACGTCCATCAGGCCTCGGAAGATGGGCTCGCTTTCACTCTTCTTTAGAAAGGTACTTTTCAGGCTCATTTGTGCTTTGCTGGGGTTGGATTCTGGTAAGTTGTCAGTCATCTGGGAAATATGTACTTATTGTTAGTAATAATAAGAGAATATTCCATTTCAAAGTTAATTTATATCCTTTGTCTATGCATGGACGTACCTGAAGAGTAGTCGTCTTATGCAGGAGTAGACTATCACCACAGCCACGGTGAATTGGGAAGAGTAGCTTCTGTACTTGACTGGCAGGTACTTAAAGGTGTCCATTTTCTTTAGGCTCTTTAAAAGAAAGAGATTTACCTTTGAGACATTCTGGTTTACTCAATACAGTGGTTTCCCTAGGCTATGCAGGGCCCTTCCTGCGCTCAGGACAGCTCAGAATTTAAGCTTCAAACAAATGTTTTCTTAGCATCAGTACTGGGACTGTCTGTGTCTTGCAAACAGAAAGCTAACTTTAGTCATTCTTCTTTCGGCTTACCATTTGCATAAGTTCTGCAGGGTGTGCAAGCCTGACCTGGGTAAGAAAAGCATCATTGCTGCAGCCCTGAGCACAGTCTCCATTTCAACAGGTGTATCACTTAGCGAGCGTTCGCCTGAGAGATCTCTGCGTCAAACTTGATGTATCTGATGAGCTGCGGAAAAAGATCTGGACGTGTTTTGAATATTCCTTGGTGCACTGCCCCGAGATCATGATGGACAGACATTTGGATCAGCTGCTGATGTGTGCCATCTATGTAATGGCTAAGGTAAGGTGTACATAAATTAAAAAAACAACCAAACAAAAAACATCTTTAAGACTTAATATTCCAAAGATTACAGTTCCTCAAGGGGGGAAAAAAAAAGCCAACAACGAACCAAACAATACACACAAAAAACCCCACAGAAAAACTGTTAACCTTTTCTGTTCATCCACTCTTAGGTTACTAAGGAAGACAGATCATTTCAGAACATCATGCGCTGCTACCGGACACAACCACAAGCCAAGAGCCATGTAAGTACAGTTACTATTAAATAATGGGGATGCTGTTTATTCAATGCCTTAGTTCTGTTTTTGGAATGGATCGCTTTTTAAAGTAGCATTTAGTGTTAAATGAATGCAGCCTGTGAGCCATTCTCCTCAAAAGACAGTGGTCATATCCAAAATCCTGCACTCCAGAAAGCTTTTTATACTAAAGTATCTCTCAAATAGAAAATAGCTTTACTTAAAACCTAAGGAGGCGGCGCCTATTGGATAGTACTCCTCTTAGGAGCCGCTATTTTCCTCTCCAAGAAGCAATTTGATACCACAATGAAGTTTCTAAAAAGCAGATGTATCATGCCAGCTGCTGTTTCCTGACTGTAAAACTGCACATCTAATCACACTACCTTTGCTACGCTCCTCTTTTTCCCCTGGCAGGTATATCGGAGCGTCCTGATAAGAGGCAGGAGACGCCGATGCCGCTCTGGCAGCAGTGACAGCAGTAGCCAGCAGAACTCGCCTACAGACAGAAGTAAAGACAGAAACAAAGAAAGAAGTGAGTGATTCCAGATGTTTGTTTTTAATTCCATTTCCAAGACAGCATGCGTAAAGTAAGAGTTGGATTTTGTGTCACCCCACCCCAAACAGTTCTTTCTTCGGTAAATGTGCACAAAATTAAGAACATACGTGTAACAGTTAAGAGTTGCTGTAACTCAACATTACACCTGCTTTGACAGTCTTGAACCTATCACCATGTGAGCTCACCTTCAGAGGTTAATGCGCTGGCCAGCCTGAACTCTGAGTTCGGTCTGTACGCCAAAGAACACGTCTTTGTAGATGAAAGGAACGCTGTGCGAGCCCATCTTCACAGCCAGTCACGGAGCTGCTTTTGCAGGCGCTGGCTGGCTGCAGAGATGGGAACGCACTAGCCACCCCCAGCATCTGTTTTAGCGTATCTGACATCCCTTGAAGCTTCCTTCCTTGGTATTTGAACTGACACGTTTCCCTTGAATTAACTTTTATAAAGGAAAGCAAATAAGTGATGCTGTATATTCCTAAGACCGATTTCCAAGATCTTTACTAGATGACAGTATAAACTGTAGGTAGTAATGTCTTCTGTCACAGGGAGGGGAGGAAAAAATTACATGTATTTCACAACTTCCCACATTAAACCAGCAGGAAGCATTACCAAGCCAAATATTTCTACTACTAGCTGAAAGCACTGCCATTCCTTATTTGACATCATGCCAGCTAGCAACAAGAGCGAGCCGCTGTTAAAAGTATAGCACAAACACCTGAAAAAATGGAGTTTTAGCTCTGCTTATGTGTGATGAAACTCTGCTCATACAGAAACACCACTTGCAGTATATCCAGTAAGAAGTTAGAAAGCAAACGTGTACAGAAATGTACACATCCTCAGTAGTTTGTTGTCTTTAACAACAGCGTGCTTTCTTGTAAGGAGAGATGCTAAGGGAACAAAATTAGCGTCACTGATATTGGCACCACATTCACGGCCCCTATACTGCCGTGTGAGCGTCTGGGACGTGGCGCCTGTATGCAGCTGAAGGCCTGGGGTGCCAGTGGCTGGGGTGCACTGCACAGCTGAGGCCAAACAGAGTCGCTCTCGCCTTTGCAGGCAGCAGAGACTCCAGCCCCGTAATGCGATCCAGCAGCACCCTGCCTGTACCGCACCCCAACAGCGCTCCCCCTACTCCAACCCGCCTGGCAGGTGCCAACAGCGACACTGAGGAGGAAGAGCGAGGGGACCTGATACAATTCTACAACAACATCTACATTGAGCAGATTAAAGAATTTGCCCTGAAGTATACTTCAAATGCAGTAAGTTAAATTCTTTTCATTAGAGTAAATAGATTTTTTTTTTTTACCATACATGCAGTACCCTTCGCTAAACTTACTGTAAGCAAATTCAAGGGATTATACTTTCATGTGACAATGATTTCACTTCAAGGACATACACAGCTGCTGAAATATTAAATACTTGTGACACCTGTTTGCTGTTTCCTCCTGTATGAAAGGCAGTGCTGAGCAATGTCATCCGCCAGCTGCAGATGGCGTTAGAAAAGTAAATTTAAAAAGTACTCATCTGGCCTAATAACGTGACAAATCTTGCATCTATTCTAAATGCGTACAGTATGACACGACTGGAAAACGACTAAATGGTGTTTAAGGTGGCCAGTTCACACTGTAGCAACACCGGAGATCAGACACCAACTATTGAGTGACCTTCATTTTCTCTTGTGCAGGCCGATTCGCCTCCGCTCTCGCCCTACCCCTTCGTAAGGGTTGCCTCCCCTCGCAGAATACAGCTGTCCCAGAATCACCCAGTGTACATCTCGCCACACAAAAACGAGTCTACTCTCTCTCCTCGAGAGAAAATATTCTATTATTTCAGCAGCAGCCCATCTAAGGTGAGACTAAAGGGTTTTAGTTTGCTTCTATAGATCTGTAATTCTAGCTTTGCTTTTTGGTAATGAAATTGGAGAAGATTGTGCAGCACACCTGTCTGTTTATATTGTTTAACATGTACTTTCTCACCTCGCGCTCTTCAAATTGTCAGCTGAGGTATCGAGGAAGTTGTAAAGCAATCGGGTGTCCAAGCTACTTGTGTACTTTTAAGTTACTCTCTGTGCTGGTAGACATGAAAGACTGGGGAGGCGCAGCTGTCGTGCCCTTCGCTTTCAGGTGACAGGCGGGTTGTAGGGTATAGAGACTGTTCAAGGAGCAGAACATGGAAGTACAATCACAGGCTCTTACCGACCCAGGGGGAACGAAATGGCTCTTAAGGTGCAAAAGCTCACCAGGTGAATATGTAAGCGGCTGCATCCTGTCATCTCTGGTCACCCAGAACAAAGCAGAAATCTTCCTCGAGAAGCATCTCTGTTCTAGACAGACGTTGGTGCATCTGTGGTGCAAGGTAACAGCCGTAACTGCAGCCGGAAGGCCCCTCAGCTCTACAGGTGTTGAGACAAGCAGCTTGCTCGAGTCCGAGTAAGACAGTAACACACAGGCCAGGGCGGTGATTGTAAAGGTTAGTCCGTCACAGGAAGCACTTTGGTGCAGTCCAGATCTCCAGAAATAAAGCATATGTAATCCCACTGCCACGCAGTTAACAAAAGTTCACTTTCTATTTTGGTAGTCACAATAATGACTGATAATTCAATTTCTGCCCCCACCTCTCTCCAGAGGCTAAAGGAAATTAACAGCATGGTTAGAACTGGAGAAACTCCCACAAAGAAGAGAGGCATTCTCCTAGAAGACGGTACGGAAGCGCCAGCCAAGCGCATCTGTCAGGAGAATCACACCGCTCTGTTAAGACGACTGCAAGATGTAGCAAATGACAGAGGGTCTCACTGAGCCCCGCACAGGTATCGCCCGCGGCCCTGCGAGTCACCAGGCCCTGGCAAGTGGCTTGAGCCAGGATGCCCTCTCCCCACCTCCCCGCCCTGGCCATTCCGGTCCCCTGTCCCCTGCCAGACTGCGCCGGAGGGGGCAGAGCCTCCCGCAGCGCCTGGGGCAGCGAGGACATGCTGCAAAGCCCGCAACCCAGCCTCACCCCAGGGTTACGCTAATCACAAGGCAAGCGATCCGGCTTTGGCAAGCAGCTGAAGTGCTTTTAAGTGCTTGCAGAACACATCCCTTGTACAGCTGCTCTGCGCTTTTCTACCCTGCACCAGGTACTTAAATCCATTTGCTCTAACCAGCGCTCTGCCATTTGCGTCCCGGGGCTAGGATGTTGCACTTGCCAAGACAACCGCAGTCAACGCTGTCTTGGCTTCTGCAGTTAACCACCTCCGTGAAATCAATGACTTACCCCTAACAGTCTGGCAAAGTCCAGTTCTGCTTGGGAAGGGAAGGTGGGAATAATCTTTTCAAGCCCCGAAGGAAGCTGGCTGAATGGATTCTTTCCGTATTCAGGATGTTTCGCGTGCCCCTGAAAAACCATCACGTTGTTTTGCTTTAATCTTTGGGCACCTTGTTGTATAAAGGTAGTTAATTGTGTTTATGCATTGGTTTTAGCTGTGCAATGTTTTGAAGTGAACTCATGTTCAAAAGGTGGCACTTTTGATAGGGCTGTGAAGCGTCATTTTTAACGCAGATTAGTTTTGCTGTATATTGGCAATGGCACTTTCTAAATGTGAATATTTTTTTCAAAGGCCGATTTCATGTGTCTTTCTGTACCGAAGCAATTTGCCTTTTGTATTTATTTGCAAATTGACATCCCACAGCTCCCCTCTTCAGCAAACAGCATTAAGAATTCATTTTAACGTGATGTACAGGCAGTGATGAATGCAGGAGGCCACGGATGTCTGCTTTTTCAAGGAATTTTATATGCTTGTAATGTTTCTTCAGATCACTCTTCTTGAGAGTCAGGAAAGGGGCCACCTCGCCTGCTCGGCAGGAAGAGGGGGGTGCCCATCTCTTCAACCATAGACTGAGCTTTTTCATTTGTTTTTAAAGGATGGGGGGTGGGAGGGGGGTGTCGTTTTGATTTTGTAATGGACTAAATCAGGCTGCCTGGGAGAAATCTCTCCCCTACTAACAGGATAAGAAAGTGGTGCATATATTAGACTTACTAGTTGTTTTCATTTGAATTAAGTTCCAAAACACCAGACTTCTTGTTAGGAAAGCTTTAAACACACTCGCACCTGGTGCAGTACATCACCGTGCCCCATTTCAGTGACATAACTGGGGAGAGCGGTGCTGCTCATGTACAACGCAGCACACTCAGATTCTAGGAATTTTTATAAGGAAGCAAAAAGTTAAAAGTGCCATGTTTTCAGTCATTCCTGCTCCTCTGAATAATGGGAAAATTTAGGACTTGATTCCACTGTAAAGTAAATAAAATAAAATAAGCATCTTTCACTCTTACCTGCATAACAAAAAGGCTGAAGTCGAGAAATTGTGTAGGTGTTCCTGTAAAAATATTTATGAAATTGTCAGACAATTCTTGTTACTCTGTACCATTTACATTACTTTGTATGAAAATACTGCAAGTGTATTTTTCAATAAAGAATTTATAAACTCCCAATTTTATGTTCTCATATGAAAAAAAGCACCATATGCACAAAGCTAAAACCAGGCAGTAGCTCTCAAACACTCGGGTTGACGGGTACGGAAATGATTGCATAGCCGGGCCCACAGGGCAGGTGCTATACATGATGGCAAGAACTAACTGCAGCCTGACCTTGCAATTAGTGGTTTAAAAGAAAATTTAAAAAAGTCACACACCAAGGAAAGGTTTTGCTTCTGCCCCCATCCAGGCATTGAGTTTGTTCTAGATGCGTTTCTCCCATTGCTCCGTCAGAACTGGAGCAGGGCTGCCTTCACCAGGAGTCACTCCAGCGCAGCCCAGGGCTCCTGCTACAGCTCCTCTTCCCCGAGGAAGAGGAGGGCTGGCTCGGCCTGAGCAGAAGAGGATCCTCAAACAAAAGCAGGCTGCTCTGTCTTCCTTGCGGGAGCTTTTATGACAAGATGGCACATTTTGAGCCAAAGAAAGCAGTATTAGTTTTGTACATAGTAGCCTATGTCCTCTCATGCACAATTGAACTAGGGAAATCTCCCAAGAGCTTCAGTAAGCTGCTAAGGGTGGGTTTGGCCACTGGCACCAGGTTCTGTACTGTTACAGCTGAGTCCGTATGGCTTTCCCCTGACTAAGTTTCATCAGCTTCTGTTGCTTCCACCCCTTTCTGAAACCAAGTTGTTTAGTAACCCTCTGTCATGAATAATAACAGGGGTACAATTTGTAGTTTACGCTTTGAAACAAGTGCTAAAACCAGATACTTCACCAGAGGTGTTCCAAAAAGGGAAAAAAATCCCGTAAGTAAATGTACTTTAAAAAAAAAAAATATCTCTAGTAGTTTCAGAGCATGTCTTTCAAGAGCTGGAATAGAACATCTCCGTTGGAAGGGCCCAACGATGATCATGTAGTCCAAGTGCCAGTTACCTGTTTAAAACTGCTATGGCATAACTGACGTTTCTCTCTCTGAAATATTCCTTATGGAGCTCAGAATTGCAAAGGTGATATTCAAAAATGCCACTTTGTCAAAGTATTGGCAGGGACTGACTTAAATTCAGGATTTCAGTTAACTTTTCCTTAAATGATATACCCACACTAGGAAAGAAAGGTGACAGCTAAATTCAGGAGAAAGGGTTCGATTTCAGTGGTATCGTTTCAGTACTCATTCACCTACCTTGCCCCTGGAACAGCTTCTTATAATGCCCAAATCCCATCACAGAAGACATAGTCACAGTGTTCTCTCCCCTTTGTCAATCTAAAAAAAAAAAAGAAAAAAAATTCAGACTTTTCATTCTAAGCTAAACAAAATTCAGCAGTCTTTAAATTAAATAAATAAAATTAATTTTCCGCAAACTGCTATTAGCATGGATTTAGCTCAGCGCAATCCAACCTACTCACCAGACCTACAGCTGTGCGTAACAGCTCAAAAGATAAACAAGACTTACTCCACTAACCATCATTTTTACTACATCACTCTGTCATTCTTCCTTGTCACTGTCTTTACCCATCTTTCACTGTGGTGTTTTCTAAACCCCAGCAAGTCGGACCAATAGACACTGGGTAACCACAGCTGGCTCCATGTTTAGCTCCCCTCCATCAGCCAGCGTGGGGATACAGTCGCTCTTCTGTGTCGTACAGCAGGAGGAGTCAAGGCCCACACTGCGCCTGCCGCAGCGGGGATGAAAGGGCATCCCAAGATTAGAAGGGATTAAACTTCTACGCAAGTCCTGGACCTAAGTGGCTACGGACATTCGCAAGTCACCGATTTATTACAAAGGCTTCTGAACAATCATAAAAACCAACCAAAGAGGACCCACCACATTCCCATTTCACGCTCTAGTTCTGTACACCGTGCTCAGTCACAATGCTAGGCCTGTTTTCTGCTTCACACAAGAGTCCTTTGAACTTCTCTAATGCTAAGTCTGAAGCATTTATATTTCCATTTCAGCCTTCCCCAGAAAAGTGCAAGAGAAATAACAGCAGCAACAGAATTAATGTTCACAGCGTTTTAGTTGCCACACCCCAGGCTGGTACACTAGCCCTTGAAAAAACCACATCACCGCTTTCCAGGCAATACATGCTCAGCTTTCAGGTCAGTTCCTCCGTTCCTGTTTTTCTACTGCAAACTCAAAACAGGCATTTGGCAACTCCAAGGCACTTGCAATTCCTCTTAACCTGCCAGATGTCCAAAACATACAGGCTAACGGGGGCAGGAATGCCATACAGGAGAGACAGCTGCCCAAGGAACATGACACAGGGCCACCTCTCTTCCCTTTGTACTGGGATACAAGGAAGCTGGCTGTTTCTCTCACAAGTTTTTACAAGTCCAACACAACGTTACTATGCTGAACCCCATTCTAGAGACCTCCCTAGCAGAAAAGGGCTACTGAAAGCAAGCTGCTCAATAGCAGGGTCATGCCCGAGTCAAAACTATGGATTTGTTAGAAAGGTGAACAACCAGTGGCAGATGACATGGAATATGGAGTGGAATCGAACAAACACATATTTAAGATTATCAGAAATCTGTTCCCTAGAATGCAAATAACAAAAGCCAGAAACACTATGAAGGATTTTTTTTTTTTTTTAAACAGCAATCAGCTGCACAAGAAGCAAGAAAAAGGTAAGAGTGCAACAAAAGAAACATTTCCCAAGTATTAAGCTAGTTGTCAAGCAGTTGTCAGTCACTCCCAGAAGTAGTGTGATTTAAGCTGCGGCTGCTGCAAGCGCTCCTCAGTATGTTATGCCACACGTCCACCCCTTTCCATGGGCAGAAAGTGCTGGGGAGGGTGCAAGCTGCACATTCCCTTCCTAACCATACAAATTGCAAGGCACAGCACTGAACGAGATCTCAAGAAAGATATCTAAAAGGATTGCAGGGATCTAAACCAGACTGAACGAGCAGCTGAACGCAGCTGAATGCCCCAGCTACGCAGAGAAAGGCTGTTCCCCACGTGCACTGCCTTCAGGTCCACAAAACTGCAAGCATGAAAAAAGCAAAATGAGCCCAACAACCTAAGCACACCTTTGAGAACAAAAGATTTTTGGCCAGTTCCTTTCTTCAACCCTATGTGCACAAGCACTCAGGCCTTTGCTTCTACAAAATGGCCGTTCAAGCAGCCTCCGCTTGTACACAGTAAAGTATTTCAGAAGTACTTGAGATAGAAAACAACGGAAGTCCCACACTACAGCCACTGTTACAGCCCTGCCCTGCACTACCTATGAGCTTTTCTTCTGGTACAAGAGGGAGGCTGAGCAAGACACCGATTCCCCACTACTGCCTCTCTCCCTCCCTCAGCAGCAGATCAGCAGCGAGATCACTCACCCTTTTCCACGAGGGGTGGACATGGTCTTCGACCCCTTCAGCAAAGATCCCAGGGAGAAGCAACCACATCCATGCTGGGAGATGAAGGCTAGAGCTTGCTGCGGAGCTGCCACAGGTGCTGCCTGCACACACTTAACGCGCCACCTCAGGGAACACACCGCATCCAAGAGCGGGCGCACACAGCCTCCCAGCCTGCAGGATTTCCCTCTCGCTGGCAGAGGTGGGCCAGACAGCTTGCGTGGTCAACAGTACAGAGCAAGAATGACATTCTTCGCTTTGAAAGACTAAAAAATTAAGTTTCAAACCCCTATCTTACACTGGCAGTCGTTTCATAAAGATCACCCAATCAGAAGGACTGGAGCAGGAAAGGGCCAGGTGCCCAGATATTCATTCCAGTTATCCTCACATAGGAAGAAAACCACATGCACGCACGTGCGCACACACACACACACGCTCTCATGCTCTGTCGCTGTTACTCACTAGCTTTTCGAGAAACAGCTCTGGCACTACACAACTGCTCCAGAAGGTTTCTGCTTCCTTTTGCTTTCCTGTGGCGGGTAAGGAAGAGAGGGAAGTACAGAAAGTCTTTCTGCACATGTCATCACAGAGCTGGCAACAGGAACAGCAGAGAGAAAAAACTCGCCTTCTTCCAAGATCCACAGGTTTTTGCTTCTTTTCTATACTGACACACGGAAAAAAAAAAAAAAATCAAAGGGTTACAGCTATCTGCCATCCCAGCCCTGTTCTCACAATTAGCTTTAGCATGCAAGATAAACAATGCAAAAACGACGTTAGAAAAACCATCTTTAAATAAAGAGGTAGAATGTTCCTACTATAGGAAAGAGTACACAAAACCCAAGTGCCAATTCAGAATTTTGCACTCTCCTCAAAGTTTTTGACCTGAAGACAGGACTTAACAGTTTGCTTCTGATGTGACATGTTTTTTCAAAAAAATACTTAAGAGCAAAGCTCTTGCAAGCCCTAAACCTTCCCCCACTCCTTCCTTCCCAAGGGGTGGGAATGGGAAAAAAAAGAAACCACCACAAAAATCTCCAATCCATTATTTGCATAGGTTTATTTTGAGGTTTGGAGTTGAACCTTTTGCTCCAACAAGCCGCCACTGCTAGCAAGAAAGCAACATTTAGTTTGACGTTATCTTGCTGGTTTCCAGTGTTGCTGTAGAAACAGATCTAGTGCTTCTCCTAACAGCAGCCACTGCTTCAAGACTCAAACAGCAAAACATCCTACACCAAGTCTGTTGGCTTTGTTCTAGTTACGGATATATCACAGTGCGGGATTGTTTGTGATTAGCTTCTCTGGGGATGACATGGTAATACCGACGTAGGGGAAATACACAGAATTATTCTAGTAATGACTTTGCAATGGTCTGAAAACATACCAGCAGCAAACTTCAGAGAGCCACTGAAGACTGCAGGTTTGCTCTAGATTTCCCTATCCATTTTTAAATACCACTGCCTTAACAAACCTTCTTCTCAGCCTCATAACAAAGTTGGATTGAGCTTTGAGCTCTGAACTAGAGGAGACAGATTTGCATTGAAGACAGTAGGAACTGAGTTTACTCTGAGCTAATTGCCCTACAGCATCGTATCAAGTCACAGGCATCTCACCCAGTGATTGCCTCGCCTTGGCAAAAGTATCCTTTTAGAAGATCTGCACTCAACCACTACTTTCAATACAGCATACAATAAAAAACACCGCAGCGCATTTAAAGCCACTCAGTATGTTTAAACCTGCCGTACTAGTTCACGTGACCAGAGTCTTCCGTTTAGAGAGACCCATACCTCACGTATACAGAGCTAGCAAGAGCTTTCAGAAAGCCGAAGGCAATACATCAGTTGCAAATAGCTTGTTCAGAAGGACCCGCTTCTTAGGCGTAGAATTCCTCTTACTTTAAACTTGGATTTGTTTAGGAAGGAGCCACTCTAAATTAGATTACTCTTATTGCACTGAGTATAAACAGACATACTAAGGTTTAGAAAGAACATTGTAGCATTTAGTCCAGAGCCTCAGTCCTGCAACAGACACTTTGTAAGATACGGGGAGTTAAAGGGGAAAGAGTAGTGCCAAGAAATGCACCTTTGGAAACACTTCCTTCTCTGCCTTAAGGAGGAGGATCCTTGCTCCCCGCATACCCTCTGCATCCTTCTGTCTAAGGAGGAATTCCAGCAGTACTAGAGAGACTCCAGGCAGCCCCAGGAAACCGCTGCATCGCAAAGGCAGAAGCTTTAAAAGGTCTGAAGCAACATCATGCATTTAGATCTCAACACTACCTAAACCAAAGTACTTAATTTATACAATGTTAAGCGCTGCACAGAACCCACTCAAGTCATCCTTAACAGTCCATTGAATTAATCAGTTGATATACGATTGCATATTACGTGTGAAGTCTTTTGTCTATTTATGTGAGGGCTAAGAAGTTGTTTTCAAAAGGAACAGGGAAAGGTTATTACATGACAATAAACAAAACACCACACCGCTCCCCACCCTCCCCAAACACCATGTCCCATTTATATATGAAGTCGCTACTACTTGTTACATAAGGTTTGCATTAGTAATACAAAACCACCAGCAGAGGTATGAGAAGCCAAAGAAAATGCAGCCCAGCTGTAAAGGGTTAACATCACAGGTTTTGACAGGAAATTCCTCTTGGGCAAGAATAAGGCATTACACTAGGCTATGACACTAGGAAGACTCCTGTGAAAAGTGGAAGATTCTGTCCCGAGTTCACACATGCTTTAGTAAGGTTTTCCTGCACGCGGAACAGAATTTAACACATCTCTTCAGGACATCCTGTTAGCCCATTAACATCCCGAACACCTATGCAGCAAAGTACGTATGTAGCCAGGTGCTTCCATCCCGGTTCCAGTCTTTGCTACATGTCTACAACATTGAGAAACAGAGGGACAGAAGCTAGATCATGGTTTCTTTTTATTTTAACATGTCACTATTAACACACATTAGTCAAGCTATACTACATAATCCCCTAGACACCTAGGGAATCTAAAATCCTCTAAGATTTTATTTGCTTAAGACACCACCGTTAAAAGCTTTGATTTTAGTGTTTATGTAATTACAAGTCCAACAAGCCTGACATTCTGCTTTCACCCTGTCAGACTAATGTGCGCTTTAGTGACAATATCCATTTACAAATCAATAATACATCATACATCATCCCCAGCTTTACCTCTGGAAAGTGCTAAATGGAGTCAATGAACCATCTATTTACAATTTCAAATCCTAATATATTTACAATAGAAACCGAAGTATTTAAAACCATTAAATATAGTGTTTAACTCTGCTATATTAGTTTACATGAACACAGCTTACCTCCGGCATCATATTTCCAATGCTAATATTTCTGCCAGTAATTTAAGATTTTAAAAAACATTGCTATTCCTGGAGGGAAAAAATAAAAGCTTAAAAACCAACCCAAATCCTCCAGGCATTTCAGAGCCCTGAGGAATTACCCACCCTAGACAGTTGTCAGGTAGAAGTACTGCAGTGTTCAAGAGAGACTTCCAAACTCCAGGCAAGCCTTTAAAACCTAATGCATATGTAAAACATTAAGAGTCAATAATCCACCGAACAGGTCCAGGTCTACTGGAGTCACTGCTACCATTCAGTTTCTACTAATCCGTAGTGAAGAAGGAAACTGCTGCTTTGCTGTTTCTCTCTCCATTACATTCCCTCCACCCACAGAAAGTGTTTTGTGCACCATAGTCCAGAAGGGCTAAGTAGGCATCGTCTTCTCTTCTTTGCTGAAAGGCTGAACTGAGCCAGGCTTTACCCATGACAGGCCAGAAACATGCGTGCTTTTGCAGTGCTGATCTTCTGGCTTCTTCTAGGTAGAAGAAAGTTAAAGTCAGAATTGTTAGATACCCTAAACCCGCTGAAGTCCCTCCCCATCCATTTTACCTTTGGCAAATACAAGCATAAGAGAATTCATTAGCTAGAATGCTCTAATTTCTGTGAATGTGTGTGGCATCCATAGAACTACCCTGACGTTACAGGAGAGTTTTAATGACTTCGTTCATGTACTGCGACCCCATCGTACCATAAATATTAACAGATACTCTCGGAATAGTGCCTTTTGCTTGAAGGCCGTGGCCCAGCACCACTCTTGGCCAAATTCCTTGGTTCTACAGAGAGAAGTGTCAATCCAAATCAGAACATTTCTGTCATTACTCTGACGTTATAGCCGTGGCATACTACCCAGCGATGCTGGGCATACTGTGGAGGAGCACCTCATCCCACTGACAGCTTCTGAACGCAAATTAACGTGGCAAAGCAGCAACTGATACCTTTGCTATACAATGGAGTTTTTCACTGCTTTCCAATGATGGTCCTTCCCTTCCCTGAGCATTTATCATTGTGAAACGCTTGAACAGTAACTATTTCTACCCAACACAGTGCAACAAACATTTGAGGCTGGCTATTGCAATTTAGGAATTTAAGAGACCAAAAAAAAAAAAACCAAAAAAAAAACCCCCAAACTTCAAGTTGAGGGAGAAAGGTGCAACTTCAAGCATCTGCAGACTTACAGTAGTTTAAGAAGATTAGTAAATTAGATACCTACTCTAGCAGGTCAAAGAAACAGAACAGATTGCATCTTTTTTTTTTGCATACCAGGAACTAGCCCTGCCTCCACGCTGCTATAGGCTCATCAGATCATCTGTATGCCAACTACATCAAACCTGGCATGACCTATCAAGTTCTAGAAAGGGGTAATTATGCGAGTAGACTTTGTCATACTATGGGAAGCCTTTTGCCTGACAAAGTAAATTACGTCAGTAAGAAAACTGAACCTGCACTTCTTTTGTCACTCCCCATGTTTTGTGTAAGAGGCGACACTGCATGACAGAATTGCCAGAACACATCAGATAGCAGGAAACAAGAGGGATCAATTAGGCTTGAGCCTGGCAGTGTACCACGTATCACATGCTGCACACAGGTCATCTTTTAGCAAAACCCACATGCTCAGCAGGGAACTGGGACATCACAGCCTTTCCTGGGTTTCAGTTCTAGAATGGCTTAGTTGTTTCCCAAGGCATAGGAATTACACGGGTAATACACCGTGGATCCAGGGTTGCAGAGGAGGGAAAGACAGGATATAGGATTAGAGAACTTCTTTTTACAGGGAAGGAAAAGAACGTTCTCAGCTACACTGACATTTTGGAAAAAATCTCCTATGGCACAGAAGTTTGGCCATTCCTGCTGCCAACAAACTACCCAAGCAACTCAAGTACCATACATGCAATAGTTACCAAAGATGTTAGTTTTCACTTAAAAAGAAATTGACCTGCATCTCCAACGATGTGCTGCTTCATAAGTTGGGAATGAGAAGCAAGCCCTGAAGCTTTAGATTCATTAATGAAAGGTCTCTCAACAGAAGAGAACAAGAAGTTGGGCACTGCCACGTTATGCAGAAGTAGTAATGGCCATGACAAGTGCAGGAGAAGCTAACAGGCAGTCAGCAAATCATCTTTCCCCTTCTTCTCTCCCTTCCACCCCTCAACAACAACAACAACAAAAATCTGCCAAGTGTTCCAACAATTGTACTAACAAAGCTTTCTAGCTGGCTAAATGAGTAATTGCTTAATACACTGAAGTGAGAACAGTGACATAACTGCTTCGTTAGGAGAGCAAATCAGTTTCAGCACACCTGCTGATCCAAAAGAGGGGTGGAATAAGGTCTGTCTAGCACATGTTCATCACAACGAGACAGAGAACCTTTCTTCCCTTATCAGGCATAAACCCTTAACTATAGGCAGAATCTGGACTTCACGCATACCTTTTGACTCAACATCTTCTCTCTAGCTTCATCATGTATAGCTGGATTCCACGGAGAAAAACTGTGGAGAAAATACAGTTCTCTCTTACTTTGCATTTTTGCAAACTACAGCAGAAAGCAGCAATTTTCCACAGTTTAGTTTGTTGAATGTCAAGTAAACTAAAAGTTTGCGTTTTCAGTATTAAAACATACAGTTAAGAACTAAACTCCCATTGTCATGGGTCTTTTCAACAAGAAATATTTAAGTTTGCATTTTTGTTTGCAATGAGAGCAGGTGCTACATGAAATACTACTCATATTCACTATGGAGCTGACTGTTCCACCCCCCATGCAGTCAAGCTTAAAAGTATTTTAAAAGTATGACCAAAGCTACAGTCTTGCAAATACAGTTCAGGAAAGCCCAAAAGAAGTATTTATTCCATGGGTATCTCTGCTTGAGGGAGGTGGGGGTTGGGGGGGGGGGGGGGGGGGGAAGTAGGGGTAGGTTTGTTTGTTTTGGGGTTGGTTTGTCGGGGGGTTTGTTGAGGGTTTTGTTGGGGTTTTTTTAAGTCTTGGTTGCTTAGTGACAAGCCAGTAGAAACACAAGTATCTGATTATATTTAAGATTCACTCAATACCAAAAGGAAGGAAATGAGGGTAGGAATATTCAAAGTATTGCTATAAATGTAAGAAAAAACGCGTCAGTCAACTTGGCAGAGAAAGGCTTCAAATCAACAATATACCAAAACTTGTTCTCGAAACATTAGGACATGGTGAATTTGCTCATGGTACTCACATGATTGCATAGGGATCCTCTATTTTGGGCTGATCAAATAAATGACTGCTGCATAGCTTGACACTGTCCACCACTTTACTTTTGAACAGCTGAATATCTTTTTCATACCTGCAAGAGAGAAGTAAGTAATGTTAAGTAATTGCAAGGAGGCACAGGTTTGCTCTAGAACGACAGACAGACTTGGCAAAGCCTCCACTTCAGTTCCTAGCGCGACCAGATCGAGACCATAAACTGATAAAGAATTTTACAAACCTCTCGTTTCTGCAAGTCTATGCAAAAATCTCTTAAGAGACCATGTCTGTACACATGAAAGATACTTACAGCACTGCAGCCTCAGGGTTCAGAGGACTAGTTGTATCAATCTTGTAGAAGACTCTGCGAGCATACATTAACACTTGCCATATGTGATTATGATTTCGCCTACAAAGAACAAAACACAATGAAAAAAAGGAACAAAATTCTTTCAAATTATACATCAATATGTACCACTAACCTCCATTTCGCAAATGCTCTTTTCACATCCAGTTCACCAGATAAGGGATCTACTAGCGGATGGAAGACAGGCAGATCAAAAACCAAGCTCTGCATTAGAAAAAAGAAATTCATTATGACAACTTCAATCCTAATGTTAAAACCACCGGGTGAAGGTCAGTCAGATGTTGCTTCCAAATCATAATTTTTACTCTATTAAAAGAAAGCAACCTAATTATATCAACTGTGAAACTGTAACCCAACACACCCATGTTACATGCAGGGTCTTGTCCTCTCTCACATGCTTATCACCAAATCTGGAAACTAATCCAGTGAACTGCAAAAGCACTAGTGCCAACACAGGAAATAATATCAGATAAGATCAGATTAAAGGAGTTTTTCTGGTTTACCTATTTGTGACTGAAAGCTTTTTGTATACTTGAGCTACGATCAATACTTTTCTTATCCTACACATTTTTAAGTAAACTGTGCAGTGGTACCACAGTGTCTTCAGTTCTGTACAGCTAGTTTCCTCTGGTGTTCATGCATTGAACACTTCTTTCCAAAGAACTTTCCAAAAGAAAACTTAGTTTCAACAGGAAGGTTTTAAAGCCCTATGCTAGCAAAAGAATGCTGGCTGTATGAGAGATACTGAAGTCTAATCTTTGAAAGAAACTACTTCTGTCCTTTTAAAGATGATAGCTTTACACAAAACTTGACACCAAGCAGACAACTTCCTGACACAGCAACTTGTTCTCAGATACAGCAGTTTCATACACCTGTCCCCCAATTTTCCCCTTAAAGAAATATGGCCAAGAGGGCCAGCTGCTCTGCTCTGGAGAGTCAGATTGCCACAAGATTTTTTATTTTTATTTTTTACTTGATGTAATAACTTGGATCCTTTTCCCTAAAGAGAAGAGGAGAAAGCAGAGGTGAAAGGTAACACCATACTATCTCCTCTCCCTTTGTTTCACCAACTTTCTCCTCGAGTTCTTTTAGTTCTTTGTTTCAATGTAATTTAGAAGAGAGAGGGGCAAGAAATCTTACAGCAAGCACAGCAAAGGTGCCTGGATTTTATGTTCCATTATATCGCTACTCAGAATTTGGATGATATTTTAAGCGTTTCAACATTAACTTCCTTGCCAAGGAAGTAACAGATCAAAAGTTGAGGTAAAGAACTGGTTGATTACTTAATACTATAACGCATCTAACCTGAAGAGTTAGGTTACTCTACACCAGCCTCAGGAATTACAGTAACTCAACTGCTTTACAGATGTTAGGAAATATGTACAAGACATTGCAAATGAGCCCAGCCAACTGAACAAAACTAGTTCAAGGAAATGAGAAGCTAACTGGCATCTTAGCTTTAACAAAAAGTCATACTTAAAGTACCAGAAAACAAGAAAAACCCAGGACACACAGAACCACTTACCGGGCAGTCTCCATCTGGGTAATTATCAGGAATATAGACAGTAAATTTAAACACACCATCCTGGTAGAGCCCATGTCTTATGAATATTACACCAAACCACACTGCAAGTGAGAAAGTTTGCTTGAGTGAAAGAATTTAAATATATATATCTCTCTATTAAAAAAAAAAATCAAAGTGAAGTTTAAACTTACTTAATGCTGATCGGTAAGATGGCTGCACGTAGACACCTGGCAATTTCTGCTTTACAACCAAGGTACTGCAATTAGAATCGGTATTTAGAACAGCTCCACAACTACACTAAATCTACAGCATTTTCCCAAACTTGCACTTATTTGCTATTTCACTTCTTGTGATGATAATCCAGTCACAATCTTCAGTCATCAATGACCAGTGCATTATGAAAAGAGTTTCTCCCTCTCCCTTTGCCTTTTAGGAAAGTCCATTTGATAATCAACAGTTCTACTGGGTGAAATACATTTACTGTTTTACAAACCAATGAACTCAAGAAGTTGCCAGTAAGTTTACCCAGCTGTAGTTGTATGGTACGCAGATTCTACTAAACACTTCAAATGATAAGCCAAATTATTCACTTCATAGGTTTTCCAGTTACTTGGCATATAGGCCCATTAAATTGAACTCCACATGCTTGCACAAATAAACAGTAACATAAAATATCAACAGAGTTCTCTGCTTCGATTTCCATACTATTCATTATTATTATTTCCCTAATAATGAATTTGTTAAACTAGAGGAGTCATATTACGATACCAATATATTTTCGCATGCTGCAGAATAAAACCATCTTTCTTGAATGAAGAAGTCAGGGTCAGAAAAAAAAGAGAGAGAGGTGAATGTTTTGAGAGTTCTCACTTTCAATTTAATGGTTAAATGCAAGAACTGAGACTTAGTGTTGCATAAGGACTCCAGGGATTTCATTCCAAAAGGCACTACATACTTGAGAATCCAGTGTGTCTATGACAGAGGAAGTCCCTTCAGCTTTGTAGCACAAAACAGTTTATATAACTTTATCTAACTAGGAAGTTTTGCAGACAAATACAGATTTGTATGCTCCCACAGCAGTCTACAGATCACTAGACTGGATTAAATGCAACTGATCCAAAGAAAGCTATTTAAATTGCGCTAACTCCTCCCACATAAGTTTGATCACTGAAGGACAGGAAAGAATATAGTCTTCCTAATAAGCGATATCGGGCAGCATTCAAGTGTTCCATGTAACAACTGAAGGAAGCTCACACACTCTCACTCCATTAGACAGTACCATAGATTCATAACCAGCTTCCCACTAGACATCTGCTTGCTTCTATTTTCATACTTGTTTCAAAAACTCAGTATTTCTGACCAAAAAGCTTTTAGGATAACTAGTCAACATGCCTAAACCCAAAATGCATTTACTTGAAGACTGAGAAATATAGTACCTCAGAGAATCACATCTAAACACACCACTTAAAACCTCATCTCATTTCTGCCCTGCCCTGCTACCTCCTGAAATTGAGACTGCTGCTCCAGAAAAAGAACTTTGTGGAACTTAAGTTTTACTGCCTTCTTCAAGGACTAAGGCACAGACACCATGCAAAAACTAGATCCCTGTATGTCTTTTCCTCACTGAAGCATAAGCCCAGTGACCTAAAAGAGACAAAAAAAAGTGAAAACCTACAATTCTGCAAGGAGGGAATACTCCAAATAAAAAGGCCCATAAGAAGCATGTGTTCCATTTGTCGACTGGGATGACGTGGCAGGTGAAGCAGGCTTGGTTATTGGCACAGCATTCTTTGGAATAGAAGGCAACTGTTTCTTTGTAGATGCTCGGAGAGGACTGGTTCGCAGCTCTCCACTCAAACTTTTCTCTTCAGCTTCAGGTCTCTGTTAGATGAAGAGAGAACCATGAGGTTACAGGCCATAGTTCACAAACATTTAACATACGAACGTATTTTAACACATTTAAACCTAACCTTGCTCATTACAGGTTTGGCCAATTAAAGGTATCTTGGGGCTTGCAGGTGGGAGTGGTGTCTCTTTGGCTTTTGCTTTTAAATAGACTTTTATTGAGTGAAACGTAGCCTACAAGTACAAAAGTAATCAATGCTGGACAGGAAATCTGCAGATTAGGACAAATGCTTAAGGAGGCTTACATTTATTTAGAAACTGGAACCAGACAGTATACAACATAAGCCTAGAAGTCAAGCTATTTCCAGCACACGGTGCATCAAGATAAATCATTTCCACTGACAAGCATTCCCGTGTTCTAGTCTTCAAAGAGTCTTTAAAAGTTAGCATAGTAAAGCTGAGATGAAGTAAGAACTTTCTACAGAAAATTTCATGTATTTCAATTCCTGCCTGTGCTTAAGACACCAGTATCCCACTTGGAGCTGACCATATAGCCCATTCCCACTGTGGGAGAATCACCATTTGACAGTGATATCAAGCCCAGTTTAAATAGCTTCGCTATAGCAAGCTTCTTATGCCTATGTTGTCTTTAACTAAAAAAGAAAAAACATTTCTACTTAGTTGGTCACTGCTACACTGCTAGAGAACACTGTTCTACGTACAGACCTCAAAAATCATGCTATAGATTGCCAAGACAAACCTGCAGGCTACAGACTTGCAATTAGCCTAGCTGTGGTGACTAAAGGCATGATTTAGGATATAGTGTTTTGAAGGGCTTGAGATTCAGACTAGTAACAATACCTATGTCACAAGCATCGCCAATGAAGTGATATAATTTGCCCCAGCACTGAACACCCGAGAAGTGATTAACCCTAGAACTGTCATGCTTTCATACACACAGTCTAGCAGCAATAGCATTATGGAGGAGCAGTTTTGTCAATGCTTGCTGCACATGCAATACGTAGCTAAGGTCCATACAGGACAGTAAGCAAACGTCCTAAGAAACAAGTGTTTCAATCATTCAAACAAGTTTGTTTCATCTTTCCTACTTATAGATCCTTCAGATAAGAAACGTCAACAAATTCTGGAGATGACTGCATCCACAGGCACATTCCAGTTATTGCAGCTCAAAACCAGCTTACACTTTTATTGAAGATTATCACAATCCTCTGGAGAAAACACACACTCCAACTGTATTTGTAGATTGTCCAACGGTCTTTTCCAGAACTGCTACTGCCCCTCAATGTTAACACCTTATGGCATCCATTCATTAAATATGTACCTTGCGCACAGAACTCGTAGACATGCTCCAGAAAGGGTTCATAACGTGTATTCCAAATAAAGGACTGCAACTCCTCAGTGTCTTCAGAGTGTCTCAGGCCTCTCTGGTTTACACCCTAAAAACACACAGAATGAATATACATTCTAAGAGATAAACAGGACTCTAAATATATAAATAACATTCAGATCTAATTCTGCAGTCAGCTTTGTATTTCTGTAACATCAGAAGAAAACTTCTTGTAGTTAAGACAGACAACAGCTAAAACTGCCAAAGCTCTATTATATTTCAGACTCCAGGACAATAATATAGTTGTTTATGAAATAACTTCTGTGTGAAAATCCCTGCCTTCCTTCTGCTAGAAAGACACTCTAGATGCCGCATTCCACATTTTGTCTTGCCAGCTGGAAAAAAAGATGATCTTTTGGCTCAGGACGGTCAACAAAGATGCTCTACACACGCAAATATTAAAAAGTTATCACTTCACCATTCAACTCCAGCTCCAGACAGTATTATAACAGCTTACTTATGTAGTTACAGTTAAGTGTTGCCCCTTGCATACACTGCTGACTTTGCATGTTTCTGACACGCTCCACTTTGAAAAAAATCTCTGCCATTCCCAGTGAAAGAGATGATCCTCCCATTGAGTTTGCATCATGTATGTGTCATTTTGTTTTCATCTGCATTGGAACAGCACCAGGAATAGACAAAGCCACAGAACACAGAAGTGTTTCTGTAGCTTATGTAATGGTTTTATTATGAGCACTAAGGCTTAGTGCTCTTTAGATCAGCAGTTCAATAACAAGGACTTCAGCAGTATTTGGCATTTCGGTGTGTCATCTACCGTATATTTCCTTGGGTTTCTCTCTCTCTTTTTTTTTTTTTTTTTTTTTTTTTAAAAGTCTTGCTATTGTTTGTGCAAGAACTCTCATCTACAGCACGTCTCATCTGGCACAGCCTATTTCCTCCACGCTTTTTTTTTTTTGTTCCCTCTGGTTCTAGTTTCCCTTGCCTCCGGTTGTGTCTATGTTAACTCAGGTTTTGAGGCAATTCACTTTACTCAATTTCTTTAATAGGAAGCTGTACAACATTGACAAGGCAATTCATAGGTTGTCAGAGAAACAGAAAGAACGGAACAGGGTTCCATTGTGGTCAACACTATTTTTTTTTTTACAGTAAGCAAGGCACCACCTGTTTACCCATTGCTTTGATTAGTTTATAGAGAAAACAGTAACATTATGATCAAAAAACTTCCTAAAAGGAAAATAAATGTCTGGCTTTTTTTTTTCTTCCCTCTTTTAACAAGATTGGCAATTTATCCAAAGAAAGTCTAGCAACGGTAAATTTGTAAAAGAAACATTGATATCAAATCATAGGTATCCTTCTAGACTATATAGCAGCCAAGCATTCAAAAAATGCAAGCACGATTCAGAGACATGATGAAAACTAATTAATTTCCCCACCCCAAAATCATCTCAAACATTCCAGTACACATGATTCTTCCAGATATTTTTCCTCTTCAGCAGCCAGAGCACCTCACATCAACTCTGAGTCACTGAAAACAGAAAGTCAAAGCATGGCTACTGCACTGGGGCATGCCCTGTGACAGCAGTGACAAGATGTTTTCACTCTTCCCCATCTCCTGTCTGGAAGGTAGGGCTATGCCAGAGGGCTATGCCATGGGCCTCTTCTCTTCCATAAAACCCAGCCAGACTAAGTAAGACAGAAAGACACTAGGCTAGGAAGGTACAAGACATTTCCTCAGGAAACTTCAGCGTAACAAGAGAGTGGAGGAACTGACACACAAAGAGAGCACCTGCGTGCTGTGGCTTTGGCAAGAGAGAAGAGTGCTGAAAGCTGAGGTACAGGTTGGAAGACAACTAGCTGGAATCTGGAAGGATTATGGGGTTTGGGTAGGATTTTTTTGTTTGCTTGTTTGTTTTGGGCTCGTGGGTTTTTTTAAGACTAGGGAATATAAATTGCATTATTCCAGAACTAGAAATATGAGATACAGGAGTTGAGCAGGACAAAGAATGAGGTATGTACATAAAAACAACCTAACCTGCTACCAGTGAAAACAAGGAACTGATCTAGAAGCTTGATAACTGGTGCTAGACGGAGTTCAGTCACTGACTCCACCTTTCAGAAAGCAGCTATGCATCTCAGTATGCTTCCAGCTTTGTTGAAAAGCTTTTCATTATACAGATGCCTATTTGCAGGCTACTAAGAACAGTTTATGTCTCCAAATAAAACATTATTTTAGCTCTAGCTAAACTACAGAATAACTTCCAGAGATTCTCCTGCACAGAGATCTTTTATCCAGTTGTGTGCCAGTACTAAGTGAAACATGGTGTTGTCCTAAACTTACTGTTAAACTGTCTCCAGTCTCATTCACCTGTTAAAAACACTATACTAAAAACCTCAGAGTACCAACTTCCCAGAGGAGGGTCATTTAAAAAGCCTTTCAAGGTGTTTCAGAGTTTATTTCAAATCACTCCTTCTAGCTATGCTATATGGGAAGGGATAAAGATTTCAGCACAGGAAGCTTACTACAACTGATTATGCTCTCTAGTGCCCTCACCTCACAATTTATTACCCCACATCAATCGGAAGAATAATTAAAAAAAAAAAAAATCAAGTAACAGCACATTTAAGGTAGACTGTTTATCCTACTTCTCACTATGGCAAAGGTCTGCAATAGGCAAGGACAGCCAAGTCCCAATATCATTAAGTGGAATTTCTAGGCAGTTTAGTCACTCGGTCTCGCACAGGGCTACCATGTCTACTACAAGGGACCTACCATTACGGCAGCTTAATAATGCTGTAACTACTGAAAACATTAGCTTCCCAAAAAACCCAACACACTCCTCGTTTTATGAAAAGGGAATAAATACACCTAAAATTACCACCCTGTCTCCTTTCACGCTGCCATCATTCCCAGTGCCTCACTTAAGAAAAGGCTTAATAGTACCCCACTCAGTAATACATTCTATTAAGTTATACTACTTCAAGAATAGAAAGTAACAGTAACCCTCCTAAGCAGTCCTCCTCCCAGGGGCTTTTTACAGATATTTTTCTGTAGCGTTTTTCTTCTAGTACAACAGCAATTAAAAAAAGGCACAAGACAAAGTTGTGAAGAAACATTATTTCAAACGCTGCTTCTTGGAAAGACCTTCTAACTTCCGTAGAGCACTGCATTACTAAGGTCCTATCATACCTGGACCTGACGCCAAGCGCAACCTTCTGTTGACTTTCACCAGTACTGAGGCACACAACACATGAGAGAAGCCAGAGCAAACAAACTCATGCAGTACTTCATCATCACTCTAAAATACTTCAAAAACAAAGCTATCACTAATGGAAACCAGAATTTTAAGTACTTCGCTTTTGCACCTTTTCCTTCTCTACACTAGGTATTCTCATTAAAGACTACTTCTACTATTTGTACCTGCAGTCATATCATGTGTCGTATTTTTCCCCTGTCATCAGCAGAGTCATTAGGTTAAATACAAGACTAAACCAATTCGACAAAAACGTCATCTCCCTGGAACAGAGCACTTTTGTAAATATTTTCAGGGAACATAAATGATTCCTCAAGAAGGAAAAAAGAAGTATAGACAAACATATACTATATATAAGATAAGCAATATAGATAATATAAATTGATATATGCATAGATATTTCTGGTTTTATGCATTTTATTCCCTACCTAAAAGGGCAGGTAACCACTCCTGCACCTGAGGATAAACAGAACTGATTAGGCAGAGCACTACAGAAGAACAACACACGTTGATCACAATGCTGTTACACATTTGCCCAGCAACCATAACTATCAGTTTACAGCAGAACTTATTTCTCGTCAGCATACCTACTCCTGATCTTCTTAGCACCCAAGGACTTCACTAGCCCACACCTTGGCCTACTGGACAACAGGGAGTCGCTGAAGGAATGCTGGCAGCCCACAGGAACACTGACCAGTCGAGCCTGTTTGCCAACTCTTCCTCCACAGGTGGATTACACCTTTCATACCAGCACCTGCTGCTACAACTGCAATCCCCTAACGCACTTCTCAAGGAAATCATAATCTATGCCCATGAAACCAGCTGTCGAACAGCAACTAACAGTTTAAAAGATGCAAGGGGAAGACCAGCCGAGTTTCACAGGACAGCTGAGTTTCCAGAGGGGACTGTCAGCTGGAGGGCTCGTGGATCACAGTATTAAAAAGACAACACAGTTCTGCGAAGTCCCGCGACCTGAGCGGGGCGAAGCCTGCCGCGTCAGTCCCCGGCGGTGCCTCACATCGAGGCCACGGCTGTGCCTGGCGCCACAGCGCGACGCCGTTTAGAAGGGCGTGGAAGGAGGCCCGCCGGGCCCCAGCCCCGCTGGCGGCCACCCCGCGCCCTGATGCTCGGCCCCGCCGCGGGGCGCCTCACACGGCAGGCACGCCGGGCCGCTTCCCCGCGAGGAGCAGGACTCTGCGGCCCAGCAGATGCTCTGCGCGGCGCTAGCAGCTCCTTACAGGGCGAAAAGGCGGGCGCCGCCCGGGCCGACCCAGACCCTCCCGGCGACAGGTGACACGGCCGCGCGGGGCTCAGACAAAGGACCCGCTGCCGTGGTCGCCCCTCAGCGCGGCCCGGGCTGTCCGCCGCCCTCCCGGGCCGGCGGGGATCATCCCGCCACGACCAGCGCTGGCGCTGCGCCCAGGAAGGCAGAGCTGGGCCGGGCCGGGCCCTGCCGTACCGCCGCGCTCAAGCGGTCGCACGCTCGCTCACCCGCGCCAAGGCTCCCGCCGCTCCACCTCACGCGCGGCCCGGCCCGGCTCTGCCCCGCCAGGAGTTGCCGCGGCTCCCCCTCTACCCCCGCCGCTGCCCCATTTAAAGCCCGCCCCTCGGCATCGCACATCCGGACCTGGCCTTCCCCTCGGCCAATCGCCCTCCGATTCTTCCGGGAAGGCTCCGCGGAGCGGGGCGGTGGTACAAAACCAGCCAATCACAAGCCACCGCCCTCTCCGTGCTGCCGTAAAGGGCGACTCCTGTCCTGTCACGGCGCGGGGCGGGCGCCCACTGAGAGTCCCGCCCCGTAGACGGGGACTTGCCCGGGTGCTTGTCCGTCTAGGGGCGGGTGGACCAATGGGGCAGGGGTGACGCACCTGTCACTCTCTCAGCAGGAAGAAAGCGTTGGTGCCGGAGCCTAGAGAAATGGATCTCTCTCATTGGCTGGCGTTGGGGAGCAAGGGAGGCGCGTGATGGGCCGGAGGGACGGGAGAGGGGGCGGCCATGAGCTGCCGGCAGCGAGCCACGGGCGGCGGGAGGCGGGGCCTAAGGGCGTGTGTCCGGGAGGAGGGGTGGCACCGCGGAGGAAGGAAAAGGTTCGGCCGTCACGTGATGGCTGTCCGTCACTCTCCACCTGTCCGAGCAGAAACTGCCGCTGGGGGCAGGTGGACCGCGGTAGTATGGCGCAGCCGGCAAGGTTAGAGTGACGGACTGTCGTCACATGACCTGCAACCGAGGTGAACAACGGACGGGTAGGGCGCGGGCCGCGAGGGACGGAACCGCACCGGGCTGTTCCCGCCGGAAACCGCGAGGACGAGCTGCCGCTCACATACCTGGGAATACATACACCTCGTTAGCTATACCCATACACACGCGCACATGTACAATTGAGCTCTAAAAAGCGGCTGCAGCGAAGGAGCAAAATAAGAACGAACCTCAGGAGTTAGTTCTTGTTTGCAATTAGACTTTTCCTGAGCCCAGGACAACAGTTACAAAAATGCTATACCAAAACTCAAGTAATGTGTCAGCGTTTCGAAGATGACAACAAAAGCCATGCTATCTCAAGTATAAACATTACAGAGAAAATTAGAATCTTTTTTTGTTGTTGTTCCTAAGCCATGACCAAAAATGCCATGCTGGGATTATCACTTTGTCTCCGTTATTATAACCTTTGCCTATGCTCCTGTCCTCAAAATGCCACTTTTACATCTTCAGCCAGTTAATAACGCCATTATTCTGGCCAAACCAGTGTCTCGGTTGCTAAAAGCCTTTTGCGATTTCCTGTTCTTCAGCGTTTCAAATGCAAGCTCTCTGCCCACACCTCTAAAGCGCTGTACAACTTCCCTTTAGGTTCCGGTCCTAAATGATCCACTTTCCGCTGCAACATGCAGTAGCAGCCACTTGCCACCTCCTTTTCTTTCTTAATCTCTTTCCTGCTACATAAATTTTTTTTTTTTTCTGCTCTAAATGTTTTCCCACCATCTCTCCGTTGAAGGTGACGCTTCCAGAAATCTCTTTTACATGGTCACCTTCATCAGTGGGTTTTTCGGGCCTAACCGCTCCTCCAAGTGTCTTACATGTTTTAGGTCCTGATCTTGCTAAGGAATGCAAGATGATCATTAAACGCTCATTTCCGTGTTACGCAGCTGTCATAGATCTGATACTGCAAAATTCTGTGGCTTGAACAATGTTCTAGTGTTAATTGAGTGTACAGATTCAGGTTGTTGCAAAACTGTATCACGATCATCATGTGAATACTATTTTAACTTTGACACCAGGGATTGAGAGGAATACGTTTATCAAGCCATTGAAGACAACGCCGTCAATCCTCCAAACCCCACTATAGTCCAAATTTCCTGTTTTGCCACTACAGAAATAATACTTTGACAATAAACTAATTTTTGTCTAATACATTTTCTTGAATGCTTTTTTTCTGAACCACTGATAAGGAAAACACTTTTTCTACCCTTTTTTTACTAGAACCACCTGTAATTGAAGTACGGATCTACATCATCATCTTTTCTGTGAATCCAGAAACAGTATCTGTTTGCAATCTGGATGCAAGGTCATCACTTCAAATAGTGTTTCTGTGCTCAAATGATACTAAACGTTTTCCTAAAATACCAAAGCACTGCGGTTTAGGCCCCTGGATTTGTTGCATCATTTTGTCCTGTGTATGATCAAGTGAGGAATTCTGGAAACATGGCTTTCAATAAAATGCGATAGAAAAATCTTTGGGTGTATGCATAAACCTCACTTAGAGGTTTATGCAGATTGTACAACTGCAGTGTAATAAAATTTATTCCCTCTTTTGCTTCGGAAACCCAAAGCCCATCCAAACAGATGTCCTCAGGTGAGCTTTACACATCAGGGAAGTTAAATGAGTGTACATTTTACACACTGGTAAATCAGTAACACCAGAATAGCTAAACTGAAACATAATGACTTTGAAGAGGAATGCAGAAAGTTGACCTGCAAGCTGAACTAAAATACCAAAGCCTCAAAAAATTACATGGTAGACTAGATTCCCTTCTTAGTCATACCAGATCCGAATTAATTCTACTTAACAAAATCTTTGTATTTTGACTGGTATAAGAGCACAATCTGGCCTAGAATGCTTTTGGAATATTGCTTACCTTATGAAAGGTTTCTTTCCCTTTGGATTAGTACCTGTAGAAAATATCGTAAGATTAATACAAGTCTAAATAACCTTTAGATAAAAAGTAAGTAAAAGTAGGAAAAAATAGTATCTATTTCACCCCGAAGTCTAAATACAGTACGGCATTTCACTTAAAACAATGTTTTTCAGGTTAGCATGGGAAAAAAAGCACTGGCCAAGATTGTCAACAATGTGTATGTTCATACCCCCAAACCGTATATACTCGTAATCCAAAACCTACGATCGCCAGGCCCCTGCCTGTTTCTCTGTGGAAGAAGGAAGAGCGCGATGGCCGTATCGCTTAGGGCATATTCCATATTACGTTTACTCGTTCGGTGTGCAAAGCCTCTGGATAGTTCTGACTGGCAACCGGAGGCAGAATTTCACCTCGTGGCGGCAGCAGCTTTGAGAAGTCATCCGGCCTAAAATAGTCGTCTTTAATGAGTCCGAGGGACCGCTCGGCACCACTAGGTGGCGCCCTGCAGCTGCTCTAGTCGCGCGCCGTAAGCCACAGGTAGCGTCACCGGCTGCGACGCCAGCCAGGCGGCACGACGAGCAGAACTTCCCGGGCCTGGGGCGCTTCCTCCCAAGTAGGTGTGCTCGTCCCCACTGAAGTCCCCAGCGGTTCTGCAGGGAGACTAATAAAAGAATTTTTTTTTTTTTAAATAACCGGTATAACTACACAAAAAATTACCTTGCTTGGTAATTATCGCTATAACGTGACTTTTTTCTCTCTAAAAATGCAAAGGTGGAAGATGGTATTTTCTCTTTTTCAAAGCTAAAAAGCAGAACTACAAACATGGTTAAAAACCTGAACCCCTGAACATCGTTTTTATACTTCCAAGTGCAATTCCTTTGTGATTTGTATACTAGAAGAACACTTTATAGAACAACCTAAGTAAAAATAAAAGCAGCCAAGTAGTCAATTTAGCTTTTGTTGGTTTGTTGTTTGTTTTTTTTTTTTACCTTTGTGAAAATGGCGTACTCCTGGATGCAGGGATTGTTTTAAATTTCTCCGTGCTGGTCTCTGTTTGCATAATTACTGAACGGTGAGTGTGGAATTGCTGATAACAGGACATATCCTTTCAGTAAACCAAGAGAGAGAAATGATCGGATCCCTAAAATATGTTGCCAAACATACAGGAATATTTAAAAATGGGTGTTTTCATTTTGAATATATCTAGAAGTCAGTGAATGGAAGGAGGTTATTTCACAGTGCACAACAATAGAAGTTGTCCATGAGGGAGAATTCATCATGTCACAGGTCTCTCATCATTCTGAAGGACAGTAGTACAAACAATATCTGAGTAAACTCCTTGGAATGGGCATTTTCTGGTAGGGCTAGAGCTATTGAATGTCTCTGGCCCTTCTTGCTAGATGATGTCAGGTATATGCCAGAAAGGTATTTGATTTGGGAAGACCTCCCCAAAACTTATTACCTAAAATGCCAGTTTGCAGACAGGCCTTCACAGCTTGACAGAAAATGCTGTCCAGGCTCCCATAACACGTGCTGGGGTATGGGTCTCTTGAGCTGCTTTGGCACACTGCTCTGTTTGGATTGGAAAGTAAGCACTGTTTTTCTCAGTTTCACCCAGATTTACCTTAGCACAAGACAAGCCTGTTATCAAAGTATAGGAAAGAAAAGATCAAAATTAGTAAAGATTCATTAGAAGGTAAGGTTTTTTAGGACCAAGATTGGAAACAAAGAGCAAATCAAATACAAAACCCCCTTCTAGCTTACCCTTAACAGTGTGATATTTCTCTAGTTCCTTAGAACCAAGCATAAGTGAGAAACTTTTTCTTATAATACTGTCACAGTTAAAGATGTTGTACTTATTTTTCCTAGTGTTTTTATTACAATGAAATTCCTAGAAAGGATGTAGCTATAGATGCACCAACATAAAAATACTTTTGACTGCATATTTATCTTCCTTGAGGAAGAGATAAGAATAAACAGCACATCATCATCATTTGTTATTTAGTTTGTAGGGTGGAATCGCAGGATCTACTGTTGGTCTGTGCTCAGTCAGAGCAGACTGCATATGTATATAACATTCAGACACTTTTATATTTGCGTGGCTGTCAGTGCAGTTAACAACATGAGAGGTTGGCTGTATTAATGGTTCCTGAATAGCAGAGATGTATAATGTCAGAATAAATCCCATTAAAGAAGTCTTAGATCCCAATTGCATTGTTTTTCTACTTAGGGGAATATCTGTTTATAGGGTAAAACATCCCAGAAAAGGTAAGTGGTTGGGAGGCACTAAATTTGTTTGTCACACGTTTTGAAAACAGGTTCTGTGGGTATCAAAATCATATGAATCCTTTGCCTTGTAAATGCTAACATGTAAAAAAAAAAATTAATCCAAAACCTACAAATCCATACAACTTATTTATATGGAGACATTTTCAGGATAAAAGCCCATATTTAATTCTTACCAACGTATGTCTACTGATGAATTAAAATTCCTCATTTTAGATTTTTCACAGCCATTCTTTGATGATTTATCACAAAGTGGCAATTAGACGTACAAGCTGTAATTACTATTTCCTTACAAACAAGGTATTTTTTTTGCAATACCTTCCTTTCATGTAACGTTTTGAATCATAAGCATGTAAACATACTTTCAAACAAATATGTATGTAATCTCACACTCTCAAGAATAACTAAGATTACAGAGTAATCAGATTAAAGAATCTTTTTGAAAAATCAGTTTTGCAAAGAATAGTCATTAAAGTGCATCTCTATGAGACAGCTTTGGCAAATGAGTGAACACAGTCCATGTAAACAACCTTTGATCAGCAGTTTCCACAATATCATTATGAACTCCAGTTTTTGCTGTAATGGTATGGTATGATGAGTGAAAGGCAGACCAAAACCAATCCAAAACTGTGATTTGCCATCTGAAAATTAATTTGTTGACTGAAAAATGCCTACATAATTTCAGAGATGATAAGACATAATAAAGTAGGACTATTTCTTTTCTCCACTCACACCTTGAGCCAAATTTCTACACAGAAGTCACTTTCCTCCTTTCATCTTCTTACTACTTTCCTGGTAAAGTGACATATTAAGCAGGTATGTAAGTGGCTGGTAATTTTAAAAAGCTGCATATTTAAAAAAACTTAAGCGTATGACTGATCAAAGAACTGAATATGTAGAGTAAATATGGAGGGAGAGGGTGAATATGCAAAGGAAGCTATTGCATTCAATGAGAAACAGCTATGTAAAGCTACCAAAGATGGTGTCTGCCTAGCTCAACTAATACAGTTCCAAATAGAGACAATTTAGGACTCTCTAGTCCAGAACATATCCATAAGAATTAGCAAGATCTGATACTTGGAGGAAATAATGCAGAATGTCCTCTTTCTGTGAGAAAGAGTATCACATCAGACCAATTAAACCTCACAGCTCAAATGTGGGACTTTAAACGTTTACACCTTCCACCTCTCTTCAGTTAAAAAGCCCAAGCATCTCTCAACCATATGAAACAATACTGGGCTCCTGGCTCCAAAGACAGAAAGAAAAAGCAGGATATGAACATGCATGAGATGTGCTTAAATAAATGGCATGCCACTTAGCAGCACCTTATATACCATGCTTCCAATAACATCTGCCTTCTTTAGGGCTTATCCAACCCTCAGTGAGACAATCTCGATTACTAGCTGCCCTGTCAGCCAGTGTAACATGTGAGGTATCCCAATAAATGAAAAGTTTGTGAGAAAAATTGTTTCTCTTCCCTCCGTATAGAAGCTGTAGCCAATGCTACCTACTCAGAGTTTATAACTCAGGACAGAGAAGCTACAAGAACTGAATGAATACTCAGAAACACCCCACTGACCCCCTCAATTTCTTGGGAGTTCTATATTCCATATATACATTTCTGGCTTTAAATATAAATACTATAGACAGTGTATAAAGAAAAACAATTACTTTGTTTAGCTCCTTCTAAAGCTAGACTGAACAGAAAGAGAAATAAAAGACTAGCTGCCTAGCATCTTCCCACAGCCTGCACATCCTGGCATTTGGGGTAGATGTGGTACAGTCATTCTTCCACTGGAAACAGGCATGTAGGAGCTGGTTATGTCTCAGATTTGTTCTCAAATTTTTAGCCAACACAAGCTGAGCTGGTGGGTGGCGTGGGAAAATAGACTAACATTTTGGTTCCACTGCAAATGGATCCCTTGCAATGAGCTAGAGAGAAGCAAGGAGAACACCGACTCAGACGACTATCTTGCAAGTACAGTTGGATTCAGGATCTGGCTATCTTCAGTTACAGCTGGAGAGCCTCAGAAAAACAAACATTGGTATCAATTTCAGTTGAGATACTTCATCTATGATTAAGAACTGGCAAAAAATCTTCAATAGAACATCTCTGTCCACATCTGCTTCAAGTCTTTTATTTTTCAGCTGAATTTTGGTAGCTTTTCTATGCCACCTGCAACCTTTTCTTTGTAGGTTAGTGTAAGTTTGTACCTACCCCTCAGTTGTTTCTCTTTCCCCAAGGGCCTGTGATTCTTATTTCATTCAGCCCTATCTTCTATCCATTTGACAGGTACCAAAACCACAAGATGTTGGGAAGTTTAACTTTTCTTCTTTTTTAAGGGATACAAGTAGTGTCTCTACAGTTTCGAAATGTGGTTTGGCTGTTTGTGGTTTCCTTTTATTGCATAGCATTTCATTCTAAAAAGCAAGAGTGTGAGCTGAGATTAGATTTAAACTGAGTGTTTCCAAACATCATGAGAATTCCTCTATCAAATAAGACTTTCATCTTAATTATCTGTAATAATTTCCACTTTGCAAATATAAGGTCCCTTAATGCCTTTGGAAAATGAAGATTATGAGAAAGACACTATACAAAGACAATCATGTCTCATTTTGCAGAATTTTAAACACCTTCTTTCAGATAGTAAATCTAATGTTAATTAATAGCAGGGTATAATATTAGATTTCCCTCGCTTATGAAAATCCTGGATAGGATGTTCCCTGATGCAGTATTTTCTGTGTTATTTTATATTGGTTCCAATTTATAGCAGAGCATATTGCTGGAAAATGTCAAGTAACTTATTCAATAGCCAAGCAAAGAGCTACTGTCGCAATTGAATTACTTTTCATTATTTCAGTACAGACTGTGTAATTATAAATTAATTTCTCTTTTCAGTACCTCTGAAAATCCTGCCCACCAAAGTTTTGAACACAGGCATATGCTTTGGGTATTTGGGCTGGAGGGAAATTCCCCATCATCTTCAATTCATGACAACCTCAGTCTGTGTATATGTGTATGCACAATATACAATATACTCTCCGTATAGGAATACAAAGAGTGCTAATCCAAACACACCAATACCTTATCTAAGTAATTATGGCAGCTGTGCACCAAGCTAAGCACTGCATTTTTAGAAAAACTCATATTATTTTCATTTTCTGTAACACACAATTCAGTATCCTATCAACTTCTAAAAACAATTTGTCTGAAACTAAGATAGCTCTACAAAAAAATATAGGCAACAATTTATTTTTAGGACTGTTGCCACTTCCTGTTGTAAATTGCATAAGCATGCTCTTAAAAAGGAACATGCAATGGACTGCATACAAAAAGGAGAAAGTGAGCCAACATGAAAACAATAGTAACGCAACAGCTGTACTTCCATGTGAGAAAACCATTAAGCATACAATAGTTAACATTTCTTCCAAACACTCATTACATTCCATAAAGCCAAATCAGTCACCATGACAAAATAAACGTATTTAGAGAAATAAGATCTTTTTAGTATTAGAGATTAGAAAGGATCAACAACCACCATAAGGGCAGGAAAGTGAAACTCTCCTTCCTTCCTCCCTGAGTACTCTCGTGATTAATCTAAATTCAAAACAATCCTTAGGGCTCGGTGTTGAAATTTTATGTGGCTGGCCTCTTTAAAAATCTGGTTAAAAACCTTCCTAACATTTCATTAGCAGAAAATATTTTGAACTTGCTCCTATTGACTAATAGTCGATGCAATTGGTCAGGCCTAAAAATAGCTAAGTAGATCTGTATTTTTTAATGCCACCCCCCCCAACAACAAAAACCCCACAATAAACTAAACAAAAAACCCAACCCAGGAAGAGAAAGCCAAAAAACCCAAAGCAAAATGAGGTTTGCAATTTCAGGCAAAATGAAGTTCTTTACAACTAGTAACGCAGATTAATATTTTGATCTCACTGTTAAATTATTCCTTACCAAATATGACAATAAATAATATTATATATTTCTATCCTTTATATAAAGAACTTTTACAAGCCATATGGCACTTAGGCATCCTTGAAGTATGGAAAGGATGAGGTGAGAAGGGTCCTCTGGAGACGGCCTGGTGCAACCCTCCCGCTCAGAGCAGAGCCAGCCAGAGCAGATTGCGCAGGACCACATCCAGCTGGGTTTTGAGTATCTGCAAACATGGAAAGACACCACAACTTTTCTCAGCACTTGATCACCCTCACAAGACCTTCAGTTTCATGATCTGTCTATATATGCTACTGTGTAGTAGTAACAACAGCGTTTCTGTAGTGAACAGCTATTTGGGTCAGAACACAATATGAAAGGTAAACTATGTTAGAGGACCGGATGAGAAACTGTCTTCTACAGAAAAAAATACCATGTAAACTGTTAATGGCCATGCAGACTGGTGAAAAGATCTTTAGTAGTCTCAAACTTAAGAGGAAAACTTCTCATCTCCCTTTCCTACTCACAAGATCTCCATCTATGGGTCTTTAACTACCTGAAGGAAATTTATATGTTTTCACCAATTTCCTTTGATGAACATTTTGTTATTTGGGAAGGATAATTAGAGTTCTAAGTTAGACTAAATCTGCAGTATTATATGTAATGTAGAAGAGGAGTATCCAAGGTCATTCATGAAGTAGAAGCAGCCTAGGCAAGTAACACTGTGGCTTCTAGCTAGAGCGTGCTTCCGATACCTACACCCCACATTTCATGTTTGGGTATCTCTATACTACACTGCAGCACATAGTTCAGTTGAGCTCCGTCGCACAGCCTGTCAGATTTACAGTGTTTTATATCATAACCTAGAACGAGACATCCCAGTGCTGTGTTGATAATGGACCTAATACATTTTTCCCTAGGAACTGAAAGTTACAAGCATACTTGGATAATACAAATGTTCGATCCATTCCACAGTGGTAAATAATGATCAAGATGCGTAGTCAGAGACTGGTCACAACTGGTCATTCAAACAAAAATGAAAGATAATTACTAAATGATACAGCAAAGAAAAAAAAGAAATGCAGTCCTTTCTTCTATTTCAAAAAAAACACAGAACTAAAAAAGCTCACTATTAGCTGCCCATTACAAGTGCTATGCCTCCCTGGCCCCCAAAATAAAGATTAATGTTATGCCAAACACTGCTCATATATCTGATGTCATTACTTACTTGTGATAAAAACAGACAAAGAGCCATGTACACATAAAGAGCTGGCAAAATGGCATGTGAAGGGATATGCTAATTTTGCTAAGAAACTACTGAGAAAGAACTCAATTACAAGACGAAAGAAAACAGAGAGAAAATGCTGGGAGATAAATATCTTTTTAATCTAGTGTGGAAAGCCATAACAAGAACCAATTTCAAACAAGACATTCAGTAAATATTTTAATAGTGAGAGTGATTAACCACTTAATCTAACTACTGAAAGGAGTTGTTTTATATCTCTTGATTTCTCCAAAGTGAGTTTGGAAATCTCACAGTATAAATTTGTTTTATCTAGCTACTAGGTTCAATATCACATTGACTGGATGAAACGTAATGGCCTACCACAAAGGCTGGAGGTGACTTACTAGTCCTTTTTTGGACTTCTGTGAGTTAACGGGCTCTTGTATTTAAATGTGGGCTTTCTGAATTCAGGCATGAATTAACTATCCCCATGTTAATATTACAACTAATCATTCTCTCTTTCTATATCTGAATACTATTAGATTGAGTTTATACAAATAGAAAAGATGTTCTCAAGTTCAACTGCCTTAAAATATTAGTACTTTCTCTGACCTATCAACAGAGTCCCAACGATCAATGCAGAAGAAAGAGGGAAGCTGAACATAAACATATTCTCTCACAGGCAATTTTAGTCTGGATTTTCATTTTCTTTAAAGTAAACCATTAAGTACTTGCTGTTTGGAATATATTTAAAAATACAAGTATTTTAGGCTCCTACTGAGTATGCCACTGAGATGGAATCACCCCCAAAATACGGGACCGTGGTTATTCTCACATGGCAGTGACTGCTATATTAACTGTGCAGTGAAGGAGCTAAGGGTTGTGTTACACGGACAGATTGCTTGTTTTTACTTCCACCATCCATCATAGTAGAATCTGCTGGAAAACGGAGTACAAATCATTCACAAATTTACAACAGTAAGTTGAGCTAGTTCTGTGCCATATCATTTCTGGAAGTGAATGCCTTTGTTTTGCACCCTAAGGGCTGCTCATATGCATAAGTGGCCCCCTTTTTCCCGTTTCTGAATCACAGTGTCCAGCCAATACAAAAAAGATTACGGAGTATGAAAACCGCACATATCTCCACCACAGAACAATAACGAGATCTATACTTTGATTTCCTGGGAAATAAAAATTGTAGCTATACTTCCTGTCAGCCCATTCCTTTGAACATGTTCTCTTCATAATTTGGATTTTGAATCGAGTTTAAATGGCAGTTAAAAATTGGATACGGCAGTACACAATGAAATTTAGCTTGACAGCTCGGACATCAAAACTAAAAATAAATGACTTCACATCCAAATAATAAGTAATAACAATGTTAGCCTGCATAAGAATAGCAGGACTGGATTCAAATACAATATTAATTTTAGGGATATGAGTGACTAGGGAGAGACAGAGGCAAAGAAACAAATCCTTCATATAGCAATAGTCTCTTCTTATCCCCCAGGCAACTGGCTGCCTTTCACCTCAGCGGCAGAGCAATTATGTGGCATAATGACTGCGGTGCAAATAAGCAGAGAGATTTTATTAAACCAAATGAGCAAATCATCTGCGTATTATTGCGATTTGATTGACAGTGACAAGTGTCGAGCAGATACGGATGTGAATATGATAAAGAAGCTTGCAGGAAAGCTCTTGATAATGTTACTCTTGATAAAGTTGCTCGGCAAACCTCTCTAAGTAAATAAAAGGAAAGAATGTGATGCATATTAATTCGCGTAGTTTGCAACCCGCCACAGGACTAGAGGAAAAGTTGCAGTAGGTTCAGCACATGGCATTTCATATGAATTCGAAAATTGCATTTATGAGTCTCATAGACTTTACAATAATATATTAATATTAAAAGTAAAGGTCATTCCACATAACAGTTAAGCTGCCTGAGCTTCAACCTTTATATCAATAACAGACTCGGGCTGGGGGCAAGAGGAGGAGGAAAACAGGTGGAACGATCTGAATAATGTAAAATGTTACTTTGAAAGATTGCTGCCTTTCGCTGGGATGTCCATTTGCACATTTGTACTGTCAGTGGACAATTACATTTCTGGCAGGCCTGCCGTCAGAATGATTAAATTGATACCTTTCATATGGGAATGGGATTAATTGGCATGGGCCTTCAGGTCTCCATATAAGCCACTGTCACATCAGTGACTCCCTTATGACATCATAGCTGCACAGATTCCAAAGTTTCACATCATTGCAGAGAGCGTAAAACTTAGGATAATTACTTTTGGCACATGGAATGAATCAACCAAGGGGACTCAGAAGGTTTAGCAGCACCACCCATGGAAGAAAAGCGGCAGGAATAAAATCACCTGTGCTGTAATGGCACTAACATCATGAGTAAACCTGAGCTTACAAGTTGAAACTGTTTTAGTGGATAAACCATATGATAAGTGGCGCTCTCTCCTCCACTCCTTTTTTTTTAAATGCTTCTAAATCTGAAAGTGAACAAGCAGCAGCATTATGCCACACTTAAGTTAACATTCTTTTGCCATCAAGTACCATCAAGTTAAAGATTTTGACTCTTTGAAAAAGAATTAGATCTGAGAGGAAATGTTGTTGTCATATGAAGTACACTATAAAATGTGGAGAGCATTTCTGATTTATGTTCTAATATTGATTTGAATATCTATTTGGACACAGTTCAGAGACCAGCTTTGCAAGGTTCTGCATACTTTGAACTGATTCCTACAAATTTTGTGCTGAACAAATGCAAGTAAACTTCAGCAGAGGCATTCAAGAGCTCACATGCTCAGAATAACTGAGGCTTGATGAAAACATACTTAATCCTTCTATCACTTACTTACATGAAAGATATCACAGATACATTTTCCATGATGCGAGCCCTCCAAACTCTAATGAGCCATCCAAAGGGTATGAACTAAGAAAAAGAACCCACAATAGAATACAATATTTAGTACAAAATCCATTTGTTATAACATTTGTTATAATTTGTTGTATAAGACATCTGTTATAATAAAAATTGTACTTATACAAATATTATCATTTAAAAGCATGAGATGACATTAATTCCACATAAAGGAACTAGGGTATTCAGTAAAATAAGTTACTGTACTAACCTAGTCCAGTTGCTGGAAATTAATTATTAATTTGTTGTTTATACAAAAATCTGAGTGAAATTTCATACAGGTGCAGGTTTTTCACAGTTTTTGAGTAAAATGTAGCAAAAGTATAGACGTCATTATCTACACACCAGGAAAAAACTGTCAGCATAAGAATTTCCTATGCTTTGAAATTGCTGCTTGTGGGTTTGTTTGGGGTTTTTTTAACAATTTGAATATAACTTTCAACATTTTTTTTTCTTTTTGGTAAATTGGTTTAAGAAACAGTACAACCTAGACAACTTTAGAGTGCCTAATATTCTTCAACTGTGTATCCAAGTTGATGCAGTCTGGTCATTAAATAGAAAAGTAAATACTCTGGTTATCAGATTTTGGTCATCTTAGTATCTAAATACAGATAAACAGCATTTTTTAACACAAAGCAGTTAAGCAAATATCTAAATAAGTCAAATGAAGTCCAAACCATCTCATTCTAAAAGATTATTTTTCCTCTAGGAGAAAGTCTGAAGTTTTACAATGAAATTAATATTTAGATTTGAAGATTCACATATGAAGGAAACTAGTTGATATTTAAACTAAATATTAACTACTTAAAACAGTTTTAGGAGTTTTCTTAAAGTTCTTGTGAGCCTTCTGGTGTAAATTAAAATCACATAATTACTATCACTATAAAAATAGTGCATATTATGATCTAAAATGCAAAGTTTCTTTAAAGAGCCAATTTAGAACCAAAAACCATTAGAAACAAAAATATTAATCACATATTCAAAGTTAACTGACAAAGTGACGTTTCCTGAGACTACTTATATTTCTTTGTAAAATTATTATGGTCCCCTTTAAAAAAAAGATGTCTGTGCTTATAGTGGAAACCTTAACATTTTGCAGAAGATAACATGAATCTGTTCACTGTAAGGAAGCAATTCAATTTTATTTTTAAAAAAATCACGTCTGTATATTTTAGGCAAAATTAGTATGTATATGCAAGCATGTAAGTTGAGGAAAATCAGACGTTAGCCTCGTCTTGATTACTGGGCAGATTAAAAGGTTGACTCACTTTGTGACACTACTTTCCAGGGTATGCAAATATTAGGCAGTCCTTTGGGGATACAGTCTTCGTTCCTTGCTTTTGTGAAATCAGAATTAATTCTAATGTGTAGTAAGCTGGCCCTCCTGGAAGGAAAGAAAAGAAAAAAAGTCAATCAAACAAACAAACAAAGAGAAGACATATTTTAGGCCCTAATCCCAGAGACTCAATGAAGTGAGTGTGCAGCAAGTAGCATTCAGTGACCCTACATTTTTTTTGTATCATTAAAGTCTTATTTATCTTACTATTTTAACACAATATTTATGGGGAACAAAAATTTGCTAGTAGTCCAGTACGGGAAAAGAAATATTTCCAGAACTAAAATATGAATAAGAAAAACATTTTACATTTATTTTCTGAAATATTACTTCAATTATTTTCAGGGATGCTTTGAGGGAGACAACCAAATGTTATGATAACCATTCTTTACCTAAAATAATACTTCAAAGCAGAAGTACAACCTAAGTAATGTTTAAACAATCATGCCAAGCCTAATTAAATTTTTTATTAAGTGTCAAACAGCAAGCAGCTTCAGATGCTCCATTTTTTCCTGAAAAATTCAAGTGATTTGCTTAAGAAGTAATAATAATTAGGGACTTACCTTAAGAAAACACTAACATTGGTGTTAATTTTCCCATTCAGTATTCCCACCTTTATTCAGTGAAGTATTTAGGCACATATTGAAGAGTAAGCATATGCTAAGTGTCATCTAAAACTTCTGCTGTTCTAGGAAATCTGGAGGATATTGAACTATTGAAGGCTAAACCAAAACATGTTATGGGCTATACGTTTGCATAAACTAATTGATGGCTGTAGAGGTAAAAAGCATTTATCACTGCACATCTCAGTAAACACGCAGCAAAAAACAACCACAACTTGCCATTGCATCTGGCCCTATATTCTTCATCCTTTAATTAGGCAAAAACTTTCATTGTTCCCGAGTTCCTACAAAGCTTATTGAGAACGCCTAGCAATCAATGCACTATTATTGGCCTTTGTTATGGCTCCTAATACCATTGACTAGGCTAGGTATGGGTCTTACCACACTTCTCTCTTCTCCTGTTATCTTTCAGAAATGGAAGATGATAATTAGATGTGAACTAAAGTCAGCAAGCTTACTCTTAAAACCAAAAATATGAAAGATAACCGTTAAGAATGTTTTGGTATACCACACAATTTATATTGATATTAGATATTTAATTTAGGATGAACATGTTATGAGAAGCAGTTTACCTTTAAGATTAAACAATACTTCTGGAAGTGTAATGAGAAAAGCAGCACTCAATTCTTGTTAGAGAAAATGACCTGGCCACTAAATCCTGGCCTGGTTTTAGTTTCTCTGGTAATAGAAGAACTTAACTACTGTTACATACTTAAGATAGTTAGATACCAAGCTAATTTTTGAGTGGGCTTCTTTCCTACCATGTAGGCTGAAGGTGTTAGAACGGTTTGTTAGAACTCACAATTTGAGGACCAATCCTGGTCACAAGAAGATGGAAATATAAATACATCTCAAGTCATTTTTGCATCATACTATCCAAACTTAGGATCACATGCTACCAGTCATAACCTGCATTATATATGGCAATGTGCCACCTTACTATATTTGTTGTAAGAACTAAGTATTATCTGTATAATAACAAGTGCCAAGTAAAAATTTGCCATTTGAAAAATAATATAGAGGCATTCAAGCCTAATGATTCCACCGCACTTCAGAAATAATGAGATATTACAGATAGAGGAGGCACTGATACAAATCCCTCTTTGGGAAGGATCATAGCATCTGTTAAACTAGGCAACATTTTAGAATTAGAAAAAATAAATTAGTTAAATTACAGGGCACTTTAGGCAAGTATTGTTCATCTATTCTGTGAACTGTAGCTCCACCACAGCTCCAGATAGTCCAATAATATCTCTAACGATAAGAAGTCACGATTAGTTTCTGTTTTACATGAAAAACCTGAAAATCAAAAAAAGCAAAGTGCTAGGTCAGGTCAGGGCTTCCCTGCTAGCTCAGAGGGTAAACTGATGCCTCCTTACAGGTATCCCATTCATAACGCACCTCACCTGACCTGTTAGCTTATGAACTCTGAGAAGATGACTGCCCGCGGTAAGATGGTATGGCTGGAGGCCATAACAAAACGTGTGAGCAGTACCGGCATTCCAGCTAGGCTACGGAATTCTCAACGATGTCCATAAGAAAGAGCACCTTTCTGAAACAGCTAATGCAGAGGTCACAGCCAAGTTGTAAACTTAATCAACTCGGAATACATCCTGCACAACACAGAACGGTTTGTAAAAACTACAAGCAACCATAAAACAGATCATCAGATTTTGTTTCCACCCTTTCATCCTTTCTAGTAAAAAGCACCTTCGATGTGGCAATCATAATTTAAAAAAAAAGTGAACCAAGCCCAAATACATTAGTTGCTCTACTAGAACCTATCAGTTATTTTGATACATTCTGTGATACTGAGGCTAATGAACTTTTTTTAGAGATAAGACATTTTTTCATTTTAGAAAATAAAATACAAGGTTATTACACAGAACTTTTGACAAAGCAGGAAAGCTAAGAACTCACACTGCACAAAATACAACACACAACTACTTCTTTTTTAAATTAAGTTTTAAGCATTTGGGGCAAAGCTAGAGAAACAAAGGGATGAATACGTGGCTCACAGTGGCATAAAAAAAGTACGGAGTCATAGAATGGACATTCACTACCAATATTTTACCTCCAACAAAAAAGGGAGAATATTCTGAGACAGGAGAAAGCAAAACAGGTAGAATGATCGTGTGTAAATCTCAGCATTGTCCTTGTATCCAGCCGGGACACAGGTAGGGTCCATGCTACATCTCTCAGTCCTGGTCACACCCCCTGCCCCACCCGATACACTCCTTCCCAAGTTGTCCAGACTGCAGGGTGACTTCTTAGTCAACTTAATCCTATTTATATATTAGATACTTTCATGTCAACATGTTAAACTTGTGTTCTGTACCAAACCCCGTAACTATTACCAGTAATATCTCAGAAGAACTGAAGTAGGTGGTTGACAATAACAGTAAAAGGGAACTTTTTTCCTTCCTTTAATTGGAACACTCAGAGGGAGAAAAACATGCCTCCAAACCAATGAACGTGCAATTCTACTAAACCCAGCGTATGCTTAGCCAGTGGATGCATTTCTGTTGCTCAGAGTGGCACCAGAAGTTACATGGTATATTTTTCATTCTTTCCAGTGGTAATTTCTTGGTCATTTACCTCCTCAATAATAATGTTTAGCTGGGTAAAATAATGCTTTAGGCTTTGCGTCTTAAAGGTTCTTCCCCCTTCCCCCCCTCAGTAGAATGACTGATTTCAGCCCTTTAGAAAAATAAGCTTACTTATGAGACATTAGTGGCATTATTGCCTCCTTTAATATTCGTGACAGTCTCCAGCAAATGTATCACAAGTTGGCATTTATTAGTGCTAGGCACAAGTAAGGGGCATGTTATTTGATTTGAATAACAGCTTGGAGCTACAGTTTGAGTCCAGAAATATATTAGTCAGAAACAATCTCATTTAATAACACAGAAACTAATAAAAGAAAAGTATTCCAACTGATTCAAAATTGAATTTATGAATATTGCTTAGCAGGATTAATGATCAAAAACTGAACCTGTTTGTCATGTTATAACAGACTTTTCGATTTAAATGCAAAACTAGAAGTCAATGAGTCCAATGGATTGTATATTGCTTTGAAGAAAACCAGTTCATTTTACACATAAGCTTTGAAATTGGCAATAAACTTTAATTACAGGGTCAGATAATCAAATTATAATCAAATAGCCTCACATAAAATCTATGTTTGAAATTAATGAGATACAATTCTACTAGTCTGTAATATTGTACCTCTGAAACTTACTAAAAGACATTTCATTTTCATTTAAAAGTCACCTTAAGGACTTTTCCCTCAATTTCTTCCACATAGCTCAATTTTATTTGGGAATGTCTCATTTTTAGACCACACAGTTCTAAAGATTTTTGCGTATGGAAAAATCATTTGTTATTCCACAGATTTTTTTTTATTGATAATAAGAATTTTAATATAGCAATATTAGAAATCTTTCAAGTAGTTGCATATTTATGCATTTTTAGAGAAAGCCACAGTTCAGATAATAAAGCTATATAGTTGTTCTCTGCACATATTTAAGATTTTCATTCAAGATTAAATTCTTGATGACTGATCTTAACTTGCAAGTGTAAACATATATGCTAATGTACATTACCACAGAATCTATTTATTTTCTGGGATATACAACACTGAGAATTTCTCCCTACATGTCTTACCTTATTTGGAAGAAGAAATAGATCTTATATTTAAAACAAAAGATAGAAAGAATAAATCCAAACTCGCTCTGGCTTTCTTAAAGATTTGCTGCGTGGCTTCAGGCAAGCCACATTATATTTTACAGCTAAGCTTTCTGAAGTAAAATGGCAGTTACAGCTTGGTACAGCTTCAGTACAACTCCATGGGACCTTATTAATTGTGCTCTGATTATCAAAATGAAGATGCAACATTGTCAGATAGATAATGTCAGACCTCATTGAAGATGCAACTGTAAAGGTACAGTAAAAGTTAAGGACTTATAAAGCTACCATTCCGCTCAATGGCAATATAAGCGCTTGACAGCACGCAATGTAATTTCTAAAAACCTATGCCAAAATTAACAAACCTCATACCAAAAGTGCAATTGTAAGATTTTACTACTAGGCAAAATATTTGCACTTTTACAAGTCAAGTTATTCCAAGTTGAAAAATAACAATTGACAAAAAGAACTACTTAACACAACTAATCATCTACTTAGAGGGACTACAAGAAGGAAAATTAGGTATGTTGCACAAGAAAATCACTACTCAGAAAACTTGGGTGTGAACTTACAAAAGCATAGTTACTTACCACATCTCAGTTAGGCCCCAGCAGGGCACTGTAGTCTTGCTAAGCTAGAAAATCCATGGAGAGAGAGTGTCTTCTCCAGATCTCAGGTGAACGAGGTCTGGACCTAGCTCCCTACGCAAATACTTGTACTACATGCCAAACACAATACACTGAGTGGCATTAATCAACAACTATGACGCACGTGTTTCTAAAGGACCCTCTGAACAGGCGCCTTGCTGAATGATGAGCTCCTCAGCTGCAGGCTCATACCCACAACCTCCCTCATAGTCCGTGGCCCCACGGTGGACAGCTGTCCCTTACCAGTGGGGGGCAAATGACGTTTTATGTCTTGCACATGGAGTTTAAAGCAGAAACACAGCACTGCTGCTATGCAATAACACAAGCTGCAAAGGAAGCTTTATAGGTGTGACCTATAGGTGTGGGGTAGCCTACAAGTTTTTCAGTAAGTAGCAAACTACTTCCATTTACCAAGAGCTAAGACCACACGCACAGGTTCTTAGCATAGAGTGGCATCTATTCGCATGTCCATGCCCTAAAACAACTCCCTTAACACTGACGTTATTTTGGAGAACACAAATGAACCTTTAGAAAGTTAAAGGAATATTACAATTCCTGTTGATTATTCCAGTGTAAGAAGCAACAAAGTCATACCATTTGGATCACAACAAAGATTTTGAAAAAGTAATTGTCACTAGTACAACTGCTCAAAATTGTTAATATCCCTGATAATTATGGGTCATACTGTGAAACGTTAAATACTGAGATGGGGTAGGAGCCTTTGTCATTCATAGTTCAGCCTAATTCAGACAGATTATGCTTGAGAACATACATCATATTTGGAATAGTTTTAAAAACTCTTAGGCAGTGGGGATTCCCTAGCCTAGTTTGTGAAATTAATCTACAACTTTACATATTTCACCGTTATAAAGTTTCTTGTCTTTCTAAGTGTGATCTACTTTCTGTCAGTCTCATCATTTCATAGCAACATAAACAAACATCATCTTTGGTGTTTATACAATTCAAATATTAGCTCCTTTCTACACTGCCACATAAAGCTATCATTTAGGAAAGTTATGCTGGCTAATACATTCAAGCCAGCCAAAAAACAACCACAAAACAAAACAGATAGAATATGTATTGTTAAAAGCAGAACTTTTTTCCTGTTTGCTGATAAGCAAGGTTGAAAATGTTCACATTTTACATGGAATTTCTGCCTGCCATGGAAACAAATGTCTCATTGTTTCAGTCATAATAAACCTGTGTTTTGTCCTTTTTATTTTCGGTATATATATTTAACCCAAAACGTTAAATTACCATTAAACGTCTGTCTGTAACACATTTCACTGGAAGAGAGTGATAAGCACATATGCATGCAAAAATTAGGCTTCCACTATAGTATCAAAATAAACTCAAAATAAAAATATCAAGCTCAAACATAGAACTGCTTTAATTCTGATTGGTCTGTACATCATAATGCTTTTTTTCCCCCTTCTCCCCTATAATGTTTTAAAGCTACATATGTTCCCCCCATCTCTATTAGATTCTGAGTGTTTTATTTCCTTGCAGTGGACAAAAGCCGATAAGGGAAAATACAATTTACCTAGCAAACATCTAGAAAGCTGCAAAGAACTTGAATTGAGCTTGACGTGTTAGTACTTTAAGGCAATGGGTCATGACAGCAGATGAAAGGGACAAAGTCGAGGACTGACCTTGCTCGTGGGACTTTTATGAATCCATTTGTACAGCAGCAGTTTCGCTGGATGCTTTGCAGAGTGGAGAGAAGGTCCAGTCAAACACCTTACATGTCAAGACCTTAATTATTCTCTTCAGTTGGGTGCTTTGCACTCTGATGGTGACAAGGTAGATTGAATCATGGTAGATTTGAATCATGCTGGTTAAAATGTGAATTTTGATGGTGATTAAAATCCGCAAGATACCTCAAGGAATAGAATTTTTCCTACTTTTTCAACTCCAACCTCTCAATTTTCAGTAAGCATTAAAATTAACTAATATGGTGGCATAGTTTAGCATCAAAATCAGAGTTACTACAGGCAGATTATTAACAACAGTTTAGGGCATGTAGAACTTTCACAGAAATACAGCTGGAAGAGAAAGGAATGTGAAGATCTCACCTGTATCATAGTGATCAGGTGAAACTGCAGCTCTATGCAGTGATTGTCATGTAGTGTAAAGAACAGCCTGGAGCTTTAAAGGCAACTCACTGTTTGCCAGCAGAAGAATGTTAATTTTGTACAAAATTTCTTTAGCTTCAAAGTTTTGAGGGTTTTTTTCCCTTCTGACTTTTACAGAAAAATATATGTTTTGTATAGGAATCCAAATTCTTTCCCTATGAATGCAACACCAAGCTGTTACTATTGGACATACTATTACTCCATTTTTTTAACCTGAGTTTTGGGGAAGAAAAAAACCCAACAAACAACAAAACCACAAGCAAAAAAACTCCACCAAAACCACTCCAACAGCCAAAAGCTTACTAACCTTAGTTTGTTTCCACTTGAAAAGAAACAGATGCTGAAATCAGGTGTGTTTCTCCTTTAATCCTGTGTATTTATAAAGAACGCACAACATTTTTGACCAGATGGAAATTGTTTCTTTGCTTCTTGCATCAAAGTCTTTGTTAGTCAGCACATCATACAATCATTATATTGAGGCAATTTTACTGAAATCCTTGTTATCACATCATCTATTCCTTATGAACAATTCTGAATAAAGTCTTGGGACACATAAGTATCCCATTCATTACTACTTATACACGTATCAGTATTTTATTGGATTCCTCAAAGAAGTCCTGCTTTTCTTTCTCCTAGGATTGCAAAATCATGCTGGTAGACATTATAAAATGTACAGTTAAGTGTCCTTACCTGCTAGAGTGTTTTAATTTTTGCAGAAATAAACATTGTTTTTATCTACAGGTTTTCTACCTCATCCAAATTATTGGTTTGGTTTTTTTTTCTTTTTAGAAACTTCATCCATGAGAATAGTATTTTTTGCCGGTTCACTACCAAACACTGTATGAAATCCCTTGGGGGTATTTACAAAGCTCATGCTTAACGTAGTGTGCTAAGCTCTCTTGATTTCTTCTCTCTGGCAAGAAATGATTCCACCCAAAAGGTGGTCCATCAAAGTTTGATCAAATTCCTGATCTGAGTGACTTTGCAAACAAATTTTCTTTCTCTACAGATTAGAGAGCTTGACAAACTTACTAAAACAATTTAAGTCTTTAACCTCACCAAGTGCAACCAACTTCTCCTTGGTTTCTTATAGGCCACTTTGTGAAAATATCCGGAGTTCCAAGACTGCGAGAACCTCATTCAGGTCCAAGCATAATGTGCAAAATGCCAAGGCTTCTGCAGTCCAGCAGTTTAAAAATCAAGATGTTATCTATCTCCTTTGTCTCAAAAAATTACACACAGATTGATGCTACAGGTACCCATCACCGGAGAGGAAAGAATAGAAAACACTTTTTAATTTTTTTACCAAGTTCACTCATTCCTGTTTATGGAAATACTTGCAACTAGCAATCAAAATGCCCTATGAATGCAACAGTAGCATCACCATGATTGTGTTCAAGTTTGCGGCACAGTGTGGTAGATCTGTAACTGCTTGGCAAGTTTCCCTCAGAATACCAGAATCTACAGAATCACTGAATGACATGCATGGTCTATCCTGATCATAAATTTCCAACTAAGAAAATAGTCTTTAAACATAGTCATGAGTTACTTTTGCAATAATTTGTCTTTGGAAAACTACCCCCACACGTCCTCCCCCTGACCTTCCACCCTGGTAATAAGCTAGCAATATCTCAAACCCTTTGTGTTCCTGTGTCAACACTATCCCCAAACTGTAAGTGTTAGCAGCTGTGCACAATATGAAAGGGTTTTTGAAACACAGGGAGACTAAAACAGGAGCAATCACAAGAGCCTCTTTGACTCTTAAAATTCTAAATCACACACTGCTGATCACTGAAATGGTTTCCTTTCTTTACCCAACTTATGTAGTGGTTTTGCTGTTCTGGCCAACCTACAAATGATCTTTTTGTAATAGGAGGCCTAAAAACTCTGAACATATGTGAGCATCCAAAGAGCTGGCAAGTTTTGGACAGCCTCAGCTTTCTTTTCATTGTGAAGATTTCTCTCACTGATTGTATACTCAAAATAATTTACTTGTTTTAAAAACTATTCACATTTCTTGGATTAAATTTTAAATTCATACTACAAAGTTACTATGTTTATAAATGTATCAGTTCCTGCTCATCCAAATTTTGCATACATCAAAATACAATTTAGGTAGGCTGTAAAAAAAAGAGTGCACCAATGTTCTGTAAGCATGTAAAACATGGTGACACGTCAACAACACAAGACAAAAAGCCATCACTTTAAATGACCACAGACCTTGTCCTTCTCTGTAAGCAGGGTCTTTCTGGTCTTCCACATTTTCTTCTATTTGCTGACATCTTTTTTTACAGTCCACTCTAGAACAACAGCAGAATCCTGCCACAGTGTTAAGGGTATTATCTACTCATGATTTAAAACAAACAAACAAAACCCAAACACACAAACCCTTCAAAATTATTTTACTGAACTTCATACAGTTTGCCCGATATCTACTACTGCAAGCTTTTTCTTTAGTTGAGCTGTGAGCGCTTTGTACGCCTCTCTAAGAATTGTAAAGGAATTTCCCTTCCCCATGCTGGTAAATGGTGAGGTAACTGCGCTAACAATGGTTTCTCCCATATTTTCAAACCTGCATTATCTCAGCCTTGTTCATTTGGAGCACTAGTCCTGATTTTTAACCAGAAAGTTTCCTTAATAATTTTGCTCTTCCCCATTTAAGTTAGGAGCACTGCAATGAAACTAGTCTAGAGAGGTATTTTTTTGTGCCCATCTCCAACTCTCTTTTCTTTGCAGTATTTTCCTGTAGCAGCATCTGCTAGAGCTGCTTGTTCTCATTTTGCAACCCTTGTTTCCTTCCTTAATATTTCTTACTTGTCACAAACGTTCAGGAAACAGACACACATCCATTCCAGTTTCAGACCTACAAGAATATTAGCAAGTAGTGGTTTTGACATACAGGGTACTAGAGGGTACCATCATCTGCACCACAGTAATTGTGTGTCCATTCCCTTACCGTACACCACCCTCCAGTAAACAGGAAGATAGAGGACCTCACTGCACTTGAGATACTGGAAGTAAGCAACTTAAATTTACCCTCAGTAGACACCTATTGCTAAGGCTTTTGCAGCTGCATGAAAGACTGCTGCAAGTGGATGCACAGAAAGGATTCACTTTGTGGGAGCTTTATTTTAGAAGAAAATTAAGAACTGGATTTTTTTGTTTGCTACTTATTAAAAAATTATTAACTATTAAAAAACCCCTAACTAATAATTTGTTTATCCATTATTTCAATTAGTCAGTCTTCCTCTTCTAATTAGAAAGTTCAATGTTCAACCTTAGTTACTAGACAGTTGTCATATTCTTTAACACCACTCTTTTTAGATTCTTACAACTTTTTAACATGCTTGGTCATACTCAAGAAAATGCCCACTACTCCATTAATTTCTTAGCTACTACTACGCAGTCAGTAGCTAAACTCTCATTAATACAGATTAACTATTTATGTACAAAAACCGAGAGGCTGATCTTTGTACCTCTAAGCTTTGTCCTATCAACTTCATGTGTCTAGTTGCTTACATGTGAGGCTTTCAGTAAACCGTGTCAATACTTTTGTATTGTCCCATGTTTAGCCCTCCTTTTTATTGCCATTTTTGATATTTAACTATTTCCCATAATTTACTACCTACTTCTACTTCTTTTATGAGTGAAGGACAAGACTTGGGTGTTTTTTGTTTACTTGTTTTTACTTATATAAGATTAACTATTCAATAGATTAGCAGACAGACAGTAGTAGAAAAATAAACATACTTGCACTTGCGTATTGCTCAGCTGCTTCGGTTTTCCTCACAAGCAGTTGTTTCCTCTTCTGCTTGAGTGTTCCAAAGAAATAGAAGACCTACGTCAAATTCCAATTCATATGTAGATGGCAAAAAGTACCAAATAAAAGAGCACAGTTTCAGTCAGTTAGTTAAGTACTATAACTGTTTCTAAATGTTATCTTAAATCGAGGGTGAGGATTACGTCCAATCTATTTTAACTCCAGGTCAATAGTGGCTTAGAATCAAGAGGATACAAGAAGCCCATTAATAAATTTAGATTGAAAGTACTGGAATGGTGCTTATCGTCTGAGGTACGATATTCTTGACGAGCCTTTCAACATGAAATAGTGAGGGGGCAAAAATGCTAACAATATTAAAAATGGAACTTGATAAATGTGTGAGTGAGATTATATGATAAGATTCTCTGTGTCTGCTATCTTTTTGATAATAAAGATAGTTGAAATTTAAGCCAACCCTTCCAGAATACTGGCATATGAAGAAATAGTCAATATAAGATTATTTGCTGCTTTATTGGAAATAATTAGAGATAGATACTTCAACTGTGTCTGCAAATCAGCTTGGAAGTATGCTGACCCAAATAAAAGGAGAGAGGTTTTTTGTGTTAAACTTGGAGAACCAGTGAAGCCCCAGAAACAGAGATAGCTGCAATCAGTGGTAAGATTATTTACTTCCTCATGACTGTAGATGGAGCCCTAACATAAGTAAACACCCTCTTGGCAATACAAGTTCGGAATTTTACAGAATCTATTTAGAGGCTTCTCAGCATTTTTACATTATTAAGGCTCTAATTTTCAGGACAAACAATGTGAGAAGCCCACTGTTTTCCTGGTTTCTCAACATGCCAAATTGATTCAGTTATCTTCAAAGAAACTGAGAAAGAAAGAAAAACGATTGTTCAACTTTTATTCTGTCCTGCAATCATCACCTAATCTAACCTTCTCTAACAATTTCTCTGCATGGCACCTCTAGGGCTGTCAGTCCAGCTGAATTCATTTAGAAAGTGAAATCCAAACCTGACTATACTTATTCATCCCCTACACGTATTATTCCTTTCATAATTTTATGCTACTGTACTAAAAGGCAAGGCAACAGCACATTTTGTGGATTTTATTGTATTACATATAAAACATACTGCTGAAATACGGAATGTAGGAATCTTAGTGAGGAAGGAGGGACCTTAGCACCATCTGACTGAAAGATGTTAGATAAAAGAAGAGCTATTTATAGGAGTAAAATATGTCTACAGTTATCACTGTGGCTAACAATACAGGGTTCATGAGTATAATTAATTCTTTCCTTCCTATAACTCACTTGTTCAAAAAACGAAGTATTTCTTGATTTCTTGCAGCAAAACAAACACAAACCTCCACAAAACAAATAAGCAGAAATATCAAAACAATACATTCTTTCATACTTCTCAAGATATTTTGTCTGTTTCTAACTCCAAGCAACAACTGGTATCACTAACGTTCTGCAAGTCAAAATATGTATGCAAGGACTATTGGTATTGGACTGGTATTTGGCATCAGGGTCTGAACATGGAGAGCTCTAGCAACCAGAAACACTTTTGTTTGTATTTTGTAGTTTTGGGTTTGTTTTTTTTTTTTTTTGGGGGGGGGGGTGGTGTGTGGGAGTGGGGAGGTGTTTCCCCAAAGTTAATGGAAACCCTGATTTTATAGCATGGCTGGGAAATCGCTCTGGTTCTAAAAGCTGCATATCAAAAAATTCACATGGCCAAAGATTACGAGAGCGCGAGAGATATAAAAGGGAAGGAACAGCACAGCTTACAGGTAGAAAGTAGAAATAGCGACCCTGTACTGCACTGTGAGTTGGGACTGGGTCACTTCACTCCCTCTTAAAGTCCGCAGTGTAAGGTAATTACAAGCCCATGTATTGCCTTCCATGTTCACATGACATAGCTTCTTGACCAACACTCAAATACATATGAGCCACAGGTGATTTAAAGGATAGCGGTTGATCGCAAATACTTGTATCCCTTAATTTATGTGAAACGAACAGGTACATGAGTTTATTTTGAGACCAAGGTTAACTTCTTGTAAACATCTGTGAAACTCATGCACTAACTGCCAAAATTGACAAAAAAAATATTATTTTCTAGTACATGTCCATGAAAGTGAACATCTGATTGTACAGTAAAGTTGTACAATTATCAGTTCTTGTTACATTACTTAATGATGGGACAGGTACTTCCAAGTTCAATACATTTACATTGCATATAGATACAGAACTTGAGTGTAAACTAAAATACAAACTACTGTTAGTTGGGTCAATTACACACCCTATGCATTTCATATAAATTGCGTATTTTATGTCAGCAATTGCCTTGAATATGGTTTTTCAGATTGAAAATTATTTGCTGATTCAATTAGCATGTTAAGTTAATAATAAAAGCACTTGGGAATATCTAGGTTTATTGCATGGTAATGGATTCTCAGAAGAGAAATATGATATATCCTATTTGTTATAAATTGTTTCTTTCAGTTGGTCTTGGACTATAGATGTACTTAAGGTTAAGAATATACTATACTGATTTGCAACTTGGCTTTGTTAATTTACCTCATTTTGGAATCAATTATTCTGTAGTCACTTTAAAATACAAAATTTTCTATAGGGAAGTGAATTTTTTTTTTCCCCCCAAACCTATGAGCTAACAGTTTTCTTCTCATCACTCAGAAAATATCCCTAAATGACTGATAATAACCCTCTTCATATTTTCTTTATTCAGTCATAAGAAAGATATCTGGTAGTTTTTACATATTATTTTTTTAACTCAAGGAAAAGCAGTCTGTACAGATGAATGACATTAAATTCAGTCTATCCAGATGCTGAAATGTGCTCCAAGTTATATTGTATGAAATATCATAGATGTCTGTGTATTCTACTTAAATAGAATTTTCAGATTCTACCTAATTAAAATAAAATTAAGTTAGTTTTAAAAGCTAACCTGTCCAAAAGATGCCCAATAAATTCCTATGTCAGTTATTTATTGTTTTAATCTGTAATCACCTATACAACACTAATAGCTGTAGATACTGTATAACATCAAGAGTTCTATTTAACTCTCTGTATAAAGACAAATAAAGAAAGGAGCAGAGAAAAAAAGGAAGAAAACAGGTCAGTTCTGTCCTGTGGTGACAGAATCAATATATTTAAACCAGCACAACATAGTTCAATCAACAAACCTTACAGCTCCAGTGTTTGAAAGCACTTGTTTCAGCTTCTACACCGTGACTTGGATCACATCTGAAAAGTAAGGAAACAGCATTTAACTGCATCATCTTTGGGTACCTGTTGACCCACAGACCAAATCATCTATCTGCAGCGTCTAAACTCTGGAGCAAATACGTTATATAATTAGGTGTAGTAAGATAATCTCATATTTCAAGAAACTCATTAGCCAAATAGAAGAATCCTTTAACAAAAACAGCTATAGCAATTAATTTCATTAAGATCAACATGTTACATTATTTATTTATTTCATAACTCTGCTATGGCCTTTTTAAATATATGACAGTAGAACTTGTTTTCTGGTGTTCTGTCTTACATTAGATAACCATTTTTGGATTTTATGCAAGACATATGGAAAAATTCATCGGTGATTTACTGCACGTTTCCACACACAGTCAAACTAATATCCGATCACTATTGAAGAAGCAAAACCCTGCTTGGCAGTGAATACATAAGCAAATTTCCAAACACATGGATGTGTGCAGCCTTGTGCAAGAAAGCCTCTGATAGTCAAAATAAAAACCAACGCACTACATCATTTACTGGGAAAAGATAATGGAAAATTTAAATTGGGACTTCTTTTCACTTCAGAAACTACTGCAACTGAAACAATCGCAAGAAAATAAAAATACTGCAATATCTATCTACAATACTTTGTATAATAGGTTTTAAGTTTTATAATTTATCTATATGACAACACCTGGGAAACTTTTTCCTTATTTTTAATAACTCTAGACAATAGCAGTTTTGAATGTTAGTCTGAATCTTTGTTTGTCAATTAAATGTTTTTAATTCCATTCATTCTTTTGGGTGACAATTTGCAGTTATCCATACTGCTGCTTCCAAGAATAAAAGCTGAATACGCTACCTCAGTATAGTTTACCACTTTCTGTCCTAACCTACTTTTTTGTGAATTTCAGTTAGGCCAATAAGGCTAGGTTTAGTATCACCGCAGCAGGTGGAATGACCTTTTCCCCATTCCTGTTTTACAATGTGTTTTGTGAGACTCTTGTCAAGTTATTTCAGAGCCTGTTAGGAATAATATACTGCAGAAGTTCGTGTCTTTAAAGTAAGATTTAATTATTTTCACATTTTATTACAGACAAAGCTAATAATTAGAAGATGTTATTTCAGCTAATCAGAAATCAAGCCTCTGTTTAAGGACTCATGCATTTTTTTTCCTTGGGGAAAAAACCCAACAAACAACAAAACAGTGACCGCTAATCCTGATTTGGGAAGTATTTAACTGCAGGGCATGGTTCACAGACAGTTTTGCATCCTCAATAGCTTTATGGGCAAGATAGTTAACTTCGATGATATGAAAATGTCAAGAAGAATTATGAGGGAGAAAAAATTCAAAAAGTTTTCTGAGGTTAAATGTCAATAAGGAGCCATCTTTCCTCAAGAAGTAGAAGCAAGTATAACCCATTTTTGATGAGATGATCCCCTTGAACAAAAGGAGAAGTCGTCCACTGGAAGAAAACAGAGTATTTGAAAAACAGTATCATGCCTCTTGCTTGATATTCTATCATGTGTACATAGTAGTTAATCCATTTTTTAGGAAGATTAGCTGTCAGATTAACACATTATCCATGTGAGTCACAGTTAGTCTAAACCAAGGATGTGCCTGAAGAATGATGTGCACCCACATGAAGGAAGGTTTACCGAGGCTAACTTACAACACCACTGTGGAATGCAAACCCAGCTTTTTCTTTTTTTTTTCCTGCTAATGCTGGCCAGAGCTTTACAAACAGCCATTCTCAATTGCTGTATCATGCTGAGTCGATACAAGCCTTGATGTGGATTTGAACATCCATATGCAGGCCTTGCATCTGCCACACACATCCAAGTATTAACTCCAGGGCATATATGCCTCTGTTGTTCTGGACAATATATAGTAAGACATTAAAGAATTTACTTACTCAAAATGCTCTTTAAATACTGTGTTTTTATCCATCCAAGAGCATTTGACTTCTTCTGGAAAGCCAAGTTTAAGTCAATTCAATTTCATAATAGAAAAACAGGACACGGTCTGCAAAGAGCATACTTTCTTATCAACCACGGGAGCACAGATGAAAGTTTTCACAAGCAGCTGATAGGTGTCAATATCCCATTAAAAAAAAAACATACCCTGAATATATGTACCTATTGTTATGTCCCTCAGACATCATGTAAAGAAATATAATAAGACTAATTCCATCTCAATTCAACGACGGTCCATGTGGAAAATAACTCGCTTCTGGAGAAATTATCTTATAAAAGATTGCACTATAACATGCAACTGCAGCTCGGAGTTGAAGACCTTTCCCCCGCTCACATTTCAGTTCACAGCATTATTTTACTCTCCATTCTTATTCAATCCCTGGCTTTATTTTTCACCCTTCAGCAGGCCAACAAAGCCCCTTTTTTGCACAGCCTGTATGTGTATCTTTTTATAATCTTCCAAAGTTAATAACCAAGCTAAATGAAGGCAAAGCCTGCTCTGAAACAAGCTTTGTTCCAATACATGAAGATTTGGCCAAAAAAAAGCCGCCTTCCTGTGGAAGCTTCTTAGAAGACAAGTCACAGCCAAACACTCCAAGTGGTGTCTGAAAGATCTGAGGCTTTTGTGCATAGTCAATGTTTGCTACCTATAGGAGCAGCTAAAAGTAAAGAAATAAGCTTTCATTTTCTTTCCTTTGGCTCTCTGTATTTGGTCGTGAACTATCTAAACAGTTGTGGCTTATCTTGCAGGCACATGGGCCAGCTGGTCTCTATGGGTAACCCCACATATGCAACGGAGCACAAATCAGAATATGAACTTTATGTGCTCATAATCTAAGGACACAACTGCCATTTGAGTATAGTTCACAGCTACTTGCAATTAGAAAATCTGTAGAAGTCAGCAGATTTAACTCTAAAAACCAACAATAACAACAAAAACGAACACAAAACTTTGTATGCACAACTGTATTAAGGAATTGAATTCACTCAGAAATGATCAAGCATCAGATTTTAGACCAAATATATTAGACACAGAACAGATTATTTCATGCAGTCTTTTGTATCAAAATGAGATAGTTAAGAAAACTTACCAATTCAGGTTAGAAACAATTCTAAAATTAGATTTTTTTTTAAAAATTGAAGCAAAGAACATCTTAAATAGCAATTTGGAGAAGACACAAATATTTTCAAGGGGCACACCTAGTCTTGCTTTTAAAGCCAAGTACGCAATATGAATGCAACATGAAATATTCTTTGTCAAAGCAATGCAATTTCTGATTGCATGAGAGTTACTTTTAAGTCTTAAGTCTTTTCAATGTCACTAAAAAACATTATAGGAAGAAGCAAGGGAAATGCCAATCACGTATTTTTCCAATCATCCACATCTGCTGCACTGTACTAAGGAAACACTGAGGTAACTGTCACAGGCTGAGTACTTAACAGTCTTCCTAGTAATGGATCATTCAACATTTTCAGGTAATTAATACAGACGCCCCACCTATTTCACATTCTCTACAACTCTAAGTAACAATATCCCAAAGTTAATAAATTCAAACGTAATAACAGGGGCAGCAAATAGGGACACAACTTACGTTTGAAGATTTCCCGAATTCACCAGGAAACTAGAATCCATGTTAAGATAAGCTGAGATTCAGTATTGACCTGTAACTTAAGATGTTCAGCTGACTAGTAGCTCCTGCATCAAGCATTTATCTCTAAAAAGAGAAACAATAACTACTAATTCTTTTCATTCTTCGTTCTAAAATGAATTATTGACATAAAGTCTATCCCAGTACAAATGGTGATGTTATTTCATGTTCATAAATGAAGGTAGTTCCTACCCCTTTACCTCTAAAGAACCAGTGTAGAGGTGGGGAATAATCTGATTTGATGTAGATGATAATGAAATAGTAGAACAACAGATGAGTAATGAAAACCGACAGGTTTCGTATGTGTTTGAAGTAAAGGATTTTTTTGTGTGTGTCCAGTAGAAACACTATTTGAATTGTTTCTCTGTATTTAATTTAACATTTCAAAACAACATTCTTTTCTAAGTAGACAATAGGAACCAAGGCAAGAAACTGTATTAAATAAATCTCTAAAAATCTTTTTAACAGGCTTCAGGCTATGCTGTACTTTTTCTTTCAAATATTTCCATGTAAAATCAGATGTTAACTCTCTGAGTGAACCCATGTGCAAACTCTTTATTCATCAGATTAATGGCTGTGGAGCAACAGGCAACTGAACACATTTCCACTCACATAAGGTATTCATGACTTTCCAGAAAACTTCACATTATTGCAACTACTTTTCAGTTAAATATGTTGCATCTAGTGAGGAAGGAAATAAATTGCAACAAGGTTTAATGGGAAACTACAGTAAATGTATTGACACAAGTAGGAATTTGTTTCTTTAAACAGGACCTTGCTATTAATTTGACAGACGGATTTTTGCCTTGCTCTACATTTGAAAAATTAAAAAAAACGCCCAGCCTTTGCCCTGGGATACTTCAGATTGCCCAGGGTAGTGTGTCTCTTTCTTGTTGCTTTTATGCTGATCTGAGGCACAATCAATAGAAGAATTTAGTCAGCCTCTGTGCTATACTAGCTAAGGAATATGTTAAGAGTGATAACCTGTAGGGTGAAAATATAGAGGAAAACACAAAAATTCAATATTCTATATCACATTTGTATTTATACTGCATATTAGTGCATACTTTTAAATTTATACAACATAACATTTGTAATATACACAGCTATATACACAACTAAGGGTAGGGTTTCACTTCTGGGCACTTTGATCAGCAGGAACATGGTCAGTATAGACAAGATGGAACATGCTGGTAAAGATGTTTATGCCACAAGAAGAGCAATGAACTCAGTAACGTTTGATGTAAAGGTGACAATATACAAGTGAAATTAAGGAATGACTCAACATTCATACATATGATAAAATTTGACTACAATAATAAACATCAAAAAGCAAAACCTTGGAACTTTTGAAAAATCTCTTCTTCAAATACCTCGTCAACCTTTCTCTACGTTTCTAGGATTAAAATACTTCCCTTTTTTTTTTTTTTTTCTTTTTCTGAGAAAGACATCTGTAATATTGCTAGATGCCTGCTTTTTAGGTTGATCATTCTACATCCTTTCAGAAATACTGAATCAGATCTGTTACTTCGTCTGACACTGTTTGTGAATGCTTACAAATATGATTGTTATGTTCTTCTTTTTGTTTTTAATTTAATACAGATAAATTGACAGTGTATGTTTGGGTTACAGTGCAACATAGTTAAAATGAACATTTTGGGACCACATCACAGTTCAGATGAGAGGAAGTTCAAACTTGTGCAACACAGTGGTTGCCTGTTCAAGTTGTATTTTCACATATACTAATGACTTCAAAGCGTATGTACTAAACCCTAAATTCTTGAAATGATAATAGTGGCTGGAAGAACAGAGATAGTGGCAAGTCAGCAAACCACAGAGTGATAATTTGATTACTGGATTACAGAATAGTTGAATTCCGCTGTGACCCCAAACTTAAAACTGTGTACAATTCACAACCTCTGGCATGCAAGGAATTCAAGATAAAAGAACCTGAGCAATTAGAATATATGACCTGTACTGTGCTTCAGCTTTCATAATGTCAGTTCCCAATTGCTTTTCGTTCTTCCTCCAGTTTAAAAGCATCTGCTATACTGTTGTCCCAAGAGGAACTAAGCTGAATGCAGTATACTGTTGAAGAGCTCTTTTGAGCAACAAAGTAGAAGCCTAACAACCAAGAGGCAGCATATAAGGCTTAATTTCATGCTCCAATATAAATGACTTAAAATTTGTATTGTGGAGTCAGATCAAAGGTCCAACTAGCTGATAATCCTGTTTCCTGCAATGTTTAAGAGTGCCTAAATAACAACAACAGGGAAAGATTATATGACACATCCTCCTAACATTCTCTCACCCTCTACCTATTTTCAGCTCAGGGAATTGCTGAGCCACAACCGGTTTCTAAGTATTTAGTAAGCCTCCATGGATTTCTGTTTCTTAAATTTGTGCTGTTGTCCCCTGGAGGCATGCAATCCTTAACGTTTAGAGCAACATCCAAGGAGAAGCGGCCACTCCTTGATATGGCTGATATACTCCCCAACAGTGCCAATGAAACCTCAAAAAGAGAAACAGGTCTTCTACAGAAATTAAGTAGTACAGACAGGAGAAACAGGTACTAGGACTGAGAGGAAAAGAATGTGTTGCCTTTAGAAATACACCATTATTCCTGCAATCTCAGTCCTTGTACAATTGTGTTGCCACTTTGCCATTGACATATCCTCAACTCCCATCAACTGCCCCCAGGCACTTTTTTCCCCTACTTTTTCTCTTTTCCAAGTAATTTCTATGTGCTACACACTTTGTAAAATGCTTTATGGGTTCCTTGTTGGAAACTGCAAATCAAAGATAGGATTTGAAAAAACTGTTATTTCATAAGATATCCAACAAAAATGGTAACTAAAACTTAATAACAACAACGTAATAAATCTTAACAACATCAGTGTGATATCAGTTGTCATCTGCTACAATGTTATGTTTGCCATTTATTACTGAATCATTTGAGATCTTTACATGCAAATTGTTCTGTCCGACATAATTTGAAAGCATAAACATTGGCAATTGTTTTGTTACCACTGTAGCTGTTTTCAAGTACCATTTGTACAGTGTAAATAGGAACACATACTCACATTGTGACTATGACAATGCTTTATAAGCTTCCCAGAGGTTTGGCATTTGTGATTAATTTATCCTCAGCTTTAATTATTTACGCATGTAATGATTGTGAACTGCTAACTCACATTGCTGACAAATTCTCAGTAAGCATCTACAGGTAGTTAAACTGAACTAACTACTACTACTACTACTACTACTACTTAAGGGATAAAAAAAGGTTGATTTACAGTGTTCTGAAAAGGCATCTTTTAAAAACTTAAAAGCTTGTATATTTGCTTCTTTCTTAATGTCCACAATGATTTGAACAAACAAATTACTTAAATTAACCATGTATGGTTGATATAGCATAGAAGGATACTCTACGATTACTGTGTAATTCAAATAAGAGGTCAGAAAGGGGTAGTTTGCAGCAACTAGCTAGATGCTGAAAATGAATATTTTAAACCAAATACCTTTACAGATTCATAACATCAGCATGGATACAGATTCCCTCAAAATTACATTTTTATTCTCTCAAAGTTTTATATGTATATGGAATGAAACACCAATCAATATCTCAATAACATTTTTGTTTTCCTTGTGTCTGTAATCCCTGTTTTCCCCTCCTAAACCGCCTTTTCTCCTTTTATCTAACATTGTATGCATTGAATGGCAGAGTCACGCTGTGTGGAAATCCATGAAATTTCCATCGCAATAAACAAATAGGAAAAACAATTAAGGCCATTTCAATATATTTTTTGATATAAATATATTTTTCATAAATAAATAAAAAATCGGAGGAATTGAATTGAAATGGCCGATATAAATTTTTTTAATATATATAAAAATAAATTAAATGCCAGATCTGCTTTACACTCATGCACAGGCCTAAATAAAACTAAAGAGATTACTTAATTTTAGTGTTTAATCTGTTCAGTGCTACCTGTTGGCTTTCACTGATGCACTCTTTGAGCTCATTTTCTTCCTTTAACATCTGATCCTGTATGTACCATATGTCCATTTGGAATTCTAAAATGCAGAATTAAAATATGTTCTTTAAATAAATAACAGGCAAATTAATCTCAAATTTTGTAAATTACTATTCTGTATGCAAATGTCACATCAGACAGTAGGGGGCAACTTTCACCCACAAGTCGTACTTCATGCATTCTGATACATAACATGACATGAAGTGGGTACTTCCAGCACTTACCTAAGTTTACTGTGTGGTCTATATTAATTTTCTAAAATGGAAGGTTTCATTTTTAAAGTCCCATTTTGTTCTCCAGGCAGTGTGCTGAAGAAATATCTGGTTTATACACTAGAAAAATGCTGCAAGATAAAATAACAAACTGCAATCTCAAAGCTGTTGAGAAGTAAAAGAGGACTATTATATTCCGCTAGTTTGCTGTCATAGGATTTGTGAGAAACCAATCTCAAAAGGATTATTTTTCCACATTTAAATTTTGATAAGTAATTCTTCCTTGAATAAGCGATTTATAAAAGCGGTAATTTAACACTCAAAAATCCAGAGCGTGGACTAATATAAAAGTTGATATAAAAAGCAAAAATGTAATTAATTATATTAACATCCATAATTAGACTATGTTTAACAATAAATCCATATTTAAGAATAAATTGATGTTCTACATTGTGTGTCAAATTTTGTTTCATTTGAAAAATGAAAGTTTTGCCATGACTTTTCCAGACAGCAAATGCTAAAAACCAGGCATGCCATCAAAGAAAAAAAAGCAAAAAACCAAAAAAACCCACACCAAAACAAAAAACCCCCAGACATAAAGTAATATTTTTTTCCAAGTGTGCTCAACTGTATTATGCAACTATGATTTGTGGATTAAAAGATTATATAATTTATATAATTTAACATGCAACTAACTGATTTCCCTTTAAAATTTATCTTTCATTTTTAAAATGAGCAGATCAGAGAAAGTAAAGAAGTAGGGTAGCACTGAAACTATCTTCACACCAAACCTAGTTAAGTAGAACAGTAATATGTGTAATAAACCCACAAAACCAGCGCTAGTTTTGCTATAGGGTTCAGAGAATGAAGTGCTTAGGCCTAGGGTGAGTTGTTAGCAAATTTGGGCAGAACCATGATTTCAAGTGAAGGATGTCAAACACCAGGAACTAAATCATACAAAACTTCATGCCCCATTTAAGCTTCAAACTTGAGAGTAAAATACACTGGATGTCGAACTGCAGTAACAAAGTGAGAGACTGACTGCAGACCTTCCTTCTAAAGTGTCCTGAGATCCTTCAGTATTTCAGGTAGGTAATGAAATGCAACAGCCGTTGTTAGGTGGACAGACTAACTTCTGGTGAATGTCTTGTCTGGCTTTAGACCCAAAGAACATCCAGTATGTATTTGTTTTTCTCAGCGATGTAGCTAATAATTATTTCTCTAAACATAACCCCACCTTAAAATACAAATCTCCCATTTCAGTTAGTGCACTTAAACTGTATTTTACTTAATAGACAGAGCATAACATAAAAAAGGATTACAAGATGTGAAAGACATCCACCCTCCAGCAGTTCCCAAAATGAACTTGCATTTCCATGTTAATACTCAAAGAGCATGTGTGTAACTGGTATCAACAGTACAACTTCACAGGCAAAACTAATCATAAAAAGCATAGCAAAAAAAGCATAGTAAAAAAAGCAGGGCAGATATTTTACCACAAGAGATTACTTGAGATTACCTCATGATCCCATAATTTGTGCTGTTTTACAAATTACTGGGTGGGGGATTTTTTTGTTGTTTGATTGTTTTGGGCTTTTTTGTCTTTTAAGCTATGGCCGAGAAGCATCATGTGGTTTTATCGCTGTGTTTTGACAGGACTGAACTCCAGGTGAAACCAAACGGTTGATTTCCACTCCCTTTTTCTCCCCCTGATGATTTTCCCTCTCGGTGCCCTTTCAGGAGTTGAAACTCAACTTCCAGTTCATTCGCCTCCTCACTTGTATCCCCGGTTTGATTTCAAAGGGGCAGTGGCAGATATGGTTCCTCAGGCCGAGGAGGGCCATCCTGGAGGGGCAGCCAAACCGACTGTGAAGGTCGGTTGTGTCCTTCCCGTTCCCTTGGCACAAAACCACCTCTACATGACAGACTTGCTTCTGGTAAAACCCTGGCAAGTGTGCCCCAAAGGCAAAAAAGCTGCAGAGGTTTAAGGAAATCTCCTTTTTGCTACTGTAAAAACGTCAGGAAAACAGGCTTAATACTAAACCAGGCAAAGGAGCAGAGACAAAACCAGACTCAGGCCATGCCCGGCCTGCGGTCCCCCCGGGATCCCCTCCAGTGCCTGCAGCCCTGCCTCTCCTCTGCATCTGAAACCAGCCCTGCTTACACGTGCTGAGGAGAAGCTTAGTACGAAACCTCGCTTTGTTTACAAACTTTACAATGTTTACTTCTCTCTCCATTTTCTTTTTTATTTCCTCATCCTATTTTTCCTCCTTCCTTGTCTCTCAGGGCATCTCCTGCGCGACTTCCTCTACCGCAGACCCAGCTTTTCCCTCCGTGTCCTCACCGACACACAGCAGTCCCAGGAAGGAGCCCATATTCCTCAAACATTCAAAAATTACCACATCCTTTGCAGCCACTTAACTTACTCTAGGTGGACGTAACTTAAATCTCAAAGGTCCTACCTCCACTTTTTTCCTCACCACCTGCTAGGCAGCAGCCAGGCTGCGGCCTGCTGTCTCCTGACCGGGGCCGGTGAGGGCAGGGCAGCGGGCAGCTGTGGCTGCCAGCACCCGCCGTGCCCCTGCTTGCAGTGGACCGCAGTTACGGGCCTTTTCCTCAAGCTGCCCGAGCGCAGGCTGGAAAGGTTCCCACAGATTGCTGGTCCTTTCCGTTCTCTCCCAGATGATGGGCACTGATGTGCAGCATTAGCTCGAATACAACAGAACAGTCACAAGAAGTTACGTTTCTTCTCCCGTTAATTGTAAAGCCTCGTTTCCTCACGTGGCAAGCATAAAGATAGAAGGGGAGCTTCCAGAAAATGGCTAATTAGTTTCATCTCTCATTTGAATAAAAGCCTCTGTTTCACCAATATCCCAAATGCATTTATTTGGCACCTTTTCAAGGATTCTTTCTGTTGGGAGGAAAGAAAACTTTTGGGGAAATGGTGGGGTTGGACAAGGCAACCTCCAGAGATCCTCTCCAGCCTCAGCCTTTCTGTGATCCTGGGATTTCTGAGGCAGTGCTCTCTGGTTACAAAGAAGGCAAGTCAAGTCCATTAAGAGTGCAACAGGAAAGAAACTCTTAAGAGACAATATCCACAGTTACAAAACGGAAATATCCAAATCGTTGCCCTCTTAACTGTAAACTAATTCTACACCAAAAAAGAGCTTAATCTCTTTGCTCTACATCTTTCTGTACTCTATTTTTTTTTCTGTCGTCATGGCAATTTGCTGAAAGTTCATAAAAATCTACAACCAAGTGCAAGAATTAAGGTTATGGACCTGATAGGTTGTGGACTTCCCACTTACTGAAGTACAATTCAAACATAAAAAATATTTTGATTTATAGCATCTAAGGAGTTCTTGTCAATTTTTCTCAAAGCCTTTCTATATGTTGATTGAAAAAAACCAAACAACAACCCCCCCCCCCCAAAACCAAACCACCTTCACCTTTAGTAGCAAAGTTGCCCTTCCACTTACCTGCTGTAGGGAGCCTGTTCCGCAGAGAATGAAGATGGAGAAACAGCGTGTCTCACACCCTACAGACTTCCTAACAGTCAACTTCCGTGCTCTCCCTTAAACAGGCCAACTCAAAAAGAGAAGATACTGAAGAGAGACTTAAAGCTACGGTAATCAGTGCTTTGCACAACAATGTATGCTGCTGTAGGATCCATCAGTAGCTGTACAGGAGCTATGTTACAGACTCCTATCCTATTTGTCCGGTGTTGTGGGTAGAAATATAATCCCCCATTACTCTCACAAACTTCTGTGAAAAGCTCTGTTACTAAAGACTTTGAGCAGGTAACTGTAAATTCCATTCTAAAATAAATTACTAGTCACACTAACTTGTTAGACTTAAATATAGATAGGCTACAAACCCCCCCCCCCTAAATTCTTGCTCAGGTTATTATTTACTGTATGCTGATATACAACTGATAGTGCTTTATAAATAGTTCCATTTTTGGGTATTTCACCTAAGATGTAAATTATACCATTGACATTACCAACCTATTGGAAAGTTTCCAAATAGGTCTGGTTTTGATATACTACAGTAACTGCTTATTACAGCAGAAAGAAGGTTAAAAAATGTTTTCCAAATGTAGAAAAATGTTCTGTATGTTCTCTTCTTAAGTTTGCTGTGCTTTATTTACTATTCATGTACTGTGTGTTTGGAGTCAGATGCTGATTGGTGTTTCCTCCTTTCATTTCACTGGGAAAATTGCCCTTTATATGGTAACACATTTTCAGTTTTTCATTATCATTGAACTCAAAGGCTATCAGCTATTGTAGCTATTTATACATATGAGTAGGTAATCAGAACAATCACGGCTGCATGATAGTTCTTCAAGTAAAAGAAACTTCACTGTATTGATTGGGGTTTTTTGGTAGAAGGACCACATTTTTCCAATGGTTTTTCAAGGAAAGTTCAGTTCTTGCAACTCTAATGCATAAAGAAATAATTTTGCATTCAACAAGAATAATAGTTTGTCTAAATAGAAAATAGATTATTTTCCAAATCCACAAAAATGTTAAACAAATCATTGCTAGATCATGAGCAAGACCTGTCTTGCACTGTTGCAGTTACTGATATTGGACTACTGAAGCAAGACGTATTTAGATACAGAGAATGGCTGTGGACAGAGGTTCCAGGTTTATATCCCTGTTTCTCACCATTCAGGGAACACAGTTTCTTTTTAAATCTAAAACATGTTAAGAATTCATGAACAAAGATCATGACGAGTATAATTCAATGTGAGCCTGGTCTTGTTTGATTTATCTGTTTGTTTTCTTAGTCTTAAAATAATCTAGGCCTAATATAACAAAACCAGGAATAAACCACAGTAAATTGGAAAACATGTTACTACTGTAATCTACAGAAAAAAGTTATCTGAGCAAACCACATTGTTAACAATAACATAACTATTTTTTGTCAATTGCTTCACAAAACTGGATGGAAATTTGATGGCATACTGCGAGGCAGTAAGCATGAAAGTCAACACTAAAATGCACAGTTATTTGTATTTCTGTGCAAAATCTTAAACGGCTGACACAAATGACAAATAAGGTCATGCTTATGCCATCCATAGAATTAAAAAAAATTAATTAGGTTATTAGATGGTTAGCTGTTTTCACACGCTTAGAGCTAGATTTGGCTTCAGTTTGTATTTAAGTAATATTTAGAAATATATTTCCTTTTCTCACCATGAGGACAATCAGGCATTGGAACAGGTTCCTCAGACAAGTTATGCAGTCTCCATCCTTGGAGGTTTTCAAGACCAGATTTTTTCCTTGAGAAACTACTCAGATGAAATCAAGTTCTTCAAAGGTTACCTCATCCCATTTTAAAAGATGCAAAGAGTATTAAAATTTGTCAGCAATACCAAAAAAGGAGCTAATGAAAAGCACAGACCAGTACACCTGTAGCATACTATGCCAAAAGCAAATTTTTTTATCACATGCGTACAAAGGTATCTACTTGAATTCATATTCTGCAATTAATTTCATATAGGCAACATAATGCATTCAATTCAGTATTAGTTGCAGGACTGGGATCTAGTCCAATCACTACAACCTATATCATAAACATTAATGTAAGGAAGTCTTATAAAGAAAATATTTATTCTCTTGTGGAATATCTCAAAAACTGATAGATAAATCGTTATTATCGCCTGCAAAAAGACCTGTTTATCTAAATGAAACATAAAATATTTCTCTGTCTCTGAAACATGCAATAATGTTTGTTGCACAATTTTAAGTCACTATTTGAATTTATTTCTCAGTTCTAATAAAAAACAAGAAAATTAAATTTAACAGATAATATTTAGTCTTCATATCTTTGGTGACTTCCTGAGTTATGATAATGTCTTACTATGCCTTGGAATAGTAAAAAGCATTTTAAAAATAATATTACTGGTAAACTTACATACTGATCTTCAGTTGCAGAAGTTCTGTGAGGCAAGTTACTATAATTTTTGTCAAGATATATATCTACTCTTATAAGCATATAATGAGATAAGCTGTGACATACTGTACAGCAAAACTGATTGAGTTCACACAGATGTTATCTTGGTTCGTGACATTGCTCTTAATAACATCTATCCCTAGGTTAAGGCTATAACATATTAAAAGCAACATTTTTTTTTGCTAAACTTAAGTTTCCATCTTGATAAACATACCTGGGACTCCTGGAGAGTAGCAGCTATTATAATTATATCACGTAAGAAGATACCTGAGCAAAACTGTAAGCTGTAACAATTAATGGAAAGAGATATAACATAACCAAACTGATCAACTGACTCTGCCCAATTCATCTCATGCAGGACTACTGTTACATCCAAGTTACTCCATAGACAAACAAAAAAACCCCCAAAAGAAAGAAAGAAACAAAAAATCGCTCTATTCCACAAAAATTAATTTTTATTAAGTAACATTTTAAAGTATGGTAGTACCCAGCATTAATAAGGCTCCTTTTTTAAAATGCAAAAAGGATTGTGCTTGCAATATATTGCCTTAGGCTAGAGAGTACATAGATGTAAGTTTTCTTCAAGCTATTCATAACTAAAATCTGGACAAAATACTACTAGATTACATTTTCCACTTTCCCTACACGGTGCAGCATTTACACTTGAGATTTAAGAGCATGTTGGAAATACAGACTACTTAGCACAAGAACAAAACTTTCTATTATGTTCATATGTTTATGTTGCATAAGATAATCCAATCCATCTGTTGGAAAAATCCTCACTGAATATTATATCTATCTTAGTAATAAATATGAATAGAAATCAAGATTTTTTTTTTCTTTTTGTTAAAAACCAAAACTGAGTAATAGCGAGCCTTGCAAAGAAATATGTTTAGGAACCTGAGGTAAATTATACATGTTAATGTTGGAGTCACTGAGAACAGTTAACACGATGTAACCAAATGTCAACTGGAATATTTTGCAGTAACTTACCAGAGAGGTCTGTGTTTAATGAATATATGAACGCTTGGTTTCTAAGTTTTCAACTTCAGATGGCGAAGATTAAGTGCTAAGGGTGTTACTGTAAACGTTTAAGTATGATGAACATCACTGATTTTCTAATTTTACCACATGTTTTTTTCAGAAGAAAACAAGCACCAGTTACATAGTTCTCCTGCAAGTCAGTAAACAGTCACACATGAAAACTCAATACAATTTGCTGCTTTGTTTATGTGCAGGATATTTAGTTTGGTTTGCAAAGTATTAGAAAAATAATAAGAACCTCCTGACAGAATACCACAACTAAATTTCTAAAAAGCCACTCAGTTAATCTCAGTGTTGAATCTAGCTGTTTCAAATTACTGTAATGTATAATAACAGTCTTATTGACAATATAGATGCACAGAGCCAAAAAAAGCTAGAAATAGTGGCCAAAATGATGAACTAAGCGCCAGCCCAAACGACAACAAACATATGGCCATTAACTGAAGAATGGAGGGGTTTAGGAATGCAGCTGTCTGTGGTCTCCTAAAAGTTCCAGAGGAATGAAATGCTGCAAGGATTGGCAAAGTCTGGATGAGAAGTACTACTGAAGACGGTAGGTCCTAAAATGGAGTCAACCATCGGTTCATGTTGGAATTCAGAGATTTCTGTGGTCAGAATATATTCATTCCATTGGCCTCATAATGTACATCAACAAATTAATATTGTATGGATGTCATTTCAAAGCCTACTGAAAACGAAGAGCCGTTATTGAAGCCATTATAGCACAGATGGTTCAAACTATATGCAGATATTCATACTTGCATTTCTGCATTATAGCTTTTTTTTTTTTTTTTTTTTTCCTGTGGAACTGTAATGAATTGTCTTATAATCTATTCCATCTTCTTGCCATTAGCAGGCTTTGAATGTTCACAAATAGGAGCAAAGAACTCATTTTCCAGAGCTTTAATCACACAAAGAGGGAATGCCTAATTCTCTAAATGAAATGGTCTGTGATCACTGAAGCAGAGATTTAATATATCACGGCAAATTAGGTAGATTTTAATAAATTACTTATCTCTCTGAATACTTTACATATGCTTATGAAGAAACATAGCCTGTTTGCAAACAGTGGAAATCCACAGCCTATAAAATCCTTTGAAGAAAACGACAAATAAAAAAAAGTAAATTAAAAAATGAAACGTATTATATCCTCGTTCTCAGGAGACAATCCTTTTGCAGCATTGATTCACAGCTCCATTAAAAATATCAATTAAACCCTTCACTGAGATTGGTTAAAAGCTGGAAAATTAACTTTCCAAGTTAGACACTGGTTATTCAGATACAACAATTCATTGTATATGTTTGATGTAAGTTCTAAAAGTGACAAAAAACAAATGAAAACACAGTTGCCTGTCCCTACTGCTCAAACTAGGTGAACTAAAACCTGAGGCTGTATGGCTTCTTTTTGTGCTTTGACAGATGTTAGCTGAAAGTAAATCTTTTACTGTATAGAATAATTATTGTGCCTGCCCTCCCCCTACTTCAAATCATGATAATCATAAACAGTTGATTATAATGTTAGTAGAAGGGTAAAAGTTATTTAAAAAAAGGTTGCAGTAATTTAATAAGTCCTGCAACTAGCCTCATTTTTTATATTTAATTGATAGGAACTGCATGCATCAAAGAAAACACATACTGAGATTTAATGTGCATAAAATGGATATTAGCATTTTAAAGAGGCAGATTAACACATTAATCCAAGTAATTTTCATATATTGCTTTTAATAAAATCTTCACAGTATAAAATTCTTAATGAGGCTAATCACAGGCATTCCATTTAGTGGGGTGATTAGGGATAACATAAAAGTATTTTTAATCAGTTTTCTAAGGCTTATGGTTTTTTTATTAAAAATTAAAAATTTGACTTGCATTTTTATTACTGTTTTATGTAGGAAAAAATCTTGAAAATGCAAATAAAGCACATCATTCAATCATGTAGGTATTAATTATTTACAAGACGTTGTCCATTGTGGAGAGATTCTTAGCCTTAGGGGGGAAATATAAAAACAAACAGACTGAAAAGTATACAAAACTTTACAACTACAAATCAAGCGTCCTTTTCATATAAATTATACATTAAATATACTGCAAGAATTACAAAGATTTCATCTTTGAAGCACTATCAAGCATGTATTTACACTGGGAGAAGGAACTTCTGTAGGCAAACTTCCCTTTCATGCCTCCTAGTCATCTTTGCATTCCTCATAGACTGAACGCAGCGCATGGAGGGCTTCCACTGTTACTTTGAGCTTTCCAATTACTGCACTATCATCTTGTGAATCGAAAACTAGAAAGGAGACATCAGAAAACAGCATTAGCAATTTCATTTAAGGTTTTGCTTTTGTTCTGATAATTTTCCTTAGCATTTGGACAGATTAAAAGGCACCTAGCATATGCTTAAAAAAGAGAAAATAAGTAAATAATTAAAAAAGACATCTTCCCGTTCAGGCACTCAGCCTACTGGAAACTGAGCACTCTAAGAACTAGAATGTACATCATTAAAAGTATTAGTGTTGGAATTAACTTTGAAATAAAGAAAACTATCTGTATGATAATTGCCTATATAAATTAATTATTTTTCACAATACATAAATATAGATGTTCCAAACCCTATTAAAGACATATATGCATACTTATAAATAGTTTTAAGTAAAAAATACACCGATGACTCCGTTTTCTGCACTGTATGTATGACTGGTCCAAATCAGCCTGGACAGTTATTAGTATTTAAACACTAAATCGTTTTTTCCAGTTAGTACAACGCAAAATTATTTTACTTTCAGGCTTCTATGTGTTGTAAAATAGTGAAGTGTAAAGATGGTATTTCTCCTAGACTACACTATTTAGCAACCTTCATCTTTGTGTATGTGGGTTTTAAAGTAGTATTTAAAATTTCTATTTTACAGAAATTAGCTAATGTTTTAAAATTGCACTCTTTTACAATATCCAAGTAAGCCCAGAGGGCCACAGTCTCTGCTGCTGTGATTAGAAACATGCTACTAACGGTCAAAAATGAGGCGCTTTCCCAGTACTGCATAACGAGCAATGAGGCTGCCTAACAAGACTCTAGAAGGAATTTGAATATAAAAAAAATCATCTTGACAACACATCTTTTCAAAGCAAATTATACAGTAGACAAATGGCAGGGTTATGCATTTAATATATAAACTGGGATAAGTGGTCTGGGACATGCAATGACACTGCATGCCACAACTTCTAGGCTGCTGGGACAGCTGAGAAGAGGTTTAAAGAAGGAAAAACATGGGATGAACCTTCCACCGTTTACTTTGTTGATAGAGCTATTATAGGACAGATTGGATGCTATTCTTAGAGATCCAAAGCATTTTGTATATCCTTGGACAAACCACTCAGTGAACTGCCAACTTAAAGAGCAGGCTTCAGGGGACATCATTCTTTTTACTTACAGTTATCCTACCATTCCTGTAATTCATGATATCAGAAGATAACATTAATTCCCTTTTCTCAGTTTTAATATTGTCGTATTATCTCTGAGACATATTGTTATATGTTTTGTCTATATTCTTTTTTTATCCAGCCTCTTGCTTAGCTATTCACTTAATTTCTTCAAATTTCATGTAGGCCACTTTCACACAATCAGCAATGAAAAGAACACCATGTGAAAAAGATACACGCTTGCAGTTGTCAAGAAGAGTGAAGGAAGCTTATGGTGTATAACTTAAGAATGAGTAGATCTTCATGTGGGAGAATCCTATGAACTTCCCTGTGTCTAGGTTTATTCTTTTTCCCTCAAACCAGTATCCACCTCAGAAAATGTGTACAATATTGTTTAGGAGTTCTATTTATTGTGCCATTACATTTAATTGAAGTCTGTGTTCAAATCTTAAGAACAGATCCTTTTACAATGACTTTGTCCAAGAAAAGATACTGATATATTCTACTTTTGCCATGATCTGACATATATTAATGTAAACATCATTTCAGTTCTCTGAAAGTTGTATTTTTCAGAAGATATGTTTATGGATGCAATAAAGAAAATCTGAGCTGTACAGCATGTGCAGGTAAGGGAAGAAGTGTGGATTGGAATAAGAATAAGAGTATTTCTATCTATTATGATCATTTTCATAGATATAATGTTCATAAGGTAAAAATTAGTTCATATGTCTCGTTCAAATGATTAGGGGAAGAAATGCTCCTCACAATATTGCAGTAGTTGTCATGACACGGTAATGATTACCTTTTGACAGAACAGCTAGTAACAAAACCCAGTCCTTCCTGTCATAGTTATTATCTCAGATGATTGGGAGTTCTATGAGTTTTGTGAAAGGTGACTCTCAAGGGTACAAAATTATATTTATATCACTAATCAGTCTTATCAAATGGGAATTATGACAATGGGAATTATGGCCATAGAATCCAGAACAAAAACAATTTTCCAGTGAGAGACTATGAAATACCTTTTTGGAGGAGATGTGCTTTTGCAAAACTACTTGGAGAAAAATTATTGGTGGAGAAAAGATTAAGTGGTTCAGCCACAGTAAGAAGTGCATCAAATCTGTATAGTATTTTTCCAGGGTATGAAATTTGATTCTTCCTAGAATTTTCCTTATCATGTTCCTGGAACTTTGATGCGTATTTTCAGTATTTTAGCTACAGCATGGATGCAAATCATGTATGATAATGGAAATGGGTAAGAAAGCCTATTGTTTTCCCTCACTACGCAGCTCCCCATCACTCAAGGTATGGTAATTAGACACAGCAGTAGAAGTAGCAAGGTCACATTAGCTTGGCATTCTACAAGGGCTAACTAGAATTGTTGCTATTGCAAAGAGTACCTTGCAAAGATGCGTGCACTATGTCTAGTAATTAAGCTGGTTCACTTACCGTTATAGGAGAGTAACGGTTTTATAACAGATATACTCTCAGCTTCTTCACTGAGCTTTATCACAATCGGGGAAGAGGATGGAGAGTAACAGGTAAGGAGAAAAGTACAGCATTGATAACCATGCCCCTGCAACCTTGGGAAACAGGAAAGTCTAAGCAAGGATAATGTTTTCCTTCACTGTCTGTGAAAGGACTGAGTAGCCTTCTTGAGTCTTCTTAGCAGCATTATACAAATGCTGTCTTAAGACGCAGGAATCTTTCCTCCACCTTCTACTCACCTCATCTTACTTTAATGGGTGACAGTGAAAGTTCGGTCACAGTTTGCTACAGAAGGACGTGTACTCTAAACTGATACCTAACCAAAGCCACCAGTGTGTTGTATTGTCTCAGATACAGGTTTCATATGGAGGACAGAAGCTTGAAGTACTCTGGGGGATATAACTTAACTTCAAAAAAGATACAGACATTAGCAATGCAGAATTACTGACATAAATTTTAATAACAAAATATATATTTATAGTCTTACTAGCATGAAGTATGTTGTACAGAATAGAGCATTGTAATAAGTGGACATGTCCTGAAAGTTCTTAGGTTTTATGAACTAATTACTATGAGCTGAGAGTGCTATTTGGTTTTGGGTTTTTTTTAAACAGGTTCTAAGGAATAACAGCAGTACACAATTTTTGAAGGCTTTTGTAAACAAATGTGGATGCCATTAGTTAATATTATAGAATTTCTTATTGAAACAATGTAAGTCAATTACTTGCACAGTAAAGCTTGTAAAGAAAAGCAGAAATTCAACAAATAATTTTTAGGTTACAAAAGGTTACAAGAAAGTAATCTCAAACTTACCATCAATATCTTGCTCAATGATATCTCTTTGCTTCTGGAATATCTCTCTCAAACTGACATAAGCAAAGCCGATATCTTCACATTCAAGATCCTGTTCATCTTCTGGGGGATCACTGACCACTGTAAACCGTAGGCTAAGCATAAAAAAAGGAAAAAAAGGATAGTCTACTTTTAAAAAGGATTGAAAATTAACTCAAAAAACAGCAAAAAACCATGGCAAAACACACACTGTATTTTACAAGTTAGGCATAAACCAGAACTCTTTATCAATTATATTCAACATTTTCCATAACAAAAGAATAGTTTGAGACCCTTTCTTTTAAGTCTTCTCTCCTTCTTTAGCATTATTTAGCAGTACTAGAAGGACAGAGAAGTTGTAACCACAGAACTGTAGGCTTATAGAATTGTTTCATTTTTCTCCCCCCTTCACCACCACCCACCAAATTGGCACAATTCTTGTTCATATGGCAGTGACAGGCAGACTAGTCTAAGGATTAAAGACTTTTTCACGTTTGAAACTTCTAAGTTTGTTTAGCTCAGCTGCTGAATCAACTGTTCAAGTCACTGAATTTCTTTTTATTTACCCCCTCATAGGTAAAAATCGAGAAGGTATCTATGTATTTTGAAGCTCTTCTAGCAAAACTCTTTTATATAAAATATCTAAAAATATAGTTAGGGTTTTTCTTGTCGTTTATTGTTTTGTTTGTTTTTGTTTAAATTTTGACTATGTTGACTGTACCATGCAAATTATTTGATGTGAAGAAATAAAAACAATTCATAAGCAATAATGAAAGGTTTAGATTAAAGGTAATTATGTTTTGTTGGTTAAAATCTTCTAACACCATCAACTTGTTAAAAAAGTTCAATTCCTTTAATTCAGTCAGGCCACATAAGATGAACCTGTATGACTATTTCAGCTATGATGCTGAGCATGCTTATGAAGTAAAACTTTTCAGTTGTCCCCAGTTACGGTGCTTTATTTGCACAGTAGTCTTAGAACACGGTGACTGGATTCCTGTTGGACTGGACTAAACAAAACTGAAGATGTGCTCCGGGAGTACCTAACCCTAATGCACGCTACTGCAACAGACCTTCAGTCAGTAGGATCAACTAGTATTCTCAATTCTCAAAATCATCCTACAAATCTATGTACTGTGATTATCCGATCGTTGGCAACAACTGCTTTGTGCTAGCGATTATCTGGTCTGCACCTCTTGATAATTTAGATCTAGCCTCAGTAATATTTTAAGCCATGCATTTTCTTGGCTTTACAGTGAGTGATGTGGGACACATGAGAAAAATAATTGTGAAAGACAAACCATATCAAACATTTTCCTGATATCAGAAATACTAGCCGTATTCAATGAAGCAACTATTTCCAAACACCAAGTGTAAAATATTTATCTGGAAGTTATGGAGAATTTTCACACCTCATTTAGATACTTGGAAAGCATATTCTAGCCAAGAACACATTCCACAAAAATAACAGGAACCTAAAAGCAGTTCTCTCAAATTAGTATCTTTCTAACGTTGAGTATTCATTATTTAAAGTTGGACCTTACACAGCAATTTGCCCTGCACTTGTTCCCTCTGACCAAACACCCCATATTTTATCTTCATTATTCTGTTCCTGTTTTATGCATAAAAAACTACCCGTGAGTATAGCCTGGATACAAAGGCCTTTGAGTATTTACCGTGCTGTCTAAACACAGCCTGTTTGTCCAACGCAGACATCTAAGCCCAAAACCTATACAAAATATTTGCATTTCTTCTGTGAACTTAAATTACACTCATAGCACCCAAGTATGGCTTTTCTTTTAAACACATAATTCCAGTATTGTGCTGGAGCTAACTTGAGTTAGTGGCTTATGTTGGGGCCAAAAACACCGAGACTGACAAAATGACAGCAATTCAGAGCTAACTACTTTTTTGGTATGTCTTGGCAGTGGTGTTTAAACTGTGAATGCTTATGAGCTTCACAGCCTAATAATGTTACAATAAGCATAATTGCAAATGAGTAACAATGAAGTTGCATAAAATCCAAGTCTACAGGAAAGGATAACTTAGACCAAATACAATAAAATCTTCCTAAAAGGCTTTAAACAAAAGACCAACCACAATATGCTTTTCTAGTAATTTTTTTTGTGCTTGGCTCTTACTAACAAATATTTACTATAGAAAATATATGCATAAATACTTGTTTGCCACTAAAACCAGACATGTATTGAAAATATGTGTCTTTAAAAAAGATTTCTGGAGGCATAAAAGGAAGAATATCACCGCTATTTCCAACAGCAGGTGTCTTGACTGAATATAATGACCTAACAAGATTTTGGCATAGAGCAAAACTGCCAAAACTCAATCAAAAAGAAAGAAAGAAATACTTAGATATGTAAGATAAATATTAAATTAAATAAAAACAAATTAAAAACTGTACGAATAACTGATAAAACTGTTAAGACATTGGGAACATATTTGTTTTGTTATGATTCTGTCAATGTTAAATCAAATCATTTGGAGAAACCAGCTTAGCAGTTAAAACAGTGACAGAAGAGGAGCAGATTAGTGCTGGATTAATTTTTATCACTTAAGGGTACTAACTACCACTGAAATTTTCCCTAAAGCATAAATTAAAAGCAGGCCTAATAACATTTCTCTAACACCAGCTATTAGTACTCACTTCCTTGCAGGAATCCCATGCCTACTAACAGCAAGGAATTCACAGTGCCCGGACAAAGCTGCGACGTAAGAAAATTTGATTCTAATTCTTCATTCCACAGGTAAAGTAATTTTTAAGCAACAAGGAGAAAACCTTGTGTGTTAATATAGTATATTAATGTGAAGCTAACAGGGTACACATGCTCTATACTCCCATGATGTGGACGCATAGATTTTGTTACTTTGGAGAACAATGACTTCTTACAGTCAGCTTCTTGGAGTAACAGTTATTTCCTACCAAGAAATGATGCACCTGTCAGGATCAGCCTGGAAACCTCTTGCATAAACCTGTTCACTCTTGTTAGCACAGCAGGGTGGCTGTTCGAAGAATGGATTCCTCCATTCTTCACATATGTCTCTCCTGACACTTGTCAGAAGAACATATACTCTCTCGCCAGGTCTGCAAGCTTGCAAGTCCAATCTGGCATGAGGAATCACATAAGTTTTTCTACATGAGCCGAATTTCTACACCTTTAAAGTACTGGAAGGCAACAGCAGAATACTAACAGAATGAACAATAGAAGATTACTATGACACAGTTATAGTAAGTTAAATGGACTGCCAGAAATGCAGCCTGTTATTAAGCGATTTAAAGACTTGAACATGTAAGTAATTAAGTATTGGGTTCAGATTATAAAATAAAATAATAATTTTGTATCCTTTTTTCCCCCCCAAACTTTTACAAATATTAGTAAGTAGAGCTTCCTAAATGTAAATAATGAATGTAATTTGCATCCCTGTTATACAGAAGAAACAAAACAAAAAGGCTACCCATGTCACGCAATACAGCTATAAGAGAAAGCAAGTGTTCTGACAAAATTTCCATATTAATGACAGAGACATTGTCTGTCTGAAAACGTAGATAAAGACAAAGACGCTTGTCAAAAGAGAAGAACCATCTTTGTGGTATGCAACAATTACTAACCTAAATAGGATTTCCAAGAGTCTTCCTAGTCTCCTACTACCACATGCTCATATATTTTAGATTTTACATCATTTTATTTAGCAGCATATTTTTTTATTATTTTCTTGAATACTGAATTCTTGTGGCAATACAGACGATCTTGCATTTTCTGCCACTAAACCCATTTATTCAAATGCGGAACCAAAATCAACGTTTCTAATAAACACTGACAATGATTCCATATCAAGAAATGAAATTGAAAGGAGAAATCAACTTTGTTTTGAAATCTGAACTTTTAATGAACAGTAAATCCCACTCCCAACAAGTAAACACAGTTTCTCACATAAATGCCATGTCAATCCACATTTATTTATTTGTAAGTATAAACTAAAAGAGTATAAAGCTGTGAAATCCATTATTTTCAGGGCCAAGTTGGCTCCTGTTTCAACTACAGGATTAGGCTATAGTTGCAACTTCAGCTTACCAGTAATTTTATGTATTATATTATCTCTGTTGACACCTGAGAATATTTATTGTTTTCAAGGGACATTCACTGAAATGACTCTCCTTTTGGAAGACAAAAAAATAGCATGTCATGTACCTATTTATTTGTGTTCTAATATGGACCCAATCATTATGAGTATCATTTGTAACAACGTTAATTATGACAGGGAGAAAGTTCACCTGAAAACTTAATACGCCACTTAACAGACATAAAACACTATATATGCTCCTATAATCTGGCATAGCACAAACACCAATAAACTGTCAGGCTAAACCATGTGCAGGCAATTTTCAATGATATTTATATTCTTGATAATTTGGTTTCCTGAGCTTTAAAGCATTAGTTTAGTTCAGTTCCTGTTTCAGCTGAAAAATCTCTGATATTAGTTTGTAAGGCTTGTGATAGAAAACATGTGTTGAAGATATAACCAGGCCAGGTTTAAAATGCATAGAGTTGAAAACATTTGGTGCATAGGCAGAATCTTTCCATAAATTTTGTTTCTTGGTGGTCCTCTTGCTTAGTCAACACAGAATTCAAAAGTCACCACAGACCAAACTAGACACACTGATAAATACAGAAAACAACCTATCTACACAGAGGACAGTACCATGATGGCTCATATAAAAGATGAATACTTCTGTTGTGGGAAAAAGCTTGCTGCTGTTATTTTACCTTGTTTTTACCTTAGGTTTGTTAAATATTTTGTATAGATACCTAAGTATTTACAGGTGAAATTTAAGCCTACAGACTAGCTATTTTACTTTGCTGAATTATCCCTCAGGAAAAAAAGAATATTTTGTCCTCAGTGTTGTTAATTTATTAGTAGAACACGTTCCCCACTTTCCTATTCTATATGGTAATATGGTAACATAAGTCTTCTGCTTGCTTATTAAGACTTTTTTTTTTTTTTTTTTTTAGATCTCCAAACCTAAGAATGTTTTGGTATGACATTTGCATCCCAACAAGTAATCATTTCATGGTGTTCTCTGCTCCATTCCAGTAAAACCTCTTTTCTGTTCAAGACATGAAACTCGGCTTTAGAAGGGAAATAGAATGAAGAGAGATCACTCTCTTACTGCAGAGTGAATCTGTGATTCGTGACTCAGTATGTATTTAGAAGATCTACAAGTAACTCCTACACTTCAAATACAATCAGCAGGTATTCTACTCTTTGGCAAATTAAATGAATCTTTAAAATACTAATTGTTCCATTTTGTTTAAGATTGACCTTCAAGAGGAAACAGAATCAAAGTATGTCATTCATTCTCTCAAACTAATGCACATGCTATTTCAAAAAATTTGGATAAGAACAAATTTATTATTATGAGCTTGGACAAGACTAATTCATACTATTTCTCATATGTATACATATAGTAGCTGCCTGCTACATATATATGTTTTTGGAAATTCTAGGGCCAATTCACACACTCCTCCTAGTACTCTGAATTCAGAAAGCAACAGTGGTATTACTCTACCATAAGGCAGATATATGCTTTTCAAATTCATTATTGATAGAATGCAGACGATAGAATCTCTCTTTTGCAAAACGAGGTTGTTAAAAACAAAACCAATACACAGCACTAAAACAACATTAAGAGACATTGCAATATTCCATGCCACATGAACCTACTCAGGAAAGAAATGTAGATCAATTGCCACATTAGAATATAGGTATCATTCCTAGCTGAAACTAAATCTTCTCTAGTTAGTTAGTTATATATTAACTTCTCAGGGATACCTCCTCAATAAAGTCAAACAACAAGGCAAACCATACACACGATTTACAAAGACTTCTTATAGAGTTTTTCAGCACTAATATGTACCTGTCAGTATGTAGATCTGGCTTTAGAAGCATAGACTTGAGATACTCTCTTCTTGCACGATTATTTGCCTTATCCACATGTATCACTGCAAAGCAAATCGGAATTAATTTACTTAGTTATCAATTGTTTTTCATCTTTTAGAAGAAAGAGCATGAAGAAAAGAAGAAAGAAAAATAAACATTTTTTTCCCCTTGTCTTTCCTAAGGAAAAGCAACAATATTAGGATCAAATTTGAAAGGTCATGTGATCTAATGGCATGTCATTGGCAGGTTTATGTGCACGCTGTCAAAAAAGATACAAGCAGCATCTAAGCATGCCACATAGCTGTCATTTTCTGTTAATGGCAATAGCAGTCACGATTTTAAAAGCCAGTGGTCTTTATTGCTTTGTATTTGAAGTGATTTACTGCATTTTCTTCCACTGAGGAAGCTAGTGATAATGATAATGTATGGCAGAGTGCTTGTCCTTTTTGACAGCCTCAGTAATTTAATCCTCCTTTCCTGCCACAATATTTCAATAAGAGAAACATCTAGACCAATGGACTGGAGAAAATCCAGAGCCTAGGGAGTGTGTGTGAGTGCTCTGAAAGCCTTTCATTGTTTTAATTTAAAATACAAACACAAGGACCAACTTTTAATTTTTGTACCATTAATATGACCTACAGTGAAAAACAGCCTTTGGAAAAAACAATGAGAGAATGAGAAACAGGGTTTTAGGAAATTCTTTGAGACGTTTTTTGGGCATCTTATACTTAGAAAGTAGCTGCTTTCTTGCAAATGGTATCAGCCTACAAGTATCAGTAAACTACTGTGAAAGACTATGAAAATTCAGGATGTAAAAATTGAAAAACAGTCTTAAAGGAATTACTTTTTTTTTTTTTTAAGTTAGAAATGCAGCTGAAAAAATTTTGCTAGGACAGAACTAAAATGAACATAACCCTCTGAAAAACAAATGTCGCTCTTAGGAACATTTTTAATTTGTTTTTGAGGGCAGGAGGAGGAGCTAGAAATTTGTCTGTGTTTGAAATCCAACATCTTTAGTATTCACTCTCTTCTACTGTACTAAAAAAGCTCTTTTTCACTCTCCACATCACATTAAAGTTCCCTTTTCCTACGTGCTGGCAGAAATCTTGGTTGTATTTTATACTGTCTTCTATTGTCTAAAATAAACTTATTTTTATAAACAGAAATTACCAATTCTGCCAAGGAGCAGAGAGTATTGGACTACATGAGTAGGAAAGAGAGATAAGAAGGCTCAAATTAACCCTTTGCAAAGGGTTAATTTACTGAGGGACGTATATCTATAAAAGTCCTCCGAGGAAGTACATCTTCCAGAGCTACTGGTTCTCCAGTTTTCTCCAAAGCTGGCTGCTCCTCAGCTCTTACCTGGCCAGCAGAATCACTATTAGAAATCAGTTACTTTCAGGAAACAGACAGTACAATTGGTATCTGGAACTTAACAGATTTACTAACAGAAAAGCAAAGCATTGGTGCTCTATCTTGGAATCCTTAGCTTCCACCCACAATATTCTTACTTTCTTAGACAGGTTAAAAGAAGCTGTTACTGCCATCTGCTATTCTTTTGGGCATGTGGATGACTTTCCACATGTGCTACTCTCATGGCCAAGTGCTCCTGGGGCCACCACAGGAAGTGATGGGGAGGCAGCAGGGAGACAGATGGACAGCCAACGGACTTCAAAGGCGCTGCCACATCGACAGATTCTTCCCTTTCCCATAAGCATCCCAAATGGAATTTCTGAAGTTTACTAATTCTGTAAACCAATTTTAAGTGGAAATTATTTACAAACCTGAAGTGTTCAAATTCATTTCACTCAATGGAAAAATTCAGACTAGCAAGTAAAACATTCCGGGCAAGAACTCCATTCAAGTCTGGGGAAAACTATTAACCATAGTGAAAATATATTTTTAGATCCTGATGAATAACATGCTTTTGTATCACCCCTTAGTACAGCCTGAATTTAGAATTATAACATTGCTCCAAGGCACGGAACAGCTCATATTTCTATCCAATTAATTGCAAAAGTCATTCAACATTAACTTGTGACAGTTTGCATCTAAAATCATAATTTTAAAGTTTGTCCTAAAAAAGCACTAAAACCTCAAGATTACAATGACCCTGGAACCCCATTAAAAATCACTACAATTCCAAACATTACCATAACTGGTTCTGTTATAGCATACTTTTTTCATAGTTTGCTTTCTAACAAAACTAAATGACTATGTATCAAAGCAGAGTTTCATCACAATGATTACGAAAAAATGCCTCACAGTGTTGAGCTTTAAATGGAGAAAAGGAATAAACACAAAGAAGTATAACAATGTTTTGTGATGCAAGGCCTTAACATTTTCATTTGGGTTGTACTGAGGAATCCACCTTTCAGAATATGGATCTTCAGAAGTTTATTTTTAATAAAAAATAAGCCTCATCATCTTTCCCCCACTTCCCCTTCCTTTGATCTACTTAGACTTGTACTTCAAGTTGTTCAAATAACTACCTGTTCACTGACGAGAGAAAGCTTTCTGGTTAAATGTCATAAAATCTTTGCAAAATTTTGTAAATCTTTCTTCTGCTTCTGCTGCCTGTTCTCTAGAACCACTGTTTGCAGTGATAAGGACACATTTCAGACCTTCTATCAATCTTACTTTCTAGTAACTTTCTTGCCATCTCAGCATTTGTATAGTTAAGTCTTCATATTTAATAAAATATGAATGCTTTTGGTTAACAACATTTATGAACTAACCTTAGCCTTGTAATTTAAGTAATTGTGGCCTTGACAAGAAAAATGTTCATTTTATTGAAATTATGTATCAAATATCAATAGATGCATTTATATGTGAGGGAGACTGGGCTTTGTTTGCTTGGTGTAACATGTTTCCCGATGTTTTTCAGGCAGTGAAACTGCTATTACGTTTGTTTTAAAGCATATATTGATTGTGATATGACTGGAATTAAACACTTTCTGGCACACAATTTTAAACTTCATTTAAAAGTTCAAGTATGAATTAATTGCTTACTATGATCTGCAACACACTAACATCAAAACCAAACCATACCAAAACAAACACCATCAGAAAATCAGAATCCTTCCTTTTTACCAAATTACAGGACAGAGTCACGGTGTAAGCACAGGCTGGCGAGTTCCACTTCTCTTGGAATTTATGGGACTGTAGTGTTTGGAAGCATGCATGGATATTCCAATAACTCTTTCCACCACTAACACACACACACACCAGCTCCTCTCCTCAGTCAGTATGGCCATCAGGACATAACACTTGAGGTCATGGGAAATCAAGACTTACACAGTATAACCCTAGACTATAAAAACGTCCCATTCAAGTTCCTGTTCCAAGACCTTGGAAGAAAGAAAATGATCTTTTAACCATTCCTAGTCAAAAACTCACAGTCAAGACAAGCCATTAATGCCAAGTTACATGCTCTAACTGCTTGTGAAAAGAGAAATTCATAGGATCTTGTATGTCCAGATCAATGGAGTTCTACTATATTGGTTTTCAACAAGACTCCATTAATCTTCTGGTATCTTACATGTCAAGCAATGACAGCGAAGGATGTGCAAAGGGCATGGAAAATCTTCAAATGTTTTTTAAGGAACAAATCTCATGGAGCCCTCTGTATCTGTTAGACATGTTTTTAAAACAGTGAAGCTGTTCCAATTATAAATAATATAAAATGTTTTATTTACAAGAATTCATAATTTTTTTAGATTGCTTATGGACTTACCCCGATTTTCTCCATGCAGAAATCTAGATGAGTGTTAGTTTCCTTCTAAGCTCAAAATAAATTTCTTTCTACCCATGCAAATCTCATTTTTATTAAAGAAAATATTCAATTAACCTCAAATATTCAACATACTTAAATCTAACCAGACATGAGTAAGAGATGCAGTAAACCTACAGTAAACACACATGCAGATTTCATTGCTATTATCTTACTGGCTTTCCAACTGACATTATCAAAAAGCAGACTCATCAGGGTTTTCTTCCTCCCCCCCATATGCAAAGCCAATCTTGACTAGAAATTAGATGACCAATTATCTAAGCAAAACTGTGCAAATGACAACCACGCTACTATGTATTATGCTGCAGAATACAGTCCTGAAGCAATTAAGACCAAACCCACCTTTTGATATTGACTCGTTAGGATATTTTAAAGTTTAAACAGTTCTATATTTGATACTTAAGCAGCAAATACAAAAATCAAAGTTATGAAGCCAGTTTTTGACTAGCAGAAATATGATACAGCACTACCAGATTGGAAAGCCTTATGAATTACAGTCTCGAGAAAGCATGAAACTATTTTCAAATATCACAGCTTAAAATTGTCATAATTGTCTTGAGTTTGAAATTCAATTCTGTATTCATCGTAACTTTGCCGCGTTTTCCTAGTTTAACTTTGCAGAGTCAACACTTAAAAAACTAATATTATGCTTAGACCATACCCAATACACACAGAATATTACATAAGAATTTTTATACCTTCTGAATGCTTATGAGCATTCAAGAAGCACAAGAAATTAAGACTGTTAAACAGCTTTTATTGGCTTATGGTATTATTTCAATGTGGTTTTAGAAAATTTATTTCAATTATGTCTGCCTATCTAGAACATTTGCAAAAGTGTTTACAGCAGCTAGCAAGACAAATATTGTTCAGCTTATAGAAAGAGTTCTTACTTATCTGATGTGTCATTTAGTATGTGATGCCAGAAATCCCATTTGTTTGAATGGAAATAAGCCTCAGTGAATGAGAGTTTGCTGCGCTATTAGTTTTTGTGGTTTTGGTTTTTTTTTTTGCTAAAGCCTTACAAAGATTACTGTCTTTCTCAGAGTCACAGAAGTTAACGTATTGTACCCTGTCCTCTCTATTCTCTCTCAGATGGGCTATAGTGATGGTTGATGTGACACCTATGAGGGATTTCAGGCTCCAACTATGGGGTAATCCAACAGTTTATCAGGAGGATATAAATAAGTAAATTCTTTGGCAAGTCTCCTTCTAAAATCAGGTTTCTAGTTGGTAGCAATTTTAAAGATCTAACTGTGACACCACTTTTGCAAAGCCATTTTTACAAAATAAATTTTAAAAGAATGCTTAATTTGAATGTCTGTGTTAGTGGTATGTCACAAATAGCAAACCGATTCACTTGCTCCAGGATACTCTCAGCTAAAAATGCAATACTTAAAGTCCGAGACAACATCAAGCACTCAGACTGAATCTTGGATGAAATAGACTTTACCAGGAAAAAAAAAAAGTTAATAACTGAAACACTATGAAATAGCTGGGGAAACAATTAACGAGAGAATTATCAATTATTATAATAGTTCTGTGTATGCTATTAGTGTAAATTGACAGAAAGTATTTTCAAATGTTCATTTGTTAGAGAACAGCATATGGAACATGCAGAATTAAGTATTATGAAGTAAATAGCAACGTATTAGTATTAAACATGGCTGAATAATTGCCTATTTCAGAAAGTTCTTATTAGAGGAACACTGAGTATTCCCAAGTGATGGTCAAGTCCAATTAGATATTTTCTGTCTTTTCAACTGTATTTTAGTCGTACATGGTTACATGGAATGTTCTTCTTTTGCTATATCATCATGTACCAATACAGAAACCAGTTCATCATGTTCTTTTAAAATGGATATATAAATTTCAGTTACGTATAGCCTAACTTTAAAATCTACGTGCTAGCAGCATATTTAAATATGTTGTAATGTTACCATTTCATACACAAGCCTACCTCAGTAATTCATTTTATACTTAATAATTGCATCCTTTCCTCATTGCTTAAAAAAACCCTTTAATATTTCCCAAAATATTTGAGAAATAGACAAATACAAATCGGTACATAGATAAATGCAACTATAATATATAGAGGAAGTGGGCTTTATTGGCAGGTATTTTCATAAGACAGAATACAGGAAATACATCATACTTACCATTGCTATAGTTATAGTGAATCCTCTGACCACTTGTTGGTTTTGGAAGTGACAGTGGGGTCTCCTCTGCAAGGAAATTGTATAATCTGCATTCTACAAACAGCTGCTGTATTGTTTCATCTGATGCAATTTGTGACTCAGTAAGACCAAGCGATATAATTTCAATCCGGATTTTTTCAGTTGCCTATTTAAAAAAGAAAGAACAAACATAACACAGATTATTTTTGTGTTTCTTGAAGTGTTAACACAAAACAAACAAACATACATGTAAATAATTGGCTATTTTGTATGATTAATGCTGATTCATTGATTTTGACACAGACACAATGAGATTCTAAAGCCCCAGGGTTTGTAGTTAAGAATATTGTTGCGACAGACACCGATTTACATTCAGTGCTGAAAATAGTTTTGCAATAGTCATATTCTGCTGGAGAAGATTAGGTTAAGGTTATCTTCACGTACAAATGATATCTGAAACACAAATTTCAGTTGCCATTGTTTTTAGCTACACAGCAAAGTGATTTGTATGTTGATCCAGTAACTGCTTGAAATAGTCTCAGCAATAGTAGGTACCAAAGTTTTCCAAATGAAAGAGGATTGTTAGACTTAGTGCCTACTGCAGACTATACTACAAATAGTTCAGTAAAAATCCATCAAGACACAAAGTAGTTAGGCATGTAAAATAACACTTTATTTATATGGAGTTCAACTTCATATACTGAACTTTTCTAGCCAAATATACATTTGAAAGTTAAAATTAACAATATGATAATAAAAAAGTAATATCCCAATTGTTCTTCACCAGAGCCTTTCCTTATTATCTTTAACTAAAATGACATTTTTCTGTTGCTTATTTGAAATTGTTTCATATTGCTCAGCAAAGTCTATATTATTTGCATACAGATATATTTTAACAAGTTAATGTATTTAAGAGGGAATGTCAGACTCCAGAAGAAGAGTCACAAATATTTCCCTAGGTAACTCTGTAATTCAAAGAAAGAAAAGCCATTATGGTTTCAAAGTTGGAGTACACAGGTGAGCATTCAAAGACGAGATTCTTCAAAGAGCAAACATAACATGTTGGAGCTCAGAAATGTCAAAAAATTGTTTTTACTTCTTTCTTTTCTTTTTAAATTCACAACTTTATTAAAAGTATTTCCCCTATATGGAAATATTTTGACAATTTTTGATTGTAAACTTAAATCACTTGAAGAAATAAGTTATATTCAAAAGATTATTTTTCTAGATTCAGTGTTAGAACTGCAAGTCAATACTTAATTTATTATGGAGATAGCTTATATTTTTCCAAGCAAATTATATAATTAATCAAAATCAAAAGCAGGTGTATCCTATTGTAAAAATATCCATCATATAGAACAATTTCCCATGCTGTCAAGCCCTTTCAATATTTGATGAAGTAATTTTACCCCCTCCTTTCAAAAAGACATTTCCTTTTATTACGTATCCTAAGACACTTTAACTAAAAACGCAAATCTGAATATTTCAATAAGGTTGTTTTATTATTCAGTAGATTCATGGAAATTTTACTAGGATGACAGAAAATTCCACACCATTCTGTCTCCACTAATACAGGTACACGGCTTCAGCTGGCAATATTACTGGGATTAGCATAGAATGATGAAATATTTAAAGGAATTTTTTTCCCTAAAATCTAATAAATCAAATGACTGCCAAATGTCATTAAAGTGATGGTCTTTGACTTGAATATGCTTTTCATATTCAAATTTGAAAAGAAAGAGATGAAAGCCTGGAAAGGTTACTCAGTTTCAACTAATAACCTCAAGCACTCTACATTCACATGCATAAAAAATGAAATTGGCTCTATTGTCTAATTTTACTTCAGAAACAACTCTTTTCTTCTTGCAGTGAACAGATGTATTAGCATCTGTATTTAAAATGGTATGCTGAGTGGTTTTGTTCGCCCAAAAGTATTTAGCAGCTATGTCAAACTAGTTTGTACACAGACAGTAGTTTATGAATCAAGTCCAAACACAATATCCTGTATTATAAAGTATTCCTTTTACATATCTTAAAATTTGTTTGACATATTTAATACTTGTAATTGCATACAGTAGGCAAAGAATATTACAGTTGTTCAAGGACAGCTTGGTAAATCCAGGTATCCTACTTATAAGAAAGCAAACAACTGAGTTATACTATTAGAAAATGGTAAGTAAAAATAGTAAATTACTTTAGAGCTTAACAGTCAAGAATACTTTACGGCCTGGTTTTATTAATACTAAACATGAATACAGCATATACAGAGAAGAATACAAGCTGATTAAAAAAATTGTATTTACAAATAAAAAATACAGAACTGCTTAAGAACTGCACAGCTAGCATGACATATTTCACTGCTAATACAAAACCGCTCATATTATGCTGAAGATGTATGTAGCATCCAATATACGATAGGAATTAATTTTTAAACAACCATTTATATTTCTGTGATGCAGAGTGAAGTATGTTATTTAAATCTTTTCCTAAGTTGCTTTTTTTAAAGCCTTGGTCTCATTTATTAGGTACTATTCAAGTGAAATATGGATAGTTTGTCATGACCAATTACTTCCCACAAAGCATTCGACTTCAATGGGAATAAAATTAGTCTTTAAATTTAGTGTTTAAAAAAAATTACAATACACAAAAATACATTTCCTTTAACAGAGAAACTGGACACGTATTAAAATAAAGAACACTAAATGCTTTCAAATACTGTCTCTGAGAAAACTGGATCAGTGCTTTCTTTTCAAGTGAGAAAAACAAAACATGGGCAAGATGTTTTTGCAAGATGTCTATAGCAGTATTCTTTCTTTTCAATTTAATATCAACTCTTTGCAATTTACACTACCCAGAGATTTGGAAGAATCACTGAACTCCTCCAACAAGCTTGAGGATTAGGTTAAGTACTAAACGCATGGGACATTACATCAGAATTTGAAGTCCCAACATATCTTTCTCATCTTTTAAAAAAAAAAGCTCTTTTAAAGCCATAAAAAGTCTTGACTGCCATCTTCAAGAAGCTGTATATTCTGTATTTCAATTTCCTTTTTGGTCACAATAAAATGCTAAGACTTTGATGTGAATAATAAAATTCCAATTGGCTCAAATGGTCCACAATAGTATCCCACAGAATTAAGTGTTTTATAGAAAAAAGTGTTTGTGCTTTTTGCACAAAAGAGCAGCATTGAAAAATGCCTTGTTTATAGCAACAATGTAAACAATGTTCCTATTTTTACACCCACAGTTTTAACTAATATACCGCCCTTGAAAAACTCAAAATAAAGGAAACTTCTTAACCTTTAGATTGACTTGAATTCTATCTTGACCAATGCTCAAAAATATTTATGCTTTACTCCTTAATATTTTATGTATTTATTTCCACAGTCCACTTACTCACTTGCTCCTTTCTATTTCAAGCAGAGAGCATATCAGTTAAACTATAAGCTATTGTCCAATAGTGGCATTTGCTATCAATACTTCAATCCCTATCAATATGACTTGATTGACAAATTTATTTATCGTATGAGAAAGTACCCTCTTCCTCTAACAAGTGCCAAGTTCCTGTGATAAACCTATTAAGCATGTCCGAACAGAGCTGCAAAGGAATGCTATCACAGGAATGTCAACCTAATTTAACTGGTCAGACACACAAACATTACTCGTTAAGTAATTATGATTAACAGGGCAACATCTTACATATACACATAAAAAAACATGTTACAAGGAATTTTTCTAGTCCTTAACTGTATGGAGTGACTTTTCATGGAACACCATCTTCTATTTTTAGATTTTCCCCATAACGGTGTAGATGCAAGAACAGAAAAAGGGATACAGCAATGCTCCCTGTTCCTTCTCCAAATGGATGGGACCTACAAAAGTGTAAGACTACACTGTAGCCTCTCCCTAAGACCTGGGGCAAAGGGATCTCTTTCTTCAATAGCTCTTTTGGAGCTGGATTTACTGTGAAGGAGAGTAAGACACATATATTCTTCCCCCAGCATCACTGTTCTTTGCCATGTGCTAGGAGGAGAATGCAATGGTACAAGGTTAGTACCATAGTAAGGTTCGCTGCAATCCCTTCAGCTCTATCTAGAATTAAGAACCCACTAAACAAAAAATCTGTTTGTGACAATAAGGGCGTCTCTGGTTGCTGCCATTTTATCTACTGCAGAGTCCAAATTCATCATTTTCAGAGTACGAATTCGTCTTTAATATCTTCCAAGGCATGAATTAGTAGCTACAGCTTGAGCAAATTCAATTCTTAGGTATTGCCTCTTCTATGCAAATCTGTAACATACTCATCAATACATTGATTTTTTTCAGAAAAGGCAATTTCTAATTCAGTATAAGACACCAAGCATTTCAGAAAATACTAAGTTCTTGAGGGATCTGAAGCTTTCCCACCATGACCATGGCAACTATACATCTGAACTTGAAGTCACATTTGCACTTTGCTCATAATACAACTTTTGATCCCCTGAATAATATACTTTCTTCCCTTCAAATGGCTTCCCCCCCCCTCTTTCTGAAGAATAAACTTGTTCAATGTTTCTCCAGAAGCTGAATTTTTTTTTAAAGATTTGGTTTTGCAATTTGCCTGTGGCATTGCCTCAACTAACAGCTTTTAAAGATAAACTGTTTCTAGGGATTAATAAATACAAAAAACCAGATATATCTGGAGCTGTTTGACTGGTGAGGTACAAACTTCCTTAACTCTGGAGTGTTATTTTCTCGCCAAGAAGCAGGGAGGGACACATAAGCAATATTGTTACAGTCCTGAACTAAGCTACACCCCTCTTTACCGCAGATTGTCTCAAAGAGGAGATGACTTTTTTTCTTTTTTTAGTGTTTCAACACTCACTGTTGATTATACCACAGAAAAAATAAAAAACAAATACAAACTTTATCAAATCTCAAAGCCAATTAGCTACATCAGTACTAACTAGTCACACAGTTAAGTAATTCAAACTCTGTAAACGTACAATTAACCTTCATTTCAAAAGGCAACATGAACCTTAGGTGAATAAGCATGAAAGGCAGAAAATTTTGTGATAAAAAGAGGTCTTACTCTGTACATTTTTTGGTACACGTCAACATTTCAGTTACAGAAATAAAATTAAGTAGCCGTATTACATAAAAAACTAAAGACAAATAAAATAGGATTTCTGCTTTTGTATATATCTATGCATGTATTTGTCTATATATAGCTCACAGACTTCTGGTTTGATTTAAAAAATAAATTAAATTTTAAAAATCTGTATTTGAAAGTTAATCCATTTAAAAAAAGAACCCCTTAGTACGGTAAGAAAGCAGAAGTATGAGTACAGCATTTTCATTTGTTAAGAGTGCATCTGTAGTGAAAAAAATATATAATATTGCATATTTTTAATACAGCTGTTCTTTTTATTTAAAGCTTTAATACTTAACATTTGATACTGTCCCCTCACTGGCCCTGCCATTATAGTATTGTATGGAGACAGTATATACATGCAAAAATTAATTAATTTGATTCTGTCTCATACTACCCATAGGGTGAAAAAAATTATGCTTGGCGATATATATCTCAGCTAATCAAAAGTCAAATTTAGTTTCAAATCCCATCCTTTGCTTTTTGGACCTCCAGTTAGAAAAAGAGTCCTTTCTACTTGTGAAGTCACCACAACTTACTTCCACGTCGATGAGCTCTGATAAATATAGTGTCTCAAGTAAGCAACTGAGGAGCATTCATCTTCATAAACACACAAAAATATTACCAGATAGGTTAAAAGTGGCTCCTGTTGATGGTTTTCCTGTGGTTTCATGCACTCAGCCTTTAATCCAACTTTCTACTTAATATTCTGACTTATTAGTTTTGATACCTAAAAAGTAATGGGTTACCTAATTACCTGTTGTTTTGAATAATTTTAAAAGCTGGTGTTTGGGGTTTTTTGGTATTATTTCTCCCTCTTCTTTCAGTTCTTCCATCAAGAAGAATGGCTTGTAGTACGTGCTTCTAATTATTAAAGTATATTTGACAAGTGCCAGAAGTTGTAAATCCATCATTTCAGCGTACTATCTATTCAAAGTACCGTCATCTCAAACTTTATCAGTGGCAAAAGACAATTTAGGTTTTTCCTGTATTCTTTGAACTTTCTCTCTTTTACTTTAGTTCCTGTCTAACAGTGACCATAATAGCAAACACTCACCTTAAAGGTGGAGAATGGCAAATGCTCTTTTTTAATCTTAGACCCATCAGTAGTCTTTGAAAATACTGACTATAAAGCTTTAATAAGTTACTTTTATCTTACTCTGATAAGTTAGAACCATCTCATCCCTGGAAACATTCCAGGTCAGGTTGGACGGGGCTCTGAGCAACCTGATCTAGTTGAAGATGTCCCTGCTCATTGCAGGGGGGTTGGACTAGATGGCCTTTAAAGGTCCCTTCCAACCCAAACTGTTCTATGATTCTATTATATTCTGTTCTATGACTTCAGGAATTTTATTTCTTGTTTTATTAAATACGCTGGTGCAGCGCTTTTACTTGCCCAAATGCAGATACCTCATAAGAGGAAATGCACTGTTCAAGTAATTGTACAAAAAAGGCAAAATAAAAGGAAAAGTAATTATTGCTTTGCTATACATAAGCTTTATGCTTTATATCTTCCCACCTTTGCACAAACATGTTTCACTGACCAGCAGAACCACAAGCAACTGGTATTGCTTTTTAATGGTGTTTAAGAAAGATTTTCATGTCAAAATTAACTAGACTCAGAGATCTTAATTTACAGGAACTGATAATGACTGTTTTCAAGAAACTGCTATTAGTGCAAGATAATGCACTCAAAGTATCTGCAACAAAAAAAAGAGACATAAACACACCTATAGAAAAAAGGGTACCACCACCGAATAGATTGGTTTTGCCAGTAATTGCCTTATGGGTACATTTTAAAACAACTTGGAAGCTGACAGCAGTAAATTTTATTGTGATAATTTAATGCTATATTACCTTCTGTAAGGATAAAGTGTAGACATGGGGGTGAAAGGGAGAAGGGGATGGAAGAGAAAGGATTTTTCTTTTTTAATATATTTTTTAAAATATAAAGACCATGCCAAAGAAAATGCAAATTCCCAGTTTTGATGTCTATTTTGAGGATCTAAAACAAGGCTTTTAATCAATGTATTATACATCAAATTGATAATGTTAACTTCTGATTATTCAAATGTATGAAATATTCATAGAGAACTGTCCAAACTTTTACATTTCTCAGACTTCTTTTCTCTATTAATTATCATGCCTGGAAGCTTTTTAGTAAAAGCAGCAGCCATCAGCCTGACTGAACCTGACAAGCTAGCAAGGCCCAATTACACTGGCACTCTGTGGCACTTTGATGTACTGGAAACGAAAAGAGATAGGGGCAAATTGTATAGCACATTATGTTAATGACTTGATTTAATCCAGCCACTAAACTTTATGTAGCCTGTTAAAAAAGATGCTAACACTAATTACACCACTTTGGAAAGGAAAGAAGGGGACAAGCATTTCATACCGACAAAGTGAAGCTCATAAATGTTGTAAATGAAATGAAACAAAATGAAGTAATCTGTGATTAATTATACATCATAGACAAGAAGAAAAGAGAAGGAAGCAAGTGGTACAGCTAAGTACTGGAAAATCTGTTAGATACCCTTTATGATCAACATATCTAAGAAATAACCATGAACTGTCTAATTTTCAACATGCAAAAAAGAAACAGTATGATCTTAAATGGCTTAAACAGTTTGGCATACAATGCAGATTTATAGGATAATTAGCATAACGATCTCTAAAAATCACAAGTCTTATTTACAGTGTTTGATTACCAGCAGGATATTTATCTCAAAAGATAAGAGGCACTGATTTTTAATCTTAAAAAAAATACAAATTCAATCACATTTTTTTCATGCTGTATTCTATAATTAACCCAAGATTTCAAATATACCAATGCCTATTTTTAAAATCCAATTTGTATAAAACATGTTGGCTTAATAGTTTATAGCTTTCGTTGTCTTATTCTTCTTGAACATGCACTTTGTTACCAAAGGAACAGATCAATGGAGAGAGGTAGAACTTAATGAACCTGAAATGCATCTACACTCAAAATCCTCTCATAGGTGTTCTTAAATAATTTTGATAAAATATAATACAGGACGACTAGAAATGTATAGATCAACTGTATTATAGTTTGACTTAATGGTGATGAGTAGCAGTCATTTTAGTTCCCAAAATTACAGATGAAACAATTTTTTAACATTTTATGTATAAGCAATGCTATTTTGTCTTCAAAAGTACCTTCTGTATCTTTCTGCAGCATATGAGTGATAGCATTTCTAAACCCCTTCTACAACTTAAAAAAAAAAAAGGAGCAATATTTCTCATGTTGATAGTTACTTTATAAGTTGTCACACAGCTTGAAAAAAGGATTAAAAAAATAAAATCAAACTACCTCTAGGTTATAACAGCATACCCCTGGTCCTTTAAAAAAAGACTAAGACAGATCAGAGAAGTATTAACTGTTACAAGTATTATAATTGATTTTAAGTGCTAGTTTTATATTTAAGATTGTTCAGTCAACATTAGATCTAGAAGTATGAAATACTCTTATTTTTTTGAGAACTATACGATTGAAATAGTGTTCAAAGTAAATTTTCCAAATTTGTATTATGCTTTGTTATTTTGTATATATGACTTTATACTCATTAATTGCAGGTTTTAAGAACAATTCAAGACAATATCATTACTGTACACGCCCACAAATAATAATAGAAAAAGAAGTACACTGTAGTGATTGGATACTGTACATGTGCAGACTTTATTCAAAGCTGATGTTCAGTTCTAAAACTGTTGGGAAGTCAGGAACAAAAAGATATCTATGTGGATGAACTAGAAAATATATGCAAACTTTGCATGTTATTAACAACCTCAAGCTTATGCAACCGCCATTTCAACAACAGTCAATCAAGTCAACACAGTGGGATGAGACACAGCAGGTAGCTAAGCATTGTAGATTTACTACAGGCTTTGACAAGTGACATTATTGTCCCCTTCCTCAGAAAGCAATGTAAAAAGCAGAAAAGCACATTTTCCCACATAAAGACAACAGGTAAGACTGAACAACAAGACTAAGTTCTTCAGATATTCACGTTACAAAAGTTATTTTTGATTAGAGAGATTTTGTGCAGGACTAAAATTTGAATTCAGACTGAAACTAGAAATGTCTACTTCTAAGTGTGTATGACAATAATGGAAAAGATAACAAATTTCTCTATTAAAAAAACACCTATAAATCACATGCACAATATGGTCAGATTAATGTTTTTTTCCCCTGTGAAAAGGTGTCTATTTGAACTGGAAACAGGAAAACATACATCTGTTAAAAATGCCTTCGAATCTGACCTTAGATATAGCAAAGCTAATCTTAGAGGACATTAAGCTTAAAATATGTTTCTTAGACTTACCAAATAATTGCCATAAATACTCTGACTCACCTGTTTAATATTCTTGGATACTGGACTTGAAATAATACAGTCATCACTGTCAGTTATTATTGATTCAATGGCATCATTTGCTTGTCTATCATCTTGATCTGTGGGGGGGGGGGGAAATGGGAAATCAATGTAGTTAAAAACCCCTGTATTTGTAGTCCATCTGAGACTTCCATGCTGAGAAACCTGATAGCAATATATTTACTTTTCTAATAAGTAAAGAACAAGTGCCAGGTAAATCTTCTCTTCCTTGCAGAAGATTAACCCTGGCAAATCAGTGACCTTTAAAGTCATCTAAACTGTATTTTTTTTTTTTCTGATTTGCTAAAAAAACAGTAATGTTTCCCAGATGAAAGTTGATGAGTGGAACGCTATTAAGTCCTGTCATCAGCTGAAGTATGAACAGCAGTTAGCTTTATATAAGAATATGGCCTGAATTTGTGGATTTCCTCTGACTCTGTTTAACACCATGCACTTGTAAAGAATAATGTAGTTCTGCTTGCAGGTGGATTATTTTCTAAAGCATTCAGGTCTCTTTTTCTCCAGAGCAAATTACTTATAAACACAACAGGGATTCAACATCACATTTTTCCAATTTTTCTGATGCATTCTTATGCAGATGCTCCAAAAAACTGAACGTAAAATTTTAGCACTTGGAATCATGGACTTCGTTTATTTCAATGATAAACAGTTTAAGCTTGAAGGTGGAACAGGATCACCCAGCTTTTATAATCTTTAAATAAATCTGCCTCTAAGAACTTTATGTCACAGATGTGATAAGACATACTACCCCTCTCACTGTCTGAAAGGATTTCCAATATCAGCATTGGCTGTTATCTGAAGGAGCACATTCATTAAAATAGTCTTTAGAACAGCATCGTTCTAAGGGAGAATATAAAGACATTTAAAACAGAAGCTAGGTTTCCCTTAATATTTTATGAATCTAGGTCAGATACCAGATTTTTGCATTCAATTACAATACAGTTTCCATTTGGGAAGAAAATAACACCACCATATCCACCATCCAGCTTCAGCGATAAAGTACACCAGAGTATCATTTCTGTCATAAAGCTTCTCATAATGAGGCAGCTCCCACTGCTAGTAAGAAATGCCTAAGAAAATGGAAAGAGATACAGGTTTATTAAGGAAATACAGTTACTTATTCTTAAAAATGAATTCTACCTTCTGGTTCCAATTCTTCAGTTATTTCTGTTTCATCTCCAGAGGTAACTGAGCTTTGGTTGGCCAACTGCCCCTCTGACAGATGTGAAAGGTCTTCTTTTTCTTGTTGAGTTTCTTCAGCCATCTTCTTCACCTTATCACCTGCTAGCTTTTCTTGTTTAACCTCATGTACCACATGCTATATAAAAATAGATAAACTTACAGTCTTTATAACACTCCTTGAATAGTATAAGTTACTAAAGTTCAAAACTTGAAGAGTTATGACTCACATTCATTATACATAGCCTTTAGACAATTATATTGCTTATGCAGTGCAGGAAACAGTAAGAAGTTGTCAACTGCAGTAACAAGTAATTGATACAGTAGAAAGACAATTCTCTAACAATGTATATTTGTGAAAGCGTAACTATTATAACAATTTGGTACCTGTCAACATATATACAGCCTGTTAGATTTCCAGATTCCTTTATATTTCAGTTCTTTCAGGTCTACAAGACTCAGTTTCAAAAAAAAAAAAAAAAAAAGAATCCACCACCACCTTACTCAGATGTCAATTTTATAACTTAAATTATGCAATATTTTCTGTTTCAAAAGCTAAAATCATACAAAAAAAGAATTGGCTTTGCTACAAAATACAAACATGTTATCTAAGGTAAAATACCTTTAATGCATAACTAACTTTTAAGTAATCTTATTCCCTTCTTTCTCTTTGAGTACAATTACATAGAGTAACACCTCATGAATGCATATAACATTACAGACATGGCATCTTCCACGGAAACTTGCTGAAGACCTATGCATTACTTTTTATCCAACAATTCTCATCTAGGACTGAATTTTCCACAGACACTGATGCCTCACCTTCCACCCTCAGAATCCATGAGGTAACTTTCTGTTACAGAAAGCTGTCCACAGAACATCCAGGTTTTGAAAACGGGACCTCAAGACTTACTTGTATTCTAACACATTTGGAGCCACACAAAGCAAAGCGATGTTAACAGACACTGAAGAGTCTTATTCGATAAATAAAGGTTATCCTTGAAGTTTTCAAGTCACAGAAAATTGACTTTATGTCTCTTACGCTCCTCCTTGGCATAAAGGATATATCTTAACCACTGTGTTTTAGACCAATGTTTTGCAATTCTTTTGAATTCTTTCAGTGACAGAGTTGCATTTTGTGGATAAAATTTTCAGAGAGAGAATACTTTTCTGTTATTCTACTTGACCAATACCACCTGATGTGGTGGAAGGGAGACTTCAGTCAAAGCCCCAGATGCAGAAAGTAAATGTTCAAAGTAGAGAAGCGAAAGGAAGATAAGAGCGAGTCATTAAATGTTGTGTTACACCACTAGAAACTACACATAATAGACATATAGAAACTGCTATATAATGGTAATTTTTAGAAGGAAGTAAAAATAAACTTCATCTAAACAGAGCAGGAAATAAGTAAAGATATTCCTCCCTTTCTAATGACCAAAAAAAAAAAAAAGATTGTCATCACAAGGAATCATTTTCATATTTCAGTGAAGTTTTTTAGCTCTTACTTTACTGTGGTTTGACTTTTGATGCCTGAGTCTGAATAAATAACATACACATGGAATTCAAATGCAATGTGTTATATGAAACTGCAAAACCTGAATAATAATCTCATACATCTGAAACACTTGGAATTCTTGAAGCCTTCACCTTCTGTGCAAGTTCCATGTTACTTTCAACAACAGAGCCCTAAGTTATGGGTAAAATAAGGGGAATCCTTTAATATATAGAAGACAAATAACACACAAAAGTAGGTATAAATTTACTGGTGGAGAAGCATTTGGACAAGAAATTATGTCCTCCTTTGCTTCCCTGCACTAACATTACTGCTGCTGTCCTCTGCTATAGCTCCTACCTATGAGGCTAGACAATACTTACAAATGGTTTGGCCGAGTCAAACCATTCATCCCACTTTTTAGTAAGTCTGCTTTTCCCAGAACAACTATTGCTTTGGCATATGTCACATTGATATCAAAGAACTAGATTCTCTGCTGTTCAGAAGATGAACCAGGAAATGAAACAGACTTTTCCTGTTCAATTTTAATCTGTTTTGCTTCTAATTCTCTTATATGGACACTCTCTTGCCATTTCACCACAAGATTTAGACATCAGAGAAGCCTCAGCTATTTCATTATTTAGTTCTAACAGTACTTTTGCTTTAACCAGACAGTGAGGCTTGGATTTTAAAAACAGCTAGGGGAGCTGCCCACCCAGTAATGAAGGCTTCTGAAGAAAACCAAGTATTGTCTCCTTTAGAAAAGCCTAGTTTGTGAAAAACTGTCAAACTTCGAGATGTTACTGTTTTGACAGCTGGAAATATGTTGTGTGTGTAACTGTATGGCTAACATTTCCGTTTTCCATGTCTAAGCTTTCAAAAGATTTGATTTCACCAACATTTGACTTATTTTTTTTTAAAGTTAATAAATACAAGAGATCAACTTAATTCTTATTTCCAGTCTATACTATATGGCTCAAAACAAAGTCTAGTCATGGTAAACTAAACAATAGCAGAAGGACCTGTGAATTGAAAACATGGTAACACTTCAAAAAATAAATCCAATCAAGGCATTTACAAATGGAAAAAAAATTATCACAGCTAACTTTTAATTAATGCAACATAATATTATTAACTAATAATAATAATAATAATTTTCATGACCTTTTATAATTAGCTGTTAAAAAAACTACCTTAAATTACTGGATTTAATTAAAAGAGGAAAGACAGCCTATTCTTAGTTCTCTGAAGGCAGATTATTTAGGATCAAATGCAAATCTACACTGTGCAGCAGATATGTTTGAGTCAGTTTCATGCAGACTCTCCTAGAGTCTGGAAGGATGTACACAAGATAGTGCATCCCAAGTTCAGAAGTGTAACTGTTTTCACTGTGTGTGTAATCTCACATGATAAACCTCGTTTAAGAGGTGACTCTGAACTGTGTCAAAGTGTGTATCTCATTAGCACAATACTCAGAATCTGTTTGGATCAAGCTGGTTTCTGTAGAGCCATTTGTATGTCTGTGCAAGTGGTACACTGTATAAAGACACTTTAACTAATAAGCCAGAGAGCTGAGAAACACAGTGCAGAGACAGTTGATTGGTCCTTTCGGATCTGCCCTACATCTATGAAAGTTGAAGCTTGTAAACTGTGGAGGATAGCAAGCAATTCTGAGGAAGTCACACAAACATTCCTGTATTGTATTTCCCTCCACCCACCCGCCCCATGCACCACTATGCTATTATTCACTGCCTGGAACATCCCAGCCCTGTGTTGCTAAAATAATTGAGTCTTCTTGATTATTAGTTCTACAAATTGTCCATTCTGAGACATAAGTAGTCTCTCTTGCTTCTACATGCATGAGCAAAATACTTAAAACTTACTGTCATCCGTGTTGTACTAAGATCCAGAAAAGATACTTTCTTGTCTGCTTGAGCTGCACGCTGCCTTGGTTTGGGTGTCGGTTTCTGTAATAAAACAAAAATAGTTGAAGACCATTTATTGCCATATTCCAACCATCTTATTTCACAGTAAATTTTGAGAGACCCTAATTTTTCTCCAAACCAAACTGCACTACATTCAATTCTAAACAGGTAAGATGATGTAGATGTTGTTTGAATAAGCAACCCGCCCTGCAAATGGAGATATATTTCAGAATTCAGCCACAAATGGGTATAAAACTCTACAGAACATCTATGGAATGCAATGTGAGTTCCAGGTGAGAATAATTGTAGAACTGAAGTCTGTGGTCGCATATATTTGGAAGAATGATTTATTATTATCTTTTATGGAATGCTCTATTCCTTTTCTTGTTCTGTAGGCTTACCATATCTTTCACACCTTTCCTCATCCCACTCTCTTTGGAGAATTTTAACACAGAAACAGAAAACAGACTGATAATAGTTGCAAAATTAAAAAAATTACCCTGAAATATTTCTGTCCTGATGTTACAATAGAAAAGACAAAAAATAATAAAGAAAAAGTGGTTTATTACTCTTCACGCTTTACTCTCTTGATGAAGGTAGAAGTTAGCCTCCATTTCCACTGATTTTTGTACACAAAAAAGTTCCTTACACTACTTTTAATTTACAAGTGATTTTTAAGAAGTATCTTAGCACCATGCTCCAGGCACCAGAATAACAAAGAGTAGGTGTATCTGCGCCACACATATCTGTACATATGGCTTGGGTCTGGCTGCTTGAGAATTCTTTTGGCTCAAAGACACCCGAGCTGACTGGGTTCTGAGTTTCTAAGAGACTACAGAAATAATAGCTGATTTTATGACTGACGTAAATTTTAACCGTAGCCCTGAAGTTATACACGCACGTGACTACCTTTCATGTAGGACATCCGCATTGGAAAGAGAATTAATAAGCACTAAATTTATAGGGAAGACATGTCATGTTTGTTATTTCTCCTCCCTTTTCTCCCTGCCCTTTTGCTAACCAGTTATCTACCATTATAAAATACTTTTAAAAGTTTTGGACACAAGAAAGATTTCTCTTCATAAAGTAAGTCGAAGCTGGTGGTTATATGAAGTATTTATACTACGCGTTATTTTACAGTAAATGACCTGCTGTAATAGGTCTTTTATATCTCTTAACTTCCATGAGTTTGTCAAATTACTTACTGTCACTGATGAAATAAAAGAAGGAGACGGGGCTGGAGTCTGTGTTTTTTCCTCTGCTAGTAATTTAGTTGCCATTGATTTCTCATTTTCAATGTAATTCACTAAGTCTGCAGCCACTGTTGATCCACTTGGTGGTAGGTAGACAAACTTCCACTTTAGTTCAACTGTGATGGTACCAGTAGCATGTCTTTCAGGATCTGTTAGTTCAAAAGTACCTGAAAGCAAAATGCAAATCTTGGCTAAATTATCTTACTTCATACATATACAAAAAAATGCAATACAAAACTGAATGGGATTAATGAATTAAGTAACTTAATACTCTTCATTTTAGAAACTAAATAGTGTCAAAATATTGTGTTTTGGAGGTCCAAATACATCCAACATAACACTGTGGACATTCCAAAATACAGAATGTAGAAGGGACTGGATTATTGTGTGTGTTCAAGATGTCTTGTAGGTTTCTGAGATAATCCAACACCAGATAACTAACTCTTACAGACATCTTCCAAAAGATCCAACTAAAACCTTTCCATGTTTTACTAATACTTACTTGTGTAAAAGAAAATAAAAGGGTTTTAAAAATCTGTAAGTTGCTAAATCTTTGTCAAAGAAGAAACACCCTAAATTCACTTGCAAATTTCTGCCTATTATCCATTTAAATGGGGTAATTATGGAATCGTATTTTTAAATTTTCATTAATGTCTTAGAGTTGACAATGCAATAATCATTAAGCAGCTTTTGTATTATAAATAGTAAATTTATAACTGATCTCAACTTGCAGGGAGCAGCTGATGCACTGAAGGCAGGGCTGCTATTCAAACAGTAGAAAAATGGACTGATGAAAACCCCACGAAGTTCAACAAAAGCAAATGCAAAGCCCTGCATCAGCCTGGGAATAGCCCCAAGCAGAAGTACAGGCTGGGGGTTGACTGGCCAGAGATGATTGGAACATAAAAAAGGACCAGTAGAAGAAGATATCTAATATTTCCAGATTTCTTTTGAGCCAGAGAGAAACACTTGATGTCTTTTTTCAAAAGTTATTTCAAGACACCTACTATTTTTGTTTCACAGATATCCTGTCAGTTATGAAAGCAGTAAATATTGAAAGTCAGCTTTCAGCCACCCCTTCCTACCTGATGTTAAGACTAACAGGGCCTTTCTACCTCATAATGAAAGATACTCATAATATAGTAGCGTGAGAAACATAACTGGTAAATTTGGTAGGCTTCTCAAGGCAAAACACAGTGGTAAGAGACAGATGCAAAAAGATTACTAAAATGCTAACAAAAAAAGAAAACATCAATAATTCATTAGCAATTGCATTTAGTCAGTGCTAGAGTGACACATCATTCCAATTATAATTATTTATTAAATCATAATTATTCTATACCTTCACCAGTATAGAGGACAAAAAAGGGTTTAGAAAACTTCTCATCCTTGTTAGGACCATGATAAATGAATGTTTGGACACCAGATTCTTTTTTTTTTTTTTTTTTTTTTTACTTGTGAATTTAAAAAAAAAATATTTACTTCTTTCTCTTAAATCTCAGGAAATGTGATGAGGGGGAAAAAAAAATCCTGCTATTGCAATCCACCCTGCAAGGTACAGGCATCCTGTTCAGATTCATTGCAGTTGATGGGTAATCACAAACACAAACATCACTTTAAAATTTAAGTTAAAATGCAACAACGCTGGAACATTCTGTTACTACTGTCTCAGTAAACCAAAGAGATATTAGAAACTTTTTCTCTCCCTTCGTCTATTCTTTCTTCAATGTTTCAAGTTTACTCTTTATATTAAAAATCATTTATCAGTTTCAAGGCTCTGACACACACTTTTCACTAGCCATGACTTAAGTAACACTGAGATGCAAAATTTCTTTCCACGATTTCATTAGAATTTAAAATACTGTCAGACAAGAACAGTAGATAAATGATACAGGTTTTTAGAATCATAGAACCATTTAGGTTGGAAAAGACCTTTAAGATCATCAAGCCCAACCATAAACCTAGTACTGTCAAGTCCCCCACTAAACCACGTCCTTAAATGCCACATTGACACACCTTTTAAATACCTCCAGGCATGGAGACTCAACCACTTCCCTGGGCAGCCTGTTCCAATATTGGACAACCCTTTCAGTGAAGAATTTTTTCCTGGTATCCAATCTAAACCTCCCCTGGTGCAACTTGAGGCCGTTTCCTCTCATCCTATCACTTGTTACTTGGGAGAAGAGACCGACACCCACCTTGCAACAACCCTCTTTCAGGTAGCTGTAGCCAGTGGAAAAGTCTCTCCTGAGCCTCCTTTTCTCCAGGCTAAACAACCCCCGATCCCTCAGCTGCTGCTCGTAAGATTTGTTCTCTAGACCCTTCACTGGCTTTGTTGCCCTTTGGATATGCTCTAGTACCTCAACATCTTTCTTGTAGTGAGGGGCCCAAAACTAAACACAGTATTTGAGGCGCAGCCTCACCAGTGGCCACACTGTTTCTGTTACAAGCCAGGATGCTGTTGGCCGCCTTGGCCACCTGGGCACACTGCTGGCTCATATTCAGCTGGCTGTCAATCAATGACCCCAGGTCCTTTTCTGACCAGCAGCTTTCCAGCCACTCTTCCCCAAGCCTGTAGCGAGCGCTGCATGGGGTTGTTGTGATCCAAGCGTGGGACCTGGCACTTGGCCTTGTTCAGCCTCATACAGGGGGTCTCGGCCCATCGATCCAGCCTGTCCACATCCCTCTGAAGAGCCTTTCTTTAGTATAGTTCTTAAAGAGATTTAAAGAAATATGAAACAGAAAGTGAAGATTTTGTTAAGTTTAAAGAGGTCTAATTCTTACCTGAGATGGATCTGTCATGTGCCAAAGAAATAAGAGGCACAGTGGCTTTCCCTACATAAGCACCTTCTTCCGTTTCACCATCATCAAATACATAAAAGGTTAAGGGTTCTGATTTTAGGTATCGGTCTAAATCTGCATTCATTGGCACTTGGAAACACATATGGTCATCTATTTGTGGATTGTTGCTGCTAGTAATGATGGGAGTATCATGGTCTGCAAAATCAAAGAACTTGTAGACAACATACGGATTTGGCTGAAGATGTTTTTTTCCGGATTGCACATTGTTACAACATTTTATCGTAATGTGGAGTTCATTTAAATTGCCATCTGTTGAAGTGCTGACTGGGGCAGTTCTGAGTATCTGCTGCTTTAAATGAAAAAGAAGTCAAATTAAAAACATTAGAATTCTTATGTTGGCAAACTCGAAGAGCTATATAAATAGAACAAATAACTGATTGATTATTTCAATGACACTCCAACTACTGTTTAATTTTATATGTCAAAATATTACTTGTTCTATAAATTCAATGACATCTCATTTGGGTTGTTGGTATAAGCTGAAGTTTTATAATCGATATGTCATTTGATTATCTACAAAGCAGTGAGGATCAGAGTTTTAAGAGTGTTTCATATCCTTAAAATTTTAGAAGTTTTAAAGTTAAGGATTCTGATCTTGACAGCTAGTCTGTGTCAAGAACTTTTTATAACTGTATATATGTACTTTTCCAATAATTAAAATTGCACTGCAGATTTCTCTGGGTTTTTTCCTCCAAAACCTTTACCTATATAAACAATTTAGAAAAAAATTAGAAATCAGCATGTGAAAAGTAATAATAAAAGTCTGAAGTAAAATAAAATATTCAATGATATCACAAATTTTTTTAATTACCTATCAGCCTGGCTTGCACATACTGTGGAACCCAGAGCAGGCAAACGGGGAAATTCATTTTAATAAAAATTAAAGAATAAGAAGAAAATAAAGAACATGACTATCTTAAATGAGTAATCCCCATCTATATTGATCTCAAAAGGTTTTAACTTTTTACTGTAGTATGTCACAGATATTTTCTTACTTGTACATAATTTTCTTGCTTGTGAAAGCAAGAGTTCTGCCTTCTGGTATATGGAGAAATATGTATCAACTTGATTTTGTGTGACATAATGTAAGTATTTTGACTAAATCATCCACACTGAAATAGTTAATAAGAAAACCAAACACGAAGTCCTTAATATGCAACCTCAGGACTACTATTTCTGGCTACATACAGAACTGGAAAAAACATTATAGCAGTTTATGCACAGTTCATGTCTCCATGATTTCTGCCACTATACAGGACAGAAAATTTTATATGTATGTTTAACTACTGAAAGCTTAAATTTTGTAACGCACAACTGAAGCTACTTTTGCAGCTGCAGATCGACAGAACCCTTAACATAATGTAACCATCTGCTATAGCTATAGGACATTTAGTGTCTGCCATGAAAACAGTTCTGAAAACTGTGGTGGTTCAAACAGCTCTGTAGAAGCTGTTCTTCATTTCTGCCATTGTTCCTGTTTTATTTTCTCCCATATAATCAGTATATTTCAGTTGCCATGTTTGAATTTGCAATTTTACAATAATTACAACAAAATGCTCTGTTCCACATGCCTTACCTTTCAACTGTGTTTGAATTGGTAACACAGCTAGAAATAACATAAAAAAAAATACAGAAAACGAAATAACAGATTTTGGCATTTAACAATGGCCAGATTTTGAGAGTTAGTTAAAAATACCTTTGATTCTTTTAAAAAATCAGATTTAAAGCAAATGTTACAATGTTATCAAACACGAAGTTATTCTGAAAATGCCCACACTGACCTTTAATAGAATTCATACACTAAACATACTTCTGAGATTACATCATGGAATCCATTGAGATTCTGGTATAATAAAATTTACATTATGGAATAATATAAAACATTAAAGTTACTCCAGACTTAGAGTAATTTAAACAGCTATAGATAAAAAAAAATGCCTGTTAGAAATACTAAAATGTTTTAATTTATACATTTCAACCTAATTGTTTTTTCTTAAACAATTGCTGAAGATGTCTGAAAGTCCATTTTTTTATGACCCTTACTTAAATATGATTACACAGTGCATTATATAGTCAAAATTCTCTTCATTGTTCAGCTAAAACAAAAAGGGAAAAAAAAAGAAAAAAGGAAAAAAAAAGAAAAAAAGAAGAAATAATCTCAATCTCATAATACTCAAGCATTAAGAACTTTGAGACCTTTCTGAACAACCACTTCAGCTGTTGTACTGTTCTGACACCCAGTTGGTTTAACATTCCTGAATATGGTACTAGAACAAAATGTTAATAGAACAAAATTTTAACAAAATCTGGCACTTTGATGTTAAGAAAATTAAGTATAATAATTTCAAATATTCTAGTGACAATTTCAGCAAAAACAAATACCTGAAGTTTAAGACTTTGTCCCTTCAGAAAAGCTATAATTCAACTGGTTCTTCATCTCTTTATATGAAAAACATTCAAGTGCAAAAGGTATTTTCCAGTTCAAGAACCTTTAACTTTAACCTTGAACATATCAAGACTTTAAGTAAGCTATTTGAACTGAAAAAGTAATTTTCAACAGTTGATTCTACCAAAACTATGCAGTACAAACGCAAACATACCTGGGATGGTTGTTCACATTTCCTAAAATTGGATGTTATATACCCCAGAGCCTTTGACCTCTCTTTGTAGAGACTAATAGCTTGATCCATAGGAACTCGTAATCTGATCCAGTATTCTACGGTACCATAATTTTGAATTTTTCCTTTGACTCCTTCGGAATAAATACATAGGGGATTGCATTAATTTTCTTTTCAACATTAATATATTGAAGTCAAAAGCTAGGAAACACCACAAATGAAACATTAGTTATCTTGTGACTATGCATGATGACAGCATTTGTGACACGAGATGTGCAGTTCCTGTTAGAAACAGAAACAACTCCTCTGGCTCCACATGTATGATCCAAAACATGACTATTTTTTCATATTGTAATCTGCATCCTTTACTGTCCAATCTATAGAGTGAAGTTCATTATTTTAATCTCTTTAAAACAAATAAATCTTAGGACAGTTTTGTATGTCAACAGTTGGAAATGTCCCATAAAGTGGTATGCAGATTAAATTACTGGCAAAAATACCACTTACAATGGCTTATTAAACCAGATTTTTGACAAAAGGAAGCAGTTAAGGGTCTCTGAATATACTGATCTGACAAAATACTTTCAAAAGAAAAAGTAAGCAGCACGGAGTATTAAGTACTTCTTAAAAAAGGCTTGTCTGGGATATCTTAAAATTATTTTTAACAATGAATTAAATTAAAAGGAAAAAATGCACAAAACCTAAACCAACTCCCCCATAGATTATGCTACTACACAAAATATTATTACCTATCATCACCATCATTTGCACCTTTTTGATGCCTTGCGACTACTATATGAAGACCTCTGGCTTACCAGTTTAAATTACAACCACTGTAACCATTTTCCCTTTATTTATTGATAAGGAATGAGGGGATATATATTTATGACACTGGGCCAGATACAAAGCCCTGATGTTTGACGGTCTTATAATGCAGAAATGTTTTTGGTTTTAATGTATATTCTGCCAAACAGAGAAATTGCATAAGCAAAAGTAGACTTATTTCATTTAAATATATTACAAGACTTCACTGAAATCACTGTATGTTTCACAGCTGAAGTACGGCCCCCTTGTATCAGTCTCAGAGGATGAAAGAAACTTGCATTAAATTACTAAAACACATTTAACTATATATAAAATAATAAAGCAAAATGAAAAAGAATGTCAGTCTTATCTTAAAATAACTTCTCTACAGTATTCACAGAGAAATTCTAACATATGAGTAGTACTATGATGCACTCAAGTAGTAGAATAGTACTACACTATTCTACTAACTACTTTTCTCCATGCTGTTTTTGTATAATTCTGTTGAGTGAGGTGATATTATCTTTTATTAAATTTCTTTACATGTCTAGTAGTAACATTTCGAAGTAACCTTTATACAAGACAAAGAATCACTTGCTATTTTCAGACAAGATTCTCTAATGTAATTTCCAGCACGTCACATACTTCTAAAGTCACGTACTTCAGGATCTCTCTATTAATTCCACCTTTGTCCTCAGCCATTATTGGCAAAACTGCACCTGTTAGACCTCTCCCACAACTGGCAGTAGAATCACTGGGACATGCTGCACATCCAACAGGAAATACCATGTTGTGTAAAGCTTTTTTTTTTTCCCCTTTTGAAATAGCAATACATTAATTCATTGTAGGCCAAATACACATTACTTAATTGTCACTTACAATGCTGCATCAAAGAGAATACTTTTTGCTATCTTAATTACCAACTAAATTTGCTGTGCTGTAGATCTTCCCATTGTTTCCCAAGATCTCATGGAGCTTCAGTTGACATGCAGCAACTGTTTCATAATCTGTGCCATATGCATGATGAACCTCAAGTGTGATACTGTTTTGCTGTACATAGTGCAAGAAGCAGTCATCAGCCTGCACAAGATACTGAGAAGTGAAGTCATATGATGGTGTATGCCCATAAACTACTGGGGTTGTCTGAAGTTCAAAGTCATAGAATGCATAAGTACAAAAAGTTGCAGGTTCATGGTCACCAAAAGCGTGCGTAGCTCCAGAAGAGAAGGTCACTTTGCTGATATGAATTTCAAAAAGGTTCTCTCCTCTTTCTAAATGTAAAGTTTCATCAAATTCACCCACTGGATCACCTGGCAATATTTCTGGTCTGGATTTATGTGGTTTTGTACCATAGACAATATCTCTTAGTTGGGCTGCAACAAATAAAGTAAAGTAAAATAAAATAGAACTACAATATGACCATCTTGTTTAAAAATCAAATATAATTAATGACTGAGTAGAGAGGAAAAAAGCATAATTCAATTACATTAACAATGTTACTTTCTTAAAGGCATTAACAAAAAGAAATCACACATTTAAAAATCATACATCTACTGGTCATTTAGCACACTGACAACAATCAAGAATACCTCCAAAATAAGAATAGACACAGGTCCCTAACAATTAATAACAGATTACAAGGGAGTTAACAAGCAAAAATTCAGAAGTTTTATGCAATGATCAAAATAAGTATCACTACACAAATGTAGCAGAGACTTAAGATACATATTTTCATAGGGTTGAACTAAATTTGCCAGGGAAAGAAAGAATACATTTGACTTTAACCGCTGTAATATGTCAAGCGGGCAGACCTATCAGCAAAGCCCTTTACAGTTGCCCGGCCTCACAGTAACCAGTGGCAAATGAAGAAACTGAAATACATGCTTACAGAATTAGGACATAAATCATCATGCAGTCCTTTAGGACATGGGCTGCAACTTGGAGACAAAAAATGAAAATTGTTATATATATATATATATAAAAATATATATAAAAATACCTTCTAGTTTTCTGATGCGTGCAGCTCTAATATCAAGAAGATGGGCATACTGTTCCAGTTTTAACTCATAGTCTTTCTGTAGACTTTCCATCTTTTGTGTCACTGCTTCTACTTCAGTCTGAAAAAAATTTGCATGTAAAAAGGACTTTTGAGGCTTGTCTGCACTGATGATGCACATGCTTGCTTTTGGCTACAAATTAAAACACAGATTTGAGGAAAGAACATTTAGAGTACACAAAGAGAGCATCCATTTTTAATTCAGCAATACAGCAATTAGTTTGAACTTCAGCAAAATATAAAAACATGATTAAGAAAAACAGACTAGCTATTATTTCAGGACAATGTTCCTAATAGTTTCTTTAATGATTTTGCTATTTTAAACTTAGATTAATTGAATGAAAAGTCAAAATATGATCTGCAATAATCCAGCACAAGAAAGTAAAAGCAGAGCGTTGTGGAAAAGAAAGCTTATTTGATAAGTACTGTTACTATTTTTTCTGTGAGGACATGGTAAGAGCTCAGAGATAATCCAAGAAGGCATGGTTTGAGGGCTTTGATCAGTGTGAGTTAAAGACTAAAGCTGTAGTAATTTGGATCTCATGCTTTTTAAACAATACTTTCAACAACAGCAAATCTTGTGCTAGGTTACCTACAAACAGGCTGACTTTGTTGCTGAATTTGCAAGTCTCTATTGCTACAAATGTTAAAAAGTTATCATCAGGTTATTTTCCATTGTGAGTAGAGTTTAGTACCTGGTAATCTTTGTTAATTTTGTGCTGCACAATTAACATATTCCTTGTCTTTTCAAGTTCTTGCACTGTTTCTGCATGTGCTAATTGCAGCTCCCGCATGGAGTGTTCTGAATCTTTATGGCTATCACCTTTCACTTTTTCCAAAAACATAAGGTCCCCATTCTTCTGCTGCTTTCGAACCTGGAGCAAATTTGAAAAATTACTAGAAGAAACTTTTGCAAAATATTTGGATGTATTTGTGCCTGGTTAAGTGTAACACTGGGGTATAATTTTAGAACAACAGTGAGACAGTAAGCGTAACTTTGTAAATTTTGAGCATGTGGTAACACAAAAATCAGGAATGAGGTAGACCACTAAGTGTCAGGATTGTATTCCGTAATGTAATCTCGTGATTTTCAAGAACCAATTACAATGTATGAGATATTCAGAAGCAATCACTCTTGTCTATCCAATGAAAATACAAAACCCTTAATATATTTGCCTTTCACATAATTAATAATTTTGCTTCAGTGAATGTACAAAACCTGAATTATTATTCTCAAGTCTACATTGCTTCTGTTATTAATACTGGGATTTTAATTTTCATCTAGGGGTTTTTGTTTTGGTTTGGTTTTTGCTTTCTTTTTTTTAATCAGTATAGAATTATCATTTGCATTTCAGTAGCAGAAAAAGATTCTATTTACAGTAAACAATTCCCCAAGAAAATAAAACATAAGTCACTGGAACAGTGGAAACTTCATGCAAGCTTACTTTTTTACTGATTTCTTCCCACCACCCCTACTTCATTTTCAATTTTGCTGTAAACAATAAAATTACAACTTATGTGCAAAAGAAAAAATAGAACATTTCTGGCTTTTTTGGTTTTCTTTTTTAACAAAGACAAGATGCTAAGCATTGCTGTATCGCATTTCAGAACTTCCAATGCTTAAAGTACCCATAAATTACCAAATTAATAAACAAATGTGTTTTTTAAGAAATACTATAGAAAGAACAAAATGGCATGAGAAATCATTTAACTAAGAAAAAGTAAGGTGGTTTGGTTTTTTTTAAATGCTTGTGAATCTGGGCTAATTCACTTTTGATGTTATAATGAATTATCTGCATAACCCTAGATTTCATCCTGGCAATTTTTTCATCTTCCCTTCTGTTTCACTGTAACTGAAGAATGACAAAACACATAGACGAGCTTGAAGCATCAACTAGTAAAAGATGCACAAATAATTCAGCCCTTGAAAATCCCAGGCATTGTGTAGAAAACATGTAACAGTCAGCCAATGGATTAAAAAAAAAAAAAAAAGAAGATAGAAAAAAAAGAATAAATGCAACATATATAGAATCATAGAATTGTCTAGGTTGGAACAGACCTTAAAGATAATTTTGTTCCAACTCCCATATGCTCGTTCTTTGTAAGTTACCTTTATAAGCAAGAGGGCTTCACTGAGTTCTGCCACATCAATATCACTTTCCTGAAACAGAAATACTTAATGAAAAGGTGTTATCAGACGTGAATGAATATCGACGGAATACATTCAGAATAACAAGATGCATTCTCAGTAGACGTGACATTTTGCTTGGTATCATGAATAAGTAAACAGTTATATTTCTGTATTCTTTTACTTTCAAGAAGCATTTACAATATGCATAAAACATAGAATAGTGTTTTTTGCTCATACTCTAAAGAGAAATAGAGTTCACCTTGGTCAAAAACTCCATGTGATTTTTCAGTTCATCTAGTTGTTGCTTATGTTCCAGGTAGCATAACTGCAGGTCTTTGTTCTCTTGCATCAGCTTTTCCTTTTGGTCTTAATGAAGAAAAAGAACAAAATATTCTACTTAATTCAACATAATTATCAATATTATAAACTTGTTTTTTCATGCTAACTTATGCATGAAAATTTCCTTTTAAAACGTAGAAGCTAATTTATTTTGTATAGGGAAATCTTTGGTATTAACAAACAAAAAGTGAGGGATAGAAAACTACTCCTCTTTGGTGTGGTATAGGTGTATGGATTAAAAAAAGCCAAACATTCTCACTTTCATTAAAAGAGAACTTATAGCATCAAAAATCTACACTTTGTGTATTTCTAAACAGAAAAATATACCAAACTAAGTTCAGCTTTCTGTTTTGGGGAAAGGGAAGGAAGAGAGGAATAGAGAGGTTATAAAACCCTGTCAGTGGGAATGACTAAACACCATTAAACTTATCAGCAGAAAGTTACACAGATATTGCACAAATACCCACTAATGCATAGCTACATCCACAATGATTTCTCAATAAGATGTGACAAAAAATTTAAGGATTAGATGAAATAATTTAGTTATTACAACATACCTTCTTTCACATGGAAAAGCATTAAAAGCAAGCCTTTCTCAAAATCACTGAGGTTTCTAAGGAACAAAAGCACTCTCTCACTCTCCTCCCGTGGCCAAACTCCTTATTCTCTTGATAACGATGTTTCTTCTTGTTCCATTTTTTCTTGTTTTTTGAAAGTCACAAAGTAATATTCTCATACCATGTCCTTAAATACTACGAGTTCATATTTTCAGTCAGAATGATATAAATGTTAACTGTCAACCTGACGTGCAAGTATTAGCCTTTGTAATTCCCATCTGCACTCGTGGGAGTTGACTGGTAAAACATTACATACTTAGTTTACAGTATATTCTACTGCTTTCAACGCAATAGTCCACAATATCTTTTTAATGCTGGAATCTTTTCTGTTGACCCTCAGGGCATGATGCACAACTTAGCTATTTTTAGGGAACAGCTTTTCAGTTTAGAGGCTCGAACTGAGCAGGAAACATGTGGCTGAGATGCTAGTCTCAAGGGGTTTGAAATGCTTCAAAAATTGACATCAGGTTAGCTGTAACTTTGCAGAGTTTATATATCAAATGACATCTTCACTAAAAATGAATCAACTGTAATGCCATTACTCCTATACAGAATAGCCTGACTTATACATGTGTTGGGATGCAACAAGAGTCACTTTCAATTCAAACACATAATAACCAGTAAGGTTTTAATTCTCTGCAGTTGTGATGAAAATGTAATGCATTTGTACAACTGAGAAGAAAATATAATTTGAAACACTAAGGGCTAAAAATTAGAAAGCAAATAAGAAAACAATGAAAATCAGCTTTTTGAATGGGCAGAGAAGGCAGGCCATCATAAAAGATGGTGAAACACTTAGCAGCAATTGAGTCTTCTGGACTCTCCCAAATAATATACCCGAAAGACCTATATCTGTTGGGAGATATCCCACAGAGAAAAAGGGCTCCTCGTGCTCATGTTGTTTCTTTTCCCTACAATATAAACTGAGATCTGAGCTGGCAGTTCTCCAGGAATAAGGACACAAGATATCCCTCCTCAAGTACTTCCATCTCATTGTGTTGAATTGTCTGACAAGACTAGCAAGCTCAATCCACTCTTTTTTGACATGAACCCCAGTGAAGTTTTTGCACACATTTTTAATATTCATTCATACTTGCTGCTTAAAAAGTTAACTTCAAAACTGTGAATAGTATATAGAAAGGAAACAAGCTTTTGTTCAAATTGAGGCAATTTCAACAACTTGTTGTACTGAAGTGGGCCAATCTGTCAATAGCAAAGCTCAGTCTACCTTAGTGGGCATGTTGCCTCTTCAGATTCTCAACAGGCTGTGTTTCTAGGATCCCAACCAAAGATAAAAATGCAAGACATGCTGGGAAAGAGGCAGGAAGAAAGGGAATATTTCTGCAATAGCCTTTAGGGAACAGAAGCAACAGGAGGGTCCTGCCATTCAGTTTTCCCATATAACTACACTGGTTTTCATCAGGAACCACTCAAACTCTCTATTGGTTGTTTCCACTTATAATACTATCAGCACTGTTTGGAGCGCACTTCGATTGGCATTGGTGCGGCATGCTGGCTGCTGCTTAGCTTGCTTCCCCTAATTTAACCCAAAAACTGCAACAGCACCATTGGTGACCGCATCCCACAAGAACACATCATCACAACAAGATCAGTGTTTTCAGCTGCAAGGCTAGACAGTAACAGCAGAAGAAAGAGGGAAAAACACTGCCACAGCAGCTTGCATAAAAGGCTACAGAGCCACGAGTGGAAGCAGACTACAGAGCTGCGGACAGCCCTCTGCGTTGGTAAGGGCCTTACAAGACACCTAAGGCACTGTGCAACAGTACTCTTCTCAGCCATAATCAAGATACACATTGTGCCAATATATGCGATCCCATTAAAAATCAGCATTTGAATAAACTTGCACAGGTGCCTTCCATATTAAATATTTTTACATATTCGCAAAACATGAAAATAATTAGCATTTTAATCAGCAAAAGCCTGACTAAAAAAGATGAAAAAGCACATACTTCCAAGACAACCGAGACCTATTTTGCTTACTATCCTGTCATCTACCTATTATCGTGTACAACAGCATTTATCCTTGCCAAACCCTCTATTTGTCTAGGTCCAGTTTAGGACAACAGGATTGTCGTCTTTGTTAGCCCATGGAATAAAACTGGAACAGCATTTATGCTGATTTTTTTGTGGCAGTTTTATAGACAAAAAAATATTTAGGGAGTGAAATATCATTTTTACTTGTATATATTACATGTCAGCTGTTACTGACACAGAATAAATATTTGTCCATTAAAACAGATGTAAAAAAACTTCAGTTAGTAAATAGTGTGCTCTGTGTAAAACAGTACTATGAACAACAAATGCAGCAATAAATTAGATTGTATTAATGAAAAATAAAAATTATTGACATAAATATTAGCAGGTAAAGAGATACACTGTATGAATTTATGAGATAAGTGACACCAATCTTTGCTATAGTAATTGTTTCAACTTAGATTTTATATTAGCTTATTTCACCCTTTTGGGACTTGCATGAAACAATACTGTCAGGAAGATACAATGAACATGAACCAAAGAGCTTTTGTAATTTATTGCTGAGAATCTGAGAGATATTGAAAAGACAAGAAACACAAGAATAAATGCCTAAGGGAAACGGGGCCGGGGAAGTGTGATAAAGCATCTGCAAATACCATATTCAAAAAAAAAAAAAAAAAAAAAAAAGCAGCAAACATAGTCACAATGTGAAATAAGTTATTCTGTTTTCTGTGTAAATGGACAGAAAAATACGATTAAAAAATTTAGATCCAGATTATATGATCACTCTAAAAGAGAAATACTGAAGGAGGACATGGAAAAAGGCAAGATGATGTTAGTCTCCTGTAGCATTAAGAATTTTTAAAACTTCGTTTATTTTAACATCTTTCTTGGTCCTGGAAAAGAAGTTTTGAAAAAAGATTCATATGCCAAACTACAAAGAGTAGACAAGACACTATTTCTACTGCACTTATACTGCCTAAGTTCTGTAATAAAATCCAAGCTACATAGGCCTTAAAGGATATTACAGCATCTACTTAAGCTGCAGCAAGTTCAATTCAACAGAAATTTCAACAGAATTGTAGTGACGTGGTGATCAGGTTTAAGAGTACAACAAACTATTAAGTCCCAATCTGGGGAAGGGGTGGTAAAGACTTACCACTTAATAATAACGCCTGTAGGAAGGATATAAGATGGAAGCTGTTGCCTGATTTTCCACATTCATCTTAAACAAACAATAGTATGGCCTATAACATTTTCATGCTTTTGATACCACTTTAAGATTTGCATTGCATAAATCAAACTCTCATTAACAACTGCCACTGTCAATATGTCATAACTTCATATTTTTGTAGCTTAAGGCATTTTATTTATTTCAGTATCACTTAAGGCTAATTTTGCAAACACTTGCTGTGGTCAAATAAAATGTTTAAATATTTCAGCTGGTATTTGAAGTCAGTAGAGCTACTCAGAATCTTAATAGTAAGCACATGCTGAACTCAAGCAATAATCATAAGAATTATTCACAAGTTGGCCCACTCGATTCTATTAGGTTGTTCACAGAAATACATCTTTTAAAAATTTGAAGCATCAAGTCTAAAAACATTTAGTTTACTTCCTGCCAGTGCTCTTATTTGTAAACTTCATGCTGCCACAATATATCACGGTATTGAGATTAAAAAAAAAAAAAAAAGAAAATATTGCAAGGTCTTAAAGATCCACTAAGAAGTTGTCCTACGGCATGGGAAAAAGACATATGAAATAATCTGTCCAGTAGATAGAAGAGAACTGTATTATTGTAAATGTACATAGCTGTAAATAAAAATTAGCATATACTGAGAATATTAAAAAATTACGAATACACAAAGTTGAAAGACAGTCAACCATCTTCAAGGGCCTATACAGGCTTCATGTAACTTTGTACAGTAAATAAAATAAAAATAGTCATTTATAATTTGAGAGGGACTGTCAGATGGTCTTGTTTTGCATAAGAATTATCAATGTAGAAGAGAGGACAAATATAGAATAAAGAGTAAATATTAACCCAACAGATGAAGAATGAAGGCAGCTGGAGTTACACAATCCTAATACAGCATGTAACCTGTATTGGGTCAATTTTGGTACTTAATAGCTAGTCATAACATAAGCCTATTGTTCAAATGTACACTTAAAAGGCAACTCTGGAATCACCAACAACAGAAACTACACTTTTCTGGGCAATATACCTGAACTGCAACACAGGAGAATCTCACATCATGACAAAATGATAGTTATTTCAGAAATATACCTCTTTCTACTTTGATCTTGTCAAGGATTTCATTTTTGTCTGCTAAATCAGATTTGATAGCAGTCTCTAGTTTAGCAATTTGCAGTTTCAGCTGCTGTTCCTTTAATATCCATTGCTGTTCATGGGTCATACTGAAGACACTGTAATAAAACATGCGGCATGTGAAAAACTTTTAGGAATCGGCTTCAACAGAAAATAATAAAGAAAAAAAGCTTTTAGTGGCACAAAGACCACTGTCATCATGTCTTAGGAATTAAGTAAACATATGCTGGTCTGCTGCTGTTGAAACCAAGGCGCCTTTCTCAGGCTGCGGTTAAAAAACATGAAAGAGTTTGTGGGATGAGCAAAGGAACTGGCCTTAATTTAGAGCTCCAAAGTCAGAAAAGTTGGCAGCATGCAACATTTGTGGGACTAGAAACGGAATTCAGATGCCTATCCCAGAGTAATCCACAACTCCAAACCTCAGCAACTGACAACTGACAAAACCATTCTTTCCGCATACAAAACCTCTTAATGTAGAGAACTGGGATCACCCACCTGATTTCTTTTAAATCTGTGAAACATGCAGAGCCTAAAGTCAGTTGCCCTTTCAAAGAAATGTTGACCACAAAGTGACAACAGTTTTCTCATACTGTAAAACAACAATTCTGATACTGATTAAGAAGCACATATAAAGTAATCTTTCTCCTACTTTAAGAAATAAAAAACAGAGATGGGCAAAGAAATTAGAATAACTATTTTGCCTGTAACACATTATTTACTTGTAAACTACCAATCTATGTGCAATAAGGATTGCATGGACACAGAACCAGAACTGCTGAAACCACAACAAAATGTTTAACTCAGATTGAAACGAAATTAAGTATGTTATATAATTTACAGCATAATTCCCAGTAGGTAAAAAGACAATGCAATGCAATGTGCTTTCATATAATTAAGACAGTGAGTACTATGGTCTTTGTATTATTATTATTCAATACTTGTATTCTTATTGACTGGAAAAATGTCCTTCATCTTAATCAATCATAAATCAGTTCATTGACTTTTGTATGCTGTGAAAACTCAGAAATTGTAGAGTTTTTTTTTAAACAAGAGTCTGTTCCTCAACTCTTCACTTTGTTGAAGGTCACCATTAAAAAAGTTATTTTTCACATATGTAAATGTATTAAAAAAATCTTCTGGTATCTATCTATCTATCTATTTATCAATCTATCTCTCCCAGAGATCTATGTAACAAAAGCTTCAGCCAAAAAAACATAGAGAATAAGAAAGAAATATCACAAAAGGGACAGCCCACATAGCTTTGAAGACTCTACATGCTGACTGAAAGAGAACTGCCTGTTTTGATGGCTATGACCACATAAAGCGGTTTTAAGTACATATAAGTGCATTTATATCTAATGTATTTGAAGAATGACCTTTAGATTACAAAAAAAAAGAGCTCAAATTGTAGACTCTAAAGTATATAGCATGAGTTTATATTCTTGATTTGTGATCTTCATAAAAAGTTCTACCTGTATTTTGTCTTTCTCTCATACTATATCTATCTCGCTTATTATAGAGTTCTCTAGGCATATACCATCTTCTAGTGTGATAGACTGTCTTTTATAGGATGCATAAACTTAAGCAATGCCTCTAAGTCCTACAGCAATATATACTTCACCTTGCTATAATTCCAAAGACAATGTGCAGTGAATATAATGCACGGAACCCACAAACATTTCTATAATGCTGCATAGGTAGAGAAGACACACAGTGTGTTCTATAATTGCTTAGATTTACCACTCTTCAGAGTTTGATTCGCTTCCATAAGGAAAGAATAAATCTTAGCAAGAGAGGATATCAAATACCCTTAGTTTTCACACTTCTGAAAATGTTTTGATGTTTTAATGACCGTCACATCTGGTTCTATGTGCATTCATTATCTTTAGGTACAATTAATTCACATAAAGATGTAGCTACACATGATTGCAGTTTTTTGAAAGACTATGCTGCCAGAAAAATCCTTACAGTTACTATGATAGTAATTCAGAATTTAGATGTTTAAATGAAGAACAATTTAGAACGCAGAATATAATGCTAATGTTTACTTCAGTTTGAATTGAGTCCACTTCCGTTGCTTTCTTCCTTTGAATTTTAAGATTACTTCTACTTGAATTCATGTAGAATTTCTTTCACATTTACTGTATTTCACTGGAGTTGGAGCCATCTGGGTAACTATAAATGGTCAACCACATCTGGCACTGTTTCCTCTGGAGGGAGTTTAAGCATTGCTAGACTTGCATTACAAGGTCATATGAAAACAATTCCTCCAAACCTTTTATCCAAATGAATTGTTTTCTTGGATACTGACTAAATAATAAGAGTCAACTGACAAATTCATACTTGTTCTTTGTAAACTTTTCAGATCCAGCTCTGCAGTTTTGGCTTTGGCAAAATTCCCATCAACGTCAAATGAATTTCCAAAAAAATAACATTAGCAAAGAATGGGTTTACCCCCTTTTCCTCCATTAAAAAAAGAAATAAATATTTACTAATTATCTGGCACCTGTGGACATTGGCCTATCCACTGCTAGCAACAGGTAAGCTGTAGTAAAGTTGCATTGTTCAAATGGGCAACAGGAGAAGTTGTTGGCTATTACACCGTAGTTATATGGAAATGATCCATTTCTCTTTCTAATTTCTTGTTACCTATATAGTAACAGGGCATGATGAAACATGAATCAAAGTTTAAATGGGAGTATATGAAAAGACAGTTCATTTTAGGGAAAAGAAAAGCCATATTGTAGATTACTGGGTTATGAGAGAACCATATTTAAATTTATCTAGTTAAACATCTTTTTAAGCTATCCCACTATGATTTAAATAGAACAGAAAATTATAAGCCAAGATTGTAAGTTGATTTGTTAGTAAGAGTTATTTCTCTGCATAATGATAGAGTAGAAAAAAAATCATAATCAGAAATATTTATACCATGAACAGACTTTGGAGGAATCTACAATGAACTTAAGTGAGAGACAACTGCCCAGCTGCCCCGATACAAAACTCTAAATATTGTGATTATACAACTGTCAGATTTCAGATGTAAAAAAAAAAAAAAAAAAAAAAAAAAAGTTTTAAGCTATTTTTATTCTGAGTTTTTTACTATAATTTTAATTTCACCATAGAAAGTACAAAAAGTATACTAAATATTGTACAAATACTATAAACAGCTTTTGATATCAGTCGCATTGTCTTTACTCATTGGTCATTTTTTTGACAGACATCACACTGACAAACCAAATAAATTTTAAGAGGATGTAAAATTTTGATATGAGAAAAGACTTCAAGCATTTTATCTACTTTCTGAGGCAATTATTAGCTCTAGGAGATTTCTCTTATTTTCTAACCCTCTTCAGTGTAAAAGACCACATGGTTTCACAAGGAAGGAAAAGTTCATTTGAAGGTCATTCCTTTGAGATGCTTGTGTCAATTGACTACAGTTACTTCTTTTCTGTACCAGAGAATTTCTGAACCATATCTGGCAATGTATTTTCATTGTAAGCACTGCTGATACAATTTATACAATTTATTATGTATTGGAACCTTTGTAAGTATTTACATGAGCCTACACAAAAACTTCAAGCAGAACCAGTACAAGTGAAATGGCTATTATCAAAACAAACCACCCCTCAAAAATAAACACTGGAGAAGTGTCAAATATCACACTTCATATAAGTCCCCCTGAGAAGTGCTGGAAGAACTTGCACAAAAAATTCAAATGCCACTTTTCCCCAAATAAAGTAAAATAACATCAAATAAACCCAAAGGAATATATGTCTACCTAGATGCATTCTTCTTTCAACCATAACCCTAAAAAAAAAATTTACTAGAAATTCAAATAAGAACTTTTTGCATTGATGTTCAAAGTAAAGTGACTTCTACTTATTTTTAATTAGATTTTTTTAGAAGAAGTAATCTGCTATTTCAAGAGTTTTAGAACAAGTATGGAAGCTGCTCTGTTTCAACAGAACAGATGAAATACAGACAGAACACCATAAACGCTTACCTGTTATATAGCTTATCATAGTTTTCCTTCAAGAGTTCCTTCTCTTTTTCTAGATCATTTATTCTTTCCTGTAACTAAAATGAAGACGGAAGTTTCAAGCAATGCACAGCACAAAAGCAAAGTACAATGACTGTGTAAAGACAATTAGTTAATAATTTGTAGGCATAGTCAGGCTTTTATTTGTTCTTTTAATACAACAGCCTCTTAAAAGCTTCAAGATAACACCTTTTTTCACCACGTGGATTTACATTTTGCGCAGACCATCATTTTCATGTTGTTTATATGAAGCCGAGACTAACATGTCACAGTTGAACAACAGTATCTAATCACATTCTGCCTTATGCAACAAAAAATAAATCTATAGCATTAAAAATACCTTTCATTCCAGTGAGTGTTAGTATTAGCTAGATAATGGTTCCTGTAAATATTTTTTTTATTGACCTTACTAAAACAACAAGTCCTTGCTTTCAAAATACTCAATAAAGCAGGATATGGTTTTAAAGATACAAGATACTTTAACCCAGAAGATATACCCTATATGCATTACAATAGTTTAAAGGTTTGGAGGAAATATCTATGAGGTAGTCTTGGTAAACTCGGTTCCCGTAAAATACATTCAAAACAGGTAAACCAGGTGGTAAAACTAAACTTAAGTTGCTACAAAATGAAAGAAAAAACAAGTAGAGTTTGTAGACACTTAGTCCTCACGTATTGAAGAGAATGAGGAATAAAACACTTTTTAGCCCTATATCTGGGTGACTGTTAGTGATAACAATTGCCTCGGAGAGACAGTAGACAAAGAAATAGAAGTGGCTGAATCAACTGCTGAATCAGATGTAATACTACACTACACTGTAACTAAATCAGGTTGAAATAATACTAAAAAACTAGCAATATGTGATCCATAAATCAAGTAGTATTTTTTTCTGGTTAAGAAACCACTTGCTTAGTATCAGAATTGACATGAACTCCTATGCTTTAGCCTCAAATATTGTCCAAACACTGGTGCAATGATTAAGTGCATGGGGACCAGGTACGGTTCATGATTCTATGAAATGCTAGCAGCAGCCACAAGATTTTCTTTTTTATGGGATAAAAGTATACATATTACCAGGTCAGTCTTCTACATGTGTTTGAAAGGTCTATTCACAGCTGCACAATTAAACTGTATCCCATCATTAACTTTTCCCTTATCTACATGTACTATCTAAAGCAGATTCTATCTCTCTTGAACACAATCTCACCTCCTCTGTCCTTCGGTTTGAAATAGTCACTGATTGCAATTCTTTTTCAAGATGGAGGCACTTTAACCGCTCCTCTTTAAGCTGTAAATTTAGTTCATCACCTTTTGCTATTAAAGCATCATGGCTGGTCTTCAAGTTCCTTTGGTTCTATGAAAAGGAAGGAAGGAAAATCAAGAAAAAAAATAAATCACACTTAGTAGAATGTTACAGCATTCTGCATGTTCAACCAGCAGTCTCTCATGGCAGTATTTAATATATATTCTCGATGTGGTCAACAGGAGACACTCTTGAACTGAGTAACTGCAAGCAACTTTCATTACCCATGGCCAGGAGAAGGTGGCATTCTTGTTGCTCTTATGAACATTAAACCCTCAGTTCAGTCACGATGAAAACAACCAAGAAATACATCTGTTGAGCAATTAAAAGATTTTGCTGTGGTTACAGTGGTTAGACATGCTGACCAAAAACACTGCAGTAGCAAGCAAAAACGAATGTTGACCAGAGTTATGTTAATCACAGAGCTTGCCACAGCTCTGTTAACCCTTAATTGTAGATATATAATTGTTTCATAACCCTAATGCACTCAGTTCTATTTCCCTGCTAGCAGTAATTTAATGAGGGACTTATGATTTCTTTTACATTTTAATTTACTTCAACGGATTATATTGAGACACATTTAACTAATTTTAATATTAAACTGAGGATGCTGATAGAACCTCTATTTTGAGAATATTAGTTAGTATTATACACTGTGCATTCCACAATGCTTTAATAAAGCCTCATTCATTAAGAAATTCAACATAAACCACATTCAAAGTATGATTTGAAACAAAACAGCCCAAAAGCCAATCTTCTGTTTAGTAAAATGATTATATGAAAATCTATGTCAAATACATGCAAGAGTATAATGTTTAATGATTGTAGGCAGAAAAAAGTTAGCTGCTTTTTCTCCATATAATATTCCTACAAAGCAGTTAAATGGAGAAGCTGAATGTGAATCCTGCACAAACTCTTTAGGCTCACATGCAGTCTGATTATCTTAGAAAAAAAGAAAAAACCCACAGAAAATCCAGTCACCAACCTGATCTTCAGCTTCTCATATTTCTCCATAGGAAAAATATCATGGAGAATAAATAATATTAGCAGTCAGTCTTATTTCAGAGAGATAAAGAAGCATATTACTCATCAATTTTTAACAGTCTTTCTTCAGTGCTCCTCTTGTTCTGTGCTATATCTGTGAACTGCATTTCAATAACTTCAAAAAACGACACCTTAAAAATTATTCTTTTACACTCTTTTCATTTCTCTCCAGATTTCTTTCCTTTCTCCTCAACATAAGAATCCCTACAGTCTCTAACCCTTCCACTGTGCAAGTGAACTCATCTTTTCTCCCCCACCTCTCAGATTCAATTTTTTCATGAACTTGTTTTCCATTTCAATAACTTGCGTCACTTCAACCTACTACATAAGAAGAAAAAAAAAAAACACTGCACCTTGGCAAAGCTTCCTTTCATATATCATTTCACCCTTATCTCTTTCCTTCCTTTCCAAAAGAGATGAAATCAAATTCAACAATCATATTTATTCTACTGAACCATCTCATTAAAAGCACTAAAAATAGCTGCCTAAAATCTCCTTGCTTCAACTTCTTTCTAATCCTTCAGTGTCTCTGCTACTCTCCTGACTGTTTTGGATTAACTTTCCTCATTAACTTTAACGGGACTAGGACTTCACCCTCATTATTATTTTTTTTTCCCCCCCTCCAAAACGCATTCTTTTACTGGATATTCTTCTATATCCGAGTGCTCTGTCAGCACTCTTTTTCCATTATGCCCAAACTGTTTTCTATCCTGCTCTCCCTGGAATAACCCAAGACTGAGGTCACAGCAACAACTGGGATGATGATTTTAGTTTAATATTTCTAGTCTGGAATTTTATTTCTTTGGGAAACATGCCTTGATATTGTTGTCAGTTAGAAATAACTCATTTAAAGAAAATTAATATATGCCTCCTAGAAATATTGCACAAATAAACATAAACTGCTCTCAACTACAGTTGTGAGATTGTTGTACCAATTGCTCAAGAGAATAATTAACTCTCTATAGTATTTTAAGTTGTAGCTGCACAGGTTAGCATATTTCATATTACAAATCATGAAATCCTGAATGTACAGTCTGTAATTAAAGCAAATAAATATCCCAGTTGTATCCCATATATAATCCAAACAGTTTCAGGGTCCTTTGTTCTTCTAAGCAGATTTCATCATTCCTTCATTCAACTGGCTACGTTAAAATTCTTTTTTAACAAAACTGTCCTGTAAACCTTTGTTAGCAAGCTCAACTTCAATATCATTAGATGGAGCAGGATTATAGGCTCTCATCATTCTCTGGTTTCACATTCTGGGCTGAGTCAAGTTCAAAGATGAACATGAAGGAATTATATGGGTTTCAATTGCTAGAAGCTTAAAGTAAATGATAAATAACTCAATAGTAACAAAAATAATCAAGATAAACATAAAAACCCCACTAAAATCTGCTCTGTTGAGAAGTACTTCGTACGCCACCTAAGCTAGAAATTTTGGATTTTACAGTTATTCACATTTAGTAGACACGTTTCAAACATTCAAATGATTGGAAACGGGAAAACCATTGTATCCATTATCTTGTTAAAAAAAAAAAGACAGAAAACACACTCATCCTTTTCAAAAATGCAGCTTTCACTGTGAATATGAGAAACAAGGTCTTCAAATACCAATTTGAATCCTATGCATGTGTTTCTATTCAGCTGCTGCCAAGATAGAGGCGTAAGTACTTGATGTTTGCTGTAAATTACCAAAAAGTCACATATGATTTAAAATGGAACAGTTTACTTATTGCTTTCTATTTAAGAACACAAAAAACCATGTGAAACCCCTGGAATTTACATTCTACATAGTCCAGTCTGTGAAAAATTAGGAAGTGCTGCTTTGGTAGAAAAGATACAGGTATGAGACTGAGGGGGGGAAGTGAAGCAAAGTAGAGCAAAACGTAGCAGAACAACACGGGGGAAAAAGGAATGGAACAAAAATCTGATGGCACAAATATTATTTAGCATGCTAAAAAAGCAAGAAGCGGGCAGCAGTAAGAATTTGCAAGGGTATCTGCTACTTCCACCTCATAAGGCTAAGATACTTTACAAAGCTCTATTGCATGTAGGATTCCTATTCACAGGAACTCTCCCATTTCTAAGCTATTATCATACTATCACTGTCTGTATACACATGTGGTTCTGCAAATAGAGAAGCAGCAGCACAAAAATGCTGTGTAACTAAAACCTATATGGAATCTATGATGCAGTTGCATATTCTAGTGATATTTTCATAAAACTGCTCTTTTGTAAATCTATTACTCACAGTAGCCCTCCAAAATAATTCCCATGAATCTATGAACACAAATTAAGTCCTAATGTCAGAACTCTAAACAGCCAAACCTCTCTAACTTTATCAAAGACTGATAAAGTGAAGGGGATCTGGTACTCCTTCTTTAGCAAATCAGTACATTTAAGTCAAAGCCCTCTTTTTAAATGATCAGGAATCTCTTTAGATAGCCAGACAACTCAGTTCATTCTCCAAAATCTGCCTGGGATGGCTTTGCAGATAAAATATTTAAGACCTGCTAGACCCTTCTGGGGAAAAAAAAAAAAAAATTAAGACTGAAAACCCTACACATTTGGAGTAGCTTGGGCACAATGTATTGGTTTGTGGTTTTGTTTTCATGTACTCAGCATTGACTCAGAATCAAGAACTGTGTATATTTATTTTCCATTTATGCATGCTTATGTGACAAGAGTAAAGGAATGTTACTGACCAAATTGCAATTACCTCTTGAAGCTGGAGAAGTTTTCCTTCCATTGCTGAAAGAGCATTGCTTTTCTCAACCAGCTGTTTATGGACCTTGATCATTTCCACATTGTCCCGAATGTTTAACCTTCAAAATTGTATTAAAAATAAATGCATCATAAGCTTAAATATACAGAATGAATTATCTTATTATTTTTGTCTTGAAAAGTTGAAATCCTTTGCAAATCAGCTGTCTATAACACATTTGGGAGAAGATTTAGTGTGTAGTAACCAAATTAATTTCCTCTTCTATTACGGAATTTAGGTAAATAAACATTCTACCACATGATGACATAGCAACTTGAAACAATACATATACATATTTGTTTATCATATTAAACTATATATGACAGGAAGATAAAACAGCCCTATACCTAAAGAGATTATTTGTTTTCCATTCACTTCTTTTCCACCCTCCAAAGTATTTGGTGCCAGTAGATTACCATTTTATGGAGTTTCCTCTTAGAGTTTAAACCTATCAAATACTGCTACAAAAAAGTGATTTAGCACTTTATATTGTAACACTTTAAGGATGGCATTCAAACAAGCTGCAGGTGTGTCTTAGCTGCATGAAAATCACTTAATATCCATGTAGATGTTCTATATTGTTACAATTCTAAGATTAATTTGACAACATACTGTTTAATAGAAAGGATGTTTAAAATAATTCAAAATTTAAATAAATATTGATTTCTGATGTTTTCCCTTACTTCAAACAGCGAAACTAAACCCCATTATTTTCACAGCTTCTTCGAGTATGGAAAAGAAACTAATTCTGATTTGTATTAGTATAAAATATGGTAAAATCAGAATAAATCTTTAGCATTTGAAACGGTAATTTCTCTTCCAATATTTATTTATTTTAGACATATCGGAGGAATTGTCACAATGCCATGCTGGAGCAAAAAAATGGACTACAAAGCTCACACATCTGTAAACCAGCTGAGTATGTGAAATACTTTTCTTTTATTCTGTAAAGTATCAAAGCCTATTGTGTTTTGGCATTGCCCAGTTAATTGTCCTTACACAGAAGATAAACACACTCACAAACCTGAGATCTTCCGCAAGAAACAGCCCTAATGCAATGCTAAAACTATCATGTGTCTAAAACATGTTATCTACATAAATTTAAGTTGTGGTGAGTATAGACAGCAGCACTGTCTCATGCTAGCTATTTAAAAGCTAATGTAGTGGCACGTTTTTATTAATCTTGTTCCACACATCAAACAAAAGGCTCTGATGCCTTCAAAGGCTTTTTCTTTCTCTTCCCCCCCTTTCCCCTTTTTTTTAAGCAGGGGGCTTTTTTTTTTTTCCTTTTTTTCTTTTTAAGTAGAAAAAGGAGCAGATGATAGTGAAATTTATGATGTACAGATGTAAACCCCATGGCTCCTGACAATCAACATTAAGTATTTTTTCAACCGTGAATGAAACAGCATTTCATTTGAACAGGTTAGGGGTACTGATATTATGAAGTAAATTATTGAAATTCATAAGTCAAAAATTGCTTTTTATTGGGATTATTTCAATTCTTACAATTTTAAGAGCATTTATCTCATGAAGTTTCTAGCTACAGAAAGCGTGTGCCACTAATTTCTTATTAGTGCATTACGTCAATCACAATCTCAGCTCTCATTATACGCTATAGCAAGAAAATTATTTCTCTACAGTAGTTCTACAATATTTTGTTTATTTATTTAAATAAAATATGTCTAAGAAATGTCCAGTGCATCTAGGCTCACGACAAGGAGCTTGCTGTTGAAGAACAAAATCATTTCAGAATTTCTGGGCAAGGCAACGTTAATTGAGGAATAATATGTTGGGAAGATTTATTTTTCTATAAATGAAGTCACAAGACAGTAGAATAGAGTAGAAATTAATTATCTACACAGCTTTCCCCCTCTCAGGTAGTTGATGTATTCTGCTACCAGAACATCTGCCCAGGTATTCTGATGTAACTTAAAAATAGGGGTTATATACAGATTTGATATACTGTCCTGAAGACATGGAGGTACACCTGGAGCAAAAGTTAGAAAAAGAAAAGGAACTAATATCCCTTTTGAGGTAGTAACCTGAACTAATGGGCATACGATTTAGCTCTAGCATACCTTCTGCCATAAATGCAGAAATAAGGAACATGAACTCTATCCTTCCACTCTAGACCTCATCTAAAAGCTGGATTAAAAAGTCTGAAATTGGAAATGAAGTTAGGAGAAAGTGACTCTTTAAACAAATAAGAATTACGTTTGGGGTTAATGTCTGAAGTACACCAAAGAGACAAATCTCTTCTCCAGACCTCTCATCATTTGGATTAAAAGCATATAGAGTGGGGTCCCAATAACAGGCTGGGGACCAGCTGCGTGGGAATGGGGGACTGATAGCAACCTACACCAGAAGGAAATGATTAAAGAAAGGATCTTGACCTGCACTGTACAAATTTATGCCAGTAAATCCCAGATGGCAAAGCTAATAAAATTGAGCTCTAATTAAACCACATCCCTTGCATCTTGTCTTTACTTCCATATGAGCAGGACATGGATACAATACTGAGACTACTCTCAAAGAGTCCTGACTGTTTTATCAACTGGGCCTGTGGCTCACAAACTTTCCCCTTTCACATTCAGAACAAGAAAAACAAGCAAGTAAAAAAAAAGTCACCACCATACTTCTCAGGATCACTTACCCTCTGTCTGGCAAAATAAATAAAAAGGTTTCTAGGCTAACAGTTCTCAATCACAAACGCATCAATGGCCAAGATACATAGACTCCCAAGCAGAGAAGTAAAGGATAGAACTGTGCAGTACTCTGCTCATTTTACAGTGCTTAGGAACTAACAGGATTATATATTGATATACATTATGTTCTTTCCTTTACCTGTTATTCCTTATAGGAAGTCAAATATAAAGGGGAAAAAAAAAAAAACCCTCAAAAATGCTTACCTTCTAGTAGCACCTTTATGTTGTAATTGCTAGTATATTTGCAATAAGCAAAACACTAACATTGCATCAATAGCTCTCGCATCCAAGTAACACAGATTATTTAGATACCAATATAAAACTCTCTATTTGTTTCCTTGGCTAAAGAGCCATCTACAAATGAAGAAAAGTCATGATCTTTAGGGAAACTGATTAAAAATTAAAAATGCAAATACAAGGGTGTTTTCTACCAGACATGATTTAGCAAATCTGTATACATGCTGTAGTCTCTCAAAACCGTTTAGATGATGCATTGTGACTAACATGTTCAACATTTTGGTCCAGGTCTGCAATGCTATAATGCAAACACAGAAATCATGTGTGCATCAGGTGAGATACTCCTGCCCAAAACCCCACACATTTAATAGGTCTAATTCCAAAGTCACGTTGCGGCAAAAAATGCCAAAGGAATTAAAAACTGACTGGCAAATAAGCTTTTTCATTAAAAAAAACAACCACCAAACAAACCACAAAAACCCCCACAAATGTGCAAAAACCAAGTACCTGTTTCGCAAATACATTTTGGGGTGGCTTTAAAAATGTCTTTGGAAAGTACAATGAGCAATTAAGTTATTTGAAGCTAGCTGCTTGCAAAATGTTATTGTTTAGACTTAATGTTTTAACTTGCATGTTGTGTATCATAGACATCAAACCATGAGGTGGTTATGGTTTTGGCCATCTTTGAATTAAAAACAGTCAAACTAAATACAGTTAAATTTTGTAGTTAAGAAAATGTCTTTAGTCTAACAACCCACAGGCCAAGTTTCCCCCTTAAGCTAGAATTAAGTCAGAATTATATATTCCTGAAACAATCACCAAACAATCTCTAGTGAAATATTGGAAAAAAAAAAAAATTGATTGCAGCCATGTTACAATAATCAAGATTGAGGAGTACACTGCATATGAACTCAGCTCTGTTATGTAGCTCTTGAGTTGTTATACAGAAACTGTAGTGAAGCTGCAATGCCAGCTTAAAAATATAACTGGATTTCTTGTGGGTATAGGACTCAGGATAACTAGTATCTCTATCCCTTACCACTGATGGATCAATGATTATTAACTGTGTCTGCTTCACTACTTGGAAACTACAGTTATTTCAATCACAAGAATTTCTTAATCATGTAGCAGAGTAAAGAATGTTTTCCTAAAGGTTGAAAGTAACCTAATTTTGTTAACACCAGGCTGAGATCAAATGGTACTACAACATGAAGATTGGTGGAAGCACATTTATTATGTCCTTTTGGCACCATACAGTTCCTAAATAATTTCAACAGATTAACTGTCTTTGGGTAGTAAAGTAACTAGATGACAGCCAAGTGTATTCTTACAAAACACAAGAAAAAGCTGCCAATTGTACCAAAATTTGAAGATATAAACTACAAAGACGAAATAAGATGACCTTATCAGTCACCCAAATTTCCAAATTTTCCTCCAACATTCCGGTATTGACAATTTCTTCTCTGCTGATGCATAGAAGATTAAAAAAATAAGAATTACATAGAACCCATAAATCTATCTCTGTAATAAAACAACTAACACAGACTGTTCTAGATAGCAGTTACAAGACTTCCAAGAAAGAAAACCAATGAAAAACTCCTAAAGCTAATATGTATAGGTACCTATAGTTACAGTTAAACCTGGAGAGAATAGTATCCCTCTAAGTTACAGCTCTGGATTGTTCAGTATAAAAAAAAATATATATAACTTGAAAAACATGGGGATTAACAGCCTTCCATAAAACATTCTAGTGGCAAAATTATAGAACTCACACTATGCTGGATATGCACTAGCGGACATTTTCCAATGTCTTTCCCAGTGTCTTCAAACACAGTAACTGTTAAATATTTAACGTATCTTTTATCCGGTTTCAAACAAGAAATAGACTGTAAAGGAAATAATTCCAGAACTTCAAACACGAATTCACAGATTGTAACTTAGGTCAAGTATCATGGATTGTACACAAGTAATTTGAGCAACGTAAATAAATAAGGATCTGCACTACTTTTTATAGACTGACTTTATTTAAGGATTTTTTATCTGACTTTGAAGTGTATCTTTACATTAAAACTCCTTTAAAATTTCACAGAAACATGGTAGCTGACATGGAATTTAGAAGTTATGCTTGGTTTCTGACTGCTGTACTTAAAGAACAGTGTTTATCTATAGAAAAAATAAAGCACAGAAGTTCTTTGAGATTTGTATCTGATCATTTTCAAATGATGAAAAAATCTTTTAAATATTTTCTGAATTCACTGTAGGCACAGACTGAGAAATTATTTATGGTAATAACTTCTTTAACCTATTTAAACTATATAAAGGAAATTCTGAATAGGGGAGACTTACGACTTTGTGAATAATTTAATAGCAAACATTATGATGTATTATTTATGTAGCACTACTGATGCATAAAAGAATGCTCATACATGATACCGGGGTCCCTCTTTTGAAGGTAGTTAAAGAACTGACCACCTATTTCTCATCCAAGTAGAACTTTCGTTGAAATCAAATGAGTAAGGAATGCAGGATCGTGGCATATTATATCCTTAATACAATTAAAAGTAACTGGCTGAAGTTGAAACAGTCAAAAGAGGGAAAATATATGCAACGCTATATAATTTTGCATATATTTTTGCAAAAGTAAAGAAAACAGAGAAAGAAAAGAGATTAAACTAATAGAGGCTTTACTGTGAAACATATTCCACAAGCATGTTTGTCTTACTTTGTTCCACTGCACAGCTATACCATAGCCCTTCAAAAATTTGCTAATCTACCCTTACAGGGCCATTATTTTTCTAGTATTTATAGACTCCAAATTGTCAATGAGTATTAATGAACATTAAATTATCCACTATGAACCTGTATCTAAAATTTTCTAAGAATTATATTGAATAAACAATAGATGATTAACATTTAATGAGTTGAACTTCAGTTGAGTCTGAATCAGCTGGAAATGAATTCTCTAAAATGGTAATTATGAACTTCTTTGTTTATTTGTGAAAAAACATAATAACCTATTATCATATCACTCTCCTTGCTTAGAATTATACATGGCTCTTTGGTAAAACATTTCATGACTTAAGTTTCACCAAAGGAGGGGGGAAAAAAAAAATTAATAAAGCACGTATTTTGTAAGAGAACAAGTAATTTTCACAGCTATATATAAGCATGATGACATAGCTCTTCTAATGCGAGATTTCCACTTTTGACAATACCTTTGGCTTGTTGTTTCTTGCTCTTTCAGCCGTAGGACGGATTCTTCAATTTCCTTTTCTTTCCTTCTTAGCTGACTCACAAGCATCTCTCTGGCATGTTCTAGTTCCTCAATGTGTTCCCTTTGGGACTCAATCACAGTCTCCCTGCAAGTACAAGAAACTTACGTTCCAAAGCAAGGTAGGTATTTAATAAAAGAAAAAAATTAAATGAATACTCAAGAGAGAAAAATTTTTTTAAAAGGTTCAGCAAAATCTGTATTTCTTAATGACATGTATCACAACAGAGTTTGAAGAGTTCAACTTACTATGAAAATAATTAGAGGTTATCACATGAAAAGATGTGAATAGTACAATAAATAGATAAATAATTGAAACATTATCAAACACAACAGAAACAACATAATACTCTTAAAATAAATGTTTACGTAGACTGAATAATGTTTAGCAGAACCTAGCCGAAAACATCATTTATGTCTTATACTCTGTACTAAACATACCTTCCTCCTAATCCACTAGTAGCAAGCATTTCTGTGAAAGGAAAACACCATTGCTACCTATCAAAAGAATACGAGATCTTCAATGGATGGAGCAGTGAGAATAATTTTTAAGCTTTTATTCCGAGTTGAGTAGCTTTACAAAAAAAACCCTCCACATTAAGTGTCTTCAACAGTGGAAATTATCCAGTAGATGCAATTAAAAAAAGGCAGAAAACTACAGAGATCAGAGTCTGAATAATTTTTAGTAGGCCACAACTTTAAGGCTTTGATTTTCTTGACAATTTAATCTCAGATATCTTTCAATAACATTTCTTCTAATAAGAATAAGCAACACTTTATCTACAATTTTTTCCACGCTGGAAGTTTTGATGCATAAGTTACAGTTCTTCATATACTTATCGTAGACTTAAATACCCAGGAATTTTTGGCCATGTGCTTGCTTTTCTACCCAAGTGCACCGTTCTGAGCAACTGTGGTTATTTTTTCCACATTTGTGAGAACTGAACTCTCTGAAAAAATGCTATTTGAATGTTTTCTGCATTATAACACAATGTTTTTGATCAGTCTTAGGAGAAAAGCTGTTGTGAACACCAAGATTCATGGCAGTCTTAATGGATAGCGCTTATTTTAACAGTCTTCAGAAGCGATAGGTAATAGGAGAAATAGCCCTTTTATGGCCCATCGCTATAAAATCACTACTATTTTTTTTTCAGTAACAACATTCCATTATAATGCAAAGTATTTAAAAAAAATTAACTGTTCAGCAAGGGCTAAAGTCAGACAGGATGCTAGCAAGAGTGCCATTTAAACAGTGCCAAATAACTGAAATTTATTTACTGAGATCATTTACAAGAATATTTCTGTAAAATTATTTCCTATGATCCCAGTAAATCTTTGTGTTTACAAAACTTCAAGCACAAAATACATAATTGCACATTAATTCATATATTTGCATACTTAGCTTGTCCATTTATTGAAAATTTAGCATTTACATTTATGTCTAAAAAGCATAATAGGTTCTGATATACTTTGGAGAAGAAAAATGTTCTAATCAGACCTCACTATGTTTAAATTAGAAATTAACTACTTTTTCTCCATCCTATCTAACACCTCTTTGTTCTGAGGCAGTGTCTACATTAAGGATGTTATTAAGAGTTTCCTGAGCTTCAATTTCAGTTAAAAAGTGCAACTGGACTACAGCCAACTTTCAAAAGCAGAAGTGAATCAGAATCATTTTACATTGCTATCCCATATAGCGCTTTTTGCAACTTATCCATAAAATCTGACCACCTCTAGAAATGAAGCTTAAATACATCAGTGTAACACATTCAATATAGTCACCACTTGCGTGGGTTATCCTACACATTTTAGGAGTTCTGTTGGTAATAATTTTGCAGCTAAGATTCTTTCTGCTTTTGTCAGTTTTGTCCAGTAGTAAGCTAGGCAGCATTGTATCCTAGCAAAACAAAAGGCTCACCATTGAAGATCAATTTTTAACTTCCAGCCAAATTCTTATGTATCTACATTCTGCATTTAAATTTCTGATCCTATGTTTTCCTTATCACAACACTTCTACATTGTTACCAGCGTTACTGTTGTCACATCCAACAACTTCACTTTATTTTCTGAAGTAAAAACTTCTGAAAAATGTGGGGGTTTTTTTCCTTCAAGAAAACCACAAGTTTTAACAATTACAATGACAAAAAAAAGAGAAATATTAAAATCATACAGATTTCTTATTTCAGCCCTTGGATCCTCGAGCAGACTCTGCCCACATCTTGGGGGGTTGGGTGATCTCACTTCTAAATCCTGAAATCTCATTCCTGAAAACAAAGAAAAGATAAATTTTTGTCATGCTGAATGAAAAAGCATTTAACAAAAACCCCATCTCTATACAGTACGAACACAGTATGAACACTTACAGCACCTACATAGATGCCATAAAAAGTATTTTTCTATCTAATTCACATGGAAAGAGATAATAAAAGGATCTGCAACATAGCTGCTGTAAAATTTGAACTATGGGCAATACAGCATGCGCTGTTAAAGAGAAGTGTTAAAACCTGTCTTGAAATGGTTTTCTTGGAAGATTTTACTTTTAAAGACAGAGAACAGAGAGGCAGTGTCTTCAAAGACGACCAATATCAATATAATTAAACAGGAACATGGACTTGTAATCACCTTTTCTCTGATAGCACTTTTTTACAAGACCATGAGTGTCATTTACCTAGACTAGCAACTACAGGACCATTTTCAGCAGCAGTGCAAATATTTCCTTTCCTTTTAGAAGCACACTAAGTCCCGGTGAAGAAGAAAAGTGAGAATTACTTAAGAAAGAATTGTTAGTTCAGGACTTAAAGTAATGGTTTCTCCAAATCCTTCTCCTTCTTCTCTTTCTTCAACAAGAAGAAATTAATGAAGTTTTGAGGTGGGACCTAACTATGCATTAAATTTCAAATACGGCATTAAGGCTGCCATCCCTCAGTCCCCAAAATGGAGTCATTTAGGTTCGAGGTACAACAATAACAGCAGGTTCACAAAACAACTGAAAAAAAATGTATCTACTTAGCATTTGTGCTGAGTTAACTTGATTTATTTATATGTTTTGAATGTTGATCTTTAAGTATTATTTTAAGGTATTTTAAGGTATATGCCTAGAGTATATATTTTTTTAATTTATTTTGTTCAAATAATGATATATCTTAGATGGCTATACTCAATAAATAAAGTAATGAGAGGAACCAGTGAGTATTTAGTGAAGATTCATACTTGATCACATCTTTCATATCAACTTACTACAGTATTTGTAAATCAGCCAAACACAAAGCAGACACAGTAAGGTGTATTTATTATTTATGGATTCTTCTTGCCTCTTCATACCCTGGAGACAGCTAAGTTCTCCTCAATTTTTCCTGGCACTTATTTTGTTTTTGGAGAATTGCTCTGAATATTTTCTGATCTGCACTAAAAAAATTTTCAGATTCAGCCTCATGGTTCCAGAGAGCAATGTAAGAGTCCAGCAGTCTTTAAAGACAGGAGGAACATACCCAACACCAGACTGCTATATTTATCATCATTAATCAAAAGGGCAGTATGAGAAAACATGCAAGAGAAAAACATGAAACACCATATGCTAATGAATACTATAGAAAATATTCTCTGACCTTCTGGAAGACAACACTACTGTGTCCAAGTTCTGAGTATTGGTTACTAGACTTTTAATAACAGTCTTCACCTCAGAAAAGTGTGTTCAAGAAACTGCATATTCATAGCACTCCAATTATCAGAATCCCTTCTAGTATGGACATGGTCTTAGAACAAAGATAGGCACACTAGAACTTCTGAATGTTATCTGAACTGGACATTCTGTGGACAGCGTTTCATTTTTTTTTTCTTCCTCATGTTCTCTTCAGTTTAAGAAGCACTGCCTCAGTCAGCATGGCCCCAATCCTAGTTCTGCATGGGAAATCTTTGATCTGGATCTGTTGCTATGCCAAGAGAAGTCCTCACAGCATGCCATATCGACATTCGATCTTCAATCCTTGAACCAAGTCGCCCTTTTCTCTCTGCTAGCACTGGGCCTGAATTAATTCATTATATTTCTACTCTATTTTTGCATTGTTAAAACAGGAAAAAACAAAAAACAACAAAAAAAATTTGTTTTGGTACTAAAGCTGCCTAAATCATGACATAAAGTGTGAAAATGTTGGTGTATTTAATATGTGAAAACTTGCACTTTATTCAAATTAAAGCAGCAAAGTGGTAGAGCCAATTGCTTTTTATTGCCTGTCTACAAACATGAGAATTGTTTCTGTTTTCGTATACCTGAATAATCGACGTAACCAAAATAAAGACCAATGGGAGGATGAGAAGCTAAGGAGACAATTCTGATGACTCAGTTTTGAATCAGGACCAACATAGCTGTCTTGTGGTTTTTTTGAACACATTATTTTGTACAGTGTACAGTTAACTCAGTACAACTACTCCTAAAAAGTTCGTATGACAACAGAAAGGTTTTAAAGTGTAATTTCCAAATGTAGCTACCATAAATAAAGGACCGAGAGTGAGACTGCCTTAAGCAGTAAGTCTTGACAGTAAAAAGCACCATTAAAGACGGCTGCATTGTGGTATTTTCTTTCGAAAGTCCACACATGTAATAGTTTTTCAAGTCTGCAGTGTTGTGTACACATGTATCAAGAGATTAGAACAAACCTTGAAATTAAAAAAGGAAAAACATGTGCAAACAAACTACAGATGTAAAACTTTGTTATAACATGATAATGCTAAACTTTTTCATATACCTCTTTTATAAGCCTTTAACTTGTAGAAAAGTTATACTAAGAAAGTCCCATGATTTTAACTGTTAGAAAACTTGCTTGATAACTACTTCGTTTCCAAATTTGTACTTTTGTTTTACCCCTACCACTGTGGATTCTCAAAGTAAGGACTTCAAAGGCAAACAAGTTACCACAACTGCTGTAAATAAATACAAAAAAAGGGCAGGGGGGAAGAACAATATTTCTGCCTGCAGGTACTATTGCTCACTGATGAACAGAAAAGAGTACATACTGGCTACAGTGAAGCAATAATTAGTGGTACCCACATGAACCACTATTCTTAATAAAGGTGAATTATACCTTTCTTTGCGTGCTCCGGCATGCCAGCAGCCTCACTCGCTCTTTTGAGACCAGTGTTAATACGAGATTGAACATAGCTGTACGGAAAAGGCCTATGGCCTTGAATCTGGAGCTGTTGTTTAGTTGAAATTAGTTTGCTGCGGAGGCTCTCGTTTTGTTTCTCAAGCTCATGAACTCTCTCTTGCAAATGCTCAATCATTTCTTCAAGCTCCACAGCCTGACCCAGCCGCTTGGGGCCGCCACCAACCTGTTCAGACCTTTTTTTATCATTAACAAGCCGTATTAACTTGGTGGCCATTCTGGAGAAAATAATAAAAAAGATGAAAAAGAATGTGAAAAGTCAGCATAAAAAGCATTCTGTTGAAAGGAACATAATCACTGTGAAGACTTCAGCATAGAACCTGAATAATAAATTTCAGGTTTTGATATAACTATTACTGCCTGTGAAGAACTCTTTGAAGATAATTGAAACCACTGTGCAGCAATCTGCTTTATAGCACTGACAAATAACAGTTTCCTAAGGCTTATCATTTAAGGTTAGTAAAGAGAGGACACATATTTACTCCATATGCTGCCTAAATGTAATTTTTAACGCATGACCTTCCTTATATAGGAACCTCTGCATGCTGTTAAGTAAAGTTACAGATTTGGGATGTGGTGGGGCAAACTATAAAAGCTACAATTCCACAAAACATTCAACTATTGAAAGAATGCTAATAATGTGCAACATTCCAATGATATATCATTTCTAGCATTTTAGGATTTAAATATATATTTCAGTTCTAAAGTGGCTAAAATATGTAGGTGGAGATATTTAAGAAGGTACTCTGGAAAAAGAGATTTCTCATTACCATACTCAATTTTATACGTGGTAAATATTGCCAATGTGCTTCAGAGAAGGAACGGTTAGCTGAAGAATATAATTACATACAGAGGGTATGGTTTTCATCTATCTTTAAAGGATACGAATTTTGCTTTTGGCATCTCAAGAGTTGTACCTTTGATTTCCTTTAGTTTTGATAAACACTGGTAAGCTAGAACAAAAGGCAGAAAGGGCACATGGAGGTGATGTAATATACAAGAACAGAAAACATACCCAGCAGTAAATGGAAAAAACTTGGCATATAAAGAAAGAAAAGGTGGCTTTGATGAGAGAGACAAGTTCAAGACTTTACAAAATTGGTCGCACATCTTCAAGACCTGTATCTAGTTTACAGGGAATCTATCTTTGCAGATCCAGAAAGAAAACTGAAAATAAGGACACAATTTCTTTAAGGGGGCTTGTTTTATTTTTGTATACTTGTGGACAGAAGCTTCTACTTAAAAAGAACAAAAATGAAACAAAAAAGATCAGTAATAACTTTACCATGTCACAGAATGTTACTTGCCTGTAAGCTGTTTTTTTATTTATTTGTTTTTTTCAGTGTACTTCTACTGCAAATTCATTCCAAATTTTTAGTTACAAGGGTTCTGGCATGAGGGATGCTGGGAAAGAAATTTAGTTTGAGTATTTAAGGTTTTTCTCTGGCAATCTAAACAAAACCTGTATTTTATATTTTCTGTGCCTTAAAAATATTAATTCAGGTATTCCAATTTGGACATTCTGTGCAATTTTACTTCAGTGGATGATGAGTGCATTTGATAAGTCATCTAACAGAAACACACAACATCTTATTTGGAATAAGCCAACGATTCATTTGTTCCACCATCTTGTATTTGACAGTAGTCTGACAGAAAAGATAGAAGTTATGGCATGCTGGTCAATGTGATCCTGACTCACTGAATACTGAGTCAAAAGGAAAGAAATTTTTGGACTTTAGAAAAGTACAAAATAGTCCCACCTCTAGAGACAGCATCTTCAGATGTCCTTTTATGAATGGTTTAGCTTCTAACCAGAAGCTGGCTTAGATGCAGCAAGATTTTATTATCTTAAACACAGCACAATGTGAACACAGGGTCACAGTGCTTTTGGATTAATTAGCCCTCCTGGAATACAGTAATACCATGAACAGTACTTCTGAGTCCAGACTGGTTTGCCAATACCGCACTAAGTTTAATAATCAGTGTAAAGTTGCTTGTATATATTTGGGTACGCTGGGTACTGTGCTCCTCATGCTTCTTGGGACTTCTTCAATGAAGTTATCTATTACCCTGAGAGTAAAGGAGAGCTGGTCATAATTATAAATATATTTGAGGGTTAACTAGACGATAAAAGGCTAGATGCTAGTCAGGTTCTTAGAGGACGCAGAAGGACAAAAAAGGGGCAGAATCGCTCTGTATAGGCCATTGTAATTCTAGGACAAAATTCCTGATGAATAATTAGGCTTCTATAGCCTCTTCTTTAGTTCCCAGAATAGCTGTTGAATTGGTACTCAGACAGCATAGCTATGAATCCAAGCGACCAACTCCGAAGCAAATGGATAGCAGTGTATTTCTCTGCGTGGAGATCTAATATGGCCCACTGCAAAAAAATTTCCCATGCACCACAGAGACAACCAGAAATCAATACAAAAATGAATTCCAATGAGTCATTTTTGTTACTGTTTTAAAAAATTTAATTTATTCGTAACGCATCGAAGGGCAAAAATGTTATTGTGAGCTAAAGTAAAAACATTAGAAGCCATACCTTTTAATTTTCTCCTCTTGCTTATTTGCATGCTGTTTGAGTAAGATGTTGTCATCACGTAAACGAAGAAATCTGTCTTCCAGTTCCTCTCGACTGACTCGTGAAACAGCTTGTCGAGCTTTTACATTCTGTGTAGTTGATGATTCTACCCAAACCAAGACAACTTTAAATTACCTTCAATACAGTCAACAACATGCAATCCAAAGTCTAACTCATTTTGAAATACTGGAAAAAAAAAAAGACAGTTTTCCAGTAATTTTATTATTCACTTCCTTTTCCCTCCCTCTTACAGATAAAGTAATTCAAGTGATACACCAAACTGATTACCTACTAGACAACACAAAGGAAATAGTTTAGCAAGTAACAAGGTACTGTCAAACATACTACATAAATAATATCATCATTACCACAGAGATGCTTTATCATCTGTTTCAAAGTTAACATACTCTCTTGAAGCTTGAGAAGATTAACTCATAATTCTGTAAATTTACTCAGATACAAGACTAAGCCCAGTACTTCCATTCTAATAGCAGCTGAGTAACATATCAGAATTACATAGTACTTTAGGTACCCATTTTGTTAAATGGGTCTGGCCTTGTCCTCAATTCAGCAAAGTCGTCTTTTCTTCTGGAAGGATGAACGTTATAGCTCACTGAGATTTCCAGTGTTTAGCATCTCACAGCAACTTCGCTTTTACAACAAGCAACATGAACACAGGATGGGTCATTATATCTTTCAGAATTTAACCCAGATTTTGAACAGTATTTGAACTTAATTTTGTGAGTGGGAATGTCAGAAACATTTTTAGAAAGAAACTAAAGAAGCCACTGGTCAAAGTCTGTAACTGTCATAAATATCACCTGGTACGAACCTTGTAATCCTCCAATTCCAGCTAGAGTTAAACCTACATCTCTCACAGGCAGGTCCCCCACAGTTTCATCAGCTGGAACAGACATGGCTTATCTACGGATAACAAAATTCAAAAGAAATTCTTCTCCATCTGTAACTTAAACTGCGAGACTAGAACAAACTACAATATATCATATAAAATAAAAGTAATGACAGGTTCATTGAAATGACAGACTTGTACGTCACTGTAAATGTTCCTATCTCAATTGTTATCGCTCAAAGAACAATCTAAACTTTTAAGTTTGACATTATGCCAGTTTTAATTTGTGCACAAAACACGGCTTCTTTGTTATGCAATCACTCCAATTTTATTTAATATATGTAGAATCAGCTTTTTTAACTTCTAGTTCTGTTGTCTTCAGCAACCTTTGGGCTAAGGCCATATTTCTAAGTGCGTGCGATAGGCGGACCTGTGGGAGGTTTTTTTATTTTGGTTTGGGTTTTTTTGGTCATTTTAAGACAGGACAAAGCTTAAGGCATCAACTGGTAGAGGAGTAATGCCATCTTCCACATTTTGAATGGGCCTCTTTCAAACAGAGGTGCTGGGGATTATGAAGTCATTTCAGTGTTGCCTACCAATTCCCTTAGTCTTTTTTCAATCATTGTCATAAGGGAAATTACTCCCCAAGATAGAGAATCTCCTATGAACGATTCTCATAAATCCAAACACATTTCTTTCTTGAAGCAACACAAAGCTTAGGTACATGACAAAGTGCGATTAGGAAAGTATTCATGTGAGAAAGTAGCACATTTGTTTCAATGTAGTATATGAAGATACTTGTTAACAACTACTGTTTCTTCTCTTCCAGTGCAGAAAACGGGGTGTGGGCCATACAGCCAAGTAAGGCTGAAATCATGTGAAGAGAGAGACATGAAGTCCTTTGGACAGCCTCTTTTTTCTCCTGTTGTTATCATCTCTCCAGGTGATATAAACCCCCAGTGAATCAAAAAACATTTAGGAAAGCACTGGAAAATTAACAGTGATGTTACTAACGAGCTGCAGAAGACAAAACTGACAAGTATAACCTACAAGACATTCCATCCCATCTGTTAATTCTATCACAACCAAAACTGCTGCTAAAGATATGCCTTTCCTCTACCAGTAATGTCTTCTATTATAAACAAGTCTCCTTATAGCTTTGTCCAAAAACAATGAAAAGGATTAATGGAAGTTTAGTTTCCAACAAGTCAATCTTACTTTCAATCTTTTGGTTTTTTTCATCATTAAAATTTAGGATAAAGTATTATTTCCAGCTTTTATTATTTATAACAGCCTGAACACATTTTTCTTTTGTGTGGAACAAATGTTTCCTTGTCATGACTGTTGAAATGCCTGAACTGATCTACACTGGTAGATTAGCAATGTGGTTGCAGTTTCAATGCTGTCAGTCACAGAAATGGAGAACAATACTTCATGATGTTGAGGTCCACAGCATGCAGCCATTGTAGCCAATGGCACAATTCTAATGACAGATACCTATCAACTGAAATCCAGCTCCTTTTGTGTTATTCGCAGAGATCCCTCAAAACTTTTTTGTGATTTGTTAGATTAGCGCTATATGCAGTCATTGACGTCGCTCAGGTGTAGGATCATTATTATGGTCATTATTTTATGTCACTGTATCAACATCACTGCAGAAACTGAGAATAAAGTAAACCAGAAACCTTTATCTCCATATGATCAATCCAAATTTGGTTCATGATGGTAGCAAGGAGAAGATGCTACCATTATATGTCTTTCTATAATGTGGTTGTCTTAGTCTTTACAAACAAAAAAAGACAGGGTTTTTTTTGGCAAATTTCAGAGACATGAAGAGCTAAACAATATTTTATGAGTGCAACTTTGTAATGATCGTGATCTATCAAAATCAAGCTCCAAAAACTCCAGCACAATAACAGGCACAGGCAAACATTACTGTTTGTCACTATTTGCCACTTGCTAAAGAAACTATGAATATTTACCTGTTATTTTCAGTGTGAAAGAAATCCATCCATTTAAAAAACAAAGACAAAACAACATGTGCTTGTCCCTCAAATAAACAAGCAAAAACCCCTTGCCAGCAGCAAACCATTAGTGGCTGCAGCAAAAACACAGAAATACTTAAGTTGTAAGCAAAGAAACATAGCAGGGCTGTCCATGAAAGCCAGTTTTTATCAGCAACATGACATGACTTGAAGACAAGTGACAAAATAAAGATGCTATAAATCTAAAGCCCAGAGAACTCAGAAAGGTGAAATTTTCAAAATTAAAAGGAAGAATTAATTGTTTAGTTTTCATTACAAAGTGACGGAAATTAAGTATTCCGCTTTCTTTTCTGTCCTGGGCCACAGGAAAGGGAAAAAAGAAAAAATTAACTGTTTTTATGAGAAAGAGTGGTTTTATGTAGAAATAGTACAAACTTGCCTCTTGGTTTTAGGGAGATAAAATACAATTACAGATTTAGAATTTGGCCTGGCAACTTACTTGCCTCATTAGTAACATGAGAGCCATCTATGTCTTCAATAAGTGCTAACAACCGTCATTTATGCTGCTTTTCCGAGTGGCCACTTCAAACAGCAAATCACACATTACATATGTTACAGTTACTTTTGAATATTACCTCAGTGTCAATCACAAACACTTAAACAAAACTATTTTCCTTGTAGTCAACAGTTCCAGGAGTATTTCTAAAAGCATATGAGATCTCTCCACAGAGAGATCAGTTCCAAATTACTTCTCTGGAAAGCATTTCCGAAGTGATTAAATCTGAATAAAATTTGTGCAGTGACACAATTTTAAGAATCAAACATTTCCTAAAACAAAGCATAATAAAGCAGAGATATATATACATTTGTATTTTCATCTGGTCGGATCCACACGCCATGCTGAACCTCAAAAAGTTAAAACAGTTTATTTCCAAGAAAGGTTACTCTACAGTCACTTCAGCAATTCTTGTTCCTAAAAAATAAAAAAGAATAACTTCACATACAAAGAGAGGAAAATTTTCCATATTTCTGAGATTAACCTACAAGAATTTCAAGTTTGGTATAAGCCAGAATTTCAGATATAGTTACCAAAGTTAAAGAAAATCTTTCTTACACACTGCACTATTTACAAAACTGGTACTATCACCACCTGTGTCTGACAAATTACTACAAAAAACTGCATACAAGTTTGTAGTGTTTTGCAAGACCAGACAGTAATGAGCATGAATACTTGAAGTTAACTATCAAAGCTCATGCTTTAGGTCCAAATTCTTATATAACTCACAAAAGCGTATTGTTACCCCAGCATAGTTCAAATGTAGCAAAACTGAGGAGAAATTACGTAAATCTTTGAAAGTTCTCAGTCAGTGGGGCTAGAAAGGACAGTTGCTAGGGGAATCTTAAAAATTACAACACTTACTTAATTGTTTCAACATGGATTTAGAATTTCATGAGTCTTGGCCATGGCCAAGATGATGCTTGTTTTACAAAAATCGTACCGCACTTCTCTGGTAGAAGGAAAAAGAAAAAAAAGAAAAAGAAAAAAAAAAAAAGGAGGAAAGACAGACTATCCATCTATCTTAGCCTATCACAAAGTATTACCAGCCTACATTCTTCCTCTATTGATTCCTTAAAGATAAATGCACTCCATTGGGCTTGTCATCTAAAATAATCTCATTTATTACTCGGTAGGACGATACACACAATTCATCTTTCAAACGTCACCTGTTGCAGTGTTGTGGAAAGGAAAAAAAAAGAAAAAAAGAGAACAAAAATCGAAAAAATTAGGAAACGAAATCACCACATCCTGCTCTAGCCTGAGGCAAGAAACTTCTCTCAGACCTGTAAATTCTCCTACAACACAGAAAAATCAGAACAACCGTGTCTTGCCTTCAACATATTTTACAAGTGGTTTCCAAATTTTTCTCCCGCTCCGTCAGTTCTGACGGTAACTTCGGCGGCCGGAGGGGGCAGGGAGGAAAGGTAGCGTTTGCCTCATGAAGGAACGCCTACACCCCCCATCTTTTCCCGCCCTCGGGCACGGGAACACAACTCCTGCCGGAGTCCAGCGGCCTTTTCACATACATACCAGAGACCACAACTGAGGAGGGCTATAGGGCTACTTTTAAAAAATGGAGAGACACCCCGCCTTTTCCCACGGGCACGAAGCTGCGAGCGAGGGAGCCTCCTCACAGGTCTGAGCCAAGCGCCTCAGGAGCTCCCCCTCAGCGCGGGAGAGCACCGCACGCCGCCCGCCCCACTCCTCAGCGACACCCCCGCTTCGGGACACAGCGCCACAGTAGCTCCAGTAGGGCTGTCCTCCCCCGCCTTCCCGCGCCCCAGAGGGGGAAAAGCTCCCCCCATACTCACAACGCCCTGCCAGCGCTACGTCTTCTCTCAGCGTTCTGTTAGCAACTGCTTCGGTTGCTAACCGTACCCTTCCACTTCCGGGGACCGCGGGTCCCCGCTGCCTGCTGGGAGTTGTAGTTCGGCAGCTGTCTTACGCTCGGGACTACAAGCTCATTTTCACCACCTTCTTCCCGTGTCCGAGTCGTGGTGTGTGCTGGGAGTTGTAGGCGCGTTGGAAGCGGCGCGTGAGGCAGGGTCTGGCGGGAGCAGCTGAGGGAGGACGGTTCCCGCCGCGTGCCGCTTCGGGCGCGCGGCTGGCTGAGGCGGCGCCATGAAGAGGAGAGCAGGGGAGCGGGAGAAAGACTTGAAGGTACCTTCTCTTTGCTTCCTGCTCCCCTTCAGCCCTGAGGAGTGTGCCCACGGCGAGCTCTCTTTCTCGCGGCCGCTGCGCGGCTTGTGGGGTTGTGAGGGATAGAGCGAGCCCCCCCGGGCTCCGGCGGCTCTAGCGCTGGAGCGGGAGCCCCGTGTGAGGGGGCTCCGAGGCCGCCATGAAGTTTATTGCGAAAGGGAAGCGGCCCAAGCACCCAGCTACCTGCCGCCGTTACACAGCAGGCGGCTGCTTTCCTGCGGCGCCTGGCAGGACCGCTGCTGCCCGCGCGGGCAACGGCCGCCTCCTCCCCGAGTCTTTGCAGCGGCTTCGAGAGGCCGAGGGCAGCACTTCCCTAGGCCGGAGCCCTTGCAGGGTATGGCCCGGGCTTGCGGCGTTAAAGTCGCTTTGGTTAAGCGAGCGCCGTGAGTGAAAGAATGCCCCGCGCCTCAGGGGAGGGCGCCGGGAGGGGGGGCGCGTAGGGCTGGTGGGGACTCTGGCGTGGCCGGGGGCGGCCTGCCTGCGGCCAGGCTGGCTTAGCCGTGGTGCTCTAATTTAGCTGGAAACCTTGGATTCTTTAAAGAGGGGAACCTACTACGGCTTTAACAGTAGCTAGAAATAAAGATTTTTACCATCTAGGCAAGATACTTCAATTTAAAAGGGAGTTCTTGGTGTTATACAAGAAAAAATTGTACAAGTAAATATGTGTTTGTTTTTGTCAAAACATTCTTAGTGAGATGATGCATTATGTAACTGCACTTTTATTCTCAAATTTTAAAGTACTCTTACTCTACACCAAGCCTAACCTAAATAAACGTTTTTAAGTCTTCTAACACCCCAGCTTTATAATGTTTTTTCTTGATAATGTGTTTAGATATGATACTTACATTGAAGATGTAGTTATACCGTTTGTGTCAGCAAACATCATTGCTGAATGTTTTGCCGTTTCAGGCGCCTTTAAGGGTTTTGTTCTTACTGCGCTGTACAATATTTGACTGCAACCCTTGATGGTGGTTGTAGCCCTGCTGATTTTGTTTACTAAATAGTAGTACAGAGAAGCAGTAAATTAGATGTATGAGAGCGTAATGCTGATTTTAATGATGTTGATGAAAGGAAGGCTATGTTCCATTATAAGTATAGAAAAAGCTTTCTTAAATGGTAATCTGGTTCACCTGTCTTTGCATACAGAATATACTGGTTTTGGTATTAGTATTCATTTACTATTTAACATTAAAAGCTATTTCACTATAGGGACAGGGAAGAGGTCTGACTTAAGTTTGCAACTAAATAATTTAATTGAAAAATAACTTTAAAGCCTTTTCACATTAGTAATATTCTTAAAAACTCTTTAAGGCCAACCTAGTCATTTTGTAATTAGCCTTTCTGCTGTTCCTCACCACTGAAGGACAGTAACTTCAGTATTTTGTGTCCTGCTCTTTCTATATATGTGAAAACACATGCATGTGTAAGCTGTCCCACCCAATCCAACGTAATTATATTGCAGAAAAAAAAAAAACCCAACAAACAACCCATACCTTTTTTAGCCTGTACATTTGTGCTATCCATCCAAGGGCTTTCGTCTTTGCAATATATCTCAAACATATTTGGGAATCTTTGCATTTGGAGAATAATTGCCATTGATAAGATAATCATCCAAGGATGTGTGAGGGAGTAAGAGGATGGAACTGTGAAAGATTGTAGGAGGACAAGGCACCTGAAGAGGTATCAGAGGAGCAATGTGTAAGAAAAACTCAAGGAGGCTAGAGTACTGCCTTAGACACACCTAGATGTTGCAGGTGCGCAAACAGGAGGATGAAAATTAAGAAGAGATCCTTATAGAGAATTTAAAGGTGTGACACTTAGAGGATGCCTTAGGGGGATGTTGTAAGTTGGGTGCTGTCCGAGTGAAGCTTTGAGTATACTGAAAGTGAAACAAAAGGAGTCTGTAGAATGTCTTAGAATAAAGGATGCCAAAGCAGAAGGCAGCTATGGGAAGGGGAGGAATTATGCAAGAAGAAATGTGTGCTTTCCTTCTACGGGAGCATCCTCACTGGCATTATTTTATACAATTTAAATAGGAATGTTATCTTTGGAATTCTGGCACTATGCCAGTTCACCCTTCAGTCCCTAGGTTTAACCATTGGTTGCTTATGTTGCTCACTTGAGAAATGCTGAAGGCAAAGGAAGTATTTATTGTAGCAGTTCTGCCAAGACTTCCATTTAGGTCCTGATCAAAATATTTCATAGCAAACCAAATATTAGTGAGGTTAACCCGACCTCTTCTGGAGAGTAAGATTTATGAGGCCTACTAATGAGAAGGAAGTGGTTGGATGGAGAAGCTGGTTTGGATTATGTATCTCCTGGCAATGTCTCTGTTCTGGAGAATTAAATCCTGAATAAAAGTTCTTGTTTTGCTATAATTGTGTACAGTTAAATGCGCTCTATCAGAAGCCCAGGGACTGGTGTTTGCTTTGTAATTATGCAGTATGTCTCTTATATGTGATAAGCTGTTCTCTCTCTCAGATTTTCATGTGTATAGCAAGTTTTGATTTATGCTGTTATAGAAGAACATTTCTGTTCTAAGTACATGTGGTAGAAATTCTTTAGAGTGTGGTGCTGTCATCCAGCAATTTCCACTTTGCAGATCACTCAATTGGATTGTGTAAGATTGACTGTGTAGCAGAAGTGAAATTGTTTATACTAGTATTTGATGTTCCAAGCCCAAGAGGAGGAGGATGCAAATTCATTCCTGGGAAGAGGGTCTGAAAAAAGTTGGGAAACAGAAGAAAATTACTTAGCTGTCTTAAACACCATGTTGGGGATGCTAGTGTCCTGTGGAATATTCCTCTGAATCTTAAGTGGGCAGCAAAACATGATTATTGTGAAGTTTCTAAAGGCATCTTTAGAGATGTTGCATACCATCAGCTTCTCTGGCCTTCCCCATAGCAAATAGTACTCTGTGCATAAAAACAGAGCTGTTGGAGTAGATGTTGCTCATTAGCTGGAAAGACATTTTAATGAAACAGGCCATTGGGGGTATGTTTTGTTTGTTTGTGTGTGTTTTAACTTAGAATTCAGTTTTAATTAGTACAGTTTATATTTTGATTCTTTATTTATTTACACTGTTGGTCAGAGTTTTGGTCAGCTTGCAGTAAACTTTCTTTTGCTGGGTGAAGAAAAGTTGCCCCGTAAAGTAAATCCAAACATAAACCTCTTATTTGGTAGTCTGCTTAGACTATTTTCTCCTTTCAAACTTGGGAAGAAAGCTGGTTTGCTTCTAGAATGTTTATTATCCTGACTAATCTTCACAGGTTAGTTAAAGTTCATCTTTAAGACTGTTCTCAAGACTTATTTAGTCAAAGGTTTTTTGTTTTTTGTTTTTTTTTTAAATAAGTTTCAGTGTGACAGATGGCAAGTTCTGGTAACTACCTTTATATGCTTCCTCTTGCCACTCTTTGCATATTGAGACCCTATGTCATTACTGTGTGAAAGATAAGATGCTCAGCTAGTCTGGAGTATTACTTTCTTTTACTTCAAAAGGATTACATTGATGGGCCTTTGGAATAGACCACCAAGCCCAGTTCACAATTACCTTATGTAGCTGTTTATGCTAATTCACATTACTGTGAAACCAGAACTGACTACAGAGAATGTATTCCACAGACATTACTGTTATGTTTGTGCAGCTCCCAGCACAGCTGGGACCCCAATCCAATGGAGTTATTGCTATACAAATAATAAATGCATCAGTATGCACATATCTGAATATTCACAAGGGCTTTTACAAAGATATTCATGCGCAATTTCACATTTGTGAGACATGTTAGACAAAGTGGCAAGGAAATATAAAGCTTTAAATAACACAAAGCTTTGCATGTGTTTTATTTACAAGGAGGAAAAGGGGATACAGTGTTTTGTCTGAGATTGCAATGAGAAATCTTATTTCCTGCATCATCCTTATTTTTGCTGGCTGGAAGATAATATTTATTTACAAGATAAAATATGTTGCTTCAGCATATTAATAGGCAGGGAAAATAGGCAAATTTTCTGACACATCTTAAAAGCAGGGCAATGATTTTAGGATTGATGCTGAAAAATGTCACCCGTACCATGCAACGAAGTGTATAAACTTAAACATTGTCTTATCATCATTTGTTCAAATATTATATTACTTTCTTGTTTCCTTTCTTGCTATTGTTCTGTGTCTTAAGATATAAAAACATATGAAATTTTCTAATTGGCAGATTAAATAGCTTCTTTTGGAAGTTGAGTTTAGGAAAATTGAAGTTAATGAAACAGCTTAGAGGCAGTTAAATAAGCTTCTTGTCATGTCACATTTCTGCTTAGGTAAATGTTGTGCGGGTTTTAGCAGAATCAGCAGCCAATATGCCAGTAGCAATTTTTGTGGTAATCACCTTATTGGCCCTTCCCATTATTAATGAGACAATAATTAAGAAATAGTGTTGATAGTCACATAACACATGATTTGTATATTGGAAGTGGTCAGGTAGAAGCCTTGCATATGCACAATAAAATACAAGAAAGAATGAGAGGCAAATGTTCCTTGCTTTTAAATTCATCACATTCCTGCTGCTTAAATTGCCTCAGCTGCTAATGCTGGAACCATTACAGTAATGGACTCAGCAAATGAAGGAGAACCAAGACATACACACTTTATTACTGGAGGGGTAATTTTCTCTTCATCTGTAATAGCAGCAGTGCCTAGTATTGATCAGACCATCAAGATACTAATCCTCTGTAAAATTACTTGTTATAACTGAAAATGTGTTAATCCAAATCAGTCTGTGTCCTGACTTTCTACTTACTATTGAATACAGACTATTATATGGTTTATTTTTTCTGATTTAAAGCCTTTATATTGATAATAGTAGGAGCTTCCTTTGCAAGAGCACGTGCTTAATCTTAGCTATGGCCCAGGGTTGTCTTTTTATTTTAACTAGAACATCACCCACTTAATTAAGAAGTGCGTGTCGATCTTGCTGCTCTGAATGATACTGGTACTTCAGGCTCTGCAGATTTATTAAACATGTTGTTTTACATTCAGTCTCTCGTTTTTGCTGTAAATAAGAGAAGAACTATGCACCACTTAGTAGAATCTTCTAAGATCTTGGAGCTAAGGACGTGAGGAGCATGGATACTGAAAACACTAATTCATGTATTGTTGATTGTGGCCTGTAAGGCTGTTGTGTGTGAGGGTAATGTAAGGGAAGTCAAATGCCAAGCGTCTAAAGGTCCTCAGTTTACTTCCATCCTAGTGATCCACTGCATGAGACTGTGGTATGGGAGCTGCGCATATTCCATATCGAAATATGCACTCTTGGGAAGGCTTTTCCTTTTTCTTTTTTTTCTTTCAGTGGTGTGTTTTTTTCTTTCCTCCCTCTGCCTCAACTTTTTTTTCTTAGTCCTGTATGTTAAGATTGTAAGTTTATGTCTGTTACTTGTATAGCCTCTAGCCAACTAAATTTTGGCTCAGTTGCATGCCACAAGTATAATAGCTGTTACAGGTACACAATATCCCGTAGGACATGGCTGCATGGCATGGTTCCATTAACCCTGACCTTTCATTAGACTTATTAATATGGACTCTTACCACGTGGCAGCTATTGGTATCTTTCCAGCTTATGGGGGCCAAGAAGTGTCCTAGAAGTGGGACAAGATGCAGAAGTGGTTGTTTATTTTAAAGAATCTGGTAGTGTTCCATGTATTTTAGGAAATATTTTTGTTGTTGTAGAGTCAATTAGATTTTTGCTCTGGCAAAATGAACAGCATGTTTATTTTCCTAATTACCCCTCTGCTTTCTTTTTTTGGACATAATTTAACTGATTCAACTTGTATCATTTAGAGAGACTTCATGTTTCCTAAACATATTGGAGTACCAATACCTTTACAGGGACTTTGATTCCTTGTCTCCCTCTGAACACTAAAGCTTTTTTCCACCTTCTAATAAACAGTATGAACAGATCATATGTTGCTTGCTTAGTTCCAATTTCCCTTTTGAACAGCCCCTTTACTATCATTTTCAAGACAACAGATGAGAAATGCATACAGCAAAGCATCTTGTGTGATGATTTGGTGATTTGGAGAAGTTCACTTATTCAGCTGAAAGCTATGCTGCCAAATGTAGGATGAGCTTTAAAGTTTTTTGTTGTCTTAGTAAATTTACGACTAGACTTATTAAACATGAGTATGTTCTTGGACAGCAACACTGAGACGAAGAACAATAATTTACAAATCCAGTGTTAGATGTGTAGTGTCTGAAAATGTGATGATAGTTGTTTACATTTTTTTCAAATATTTCTATAACTTGTGGCATTCAGGAAAGTTAAATTTACCCCCCAAAATGAGGGGAAAGTACGTGTGGAAATCTTTCCTGTTTTCTGTAGAAAGTAAAGCTTCATGTGGATTGAATTTTTGGTTTTGAATGAACATCTTTCTGGAGAGAAATCTTTTGGAAGTTGTTACCAGGTGATTCCATTTCAGAAAGCTCAGTGGTCTCAGATGTAGGTCGCCCAGCCGTTGTCTTCTGATGCTGAACTTAGCTTATCATCTTAGAAGCTTCAAATGGAAATCAGTGTTTTTTAAATGAAGCTATAATGAAATGTCCCTGCTGGAAGTGCAGTACCGAGCCTCCTTTCACTTTTATTTATAGATTTGGAAAACATTTAATGAATAATTATTATACTTTTTCTTTTTACAGCAGGTAGGATTCAGTTTCATCTGACCCAGGTTAGTGAAAACTAGATAGGCCAAACAGTGAATGCCTAAAGCTTGTTTCTGTTCCCAGTACAATTGGTAATCAAACTTAAAACAGCCTTCAGCTGAAGCAGGACTGGGCTTTCTTGCTTTTAAGAATTCATCCATTTCTCTAAATTATTTAATTAACCTTTAATGACCAAGAGCATCCAAAATACCAGATGATGGTCTTCCCTTCAGTTGATACTCAAAAGCACTGTGGAGTATTACTGTATTCTATTAGGTTCACTAGTGAAGTGCAAAACATGGTTATGAATATTTATTAGCATTTAAAGTGTGGGACAGATTAAGCATATCTTTGAAGCCTTCTGGATAGAAAATGATAGTGCTGTAATTTCAAAACAATTTTTTTTAGTTACTGGAGTCTTATTATGGGAGGAAACTCTGCTCTACCTTTAGCTTAATATTTTTTGCCTTTGTATACATGCTACACCACTTTCTAAAAGAAGTACATCTTTATCTCCTAGAACTTGTTCCGTTTCATTTTTTTTCCTTTTATCTGCTGCTCATCCCACCATTTTTATTTAAGATTGTAAAGTTACTTTAGTGTAACTGCTATTGTCACCTTTGCCCTCAGCTAATCAAATAGTTTACCTTGAGGGAAGCATTTATCTCCCACTTCCATTATTATTATTTTCGTAGCTGTAAAGGTAGATATTTTATGTCTCCAGAAGGCTGTAACAGTGAAACGAGGTATTGATCTGCTGTATTTGGCAATTTCTTTCCACCTTGCCATCGATATCATGTCAGCCTCTGTCTGTACTGTGGTTGACCTCACAAATAGCTCTTTATGTTCCCATTGGATTCAAATGATATACTGTGCTCAAAACTAAATCAATGAATGATTATAAAGTTTTTAGTATTATTTCATAACCCCCAGGCAACTGATATTTCATTACATTAAATTATGTTGCTGATTCAGTTCTAAGGTTTAAAATTGTATTAAAATCAAACATCCCATGATACTAAATTGAGGGTCTGATTTGTGTATTTCTGTACAGATACGAAAATTACTGAAACTTCCACCTGTAATTCAGTCTGTAATGGCAAAAGGTTTTACTTAAAGCAAAACCTCCCACTTCTGATGCATGCTGTGTCCTCTGTTTTGAGTGCAAAAATTTCGCATGCTGGATCTTGCCAGTGAAAGATCATGGATGTTACACTGCACATGCTTTTAGGTGAAAAAATGGACGTAAAGATCAGATAAAGTTTTCATCTCCAAACAGCAAACAGTGATTTTAAGTAACTTTGGGGTTGGAAAACATTGCTATTACTGCTCTGTAGAATCATACACCTTACATAGACTTCTAGCAGTTTTACGGGTAAAATTCACGTTCAAATACACATGTAATAGATTTTTCTTTTTTATTTTAAAATCTGAATCAAAATAGGTAGGATTTTCACAAGCATTTAAAGGACTTTCCTGAATTTGCGCTTGAGTTGGGCAAGAAGCTTTTAAAAATCTGCCTGTTGTCTCAAAGCAGTAGGCCTCTTGAAATGGACATCTGTATTTGGAAAGGACTGATGGAAGATTGCATAAAACTATCCTTTTGTATGCAAACAGCTTGTAGATCTGGAAACAATTTGTATTTGACTGCGTTCTCATCTGATTTTCTTCTACACTTCTAATGTAAATGATGTCATTGCAGCAGGTAGTAATGCTTTTGTGCTCAAAGGCAATAATTCATTGACTGGTATCTAAATCACATGATGGCAAATGACTGCAGATGGTAAAATATTGAACAGTGCGCTATGGTGCATATGTCAGTACCCGATCACAGAATGAAAACAGAACAAATAATCCAAAGAAACTGTCTCAGAGGAAGTTATTTGGGGCCTTCATCATAAACATTGCATATAAACAACAGTGAAGTGACCATGTTTCTGGGTTGGCCAGCCTATTTAGAGTCAGAATTTAGATAGAAATTTCTAATAACTTTTTTAAAGAAAATGAGCATTTGTCAAAGATAACACTTGTGCAAGACATTTATGCAGAAAAAGTGTGGAAAGGTGTTCCAGTGAGATAGATATGCAGTATTTCAATTATGTATTTTTGAGACCACCTAACTGGCATATTTTAGTATGCCATATGGAAACACTGGAAATTATACCAAAGCTCTGATCAGTCTGAAACTGTTTTTGTAAGCCTGTAGTTTTTCTGAAATTTAGACAAAAATTTTTTTATGTACTGCAGCTATTTTGAAATTCAAAAAATCCACTTCTGTCTTCTAGCCAGGTAGGAGCCAAAAGGTAACTTTTACTATATTTGTTATTTGAGATTTCTTATTTGTGGAGTATGATGGAAGATCAAAAGGCAGTTCCATTGCCCACTTTCCAGCTATTCCCTTTTCAATCTTTTAGAATAAGACGATTTGAATCAGTTGTGTGGCTCCTTTGGTGATAGGGAAGAGAAACGTTTGGTTTGGTTTTTTTTACTGTGATGACTAGTTCAGTAGGCAGTTACCTTTTATGAATGTTCAGTCTCTGTTTTTTGCCTTTGGCATGTGAAATGTAAAAAGTGTGCCATACTGGTGGTTTTGTTTCTTTCTGAACTTCATGAAGATGGTGGGAGTTGAACTTTTCATGAGGAAAAGTACAGGGACAAATGTTACTTTGCATAGACTTCGCCCTTTCCTTAAAGCAGAAGCTATTAAGCTTCTGCATTGTCAAGCTTGGAAGCCTCCTGGTATGTCTTTCATTTCTTGAACTTCTGTTACTGGTGTCTGAAAAATAGTCCTGTGATAAAGTCGTATGGACACTATCAATCTTGGTTAAATGGAAAGTGTTTATGGAAAGCATTTATACATAGACAAAAATGAGATAAAAGCATATTATGGGTACTGCCAATGTTTTGATTTCCTAGCCTTATATTTCACTTTAAAAGACTTTAAAGTCTTTTACTTGCATCAGTAAAAATGTATTCCTGGGTGCCTTCCTCTTTTTAACCAATTTTGCTTCAATATCATGGGTAATTTCTGTACACGTGGGAGTAGAGCTATTTTGATTTATATATTATATCTATCTCTATGATATACTCTGCACTCAGACAACAGTAATCGACAGGTAATTTAGCAGATCTAACACACAGTTTGGTTCTTGTTTTGTTTTGTCTTTTCTCAGGCCAGTAATGCCTTCTCCCAATGTTTCTAAAAAATTTTTTTTTTTTTTTAAGCTTTATTTTTCTGCTGGGTTTGTTTGCGTGATTACTATTCATATTTTCAAGTTACATTCCATGTAACAATACTCCAGTATTGTTGCAAATAAGAGTTGAAATTTGTATGAAATTTCCTGATTCCAGGAACTGATATTTTAGAGAACACTTCATAATCACTTGACTGTTGCAAGTTGTGGTGCTTGATAACAGTAAATAACAGAGTTCTTAGTGGCATTCAAGCCTAAACTCTCAGAATGAACTGCAGATATTAGTCAGCCTTCCCTGAACTGTTTTAAAAATGTCTTATGTTACTGAAGTATTTGTTTTATATGGTGTACTTACCTGCGACTCCTTAGTGTATCTTCTCATATTATTTTATAAGTTTATCTTCACAAAACACCTCTGTACTAGGGAGGTACTTTTCCCGCTTCTACAAGTGGAAATTACAGCGCAGAGAAACTTCAACTGTCTCATTATCACAAGTAAATTGATACTGTATGGTAGGTATCAGATACACTGTTTGCATTCCTAGTGACTGAGTGGTGTGTGTGCAGTAAGTCCAGTTCATTTGGACAGGGTTTTGATTGCCTGCAGTAGCTTGTGTATGTGCGCGCCCACTGTGCAGCTCATGATGAAAGAGTCGGGAAGTGCAGTACGTGAGCAGTAGCATTACGCGCTTCAACAATGAAGGATGAAGTCAGGACACGCAGAATTTAAGATCTGTAAATCTCAGACAAGTACAGAAGTGATCTGAATTGATTTGGACCTCATTATAAGGCAGAAAGAGAAGAAGCAACTGGGGAAAATGGATGTGCAACCAAGCAAGTCCTCTAACAATTAAAGCATGCTGTTTTCTTTTTCCCATTCTCATAGAGTTGTAAAACACATTGATGACTTTTCCCCAAATTTAAAATTTCTGCTATAGATAGCACCCTCTTGCCTATGTAGAAAAGCCTTGAAATTTGTCCTTCAGTCCAAACTAAGTTGAATTGTGATTTTATGCTTCTGGCTTCCTGAAAGCCATTCATTGTAATCAGGACAATAGATTGGTCATTATCTGTGATTTAAAAAGTGTTGATAATATGACTTGTGCAATGGAACATATGAATTCCTGCCTTAAAGAGTTTCTGCTCTGTGTGTGTGTGTGTCTGTGTACATGACAGACAAGTGGTTTTATGCTTCATGATCCAAACCTATTTCTCATAAATAATGGCATTTGCATTTTCTCTTTAGTTTGCAAAGCACAGGTTGTGAATAGGGTCTTAAACATGCTGGTATCATGACAGAAATTGGTACAAAGCAGTACCAAAATGTCACAAGCGGAATGATGCCAGTGACCCAGCAAAAAGAAACAAGCATGTTGCATGTTGATCTGTTTTGTTAAAGGGCAATATTTGGCCCTGTAAGTGCAAGAGAGATGTTCATGAAAAGAGCATAAAGAGCTAACCCATATGATCCTTTCTGAGCCTGATTAAATTTAGTGTCAAGCATTCATTCATATGAAAGATGAGCGGCGTCACTGTTTATCTAATAAAAAAAGTATTTATTTTTCCTGAAGTCTTTTATATGTTAATAGAGGCAAACGTGAGTATGATCACGTAATTTAAATGTGTAAGTAAAAAAATACATCTTCACTGGCAATGGGTTAAAAGTAAGATGTATACGTTTTATGCAAAATAATGCAATTTGATTGTTAATCATGCTGTTCAACCCATAACTCCACACAAAACAGTGCTTTTTAAACTAATAGAAAATACTGTTATTGTACCATTTATAACAGAAATGCATGGAATATGTAGAGGCTGATACAAAGTATTTGTTTGCATGCTTTAATGTATACTCCTATTGCAATATTAATATACAAATGCAGAATTAAAATTCCAGGTGAGTGTATTAGCCCTAATAATAAGGTGTTAGGCTCTGCTTTTTAATACTGGAAGAAAGCCCAGCATTTAGAAAAGGGGATACAACAGATGTAATTTTGGAAATAAATGCATGCTTTTAATAGAAAATGGAGAATTTCTTGTGAAATAATCAAACTTCTCTTAAAAGAAAGAGAAGGGGAAAAGTTTAGATGTCTTTCCCTTCACCCTTACTACCCTGCCAAATCTGGCTTGCTTAAAGCAACTGCTGGGAGTTCTGTTTAACGTTATACTTTGCATGCATTTGTGATTTGAAATAAAGAAGGGGGAGGGGGAAGTTAAATTTGAGAGAGACAGTTTGAATGGCGTGCTGTCAGTTTGGCTCTTCATGAATTGGCAGTGGTCTCATTTAGGACCTTCAAATATGTGTCTGCCTGGACAGAATGAGAACATTTTGCATGCTCTTCAGAAGACAACCACTCCTTGCAGCCACACAGTATTCAGTGGTGCATGACAGTTGCCCTTCATTGCTGTCTTCTACGAACTTAACCTTTGACCATCCACTTAGTCGCTGTGCAACCGTTGGAGCACGCCAAGATGTTCGTGAATGACGGGCATTGGCCTGCAACGTGCTTGTCATTATTTGACTGTCAAAAGTAGCCTGCCATTGGGTTCCATGAAGGTTTGAAACCTATGTGCAGCAGTCCATACTACTTAACTTCCAAGACTGTCAACAGAACGACCCAATGTGCATAAAAAATTTGATCATAATATAGGGAGATATTTTTTGTGGGGGCTAAATGTATTCATATGACTTTCACGAGGCCAAGAGGTTGAATCTGCTGCCATGGTAAAAAGTGAACTGTTGTCTCCTGTGGTCTAAGTTTCAAATAGCACAATTTAGATTTGAACAGCTCTGCCAGTTAAAACTCTCAGCTTGTCTTGCGTACCCTCTCAGCTTTTCAGCCAGCAGTATAAGCAGCGCGATGCTAGACCAGTGGTGCCTGAGGTTAGCTGTCAGACTGGAATGTTATTTTGGATCTTGCTGTAATGTAATATTATAGAAGGAGGTCAGGCTGTGTGATTTGTAAAGCAGTTGTGTGAACTTAAGATGACTGAGATGTTGTTTATTTCAGGTACTTTTTTTTTCTCTTGAAAGAGTTGAAGAGAAGATAGAATTTATCATAATAAAGTAGGAAACCTAAGGCAATGTAAAATGGTCATTTTTCTCTCAAGTACAGAATACAGTGCATAAAAGAGCATCAAAACTCAGTATGAAGAGTCACTGAGGCTGAAATTCACTAAGTGTTAAATGCTTGACATGGGAAAATATTTAAGACAGACATTTTTATCCTCTGATAACGAATGCTGAAGACATTTGGGGCTGAATCTCATACTTAATTTAACGAATGGGAACTGTATCCCTGGGTTAATTAGGAACATAGGCTTGGTGTGTAGGTAAATCACTTATGCAGACTATCATATATTAACACATACTTGAATTGCTTCATGCTTGGAAGAGTTGTATCCTCCTTTAGTGTAATATTTGGTATTTGCTTGGGCAAAAGCCATCTGTAACTGCAGTTTATTTTATTGAATTTCAAACATGACTGTTTTCTTCTCTTAAAATATCCCAGTTCCTTTCCATTTGAGATGGTATATCAAAATGACATCACAAATATAAATATCAGCTTTAAAAACCAGAAATTCACTAGAGCTTGTCCGTAGTGTCTTCTATCCAAACCATAAAAATAGCATTATCTTGCTGAATGGCTATGAGATTTTTTTTTTCTTCATTTTTCAAAACATCTTCATGCTAATTGAGCAAAAACAACAAAATCCTATGAAGTGGTTAGTGGTTAGATTGCTTAGAAACAGAGTGTGTTATTTTTGTAATATTTTGCCCTCTGTATTTTCTGAACAAGGTCTTTTTTTTTTTCTGCTTACAATGTCATTTGCAAGAGACGTCAGTTCAGATGCACTGATCTAAAAAATTAGATTGTGTCATGGAGAGCTTTTAGACTTTGGTCTCTTTGCTCTTAATCTTAAATGCTGTTGCTGTTTAATGACTGTCTAACTCTTTGATTTTAGTCTTTGCTAATGCATTAATATGTGCCTAGTCTGACATGGAGTATAAAATACATGCATTCAGATGTGTGTTTGCATACATGTATGTATATGGGCGTGCTGTAAATGTGCAAAGTTCTTTGGCAAATGAAGTGGTCTGTTAGATGTTAAAATCATGTTGTTCTAAACACTTTATTCTGGTCATGAAGCTGCTCTTACTAAGCTCTTCTTGTATACTTATGCAATATGTTTTGGTGAAGGAGGTCTGAATTTTGAAAGCGTATATTTGCAAATATGCAATCATTTAAGTGCATTTAAGTATACAAATAAATAATGAGCACTTAAATAATGAGCCATTGTGTGTGTTGGTATGACGTCTGAACTCAGAACTACCTTCATGGCCTCCACAGTTTAAAAAAAAAAACATGACCAAAGCAAAGAAAGATTAACCAGGCTGGTTTCAAAATAAAGGAATGGTATTTTCCATTTCAGAAAGAAGTAGGTCTTTCTCTTTACTGTACAACTCAAGGTTTGATTTCTAGTGGGAGTTAATAATAACACTTGCAGTTGTGTTCCTGGAGGGAAAAAGTTTAGAATCTTCAAACAGAAAAGTATTATTTCTCTTAAAGTAATTGGAAGAAATACCTGTTTGCCTCTAACCAGAGGCTGCTCTTTTGCCCATTTTGAAGTAACATTTTACACTTATGTGCAGAAGAAATAGAGCATCATTCTGCAGTTTATTTCAAGTGTGTTCATATCTTTATATTTTTCCAAATAGAAGAAATCCTTTTGTGAATGCTGTCCAGTCTCTGTAATAACTAAGCAGTTTGTGTTGATCTTGCTCTTGCTCTTGCCTGGCAGATCTTTTTAACTTACCGCTTTTTTAAAAGGATATGGAGAAACCAGTTTATTAACATAAAATGCAATAAAAAGTAAGTTTTTGTGTACAGGTGGTTATGTATTAACAATTATTAGGTGATGTCTTTTCCCATTGTCTTAAAAGATGTAAGGAACATTGCCATAAAAGTTTTCCAACTTTCTTTAGACTGTAGAATCAAATCTTTGAAAGTGAAAACACAGTGAATAAAGACAACAGCAGTTAAGTGTCATTACTTTGTTTTGTGTTCTGAATTAAGAGTATCCTGACTGAAAGCTAAATGTTTTAATCAAGCAAAGAAGCTTCTGAAGTTGTTTTCAGGGTGGCAGGAGGTGTATATGTGCTTTTCATTTCAACTTCCAAAAGTGTTCAAAAACTGCGTACATGTACTTGAGAGGTTGAACATCCTCTGTGGTGTTAGAGGAGAAAAATAAATCCTATTACCCAAAATAAGAGAGGTAGATACCTGAAGGGAAGTATTTTGTTTTCACTATACTCTCTGCAGTACAAATATCAGATGGTCGCAACCTTTGTGACATTTGTAGTGCATTCTTTCACAGTACAAATCTGTCTCTCTTCTGGCTTTAATGCAATAGCTGTGAAATATCTATATTAGGTAAAATAGAGGTGAAGGGACCTTAAGGGCACTGAATTCTTATCTCTTTTTACTAGCACTGGTGTCAACATGTACTAAAATGTGGTGACCTACTCTCCTCTCTGATAAAAAGGGAAATGACCTGTCTACTGTGGATGGTGATAGAGTTGCCTGGGGCAGATTATATTGTCACCTACTTTAGTATTGGTGTGTAGAAAAATAAAAAAGGCTAGGATAATTCTGTTTACCATAGAAGTATTTGACATATCTAGCTACTGATAAAATATACTCGGGGGGTAGAAAGAAGGAACTGGTTTATGCTAGTAAACCCTGTTATGAAGAAATGTAGAGATTCGTTATTGTGTGAGCCCTTGGTATCACAGGACACATGATATGTATTAAGAGATTCCTTCTGACCACTTCTGACACTCAAGGTTCAAGTTCTGCATTTAACCCTGCTTTCTACTTGTCTGTGGCCTTTTGGTACAGAAGAAGCTGACATCTTTTGAGTCATGTCTTGAAATTCTGATGTACCCATGTACTGTGCAACTTGGAGAGTTTAATCATGCAGTTAGGTAATCCAAGTAACAATATTTCTTATATTCTGGAAATAATCTCTGTCCTATTCAAGACCCTTTCTCTGTAGCATTCCAAAGCATTTATAGTTTTATAACAATTAATTTAGCAGTCACTGGTTAGTCATTTACTGTAACGTTGAGTGATGAAATATATAAATAACTTTGAGAGTTGATTTAAACTGTAGAGCTGGAACATCTCAAACTGTTAAATGTAATTTAAGCTATCAGGAATATCTCTATGGCACTCTAAATTAAATGAAGGTGTTCTTCATGCTAATCAGAAACTGGACTTAAGGATGAGAGAAAGATTCCTGTTAGCCTCTCTATCAATATTTAAGAACAGGGTGTGTTTCAGCACTCGTTCACACTTTGCAAGATGGTTATGAAATGCAGAAGATGCTTCTTGTGTGAATTCCTTGCATAGTAATTTTGTTTTGGGTTGAAAGCCCAAAGATTTCTTTCTGAGATATGATGAAACAGGCCTGCAAGTTAGATTTGTTTACAGCATCCTCTTAGAAGATTAGTGCAGTATCTTTTACCACTGCTTTACTGGGAGCTGTACAGGCTTGAGTCACGTCTTGAAATGCTGATGTACTGCGCAACTTAGTTTGAAAACTTAGAGAGACTAAACTCTGCCTGAATTAGTCACTTCTATCGTTTATTCCATATCAGTTTAAAAAGCCTGAGGTTGAACCAGTAACTTGTTGAAGTAATGAAAATGTGTAAAGCTACCTTTATAAAGTGTGACTTTTGAAAATTGAAAAATAAATGAGGAATTTAAAATCTGTCCCCTTCAATGGGCTCATTTGATGCTTGCTGACTGGTGTTCCAAAAAAAAAAAAAAAAAAAGAAAAAATGTTTCTCCTGTTTGCAAATGAAACTTATTAAACTATTTGTATCCTAAAGCTCTAAGTATTCATAAAGAAGGTAGAAATGTGTTGGTATTGGGTGGAATTACAGTAGAATAAGATGAAACTAGAATGTCAATGTTAACTCATTTAAATCAGATGAATGAAGTGTGTCTTGTTAGATCTTGAAAATTCTGTCATTATATTCTTCTGAAGCCTAAACAATTTACCTTTTGTTTTCCCCAATTGTTTAGAAAATTTACTTTAAAGCATGGAAAAGAGGAGATAGCTGTCAGACCATCCTGACAAATGACTTTAAGCAGACAATTCTTTTCAACTTGTTGAAATGGTACTTCTGCTGGGTCAATTTTGCCTCAAAAGTCTGCAGTTTCCGTAAAGTTGGTGCTGTACCATGGTATCAAGTGCTACAAACTTGACTTCCGCTTGAAAGAATTTTGAGCATGATGAGCTGATGAATCAAATCAAGTTTATTTTAAGCTATTTATAGTATAGCAATATCTGTGGAAATATCAATTTAATCCTTATATCTTTTGGTATGGTTATAAACTGAAATATGGATTAAGAAGTGAAAGAATAGTTAAGTCCCAGAATTTGGATTTATCAAGTGTTGTAGAATGTTTCTAATGATATCCTAAAAGGTAGTACCTAGATCTAAAGTAAAAGCTTATTGCTTTACAGAACTTTCCTCTTTCAATTTCTAAGTGTATATAGAATTCAATTTTACATTGGCTCATACTTGACTGGCCCTCGTTTTACATAAGTTTATAATTTAAAGAGTGTTCAGAAATTTGCATTACCAAGCCCATTTATTTATCTTTTTTTGTTCCATAATCGGTGGGGTTTTTATTTTGTGTTTTAAATAGTTTTATTTGAAGGAATTTAAGTCAGGAACTGGAGATAATCCAGTTAAGAAAAATAAATTAGAGAATGAAGTCAGTAGTGGAGACAGGCAATGAGCGATGAAGGAACAAAATAACAACTCAGCAAATAGGGACGTGCTGGAAGATGGTAAAATATCAAGGCAATGTGATATTTTGGGGGGAAGGTTAAATAAGCAGAAAAGTGACAGAAAATTGAGTGATGGAGAATCAATAAAACATGAATTAAAAAGCCAGACACCTAGTGGATTCCAATGTAATATCCTAGCATTTATTTGACTGGAATGTAATCAGTAACTGTTATATGAACTATATATAAATGAATTTACATGTCTGTTTTGCTGTTTAAAAGATTTACTGTCATTTTCTGAAAAGGAGCTATTGCTGTAAGGACATGTGAAGGACTAAGACTATCCAACTGTTACACACTAATGTGGCTGGAGGGAGTAGGTTGTGACTGCTATGCCAAACAGAGTAGGAGGAATAAGTCTTTTGTAAACCCAGCAGCCTGATCAGGGGGAGAATACTTTTGCTCCTCTCCTTGTTTCCCTCACGTTAAGTGAGGGATATTGGAGCTGAATTTCAGAAAAGAAGGTTGTGGTTATACTATTTTTTGTATTCAGATGAATTCAGGTGAGGCTTTTTGGAATGTAAGTGCATCAAATTTTTTTAAAGGCAAGTAGTTTTTTCACTTGGGCATCTGCTAATTCTTGTTTTATGAAAAGCAGTGAACAAAAGTAATTAATTGGCACTGAGGAAAAAAATGGACTTATTTTTGATCATGGAACATTAACATAGCTACAATTAAAAAAAAAAAATTCCAAATAAACTTGGGGAGACCATGTGGCCTGCTCATGCATAAGTACCTGCTGGGACTTGGCCGTTGAGTCCCTTAGAGAGGTACCCGACTAAAAACATCTGAAGTACTCTGTCAGAGGAGAGAATGTTGAGGACCTCTTCGCTTATTTCTACAAAAATCTCCTTTGCATGTGGAATCTTCTCTACTCTTGTGACCCTGGGCCTAATCTTCTCTCCTTTCTAATTTAGTTTTGGAATTCTTTGAGAATTCCAAATTTCATCTGTGTGTGCAAAATGGCACAATTTTGCATGTGTAATGAAAGCTCAGTGACTTCTTGACAGTGCCAGTGGCATGATTAATTCCCATGCATAATATATGCAGTCATCCTGTACATATGTAGTGACAATATAAGCAAAGAGGAGTGAAGGATCCCCATGGATGATGTCTGGGAGAGAGCTCTTGTCTTGCTGTCAAATACGTTTGCCTCTTCCTAACTCCCCATAGATCTCTTTCTCCTTGGGCTCTGTGCCAACTGCAGCGTCTTCCCCATCTGGTCAGTAGCATGAAGCTGGACTATACCTCAACCTCTTTCATCTCTAGCTGGCAAGTTTGTGTGACTCCTGGTAGAGACAGAAAATGCAACATAAATGGCATTTTCGGGAAGAGCCTTTACATAATAATCCCTGGTGTCTGCTACATTGAGTATTTTCCTGTTAATAAACTAGCACTGTATACAGAAAAATCATGCCTGGTGTTTTGACTGCAGAGATCTGGTATCAGATGACTTACGGCCTCATATCCTAAATATTAGGGCTTTTATTGTGATCATTCTTAGAAATGAGCCCGACTTTTCTTCTTACAGTGTTACTCAATCGTGTTTGTAGCATGCCGTATAGTTTTCTGTGCTTCTACAGATAATTTCTAGGCATTATTACATGAACAATAGTAAAAATGTTAAGATATTGGACGTAATTAAAAGATTTTTAACAAAGACCACCAAAGCTCCCAAACTAGAAAATTACTCAATCTCTTTTGTGATATGAACAGTTGCTCTTGCAGCCTCTAAACCATTATCACATGGCACCTGTAAATGTTAACAAGAAGCCTTAGCGAACTTCTGCTGAAAAGCCAGTATAGCTTTATGACATTATGCTGGCAAAACTGTGTCACATTTGTAGCTACATACATGGAAAGGTATAGTACATTTTGCTAACTGTAGTATTTAGGCAGGCATTGTAATTTGATGTCATGCTGCACATATTTTTGTATCGTAGTAAACAAAATATTTATTGGATCTATCTCATTAAATTAATAAATCAAGTAGGTTTTGCAGCTGTGTTTTAGACAGCAACTGGATAAGGTATAATCTGAATTCTCTCTGGTTATCAATGTTTATCAGTGATGAAAAATTACAGATTAGTCTGTGTTTCTATAATCAGAACATTTACACAGTGGATATATTGTTCCAGTTGTCGTTTTAGTTCTGATTATTACTCAGTATGTCTACTGCAATTTTCTCATTTACAGCTGTTATTGAGCTCCAAAGTAATAAATGGAATTACTTTGTCCACCATTTATTTTATGAATAGCCTACAGAAACATTAGTGTTAATAATATTATCCACTTAATGTACACAACAGTTTATAATATGGATAGATGAATAATGTGTTGCACTATTTAAATTTTATTGGAATGAGATAAATAGATCTAGTGCATTTTTGTTGGTAAATGCAGTGTTGAAGTCATGTGATGGATTTTAAAAAGTCAGTTCTAAGCAAAGTGATTGCAGCTGTTATCTAATATCTGAATAAAATAATTTAGATGTACAACTGTTTCTTTTTTTTTTTTTTTTTAAACCAAGAAGAAAATTTCCTTCTAAGAAAGAAGTGAGAGTATCAGCCATTCAAGTTCTTTTTTTCAAGGGGTGTATTCTGCTAATAAGGGGAACTAGGTGGGAAAACTACAAAAACAAGCAATTTCGTTTCTTTTCCCAGTAGAGAGAAAGTGTACATGAGATGCATATCTTAGATGAAACATAGCTAAACTAAATTTACCAGTTTGGTAAATATGACATACAGCTTTGCTTAAATAGGAAAAATAGTAGCCTGTATAGGAAGCAAAGTAAGGCCTTGCGCAATGTATTGTCTCTTCTCAATTTAGGAATTTTGAGTTTCTTGTTTTGTCTTGTTTTTCACTTCATACATATACAGATTTGAGGAGCTTGCACGGCAGTGCTGATTCTTTTTCACAGTTGTTGTCTTAACTGTGATTATTTGCTTTTTTCCCCCACTGCTGTTTCAGGTATTAGGATTGTGTAGCTCGAGATGAGAGGGAGACTGGACTGCCCCTCTACAGCAGCAATTGACGTTTTCCATAGGGAAATATATCAGATTGTAAAATTCTGTGTTGTGCTTGGATTGTCTAGTTGCCATTATTACTAGAGGAAGATGGTATGTAAGCAGCTTTGGGACTCCTCCTGTTTACATACAGGATTTGTCCATTTGCCTCCAGCCTTTGATTCACCTTCTGTTTTGTTTTCTAAGAGTAAAAAAACATTTGTGTGTTATTGAAGCACAAGTTACTTTTGTTTCTGGTGATTCTCTTGCATCAGAAGGTGGACATTAATCAAATTTTGGCTAAGTGGAAGTGACTTTTAGGCAGGCGGCTTCCTAGCTCTTGTTCTTTATCTGCTCTTTCGGCTTAGATCACCATAGGAAGGCTTGGTTTTATAAGCTTAAAAGGAAAATTATCTTTGTTTTTTTCCCTAGTTTTGGGTAATTCTGGTGGTATGAAGGAGAAACTTCTTAAACTGTTTTGTTTGCTTAAGTTGAGCTTCTCTAAGTTGATTCTTTAAGATACTGTTTTTGAAAATATCATTGTATTACAGATAGTAAGGATATGCTTTGGTTTCATGAAAAAGCACTGGATTATTCATTCAGTACATAGAGGAACTATAATTAATAACCACAGTTAAGGGATTTTTCACTTATTTTTTCAGGATAGGCACTTAAACAGAAGATACCCAATTAATGTTGTGTAGAAGTTAGGCTGTTTGAGTGAGAGAAAATGGAAGTTTTGTTAAGACAAGTTTGATAGGCAGAGGTGATATGTATTAGACCAGCTTGGAAGGTTATAAAAGTTAGACAAGGCTGAAGAAGGGCTTGTGTGTCCTAAAGCTAGTGCTAGTGATTCTGGGTGATCTTATAAAAGACATACTGACAGATATTACCTTGCCTCCAACTATCATGGCTGCCATAGCGCAATGTATTTTGGGTTAGTTTCCCCATACACACACAATGTGTACTTTGTAACAGACAGGCTGTGCTGTGCAGGCCAGCTAGTCTTTGTTGCTGAAATTGTACTATTAATCTATTGTTTAACTCCACAGACCTCAAAAGAGCTCCAAGTGATGTTTGGCATATTCAGTCTTGAATTTTAATTCTTTTTTTTTTTTTAATATGTATTTTTAACTATGTGGTCATATGGTTTAACTGTGTGCAGGAAGCTGTCTGTACGCTTATGTATATCTGGTGGATTCTTCTTCTAAATAAAATACGTCCCCAATCTTCCTGCCATAAGAGGTATGTTTTTGTAGTTGTGTACTCACAATTTTTTTAAATTTACTGGTACTTTGTCATTTAAATTCTGTCCATTCTGAGCTACATTGTAATGCATGGATTCATAATGACCAGTGATCTACTAGAATTTCAGGGCCACAGATGACTGCAGAGAGCTGTATGATATTTTGCCTCTAGTCCCAAAAAGTACCTGATGTTTTAGTGAAAGGTGAAATGTGCGAACCACAAGCACATGCTGTGTTTCCAGCCCGTTGTACAATATTGTCATTTTCTTTCTTAAGAGAACTTTACCTGTTATTTGTTTGCAGCCATCTAAAATTTTATTGCGAAGTTAATTTCCTTCCATCTTTCATATGATTGTTTTCTCAAAAACGTAGAGGTTTTTAGAAGTTATGCAACATGGAACAAATGAAGAATAGCACAAGCCTGTTATTTGAGCAGAATTATGGTATCTTCAGTGTTTTCTCTGGTTACTCTAGCAGTTCTTTTCACAGATTTTTTTTTTTTTTCCTTACTACAGGAAAATTACATCAAATGCAGGATAACAGAACATTGTCAAAATAAGAAGGTTTTATATGGACAGCGTTAGACAGGAGCAGAAAGATCCGGTGCACTAATAGGCACGCTCACATGAGCTACCTAGTCCATTGACAGGTTTTCCCTTTGTTCTCCCTTTCGACCCACTTTCTGCCCGTGATTTGTGACATATTTTTGTAAGAGATCAAATAAGCCCTTGACACCTGATTGCAATGTAGTGCTTGTTTACAGTTGCATTTTTGAAGGACCTCTAGACAAGATGGAAGGTTTGAGTTAAAAGTAATTAAATTTGCATCTGCTCTGTGACAGGAATTTTCTTATGTATGCATCCTGTTGAGCAACTTCTACCATAATTGGCCATGAAGTACCAAAAGAAAGATGCAGGTAGACAAAATCATTGTTGCCTACTACTAAAATCTGTCATTGTATTTCATAAGGATTGGCTTGTTACTTGGGTTTGTGCCTGATAGTTTGAAATACAGGAATGCCTACTTTTACTTGGAAGGGGGAAGGGAGAGATTCACAGAGCTTTGGACCTTTCTCTGAGTCCTCTCACAGTACTTGAGTGAGACTAGATGTCTAAAATGCCTGTAGTTACACTGATGTCTTTCAGAATTACTTTTGTTTTCTTGATCGTTAGTTACTATTTTGTTTTGCAGTTATCTGCCTTTTTTTTTTTTTTTTTTTGGCATGTCTACCTTTGTCCTTGGGCAGATTCCTGAGCTGTTTGATAGTTGTATAGCTAGGCACTGAACCTACCTCCTTTCATCATCTTGATTTTTCTTGATCATTAAAGGTAGATCTGATGTGGGGTGATGGAACTGTGCTGGAGTCGCTGGTGTTGTACTCCCTTCGGTTGGATCCAAATTTAACCAGATGTTACATCTGCAGATACCATTATTTTACAACAGACTGTTTGTGTTTCTATGCTAGTTTAGGGAAAAAATGAGTATTTGTTTGAAATTATTAAGGTGAGAGTTTCTTGATGTATTTTAAGTCTTGAAACAATCTTGAAGGATGCTAGAGGACTGGACAAATAAGCCTTAGGAAAACTGATTGATTTGGTCATATTCAAAGCAAAATTAGGGAATTAGCACTGGAAATTGAATAAAAGGTTCTTATTACTCAACGTCTGTACTAATCAGTAGGGTATGCTGTTAGAACTTTATAACAGTAGCAATGGTAACGCCCTGCCACCCTCAAAAAAAAAAAAAAAAAACCCCAAAAAAAAACAACCCAAAAAAACCAAACCAAAACCACGCCAAAATTAACAAAAAACCCTGCACAATTTTAGGAAACCTACGCTTTTACCACACAAATACAATGTAAAGTGGTTTTTGGTTTGGGGGGTTGTTCTGTTGTTTGTTTTCCCCCCACCCCTTGCCAGCCATTTGCTACCAGTGCATTAAATGTTTAGTTGTCTTGTCAGGGATTTCAGTAGAAGTTTTCTAGTGGGCTTTGATAAGAATTGGCTATAACTTTTACGTGTGTACTTGGCTTAGTAGTTGACCCGTCAATTAAAAAAAAAAATCAGTGAGGTTTCAGTTGGTGTCCCATAGTATTCATGTTACAGTAGCTCTTAGAGGCCCTAAGTGAGAGATGAATCTCTGTTGTTCTACATACTATACACATGGTCTCTCCCAGTTATGTATAAAATGTTGATGTGATTAAATGTGGCATAGAATTTTTCTTTGTGTTGCACAACCCAAAATTTCTGTGGTTGGGGTTTTTTTTCCCTCCTATTTAGCTATTTTGTTGAGATGAATAAGCACTAGGTTGCTGTTAGTTGGCAGAACTCTCAGGCAGTGTTTAAATTCACTTTATTCTAGAACAATCTGCACATGACTTATGCTCAGTAGAATATTTTTTTTTAAGCATGCATTTTATTTGGGGAAATACTACTTGCTGTGTATCCAGTTCGTCACAAATTTGTTAGTAGCCTGGTAGTTGTCAGCAAGCTTTTCTTAACACCTCATTTTGAAATAAGTGTCTGTTCTCCAGACAGTACTTAGATCTCTCATTGAGTTATCAAGTTTAATTTTTATACTGAGCTGCTGTCTCCTAATGATTCCCAGGATTCTCATGTTCCCCACCAATGTGAGAATCTTTTTTTCTTTTAATGTGATACAGGTCAATGTTAATTCTTGTAAGTCAGAAGGCAACCAAGACACACTATAGAGACTGAAAATAAGTAAGGCTCTTTTCTTCTTATATTCTTTTAAACGTGGACCCTGATTGGAAAGATAAATTAAGCTGATCTTGGTGGATAGCATTTTCTATTTGCATTTTAAAAGCTGAAGAACTATTTTACAAGTGCTTTGAATTTACCATGATTAATTCTTATCCACTCTTTGTGGTATATTGTGGCCAAATGCAGCTGATGTGACGTAGTATAATGTACAATTGATATTGTTGAGGTTCCTCCTGTCAGTGACATTTGAAGTAACATGCCATGATGTTCATCTAACACCATTTGAAGTGGTTTTATGAGGACCAAGAGTTATTTGCGTCTTGCATGACCTGTCCTTATTGCTACTTTTGAGTACAGCATAGGTTAGAAGAAGTAATTATTTTCAGCCTACTGACTACAAGCGAGATTAATAGCTTTTGAAAGGGCTGTAATGAAAGGCTGACCCAACTGGCTTTTGTATTACACCTTGTTTATCCTACTCTCATCTCTATCACCTTTGGGCTACAACAAAATGTAATTTATGTTAGCAGTGCTTCATAGAAGGTGAAAGGTCATATTTTTAATGAGGGAAGCTCTGATTGGGATTCAGGTTTTAAAATGTTGTGTGGTAGCATACAGTCAACAAAGTCCATGTAAACAAAGTGATTGCAGAAAGGGGCAAAAACCCCTATTATGTGACAGGAAATAAGACCTCTTTCTTTTCCTAGGCATTAGTACAGTTCAACTAGCAGAAGTTAAATAACTAGAAAAAGGGATTTACAAAAATACCAGCGTTGCGATGGTCAAGTCTAATAGACCTTCATACTTTCGGGGGAGCACTGGGTTCCTTGTACTGAAAAAAATATTTTGCAGATATTAAATTTCCTCTTTATTTTGATGCTGTTTGCTAAAAAGAACTTTTATATATATATTTAAGAATAAAATATGTTTATCTCATCTTTGACTTGAGCAGGGCAGAAATGAAATGACCACTTGTGCTTGTTCCAGGGCGAAACATGCTGTACAGTGCAGCTGAGCTTGTCCACATTTGGAAAGGTTAACCATAGTACTCTCAACTGGTTTTGAGATTTCCCTTGGAAGGAAAAGTTGCATTATGTTCTAGTACAGTTTGTGAGATGGAACAATGGTGTCTATTAGTAGTGTGTTCACTTCAGTAAAATTGAACTTTTGAGAGTGATACGCTTTAGTGATAGTCAGTGCTGCTGGGTTTATTTGTTGAATGGTAATATTAGAGTTTACTATGTTACTTACATAATCATTTTTCACAGAATGTGCTGCCTCCTCACAGAAGTGAAGATTATTATTTTTTTTTAAGTAGGTTACAACTTCCAGAACATTCTAGTCAGAGGGAGTTTAGGAGGTGCAGGGGGAAGTTTTAGGGGGTAAGAGAGAATGGTAAAGATTTCAACTTGGAGTAGTCAACTGATTTGAAAAAAGTTCTTGGGTTTGGGTTTTCAGCATTCAAATGCCTACCCTGTGTGACTGCTGCTTCCCATCAAAGCTCACTCTTGTCTTTCATGCATGTTTTTTGCAAGTGACAAATTGCTTCAGTTATGTTCCAGAAAGGAACGGGAAACACTTCAGAGGTTTTGAATTTCATTACTGTTTGTGGAAACAACTTCTAACCTGGGTTTAGTTCAAAGTTTGCATAGAGAAGAATGGTGGGGTGAGCTCCTTCAGTTATTTACAGCCAAATAGCCTTTCATGGAGGTAAAAATTATCAAAACCTGAGCTTTTATCTATTGGGATTTTACCACGTAAGAAGTTCAGTGTTAGAACAGAAAAATAATTGTTAGCTTTCCCATATAACAGCATGGTAGCTGATGGTAAATGGTAGCCACTATGGGCAAAACCATGAGGCATATAGGATTCGCTTTGTGTGGGAATTTATTATGAAAGTTTGAGGGCAGCAGTTTAGATTACCAAAGAGCTGCAAAACTTTGGAGTGGTATTGTGCTGATGTCACATGCTTTTCTTCTTGGTTTTGCGCTATTTTCTGTGTATCATGCTGCATCATAATTAAATACGGGATTGTGCTCCTATATGACATGACCTTTTTATTTTGTGGTGAAATGTGAAGCAATATACTGAGAACCTGTTCTAGCAGTTTGAACGTTGGGTTTCTTCTCCCCGACACTCCCCACCTCTTGCTGAGGTCAAGTACCTACTTGACTGCCTGTTTAACCTAGGTCAGGCTTGCTATGCTGTCCTCCTGCAATGCCATTCCATGCTGCTGTCTCCCCCCTTCTCTACAGCAGCACTCCCCCATGTCTTTGAGCTTCTGATGTCGTTGGCAAGGAGGAGAGTCACACGTTACTTTAAAGCAACATAATGTTGAGATTCCCCTTCTTTTCTTCAGTGTCAATAGGTCTTAACCTATTAATGCAAATCTTCAAAATGATTCTTTTAAATTTACACTTGTTTTACATTATTTTATAATTACGTTTTAGTGTTTAAAGAGAAGAAAAGAATGGAAGTTTTTCAAGTGATTAAATATTAATTTTATTCACATTTAACCCTAATTTACATTAAGGATGTTAACTGCAAGGCAGATCTTTTGAATTCAACGTTTTCATTTCCTCCTAGCCTCATTGATGAATAGCTGGATCTTGTCATATATTCATAAAGGGTGATGGTCCACTGGGATATAAGGAATAATTGTGCTGTCTTAAATTTTCTATGATGGTCTGTTTGTTTCCTTTAAAAAAAAAAAGCTAATGATTCCCTTTTGTCTAAACAAAAACTGAGATTTGAAACAAACACTTGAGACCATTAGAGAGACCATCCTGCTTCTCATATAGCTAATTGTTTTTCTTTTATTTCAACAACAACATTCTCCTTAAAAATTATGAAAGTAATATATTTCAAATATCTTCTTGTTAAAGGCTTCTCTTTTGTTCTTTTGAATGAGACTTTTATTAGCTCTCCCTGGTTAGGTGCTTCTGCTTAAGTCTTAAACGATTGAACAAACAGACCAGCCTTAAGCACCTGGAAAACTCAGCCACTCCTGTATTGTCCTCATTTGACTCTTTGTATGCAGGTGACATTAAGGCTGTAGATTATGAAATATTCTGCTTCCTTTTATGTATTTCATGTCCAGATTTTTCTGCTACATACAACCTGAGAGATTGATTGGAAGACATCTGTTTAATCTTAGGCAAGCCTTTTAAGGACTCTGGCAATTTGTCTTGTCTGTCTTCACAGGGCTTCAGTGTTTTGGAAATCTGATTTCTGTGGTGTTTTGTTGGAAGGTGTATCAAGTGATAATACTGATGATAAAATCTTGTGTTGCACGTGTGATATATCTGTTACGTAGATACAGGTAAATACAAAAATATTCTGATGCATGCAACTACAACTGAGGGTAAAACTGACTGCTGATGTTTATTTTCCTTTTTTTTTCCAGAAGATTATCTTAACTAAAATGCATTTGGTATACTCCTATTAAAATCTGTATTTCTTTCCTGGGAGTTCTGGTGACATACAATTTATTTCTGTAATTTAGATTGCTTACAGAACCCTGAGTAAAAGTACAGTCTTGGTATTGTATAAACTGCTGTTGCCTGTTCCATGCGTTCAGTACATACACTTGCACAAGTAAAGTCCTGCTTTTGCATACTCTACAGTTAGGTGTTTTTGTAAATGATAGAGACCTTTGTGCACTGTTTTTTATAAACTATTGAACTTTGAAGAACCTTTGAGAAGTAGGGCCTGCCTGTGACTGAGCAGTAGACATGAATGTTATCCTCAAGTGTATCTAGCAGACAATAATAGATGCTTGATCAGACAATATGAGCACTGAGTGAATGATGGTAATAACATTAAATATTTACATATAGCAAAAGCCTTTGGACAGCAGAAAAGAAGCTGTAGTAGTAGAGCTCTGCAATAAGGTGGATAAAACCCACTGTAATACAGTATACCTTTCTATAAGACAACTTTCTGCTAATAACTAGCAGCATTTCTCTGTAAGGCACATATTATAACAGTAGTTGTTTGGGACTCACAACTACGGTATTTCAGTCAACCTATTTTACACAACATTTTAAAATCTGAATATGTACTGTCATACAAGACTATTTTTGAGCCTTTTTCTGTATAATTTCCTGGTGTTGATAGCACTCCATACCTATTATAATCTAAAAATGATGACTAAGTTCAAGAATAAGAATTAATAATTGGATAATAATAAAATGTTTCATATGAACCAAAAGTACATTTTGACCTGTGTGTTATTAGAAGCTCAGAATAGCTCTGCTCTACTTCACCTTAGTTTTACACTGGATTTTCTAACATAGGAACTGTCTTGAGAATTGTGTCCAAATGAAAGTTTTACTCTGGCTATGCTTAAAAGAATTCATGCAAGCAAGAAGCAATATCCTTCTCCCTCCTGCCTCCTCCACTGCTGAGCAGTTTCATGGGAGTAAATACATTTTATTGATGTCCAGAGTCCTTGAAGTGCATGACACTTGTTTATGTGCCCTTGTTTTGGGTTTTTTTTTGGGGAACCTGCAGATTATGATTGTATAACAGTTGGTATTGCTTGTACTGCACTTTTTAAAATTAGGTCACTCTTGATTTTCCACATAATTTTAAAAGGAAATTACTGTAGCAGAAGCATAGGATAACTACTTCATTTTTATTCTGAAGAGTAGGTTAATTCTTTCAGAAGTTCTTATGCTTTTTAATGCATCCCAAACAGCTTTCAGTTATAGGAAAGAAAGAAAACAAAGGTGGCAATAAATTGATTTCTTTTTAAATACTCTATGAAGCTTTTATTACTATGGTGAACCTGTTTGCATTTAATGATCTGTCATGTCATCTAAGAAAACAGATTAATATTGAAAATGATGTAAAATGGCATACTGTCAAGCCACTTTTTCATATATTCATTTTCTTGTAATAGCAAAAGACAAGATAGAACCACAATTCTAGATTTTCTTGCTTTAAGTTGTCATTGAGGTTGTTTTTATATTTTTGTGGCAAAGATGATTCATTGCAAGTAGATATTGGAAACTTTGTTTTACCTTTTTGCTTAGAATTCTTCCTCTTCTTACTGGTTTTGTTGGTAAGATGCTTAGCAGTTTGTTTCTTAGAGGTGGCTTCAGCATGGGTAGCCATTCAATGTTTGCAAGTAATTAGCACCCTTGAGAATATGAATGATTATGGTGGTGGAATAGCTAAGCCTTACGACCAGTTGGGCATTGGTCAGTCAAGCCTTTCTTGAGGTATAAGGGCAAATACATTTTTCCAGCTCTTGAGGAAAGATGCAGATTTTTTTTTTCAATGCAGATACAAAAATGAAGAAGATTCTTTGTTTGTCAAATAATCTTTATGGTCCAGACCCTGTAACAGTCAGGATCTGAGCACATGCAAAACCTTGCTAAAAATCTTTTGTTTTGATTTCATTAAGTTTCAGGTAGGGTAGCCTGTATAATATTTTAATGAGCAATGTTTTAAAAGCTATTATTCCTTCTCTTCATTCTTCCCCCTCACACTTCTCCTTGCTGCTTCAGCATTTGGGGAAATTATTTTTAAAGCAGTCTTTAAGCATCTTTCTTTACATTTTGTGATAGAGGTTATATTTAAATTGGGATTTAGATTTTTTTTTTTCCAGATTTTGTTTCCTCGTTCTGTAGTGTGCAGTTCAAAAATGCACCCTAAAATATATTAGTTTTATTTAACTTGATGAAGCCAAGAACATGAAATTTAGTCATGAGACACTTGAAGTGGCAATTTAATGCCAGTAATATGAAGCAGCTTTGAGGGTGGTTTTCTACTGAAATTAGTACTGTAAAGTATTACTACGTTGCTATCCATTTGATGATAGATGTGAGGTACAGATGCAGAATTTTTAATTTATTCATCTATGTGTAAAGTGTCCATAAATAAATAGTATCCATGTGCTAAATGGCTGGTGAACTTAAAGATTTTACTTGCCTTTTCTTGTAAAAAATCTTGTAAAATTAATAATGCCGGGGATTATATTAGAATCTTTTTTGCAACCTATGTTTTTGACTTGACCTAAGCATGTAAAATTTTTGTCTCTTCGTGTTGGTAAACAATTATGCTGGTATTCAACACACGCTAATTTACATTTGGCATAAGATATATTTCAGCCTCTTCACGGCTTTTCTTGAGCTAGGTTGCACTGCAAAGTTTAGTTAGTTTGCAGGAACCTAAACATTCAGCTGCAGTACTAATCTGCAGTTCTAGTCAGCAGAAGTGCAACAGGATAACAGAGATGTGAAATGGCTGTTATCTCCACTGTAGTAATAATAAATACGGTGGCAGAAGTATACAAAATGTCAAAATGCAAACAAGGAATGAACGTGCAAAGTTTACAGTCTCTAAAACACTTTCATAAGATGTGAAAGCACTTCGGATAAAATAATAATAATTAATAACGTCCATTCAAACGGGGGGGGGGGATAATTTTGAAAATTATTAAGTTGATGGAATATTTTCCTAAAATCAATTTAATGAAATATCCAAGCTAACTAAACCATCTTCTGCATAGTATAGGCTTTAAAATAGTCTGGCTTTTGTTCTTTCTCTTTTCTCTCTGTTTTTTTGGGGGGGGTTTTTTGTTTGTTTTTTTTTTTACTGTAAGAGCAGGCTGTAATAAAAATGTATGTAATGCTATATCAGCTATTTAAGGAAGCGTATGTTTTAATCATAAAGAAAGGGGATTAGTTTGTCTCATGATGACCGCTTTTTGTTTTGTCTTGGCAAAGAGCGAGGCTCCTCTTCAGTTACTGTGCGGACTCCACACTTGAGCTGAATCAGCTTTTGAACTTTTCATGTACTATAAATCTTATGAGACAGTAAAGTTAAAGTGTGCGTCACTAGGTGGCACTGAAACATCATTGTATGCCAAGTACAGTCTGGAGCTCTTCGCCTGCGCTACTGGAGCTGCCTGGATTTGTAAGTGTCAGGGAAATTGTTTTATTGTTAAAGGGCATAGTGTAATATATTCATCTCCATCCAAGGCAGCCATTTCATGCCCCAAAACATGCCCTCTCACAGCTCTGGCCTGTTGACTATGCTTAGTTTGGTGTAATAATTAGCAGAATTTCTCACTAACAGTAGTACTTACTAACACCTCACATTTTCCTCTGTTTTTGTACGTGATGGATTGTGCATTCTATGAATAAAGTTAAGCGGGTCACAGCCTAAGCCCTGTACAACACAGCTATTTTCTGCACAATAGTTTTGAAAAGATATATATTAACTCCTTTTTAATCCCTATGGGGTGTAATGCAAACAAATTTTGGCCTTTTTGTAATAGGCTATTGAAAACTTGTAAGTAAGTAACTTGTAAGTTAACTTGTCAGCTTAAAGAGCTATAGGGCTATAGAAATTAGAGTATGCTGTCTTTTAACAACGGCAGGCTTTAGAACCCTGTTGTAATGCTTTATGAACTTTGGTACAGATCGCTGTACTTTGTTCTAGAGAAACAATTCTCATATGCATGTTAAAGGTGATCTTTCTGCTGTCACAATGTTTTAACAGTTACTCTGCTTAGTATGAAAACAGAGGTCGGAAGCCTGTGTTACATCTCTCTTGCTTTTTTTGCACCTTGTTAGCCGGAAATGAGGATGTTGAGAATTGTTCTGACAGAAATAAAAGGTCCTTGAATAATGTACTGTGGTAGGGATCCCTGTCTTGTTTCTTTCCAAATGCAGTGGCAAGGACAAATACATTTAAGTGTTCCCAAAATTATTAGGTAACGGTAGTCTTTTTTTAGTTAAACTCCTAACTAAAAATCTAATGGAATTGCTGTATAATAAATTAATTCAAATACCAGTGATCTGAGGCATTTGTCATGTGGAAGCTCAGGTCTGCATGGAGACCATCCAACCTTTGTCAGTTCTAGTTTAGATGGTAATTGCAGCATCTGTAATGTTGAATATTGGTCATAAGCTCTTGCAGTTGTCTGATACTATGTAACTTTAAAATTCTCCCTTCCAATATTTTTTTTTATCCTGCATCATGCATTCTTTTTTTCACCTAGGCCTTCCTGAATTCTAGTTACTGCTGGAGCAATTCCATTGTAGAAGGGGAAGTAATACAGCATGTTAAGCCAGCAAAGGTGGCTGTGGCAGCTTTGTCTTAATGTCAGTTCCTTGCCCTCAACCTCCTGCATTAATGCATCTGAGCTGCTGTCACTCAGATGGTTTTAACACAGGCGTGCATACTATGAGTCAAAAAGGGTGGCCTAGATTTTTGAATTTCAGGTTGAGAGTACCCCAACGTTTAAAACCACTGTAACAAATCATGAAATGGTTGACTCCAGTCCTTGTAGACATTCTGAAGGAAGTGAAATTTATTTATTCTTGTCTTTGACGTATGCTCTAAGGAAGGAAGAGAGTTTAGAATTTTAAGGTGTCCACATTACTTTCATTTGGACAGAAACTTGCCTGTATGCCTTTAATTTTATGATAGTTCAGATGAATTCTTCTCTTTGTTGAGTTGTACTTCCACATTAGGATTTTTTGTGTGTGTGTATCTCTCTTCATAAAGAGTTTTTGCCTCTCCTCACTGCCCCAGCTCCTTCCCTTGTACTAGTTTACCTGTGGGTTTCTTTGGTGATGTTCTTATGTAACACATACAAATACTTATTTAAAATTACAGTCAGAAACTACTTGGTGCTTTTGCCTTACTGGGTCATTTAATGGATTCACTCTGAATGTTACCACACAGTTGATTAAACATGTCTGTATTTTCTAAAAGCTGTACCAGGCTTATTGGTATCTGTTAAGGATCAGGATGGCTGCTGTTCTTCTTCCTTTTTTTAGAGAACGAATCCAAACTATTCTAGAATGAGCTAGTACTTTTTCTAGGAATAGTTTGTTTATTAAGTTTGGCAGTAGGAATAATTGCAGTAATGTTAAGTCTAGGCCTTTTTTTTCAGCAGAAGGGAGCAAATAAGGTAAAGGGGAGTTGTGGTGAAATCTGGAATGGTCTTCTCTTTGCCAGCCTCTCTTTTTCACCTTCAGCAATCCATCCTGTAGTTGAAAATAGCATGGAGAAAGGAAGAAATGATTTTTAGAAAGACTTGTCACTACTGTACTACTCATGTTCCCAAAGTACAGTACAGTGGTAGCAGCAGGACTATCTAGACTCTTAGACCAGTTAGGAATATAAGTGTATGGGGAGAAAGGACAGACAAAAGTTTCCCTGCACAAGTATACACAGAAGACTTAAGAAATAATTTTTGCACATGTCCGTTTCAGTCGAGTAGTGCTGCTCTGCAAAATTACAACTGATCACTGCAAGTAAGGGAAAAAGTTAACAAGAAATAAGGTCTGTTTATGGAAGTAATAAAAATTAAAACTGGAAATTAAATATTAGCTTTTTCAAGAGTTAGGATTGCTTTATTTAAATAGCATTCTTTGAAAAAGTAACAGTTCTTAAGTTTGCTCAACAAATGTGTTCTTCAGCAAAACATTACTTTGCATGCTGAAATTTGCCTTGTTTTGGCACAAAGGAGATGGCTTAACAGACCTACTTCTTTCATACCAGATCAGTACTCTCTTGTGTTTTACCTCTTGGTATGCCCTAAGTTTATTCTTTAAATTATGCAAAGTCAGTTTAAGAATAAAATGTGAGTGAAAGGAAATTGAACTGGCGTACATGTAACTACTTCAGCTGTAGTTCTTTAACCTTATGATAGTACTGTGACTGTTCCAAGTACTATGAAATGCAGATCCTGACAAACTTGTCTAAGTTTGTATGAGTTGTGAGGGAGAAGAGAATTTCTAACACCAGTTTTAGGACTTCAGTAAAATATATTCTTACAGAAGTAGACCAGGGTCTCCTGATTCACTGACCGCTGGTGACTGGCAAAGTGATGAATCACAACCAAACTGAGGAATAAAATGCATCAAACTTTGTCAGTGTGACTCTACAGTCTCCAGTTTATTTGGTTAGGCTGTATGTGCAGAACTTCTTAAGGAAATATGGATGATTCATTGCAATCTGCTGGTCTAAACAGCTTGGGAACCACTGAACTAAAATGTATGATTTAGAAAAACATCCAAACTTGATATTAAAAAAGAATTCCCATGAGGGAGAATTCACTTCTCACAGCGGTGATCTGCTCAAATGGTTAATTATCCTTCTAAATTGTGCTCCCTGTTTCTGGTCTGAACTTGCCTAACCTTCTTTCGGACCCTGAATTTTGCTAATCTTTGTCTGCCAACTTAAATGTTAGCTTTCTGTTCCCCATGTGACTTATTCCAAAGGCTGTGAACAAAACAAAGCCTTCAAACTTAAACTGAGTTTGAATTGTTCACTATGCTTGCACTGTTCATGATGAGTTTTTTTCTTTAAATAATTTTTGTTACAAGAAAATCCCATCTTCTTTCAGCAAACCCCATATTGCAGTGTCCTCCTTGAACTTATCTGCCAAAAATAAATGGTTTCATTAATAGTTGTCTGTTATGAAGTGTATAGGTTTTCTAAGTGAGTGTTGTTACCATCATTTGACCAATGGTGTAGTTGATGCAAAATTAGGAAATTAGTATGTTAAAAATACAAAACAATGTTTCTGCATTTATTACGCAGTTTACTCTTATAAATGTATAAAATGTTACAATTTGCACTTTTTGCCACTGGATAATCCTGTACAAATATTGATACATATGGTAACTTATCTACCTAATGTGATCGGTAAGTTTTATGTCCTTAAAAATTACTTGTAAGAAATTATGCAACTGTATTACCATTGTACTCCTGTGTAGCTTCAAAAATAACATCTCATTGGTTGTGCCCTTTTGGAAATAGTTGACAATTTGTACGACACCAAGCTTGTTGCAACCATGATAACAAGTCAGTGATGGTTGCTTTTAAGTTGTTTTGGGGAGAAAAGTGGGAATTTCACAAAGCTTCTGCTCAAAGGCTCCTCTAGTATGAGAAATGTTTGAAGGGAAATCAGTGTTTATCATGTCCTTAAGGACAAATCCCAAAGGTTGAAGAGCAGAGGCGGGAAGCAGGGTCCTGTTTCTGCAGCTGAACCCCAGGGACCTAATATACCCTTTCCTTCTGTGTATTCTGTCTGCAGTGATTTTGTTAATTATAGCATATATTCTCAAGCATTATCTTGTAAATACCTCCTTTGAAATACATCGGCTCTGTATCTGGTGAAATGTGACTAACACAAAAGAAAAGCATTCCTGGAATACAATCCTTTTATCTTTAAGGCTTTCAACCATCTTCTTTTCTCTTCATTCTGGAATGAAGAATACAGTTAAATAATCAAATGTGATGTCTTAGAAGGCTGGGAAGGTCTCCGAATTTCATTGAGTTTGTAAGTGCTTTCATACTTTCATAGTGCTTATTGTGCTAATAAAGTCTCTGGAAAACAATTTTGTTCTGTAAAAATGTCAAGAGTCAACAATTTTGTAATGGCCTATGAAGATGTTCAAATACTATGTAATGGGCATGGCAGTTACAGTATGTGAGATTTAATGCTCTAGCTCCTTATTGATCTTCCTTGTAGCTGGTTGCATGGCACAAGCATTTGCACTTAGCACCTGCTTTTTCTATGTTAACACTGTCTTCAGCAGTGTTACCAAGGGGAATTTGAAAACCACACTTGATGCTAAACTTAAGTATTTAAGGAAATATATTTTTTTTCAAGGATCCATTTTACTTTTGACTGCTGTTTCTTCTGGGTGATGTTTTCTCCCTCCACCCCTGTTTTTTTAAAGTATCCTTATTACACAGTGGGTACTTCTACCATTACCTATCAAATACATACAGACCAGACATCCTGCAAGGCTCATATATTTTCTGGAAATGAAGAAAAACTGCAGGAACATTAATTACATCTTTGATCTTGCTGGTGGTTCTGAAAAACTGTATTAGTGTGACCTGCTCATCTGTGTGTTTCAAAGTTCTTTCTCTGTCTCCATCAACAGAAGTCGCAAAGGTTCTGATTCTGCATCTTAAGCTGTGTCAGCCCTTGGTTTTCATTCTGGGGGTCCTTGATTCATTCTCTGGTTGCTGGTCAGCGTGTTTGCCCTTGCTTTGCTAGACTGATTAGATATTATACTGCAGTGAAGGTTGTACAATTCCACTTTGCAGATATGCAATGCTTCCCAAAATGTTGTGATTCATAAGGGTTCTTTGTGTTTCCTTGAGCTATTCAAGGAGGAACAGCACCATGTCACTATATTTCCCATTCATAAGCATAGTATGCAACTCCCAAGGCTATTCAGCTCTAGTACCCCACATTCTGGTAATAGACTTCAGTAGAAGTTAGGCAACATCAGTAACAACTTAGTGTTGTTAGAACATGGAGGTCTACAGATAGCAATTCCAAATGTATCCTTGTTTCAACGTTAACCCTTGTTATAAACTATGGTTTTATTTTACCTGTTTTTAATCTTTATCAAATCTTTTCTGTGTTAAAGTGTTGGTGCTTTGTATTTCACAACTGGCCAAACCCACTTGGTTTATTGGAATTGGGTGTGTAGGGGCAGTTTTGCTACATTGTGCAGAACCAATTATTTGTGACAGTCAAAAAGGTTTCTGTCTGCTGATTCTTTGGAGGTGAGCTGCTTAAGAACTGCTTGATTAAGAAATGTGTTCGGCAGCTATTGGTATTCTTCAGTGAAACTATGCAAAGACAGACATGCAGAAATGGCCCAGAGTCCTTGTGATTCACAAACATGTTGATCTAAATGTATCTACTGTTTTAAACGGTTTTTTAGGTGCATGTATGCTCTTGTGTCCCTATGTGTATGAAGAAAACTGAAGAACTGGAAATCTGATTGACACTTGATCGTTATTTTTGATCAAAGTTTGAATGTCCTTACTTCTCGCCTAAACACAGCTGATTTGTTTGCCAAGTGGTACCTGCTCGAAGAGGATGCACAGATGATAGAGGGTACAAGAAATGGATGCTGGTGTCAAGATGCTTGCAGTGATGGTAGACGTTTATTGACAGGTATACTGAGGAGTCTTAGGGGTATTTTGTCACCAAAAAGTGGCTGTGTTTTGAATGAATTATTTCAAATTTCTCTTATGATTATTTCAAGTGCTAATCCATGCATGACAAATCTACACTCAGCTGGGTAAGAAAACTGCCAGTTCTGTTCCATTAACAGCCACTGGCCAAAGGTAACAGTGTTCCTGTAGGTTAAAACAACAATTAAGGGGCCCTTAACATGTCAGGGTGGGGAGACGGGGGATACTGGTAGCAAAGACATTTTTAACACATTGCTAAGCTGCTTCAATGCATAAATTAACTCTTAGTTCAGTTACATCAGTCAAGTATTTTGTGCATATGCATGACTGGCCTGTGTGTGTGTGAACCAAAATCTGGGCCTGTTCATTTACGAGAAAGGGTAAGAGAGGTTGAAATTAGTAAGCAAAGCCAAACAGTACCTTTGCAGGAAAGAATGTCAAACAGTCTTTTAGACAGCTGCTCAGTTACTGGTGTTAGACCTGTAGTCTTTGCATTAGAGTAGATTGTTCACTAGGTAATTTTTTTGATGACCAGATCACTTGAATTGCATCTTACTACTTCTGTAGCTGAACTGGTTTGTTCAGTTGGAGAGCAAGATGCACAATGGTTATATTAAAAAAACTAGCATACTTAATTGTAATATAGTTAGGAAATGGATTTATGGGTATTAAATATTGTTAGAGAGTGATGGGTAATTTTAATATGAGCATGTTATTATTATTGATATTATTATTATTGATGATAGTAGTATTATTATTACAAGGTGTTGTCCTTCATATAAATTATTTTTGGCAAATAGTATTATAGGGGGGAAGATACAGTATGCAACGTGTGGTACAGTATGGTCATATGTCTGCCAATATTTTTGACAGGCTGGATTATAGAAAGAATGTAGCACAGACAAGGCTTTTGGTAAGACTTGAGTGTCATGAAGGGTAACCTGGAAATATAACTTTCATGTGAGTAAATGGTGCTGTAAAATTGGCCAGTCCCTTAAGATCTTTTAATGAGTGGAGTTTACAGAAATAATTTGAAGAAAAAAATGTCTGAAATCTAATATATGTGATAATGGAGAAATAGAAGCGGTAATAGTGCATTTAGAATGTATTTTTTATTACCTAGGTTCATTTCTGGCATAACTGGTTTTAGTGAGCCACTTGAATGATCTTGGTTGCTATGAAGTTTTAATGGCTAACACTTGCAAAGCCTTGCAGTTTAAACAAATGTCAACTTCAAAATCACATTCCTGCCTTAAGTAACTATCCTAAATTTGGTGGATTTTTTCCTTTTTTTTTTTTTTCTTTTTTTAAAAACATGTGAGAGAATGTTAGGAGGTAAGGTTGTGGAAGTTCCTGTGAAGTGGTGGCTTTTTTCTAGATGGGGTCTTAGTACTGTGTCACAAAATTTTTACTATATAAAGTATTTAATGTTTCTCCTTTATAAAGCCATTGAGCTCTCACTTCAGAGCACTAGCCCTTTTCTTCATGCGTGAGTTGAAAGAAATACATGTTTTATTTTAGTTGATTAAAAAAAAAAAAAAGAAAGAGAAACACAGGCCCTAATGTACATTCTTATGTGGGCAAGAAGCTAATAGAAAGGAGGGATTTTTGGAAAACCAGAAGTTTGCATTTAAATTTCTGATACAGGTTATTCGTTCATGACAATACGTATTGTCAGAATGCCTCGCTAAACTTGATAACCTTTTGGAAAAAAAAGACTATTGGAAAAAACAGTATTGAAGATGATACTTTCTTATGCTTTGAATAGAGGCCCTTTTTTTTTTGAAGCCACCCCAGAAGTTTCTGCAAACACGTTGGATTGCACTGAAGACAAAAAGATGTCAGTGTCTGTGTTTTACTAATTCTAGTCCCCAATCAGTATTCTCAAAAGTGTAAAAACTGCAGCAGGCAGTTAGCAAAACTTTTTAGGATTAAAAAATTGGCCACTATATTAAGAACTTCTGACGAAGAGAGCTAAGGTAGAAGGTCTTTTGTAGGCTGTGAGAGGAGATGATGTTTCAAAGCTACTAGGCCTTCCTTTTGCACTCTCACCTGTAGCAGTATATTGTTCCCTCCTTCAGCCCCAGTAAGATTATTTGTCAGATGTAGACATAATATAGGTAAAATTCAGCCTAGGTAAAATGTTCAGCCTTCATTTACCTCTTTGTCTAAGATTGTTGGGGGTTGGTGGGAGTAAAAATGATGAGCATTTTCAATCTTTGCTGTATATTAAAAATAAATTGTTGATCCCATGAAATTAAGGCAACATTAGGTGGGACTTTAAGTCACTGTAACATGACTATAGTCATGTTGTGACTTATTGTCACAGTTGTGACCTCACAAGTCAGGTAGTGAATCAGAAAATTCAATTACTTAGCAGGGAAGAATGTATATAAGCACATAGAATTGTTTTGCTGGTTATGCTGTCTTCTCTGCGTCAGGCAAGCACCAGCTTGCTGAAAGGTAAATTGCAGAGTCCAGCCAATTGTTAGCCGTCTGCGGAGTATTGAAAAAGATTGTTCCCTAGTGTGATGTGTATATGAAATATTTGTCAATAATAAATACGTAAGAATTGTTAAAAGGAAATAAGAAGTTAAATGCATCAGTGAGATACTCAGTTTTTGTTGGAATTGTCTTCTTTCATGAGTCTTTTCCATAGCATGATTCATCTTTTACTTCATTCTGCATAATGCTGATTGTAAGGTGAAAGCAAGTAATCAATGGCTGAAAAAAAATTTGCTTGCATCCCCTCAGAGGTCAGGAATTGTGCCTGTTAGATGTTCCAAAATACTGTCTTTTATGAAAAAAATCTTTTTTTAGGGATTAGTGAGATGGCCTTTTCCAGAATAGTGGGTAGCAGTCATGTTTTTTGACAATCTACTAGTTTGAATAACGTATATCTTTTCAGCTGCTCATCAGAGTGAGTTCTTGTTGTATAAGTAAAAAACTAACATCCTAAAGTGTTTCATAGGCACTGTTGTATCTGTCCATGTCTTGGACTTGTGTGACTGACTTTTTATACCTGTATGGGATGCTGCTCCAGGTCCAGAGAGATTACTTGGTGTAGTGAAGCTGAAATTTTCCCCAAATTCAGGAGAAATGCGGGGCTGCACACAGCGTTATCTTTTTAGAGATAAGTTACTTAAGTCTCCTTGTGTGAACAAATGCAATTTCTTCAATAAATTCTTCAGTGTATTTTGTGCCAAGTACAGGGGGAAACAAACTTTTGCTTCTAAATGTTTTCAGTGTTTTTATGTGTTAGAAATTGTTGCGACATTGCAGCCTTAAATTTGTTGTCAGAACTAATTTCAATAATATTTCAATAAAATTAGTTTTCAGAATTGTTTCAACCTAGACAATAATTTGTCAGTTGGAAAATGACTATTATCTTCTGACTCGTTTGATGATGAAACTAAGTGGGAATTCTATGTTTGAAACACCAAGGCCTTCATAAACCTTTATAGCCTAGATATTGAACTTGTGTGTTACAATCAAGAGAGAAACAAACTTTTTGAGAATGGTATTGACACCCTGCAGGGAAATGACAGCTGCAAAAATTTTTATCCTGTCATGCTTCTTGGCCAGAAAATGTCAGAACAGTCCCGTCTTTCCCTTATACCACTCAATTTGAAAATAACAAACCGTGGATGTGTAATATAACTGTATTTTGGCCTGTGACTTTGACGTGCGTTAGCTGTGTTTCTATTACTTCTCCTGCTCTGTAACATAGAATGCTTTATTTCTATTGCCATGAAGAAACTTAGGAAAAAAATTAAATAAAACTGGCATGTATAGTGATTTGAGAGATTCCAATTATTGCTACTGCACTTGCTGAATTTTACAACCAATCATCTCGTTAATAAACCTGTTTATTACTAAGAAATGATCCGAGCTTGTTAAAATCTGCAGGAAGTTCATCGCACACTCTGAAATTGGGTATTAATGCTTCTGTTATTCATTCCAGTTATCAGAGTCAGATGTAATAGATCCATTAACAGCCACAGCAGCCTATGAAATAAGATACTTGCAGACGTTTTCTCCTTTGAAGGCCCAAGTACAACAGTTACAAGGTTTCTTGAGCTGGGCAGAATGCATGATGACATTATAGGGATGGTGCACATACGATTATCTTTCACATATTAGCATCGCTAATATATATATAAAAATTATATTGGTTTTTAAAGTGTAAGAAACATAATATTGGTACCCGAATAAACTGTTACGCTATTGATAATTTTTAAAATGTAAACACCAGATTTAGAAAAATGCTTTTCAGATGCCTGATACCTTCAAGTAAAGACAATTTTTAAAAAATTTATTTAGGGGCTGATGTGTTGAAAGAGCCTATAAGCGATGCTTATGTAACAGTGCTTACACATCAACCAACTGGTATAGCCAGATCTTCAGTTTTTCTCTTATTTTACTTTTTGGAGGTATTTGTGAGTAGCTTGATGTTTTTGACATCTGTTTGACAGCTTCTTGCGTAAGAGATGAGCAGCGTGTTATACCACCCAGCTGTCTGTATTAGTCTGTACATCAAGCTGAAGAGCAGCATTTAGCCAGATCTGACAATCAAATGTGAGCTAGTACTACCTATACACAAGAGTGCATTTTACTGTGGTGTGCTTTTTGCCAAGAGGCTGGTACTTGACAGAAATTGTCAGAATCTTTCTTCTTCCCATCTCTTTTTTTTCCCCATAGATGTGAGTCCATGTTGAAATATATTATTACAGAAAACAAAGCCAATCTAACGTTTTCAGTGATTTCATGTAATAACATTGCAGCAAGGTTTTTGTAATAGAGAAGTTTTATCGTTTTAGAATATGCAGCAAATTACCATGTCGTTTTCTGCCATCTTAATCTGAAGTTACATTATGCTGGGTTTCACCATGTCTTCATGTCAACATACCAACAACCTGTCCCCAAAGAAAACTAGAGACCTAGAGAAATTAAATTACATTGCTGGCATGTAAATATTGCTGCTGCTCTTCTCACTTTAGTTGAGTTGGTGATCAGCAGGTTGCGAGTGTGGAGAAGAGTAAGTGAGAACTACCTGCTCTTATTTTAGTTTGACTGATCTGTGAGCTGTAAACCCTAATCTTCTATACTTCCTCATGAATTTAAGCTTCTGTCATCTTCGTTGATGCTGAAATTTGAATAAATGAAATTAACTGTCATAGCATAAAATACACAGTAACACTCTTCATAGTTCAGCTTTCCTTGTTTATGTGTTTGGTGTAAGGCAGAAGTTAGTTACTACTGTAGTATTTTTCTTCCTTTTTTAAATAGAATTGCCAGAATAGGGAAGACCTGTTTTGGCCTGTATATGCAACCCTAAAAGATTATGAAAAGGGTAATTTACAACAGAAAAAAAGAATTTTTTTTAAACAATATCTTGTCTATGGAGTAATCAATTTGCTGTGACATCTAGGTGATGAATATGTAGTTGTTCCCATATAACTTGGGTTTATGAAAGTGTTAGTGATACCCTTTTTAACTTACGCCATGTTTTCCTTTGTATTATACCCTTATAATTAGTCTAAAAACTGTATTTCCGTCTGGTCTTATTCTTACAACATAAAAGTATTGAGCGAGCTGCAACTTCAATTATTCCTTTTGCTAGTGTTTATGTAGTTGAAAATACTACAATAAAACTGAGAATTTGAATCCTGTTATCTGAAATATTCAAACATTATAGCAGAAGTAGTTTTATGATCTTTGAGTTACATTTTTGTTAGTAAATATTTGTTAATGATCAAAGTTGGTAAAGAAACCATTTCTGCAAGCTAAAAGAAAGACTAAATAAAGGAAACTGTATTAGTCTTCTAGGCCAGTACTTCCACTGTAACAATTTTTACACTGTTGTTAATCTCTGCTTATGTTGATTTAATGTTGAGTTAGACTGTGAGTAGATAAATGTGAATGGATTTGTCATGGATTGGGGCTGTTTGATTCCATCTGATGGCATGTTTCAAGCATTTCTTGCACTTTCCAAATCTTTAGCTGCACAATTAATTATATAATGCATGCAAAAATTCTGTTTTTATTAATAAAAACCTGGAAAATGCAGTTTGGGGAAAATCAGGCATTTACCTTAGCGATTTCATACTGATTGTGTTGGCTAAACATTGATGGAGGTACTCTCAGTCTAAAACACAAGTAAAAAGGGAGTTAAGAGAACAAGGGGACAGAGAAAACCTGCTCTTCAGTGTCAGCTCGTTTTTAGCATACTCCCAACATCAAATGAGATTTGTGGCTGTCTGCTGGGATGGCAGGTCTTGAGTATGGCTTTTTAAATACTGTCAGGTTGTAGGGGCTTTGGTGTGCAATAGATGATGTTTACTTTTTCCTTCATACACCCATTTCAGAACACATTTTAGAATATGCCTAACATTGAGGGTCATTGTTTTAATAAAGTATATAATTGAGCCATTTAAGGGAATAAGAACTTTGTGGCCATTGGATCCACAAATTGAGGTAGAAAATAAAATGAGAAAGAAATAAGAAATTAGTGTCAAAGTACAAGGTAGGCATAGTTCTGAAGAACATTAGAATCCTTCTTGGTGAAGGATTTTCATCAGTGTAATAAGGACTGGTTATCCTAAAAAAGAATTTAGGAGGAAAAATACTCACATGCTGTGAAACAACCTAACCTGAATTACTGCGTTGTAAGTGGAGGAGCTCCATGGATTATTTTTTTTTAATCCATTTTTCCTTATTTAATTTCCCAGAATTGAAGGTAGCAAGAGAAATAATTGCACACATTTGTATCTCTCTAATACAACTACTTTTATACTTGGCTGTTCATATGTTGCATTTCAGTCTAATTTTCTGTTTCAAATTTACCTCTCCAAAACAGAAAAAAAAGCTTCTTGAAGAACTTGGAGAGAATAGACTTCCATATATGACACCAGACGATGCTGATTTCCATCAGTTGGTAATGTATTTCTTTTAACTGTACTTGTTTTAAACTAAAATGGCTCTTTGCACTGAACAAGAAATAAATCTTTCTTCAAAGAGACACTGTGAAATCTGATATGAAAAGAGTGTCCCAGTGGCTGATAATGTACTTCCAGCAAAATAAGGCCTCTAGAATTTGGATTATTCAAGAATGAAAACTTTATGAACTTCATTTATCTTTAGGCTTTTGCCCTGAGTATCAGTACCCGAGTACCAGGTAATACATGTAACAGTGAATCAGTTTCTCATGCTTTGGTAAAATAAAGTCAATCACCATTCTTGTAAAGTTGTTTTGTTTTGTTTTGGGGGTGGTGGTGGTATTTTTTCTGACTTAGAACTATTCTTTATAGCTCAAGTTTGGCAAAACAGGGAAAATATTAATACAGAAATTTGAATTCTTTTGGCTTAATTCTACTTTCAAACAGTAAGTATCCCTTAAGATTTTGCTTAAAAAACAAACTGTGGAAACTGGAATGCATGCCTCAAATGAAACCAAATAAGAGTAAAAACAGGCCCAGCAGCCACATGAGTAGTAAACTAAATGGGTGTATGGAAGAGTACTGTGAAATTAATAGAAGATTCTGCTTCTATCTTGGATCTTTCTAGGTCAGCTACAAAACATGTGGCAAGAATTTTAGGTTCAATCAGATGAAATCAGAACATGGTAAGATGAAAAGCCTAAGAAAGAACCTCGTAGTTTGAACAGCTAGAGCAAGTGTGCTTACATTACAGGCACGTCACCTTTCCTGTATTGACATATGGCTCAAAGATGTATATGGTAGCATAAAAATAGGTATGACTCTTTCCTTGCAAGGATGAATTTCCCTCTGCAGGCTTCCAAGGCCTAGAAAAGTTTAGCACACGTCACACAACCGAAGAGCAAAGATGCATTTGTGGGTCAGGTACTGGACTGTGACTGAGAAGAATGAATTCAAACTCCAGCTTTGTCACGGGATTACAATTGTGATATTGAGTGATCTGTATATTTCCCTCGCCTTTCTTGTTCATTTGGGTTGTGGGCTGCTGAGGGAAAGCATGGTTTTCTCCGTATCCTTACAGTGCTGAACATAGTGGAAATAAGCTCTTGACTGGGATCTTCAACAGCTGTAAGGATATAATAATATGAAAACACATAATTTACTGTTAGCTATGAAAGCACTTCTGTGGGTAAGGGCAAGGAGAAGTGCAGAAGAGCTGGAAAAGTGTAGAAGAGCTTAACAGTGATTTTTTTTTTTTTTTTTTTCCCCCCTTTACAAATAAAAGCCCCAAAAACATTCTTTTCAGTCTTAAACTAACATTCAAGAAGCTCTTCTCCCTTTTGAGACTCAGGTAGCTTCCTAGTCCTGTTACATCCCTTCCTGTTTGTTCTCTTCTTTTATACCTGTTGCTGACAAGAGCTGCTATGCCCAGCATCTTTTTCTTTTCTTCATCTTAGTAAATCCACAGTCTCTTGGAGCTGACGTGAAAAGAGAAGATGGAGCCAAGGCTGCCCAAATGGCATCTTGTTTGCTCAGTATCAGTAACCCATAAATATAGAAGACAATGGCAACAAGATAAGCAGTGAAATCAGACCTGTTCAGGCCTTAATAGAGTTTAGATACATTCTTTTTGAATCATATAGAATTATACTTTTTGTGTAGTGTTTGTGTGCATGCTAGGAATTGTGAACTATATGTAATAGTGCACGATAATGCATGATGCTTATCACGTATAAGAATCACCAAATTCTTATGGTGGCTATGAAATGTTACTTTAATCACAGCTGTAGATTTTACAAGTTCCATGGTGCTTAAATGTACTATAGAGAGAGAGGAGATGAAGGGTGAGAGCTTGAAGACAACAAACTGGCAAAATAAAATACCACATACAGTTTAGTTTCATACTCTGTCTTTCCTGGAGAGACTTGCCTTGCTCCTTTACGGATTCAACCCTTATAAAGCAGTATATTTGAATGTGTTGGGAAGGTTAGGTAGGATGTGATTAAAAAAACTACAGTATCTTGTCAGGTATGGAAACGTACAGTGTGAACAAAATGAAGAAATTCCATCATACGCAAAACTTCACGGACATACTCTTTCAATGAGTCTTGCTTGATGAAGGATTTTAGAAAGGGGCCCCAAACCACAGGCTGAAACAATGTAATGTTTAAAGCCAAGTGTGAACAAGGCAAAGTCTCTTAAAGGCAATTCACAAATAACTGAAGTACGAACTATCATTTTATCATTTAAGTGGTGGTTTGTTTAGGAAGGGTCCTTATTGCTGACTTCGAACTTTTATTCTATCACTTGAGTCATCCTGTAGGGTGATTCTCTGTATTGAGTACCACCATTAGAAATTAATGCTTGTGTATATTTAAAATCATGTGTGTAACATTCATAAGAAGAATTGAGCATCAGTGTGCCTTTTTTTTTGTCCTGTAGTTGCCAGTGACATACATACTTCTTTCAGAGTGAACAGTGAATTCACCTTTAATATTTGCTGTCAGTTACAACACAGAGTACATGGTTGCTTCCCCTTTCCCATCCCCCCAAAACAAAAAGGTGTCCAGTGTGAACCCAGCGTTCACCCTGTGTTCTGATCCCTTAATGCTTTCCTTATGTAGGACATATCACAATGACTGGTTAGAGATTTAAAGATGACCAAACTGTTTTCATGTGATGTTTTGGAAATGTGCTTCCACTTCCTGCTTTCTTCTGAGATATCAGTGTGGTTTTTTGTTTTGTTTTGCAAGGTAGAATCCCAAGTATACTGTGTAAAGCTTAATGATAAAATAGTTCTTAAGCATGTAATCTTAAAACACACCCTAAAAGTAACATGCCTCTGACTTGGCTGGCGACAAAATGTGAAACACATTATCTCTGCAGTTCAGGAGGGAAATACCATGTTGTTACCTCTATAAAATCTGTATGCTTCCTTTCTAGTGTGTGTTTCCAGGCATTTAGTTGCTTTACATAGTATTGTTATTTCCCTCCTTCTGTTTGTAATAATTGTTTCAAATTTCATGCGTGCGATTCATGTCAGAAATTCAGTATATTAAATGGTTTAAAAGTATGTAGTAATAATGACTTTTAAAATATGGCATAATAGCATATGTAATGTGGTAATTGGTTAATCTGACCTGAGTATGTCTAATATACTCTATATATGTCCAAAGAAATACTGGGATACTAATAGAGAACTGTTAGTGCTCCTTTCTTTTATACATGTCATTTGCATAATGAAATAAATCATGCAGTAATAATATTTATATGTCACAATATATAATGTTCTGTCATTATGAAGTATGATTGTGAAAGAATACTTATGACTCCCATCAACTTATATCCACACATGTGATTGTAAAATAGCTGTAAATCCTTAAAATTTGCAGTTACTGATTTCAGTACTTATTCTTTGTAAGGATTTTTTTCACCGTACTGTTCAAAGGCTACAGATACAAAGCACCGATTGAAACAAAGGTGACAGTTCAGGACCCCTAAAGGAATTGTTTCAGGCTTTTGGCAAGCTCAGGCGAATTGCATTTATCAAGTTTATATTCAGTTCTTTTCATGAAAGCTGAGATCCAGTATTCTGTGCTGGGGATTGCAGAGGGACCTTCAAACAGATATCTGGGACTATTTGCAAGCTTTGGTATTTAATGTTAAGCGTGTAAGTGCTATTGTCAGAAGTTATTATCTGTAGATAACGTTAGGGTTTTTTTACCTCTCTCTAGGAAGCTAGTTTCTGGAAACCATAGGAATGTGTAAAAAAAGGGAGTTAGCTTCATTGTAAAAATTCATAAGAAATGGCAGCAAGGTTTATAGATAACATAAGATTTATTATGTGTAATCATTGTTTTTAAAATAAACTTCCTTTTATGTTCCCCTTTTTAGGGGAAACAAATGATCCTGTAAAGCCACCTCTTCAGTGCTGTAGGATAACAATGTGTTATGATGCAAAGGTCTAACTGTTTTCATGCGGTAGAAAATGTGCTTACTGACTTACTGCCTGGTTTGTGCTTTTAAAGGCACATTTTCCGGATTTTAAAATTAATTTCCTGAAAGGCAGGTTCAAATCTGACTTGGAAGTAGATAGTACTTGTAAAGTGGTTTTGAGTTATACCAGAAGGAGCCCACAGGTGGATCACAGGTCAGTGTGATGCTTTTGTGCTGGTGGCTTTTATTTGTTTTTTAAAAGCACTTTGAACATAAGCTGTTATGTTAGTAAAGGTTTTGGAGAGATCAGTTTTGTGCATCCATGTGCTCTTGCCCCATTGCCCTCAGATGTCAGTTTACCTTAAGTTTTCTTCCCACACCACAACCAGTATTTACCTTTTCCCCAGACTAGTGACAAACTTCTGGACAGAAGGGAATAGGTGTAGTGGGTGGTTCGGAGCTTCACACATTGATACCTGATAGGCTCACATTACAACCTTTCCCTTGAGGGCAGTAGTTTGCATCTATTTCTTTTATTTATCTATTAATTTTAATGAAGTACATCAGAATTTAGTCTATTCAAGAACTTATTCTCTAGCTTTTGTCCAGTTCACCAAACAGTCTCAGCAGTAGCTAAAGCAGATTTACAGGCAACCAATAAAAGGTGTGATTATGTGATACTTCCTTAGAAAACCAGATTAACAAAATAAATTTATCCAAGCCTTCCTGGCATGGGAAGCAGCTTTTTGCATACAAAGCAAGGTAGTGCTGATTAGCAGCATTATACCTTGCTGGGGGTTGTTGCCTCCACACACTAATGGATTCTGAATTCCAGCTGATACCAGAGCTGGTGTGGTCAGAAAAGGGTATGAGGAAAAAGGATATTACAGGTGGGAAGATGGGGAGGAAAATGAGTTTGGAAGTTTTCTTTTATCTAAAAGGGGACCTTTTATCTAAAATAGGAGAGCTAACCTAACTAATAGGCATGCATTGAGGAATGTGAAAATAGAAAGGACCAGTATGTCAAGGACTATTTTGAAGGTAGTGAAGCAAAATGTTGGCCTTTTTTGAAAGTATACATTTTCATTTGTTGTTTTTGCCCAAAAAATTGTTGTTATATAAAACTATTCCAGTTTGTCATTTAGCCCGCTAGAATTCTGTACATCAGAATGAGACAGAACAGTCTTTGCAGCCATGGCAAAAAGAGGAATTGCTTTGTTACTGGTTGATATTCTATTGTTTATATACTTAAAGTAGTATAAGCTCCCCAGGTGAATCTCTAGATAATACGTTCTATTGATTTCTGCCAGGATCGTTATTTACTTATTTAGAAATTTGCCCTGGTGATACTCTCTGGTTACAGGCCACTGGTACGTATCCACAGTTTGTGCAATATATTGGAATCTGAAAATGAAGTGATAAATACTGGCATCTATTTCTTCACCATATTCTAGATTCATGCTTGATAACTTGAAATACTTCAGTTACTGTAAAAAGAATAATTATTTTGGTGTTTTTATTGTTGGTTTGTTTGTTTGTTTTTCTCCTTTAGTGGAAGGCCAAGTATTCCAAGCTGATTTTCAGAAAATCTGATACAGTACCTGAAGAGCTCCATCAAATGGTACAAGAAGGATTTCTGACCTTGCAAAAACATGATTGTTTCTTTCGAGATCTTGTAAGGATCAAAGGAAAAGATTTTCTTACCCCAGTGTCTCGTATATTAATTGGAAACCCAGGATGCACTTACAAGTACTTGAATACAAGATTATTTACAGTTCCTTGGCCTACTGAAGGTTATGATCTAAAATATTGCAGTCCTCAAATACATGATGCTTGTAAAGCATTAATCAGACTTAATGACTACTTGCATAGTGAAGCAGTCAAGGCATTACAAGGACAAAATTTGTTTGAGACCAAAGAAATTAAAGATACTACTGTAATAGATAGGGAGCAAACTTTTGCTACTTCTCTTACAGAGAAAGGGTCTGTTTCAAAAGATCAAAGCAGTTGTTGTGTACCAGATGATGACTACATAAGTCTAAAGAACAGAACATCTTATAACCTGACTTTATTAAATTACATGGATCCACTACAAATGCTGTACTTGAAACAAGAACCGTATTTTGGAATGGGGAACATGGCAGTGAGCTGGCACCATGACGAGAATTTGGTTGAAAGGTCAACGGTTGCTGTGTACAGTTACAGCTGTGAAGGTGAGTGATGGAAGATATGAGTTGACTAGTGATATAAATATCTTACATTCCTGAAGCTCTTCCACATTTCTTTCCTACGTGTGTACGTACATAAGCACACCTGCATGCTAGTCTAGATTTGTCATGTGCTTCTGAATACATTGTGGTACTTCTTGTATTTGAGCCCTATCTTTCTTTCTATTAAAACTTGTACAAAATATACCTGTGTTTACTGCAAATGGCTTATCAGTTGTTCTCTAAGTAGATTTAAAAATTGGTCTGATTAACTGCCTGACGAAGAGCCGGGAAATCAAAATCTGTCAAATACCTATTTCTGGTTAATGCATGTGCATATTTTTCTGTCCTGTAAAATGTTTAATTGTAGTTGAGATCACTGTCTTTACTGTGTTATTTGCCATATACAAGCTTGCTTCTGCTTTATGTTGGTTTTACTACTCTTCTTCCTTTGGAAAGATCGTTTTAGGTTGGTTTTGTATTAACGTATTACTGTATTTACTTGTCTTGTGATTTAACCTCAGTCAGCAACCTAGCACCACACAGCTGTTTGCTCACTCCCCCGTGGTGGTATGGGGGAGAGAATTGGAAGAGTAAAAGTGAGACAACTCGTGGGTTGAGATAAAGACAGTTCAATAGGTAAAGCAAAAGCCGTGCACACAAGCGAAGCAAAACAAGGGATTCATTCACCGCTTCTCATCGGCAGGCGGGTGTTCAGCCATCTCCAGGAGAGCAGGTCTCCATCACATGTAACGGGTACTTGGGAAGACAAACGCCATCACTCTGAACATCCCCCCCTTCCCCCTTCTTCCCCCAGCATTATATGCTGAGCATGACGCCATACGGTATGGGATATCCCTTTGGGCAGCCAGGGCCAGCTGTCCTGGCTGTGTCCCCTCCCAGCTTCTGGTGCACCCCCAGCCTGCTCGCTGATGGGGTGGAGTGAGAAGCTGAACAGTTCTTGACTGCTTAGCAACAACTGAAAACATCAGTATCTTATCAATGTTATTTTCATCCCAAATCTGCACCATAGCCTCATACTAGCTTCTGTGAAGAAAATTAACTCTATCCCAGTTGAAAACTAGGACAACTTGGAAGCATATACATTTTGTCTAGGCGTGCTGTAGTGCTAATGCATGTTTTGCTGAGGACTTGCCAACGTTTCTGTAGTTGGGAAGGGTGGAAGTTTTCCATTAAAAGACCTGTTGTCTGACAGGCTTTGCAGTTGTTTAAAAACCATTTAAATGCTGGATTAGGGGAAAAGAGTGTAGTTGAAGAGTCATTAAATATTTCTAGTTTGAAGTACCTTTCCCTTTTTTAGTCTTTATCTAAGAACAGACATGAAGATTCTTGTGTATTTTTTTCCTAACAATTTTTGAACAAAGCCTTGGATTTTTTTTTAGTGGTTTCCAGTTTTGCAAACGTAAGATCAAAATTTAGACATTTGATTTGAATTTTCAAATGCTCCATTATGTTTCATAAATCATGACTGATCTTTGGTCCTTCCAGAAATCCTTTCATGTTTGCTTCAAAACATGGAAAAATTCACTTTGGTTTTGGTAGATTTTGGCTAAAGACCATGACGTAAAAATAATAGCTTATACTTTCACGTGCATTCTCTTGCTAGTTTTGCTATTAGTTTTGAAACTATGGGTCACTTTAACTTAATTTTCATCTGAAATCATCATGTTTACATTTTCCTGGACATAAAACATCAGCTGGCTTAGCAAACTGAATAAAAGAGATTCCTTGACCAATAGAAGTGTTATTTTGTTCATGAACTTTTTTCTGTCCTATTTGCCAAAGACATTTGCCAAATGTCCAGTAAATGTATTTTTTTTTTCAGTAGTACTGTAGATAAATATTTTTTCAGTAACATTTTAAGTTAAAGAAAAATAAACATGAACTTGAAGGAATAATAATGTGTGTGAGGATTTATTGTAATATGCTTAAAACCTTATTACTTTAACATAAAACTTGCTTGTGGAGGGGAAAATATGAGTCCCTTGAAGTTCAGAGCACTATAAATTAACAAAAAAAGCAAACTTCTGTGTTTATTCATAACTCATCACTTGATTTTGTTTCTTCAAGTTCAGCAAGTTAGATAGGTAAAAATTGTGCAAATTCTATGCAAGGTTTAATTAGCATAGAAAGAAATATTTGGTATATTTAGACCAAAAATTATTTTGATATATATATAATGTAATTAGTGGTTTTGCCACATACAAGATTTTTTCATAAATACACTTGTACTTAAACGTTTATGTTGTTTTTTTTCCTGAAGGATTTAAAAATAGACATGAAAGCTTAAAAAAAGCTAAGAGCTTGCCATGGAATAAATGGATCATTCTATCATTTACATTTACAAAAAATATTTTAAAATTACTACTTCAAATTTTTATATTTTTGCAATGATTCCAGAAGGTTTTGATCAAACTAAAATGTGATAATATATTGTGGGGGGAAAAATATCTCTTGGCAGGACGTGCCGATATTAAAACCTCAGTGTAGCTGGAGATAGTGTAAAAGACACTTTTGGGGAAGAATATGATTTATGCAGTCAGATCTAAATCTGAACAAGGTTGAAATCTGCTTGATAGCTCTTGAGCATGGCTCAGGTTCATTTCATGAACTTTAGAGGGCATTTAAGGTCCTTAGCATGGCTCCTGAGCATGATGAGGAAGTGCCCTGTAGTATATACCTTTATGTGAAAACAGTTCAATCACATCTGTCTGTGTTCAGGTTGTGGTTGTCTTTGTATATCCCTAAAGTGAAGCTGTATTTACGGTTGGCCTACTTACTCATAAATTGGAGGAAATGGAACCTGTTTATAGCTTATGAATATGGCAATGTAATTAAAGTGACATTAAATACTTGTTCATGTTGAAGTTTTCTACCCAGGGCATCCAAGAGACATAATTAGTCTACTTGATTCTAGAGAAATAAATAGATGGTCTTTTTGCTCTTGTGTTTTCCTGTTTATAGCTTTCAAATGCTGGTGGTTATAAACTGATGAGTGCTTATAATATTATTCCTTCCAATTCCATATCACTTCAATGTGTTGTTGGTTTCTGTAGTTCACAAAGACTGTCAATACTTACTGTATCTCCATAACTGCGAAGCATGAAGAAGCTCTGCATCTTTTTGAAGATTGTTGTTAAATCTTTGTGAAAGTGTGTCTAGACTACTCTTCACATTTTCCATAAATATCTGCGCTTTTTATGCCAGTATCTTTTATTAATACTTACTCCATTTATTCATTTAGTATTGATTTAGCATAGAAATCTCATGGTAGTGTATAAAGACTATCACAGAATCATTATAGAATACATAATAAAAAGCAGAGAGGTGGTCAGAATGTTTTTGGTGGAACAATTTTTCCTCAGATAATGACTAGATGGATTAGTAATTTTCTAGGAGAGAACACTAATTCTGGGGGAAATTCAAACATAAATAAGGCATGTTGATTTTTATTAAAACTAGCTTGATATTCTGCTAGGTCCTGCACATTTTTTTGTGCGATTTCTATTCCTCAGGTTCTCACTGGTCTCTGTGGTACTGCAAACCCCGAAGATCTGTGGGAGCCCCGTGGCATGGGGAAGCTAGGGCTTCCAGACCTTCATGGCTAGTACCAATCCATCCTGCCACAAATGCGGAATCCCCAGGTTTTCAGATTTTGAACAGCAGGAGCCCTTGGAGTCAGGCAATCTTAGCGCGTTATGGCAGCTCTTTGTCAGACTGTTTAGAGATGCACAACTCAGGTTATATGGTTTTATTTTTAGTTTAAATTGCATTTTTATATCATTATTTGTTTGGTACCTACTTACTATGATTAAATAGTATTAAAACAGATCATGCTGTAATTGAAATAACTTCATTTTCTTGTTTGCTTGTTCAGTATTTGATGCTATAATGAAAATTTAATATTAGAAACTTTGATCAGTATTAATTGGAGTAGAAGAGGGTTTTTAATATGCCAGAAAAGAAATTTGAGAGACAACTTAAAGATGCTGGAACAAGCTGATATTCTAGGTGGTATCACTGTTTGTTTTCTTGTTTCCAGTGTCAAACTGTTTCACAGTAACTTCAAATGAGGTACATTTCCAGTAACAAAATAAGATAGATGTTTTGCTTGATGTTGATCTGAATAGTATTTACTTTTATTTACATTGAAATAAAATGCATTACATTACACGAGGTTAAAAGTACATTATCAGGGGATGAGAATAGGCCCTCACAAAAATTTGGGAAATTTTCTTTTAATGCGTATACTATGTGAAAACTCATGAGTGGTAGTCATGATGCAGTTGCAGAACTGAATACATTATGGACTGTGTGTTCACTAACATTGTTCAGAATTAATTTACTTCTCAGAATTTATCATGGAACAGTAATTCCAAATTTTGAGCAATTTAGAATTTTTAATAACACATTAGCTTACCCATATCCTATCACATGAGAGCATTAAAGTAAAAACTTTTTCAGGATTGTAATATAGTAAGCTAATAACCCATTTTAATTTCCTGCTCTATTTATAAAAGTGAATTGTAATCCAAATACTGGTGGAATAAGGGCATTTTCAAAAATTGGATTTTATCCCTGAAAATTTCCTAATGAACAGTTTTCCCTCAGGTCTTAGTAAGTTTTGTAGGAAGTTTTATTGCTTAGCAGAGCCCTAGTTGGTTCTAAAGATGTTCTTTGAAGTAGAGACTTGCTTCAGTTACCAAATTAAGGAAGATGGAAGATAATATAGTCACTGGAAGTGTCCATCTTTCTCTTACCTGAATTTCCCACAAACTCTGTTGGAGGTTAGATAAGTAGTTTTCTCTAGATTTCTTACAGTATCTTGTTTGTCGTCTTCCTGTAGTGCCTACTTGCTCTGTACATCTCTTGAAGTACTAAACAACTGGCCCTGTTTACTGGCAAGGTAGTTTTGAAAGGTTTAACAAAATTCCAGTTAGTTGCAGTAATGACTGATCTTGAAGGAGCTTTTATGCTTATTTCTTTTGTAAAACACTGTTTGTATTTTTTCACACTATGATATTAGAAGCAATATCCTAGCACTAACCCTGATTACTGTAGAAATGAAATAGCCGCCATCACGAAAAAAAAAATTGAGATTCACTACAGATGTATGTTTCCTCACTAGGTTAAAAAAAAATCCTGAAACTACAACAGTTGTTCAGAATTGTAGTCAATCTAAATTTTTAGTGGACCAATAATCGTCTTTATGTACTGCTTAATGGATAAACGTCCTGGAGTAGACGTTTGTACACGATAAAAATAATTATATGAAATGGTTTATATTGTCAGTAATGTAGTAGAAATACTGCTTGTTGAAAGAATAGAAATGGTATGTAGAAAAATATATATTACTTCTTAAGAAATGACTATGTGAGTGAAATGGTCACATCTGTAACTTGTAGATTCTGGCCAGCTAGAATTATATTCCAAGGGAATCACAAATTTTTCATGATCCAATTACTTTTATAATAATAGATTTGAATCCCTGTTTTCTAAAAAGAAACCATGATTTGAATTAACTGTTGTGGGCTGTGGTTTGTTTTGGTTTTTGTTTGTTTTCATTTTTTTTACCCATGCTCTCAATGATTTGATCAAATGAAGCCTCTCCTTCAAGAATGAAGGGATGACAGAATATTCTTTGTTCTTATTTTAGTGCTTTTGTTCTTGATATATTTGGACACAGTATTCCAAACACGAATTGTTAAGGACAATGTTGGCAAATCATTGTCCCATTTTTTGTTTTTGTGAATGTCAGTGGCAAGCAAACATTAAAATGTTAGTACAGTTTAATTAACCTCTTATGTTATGTCTTATCAGTAGTAAGGTAGACGAAATAACTCTGGGTAGATGGTCAGCTGCTGAAACACAAAGCATGTTCTTTTTTTTCACTTCTTGCATGTAAACATATAAATTGCTATGTAAGACAGTAATAATGTATATATTTCATTAATTGCTGAACACATGCCCAAATGGGGCATTTTCATTCTGGAAAGATCAATTTGTAAAAGAAAAGAGGAAAAAAGTCTTTTTTCTTTATCTATATAACAATGGTCAGTTGGATTTAATGACAAGGTAGATGTTTACAGTCCTCCGTGTTTTTATCAATGTGTTGGCAGTGATACCTTGATCGAAGCAATCATGTTTGATTTAAGACTACGGTTAGTATATAGTTTGGCATTATAGTTTGACTTGAGTAGAGAACATTCAGGTTTCAGAGTGTCAAAAAACTCTCAAACTTGTCTTGAAGGTTTTGGTGCCGAATAGCAAATAAACTTTCAAGGCTACTTTTACTTTATGTTTGTGGAACAATAACCAAACTAGATACAGGAAAACAAGTTTCATGTTGTTATGAACCTAACCATGACCCAAACCTGATAAGGTCAGGTCTTAGAGCTGTAACATCTCTGAAATTTGTGCTATCTGGTTAGAAAGAAGCATAATGTTGTGGCCAGTTTTCTGCAGCTACATTCTCTCTTGCATGGTTCTACCTTAATTGGAGGTTTGATGAGGTATTGTTATGTTGTGGTAAGCTTGTAACCTGGTTGCACCATTTCATTTGGGATGCAAGCATAAAGGTTTCTTCAGGCCAAATTCTATGAATCTTTAATTAACAGAATTCAAACTTGCCGATTGTTTTATTGTATTTCCATTAAGTATTGCTACATTTGACCATTTCTGTGTAGTATAATCCAAAATAAATACATGTTCCTAAGGTGCTGTGTATGTGGGTTTAGATGCATCCAAATGTTTTCACTTAAATGGGAACTGTAATTATATCAATGAACATACAGCATTCAGTCATGCTTGAGGTGTGACATACAGAATTTAATAACAACTTCTTTTTATGTAAAAGTTTGTCAGCGCCACCTAAAGCTATACCACAAATGTTAAGGTGCCTTTTTTTTTTTTTTTCCTTGGTCTCACTTTCAGAATAGCTTGCATTTAAAAGCTAGTAGCAGCTTGCTTCCATTTGTTACCAAAATAACATAGTAGGAGCAATCAGTTTCAATTGCTGCTAATAATTATAAGGTGCAATAATTGAGAATATAGAGAAAAGGAGACTGTGAGCTATATTTGAACTCTGTACTTAAGCAATAAAAAATTTATCAAACTGCAAAAAATAAGTCATTTTAACGAGCACATTCCAAAGGTGCTGGATTTATGAGGAGACCCCAGGAAACTTTGATTGAAATTGCTGTCTCTGATTGTAGTTCTATATTTTATTGGTGCCATATTGTGAACAGTGCTGCTGCCAAAGTGAATGGGAAAGCAGTGTAACAGAGAGAGTTAACCCAGAAAGGTTACCTCTTTTTATAATATCCATGATGTATTGCATTAAAAATGCCTTGAAAGCCATCCTATTTGCAGTTTTCAGAAAACATTTTTCTTAAATTAGGTTACGATTTATCTGAACAGGGCAGAAAATATGAAAGCCCCTTGAAGACTTTAGTATTGATTTTTCTGAGTATTTGCTAGCTCATGTTTTCTCATTTGTGTGCTCCTTGATAGAAAGGCCTAGAGCTGCTCCTGAGCCAAGACTTCAGCTGGATGAGAACTGCAGCAGTGGAGGGAGGGAATATGGGGCCTGAATTTACTGTAGAAGTTTTAACTAAGAACTTTAGATTGGCTGTTTAAAAGGTTTTGGCTCTCTGCCTCCTGAATTTAGGCAATGTTTAATTGACATAGAAAATCAGGGCAATTTATTAATTATTAAAGGCTATGCCCAACTAAACAAACATTGCAGTAACCATGCGAGATGAGTGACTTGAATATTTTGTAAGTGTGAGTTCAAGGTTACTTTTTATGTGTGCGTATTATAAGAGTTATAAATCTTTATTTTAGTATTTTTATTTTAGAATTAAATGAAGACAAAAGTTTTAAAAATTATTACACGAAAGCACATTTGAAATGGATAGTGAAATGGACAGCACAGTTACTAACTTAAAAGCAATAAGGAGGCGTGCTACATAGTTGATGATTTCTAAGTGTTCACTGCCATGCTGTGCCAACTGCTTATTAAAACTTCATCCTCCCTCTGTCAAAATGCTCTGTTGCTTTAGCCATGAAACTGTTATACCATAGCTCTCAAATACCTTGTTATAAATGCTGACTGTATCTTTCAATTTATACTGCAGTGAAGTAAGCTTATGAAAACAGTTCTGAGGGATTAAGCTCTCAATACTATTTCTATGCAATGGATTATTTTTTTCCCCAAGCTCAACACATTCATGTCGCTTAATGATAAGAAAAATGTTGTAACAGATGTATTAAAGCTTTGTTGGCTCTTGCACATGTTATCTAGCATGTTTGACTAACAATTTTGAGAAAATAATGACAGATATGATTCCAAGATTCAATCAGCTTTGGTCTAGATTGTGTTTTGTGCCCATCATTTCACCTTACTTTGCCTCAGTTTATGATTTGGTGAAATTGCAAGTATTGTTTATAAAATACTTTGGCAGTTTATGACTTGAAATCCTTTCAGTAGTTACCTATTTTTATATCAGTGTTGCTGCTTTTTTGTTTTGTTTTGTTTTTTGTCTATGCTTACAGTTCTAGTAATGTAAAAAAAAAAAAAGTTTAAAAAATTGAGAGAGAAGATTAACTAAAACTCCCATTACACATACTTGATACTTCAGAAAAACTTGAGTCCATTACAGACTTTACCTTGATTTGTCTTTACTTTGTAGTTAACGTGCAGTTTTCATCTTGGTAAAGTTGGTTGCAAAAAAAATTCCTGATCTCATGTGGCTTTTTTGTTTTGTTTTGTTTTTGCTTATTATGTACTTTTGAATTTGGAGGTGGTGATTATACCAAATGGAGATTATAGGAAGTTTAAGCCTACTAAAGTTGTACCAATGTGAGAGATAATTAAATCTATATTGTTAGAACAGCTTTTGTATTTTATGTTTCTAGCCTTGTCTGTTGTCTTTGTGGTATTTTTCCTTCTCTCTCTTTACAGGTTCAGCCATGGAAGAAAGTAATGAACAAAAACTGACGGGAAGAGACCCAGCTGTTTGGCACGTAGGCTTGAAGGTAGCATGGGACATTAAGACACCTGGATTAGCAATACCACTTCACCAAGGAGACGTCTACTTGATGCTTGGTAATTTTCAAGGGCTAAGAAGGTGAACTTTCTGTTGAAAACAGAGAAAATGACACTTACTTTAAGATAAATTAATCATACCTTCCTTTCATTTAGGGCTTTCCTTACTTAGAGAGACACGAGAGCTGGCTAGAGATACAATAAATTCTTCCTGCTCTGCCCACTTCCAGTGTATTTTGGGGAACGTTTTTTTTCTAATGTTTCTTTTACTTCACATCTGAAAAAGGAAAATACTCTTTTCGAGTCTTTTTTTTTTGTCTGTTGTGCAGTCAGAATTGCTAATCCAAGTCAGGCTTCAGGACATAAGCAGAATTCCCCCAAATCCTGTGAGAAGTTCAGCTGTATTTGTCCCATCCTTGTATTTGTAGATGCTGATCCTTTTTCTGTTCTTAATGCAGTTACTGTGAGCATCTGCATCTGTGACGTTAAAATAAATAAATAAAACCCCGTTCTTGAGTTTGCCATGTAGACTGGCTACCTATTATGTAAGCTGAGACTGTAGCAGTCTTAAAGCTTTCTGGTACCGTGGTTCTTAAAGTGTCAACCATTATGCCAATCTGTGGATGTTTTATTGGTCACCAATTTTAGACATGACACTTATCTCTTTCTCCTATGCTTTTCTATGTGTATATTCAAACATACTCTTTTCTAGTAGTGGGATTATACTCTGTTATAATAAACAGAGCTGTCATACTCCAAGAGTGAGTCTCAATGTTTCAAGAGTAGAGGGCTAAAAAAGGAAAATTAAATTGAATTGATTTACTTGAGCAGCTGAGCTCACGCATTAAGGTTTTTTCCGTTGAAAGAAACGAGGCAAGAATTGTGGCTAAGGTTTCTTGACACACAATCTGTTGCTTTCTCTTTTGGCTTGTGTTTCTCTTAGTTATCATTTTTGTTTAAACAAATTTAGTTATCAATCACACAACTTAAAACATGAACAACACTTCTAACATCGCCGTGTTTGCCTGTTTAGTGCCTTGGCTTGACAGGCATCATCTTCGAAGAGTGAGAGCACTTGCAGTGTTCCCTGTTCATGTGTTTGTGACTTGGAAGGTAGACACCATGGATCATCCCTAGAATTACCTGTCACACTGCCAACTTGTTGGGCTGAATGGTCTTTTCACTTCCAGCCTCTATCTTCCAACAAATACGAAAACAGCTTACTGCAACTATACATTTGTGGGCAAGCTTAAAAAACATATACCATTCCTTGTTCTTAGTTACCCCATCAAATCCTGTGCACTGCTGTCAATGAAGTATATTGTAGAAAGGAACTGGTCTCTCCGTGATCTTAAGTATGTTCAGACATGTACAGATCAAGTATTAAGATGTGATATCCTTTGGCAGAGTGAGGTAGATATGCCTCCCTTTTCTGTATTTCTGAGGATATAGAGTAACAGCCTGGAGGGAAACAGACATTTCTTATATGAAAGTGAAGTTTAAGTGGCAGCTAAACATTCCTAGAAAGGGCATTATTAATCCATTTTTGTGCAATAGCAGTTTGGGCATCAAGTAAACTTCTTATCTAATCCTTCCTGACTGGAAAGTTTGTGCATGCACAACTTTGATAGGCAGCAGATTCAGAAGGCAAGTAATAAAAGAAGGGGTCTAACTTCAGTATTTTTATTGCAAAATACTGTAGATTGTCGTTGACTGAGTTATCAGATCATAAGGACATTTCTTTATTTCATGATGGAATTTATATACAGTGACTAAAGTAATATCAGGGATGCTATATGAAGGGTGGGTCAGAAAGTTAGTTTATTTAAGGCATAACATCATGATCATGTTTAGATGGAAACAAAGGATATATTAAACATTCTTTTGAAGATGATGTGTAAATCACTTTCTTATTAATACTTTGTGAAGAGCAACAGATTTGAGCTCTGTAGGCCAGGTGTTAGATCATCTCTTCTGCATTTCCATAGCCTTTGGTGTTGTTTTTTTTCTCAATTACATTAAAAATATTATTTGATACAGTCTGAGAGAGTATTCTCAAACTGGCCCTCTTATTAGGTTTCTGTATACAGCAGAACTGCCTTTATTGTTTTCACTTGAAGGGAACGACTAAGTGGATGTATACAGTTCTAGTGTATTTTTTTTACTGTTCAGATTTTTTTCAACTGACTTAAGAGGAGGCATCTTGAGGATGCCATCTAAAAGATAAAATATGGAAACTTTGTTTAAAAAATAACTTGACAATAAAGAAGCCACTTTTAGATTAATTTATCTTGTGCCTTTATATATCATATGTTCCAGAACCTCATTTCAGTAAGCAGAGTCGTCTTGCTCGCCTTATTTTAAAAGCAGGAGCAGTAGTATTCAAGGCATCTAGAAAATACAATATTAAGAAAAGACTACTGCAGCTAGTAGTATCTGTTGATGTACAGGGACTGATTGGTTGGACCATGTACTATTTCTGACTACCATAGACATCCAACTCTAGCAAAAAAACTTAGTAACTCTGTAGGTCTGTTCTTCCAATTGTTGAAATGGTGTAGTGCTTACTGCTTTATATGAATGTTGTAAAATACTAAAATGTCAAATTCAGTATGTTGCTTATAACTAAAAAGTCAAGTCTTATTAATTTCTGTACCTGTAATATCCCAACTATTTCCTGATATTGTACACACAAATCTTAAATGTGGTAACTTGATATTTCTGATAGTAATGTGCAAGTACAGTGACTTGTAAATCCTGATCAATGGGTATATCAAAGTAACAAAAGCTTGGGAGTGTTTTTTAGCATTTCGAGTAGACATTTAGTAATGTTTATGTTCCTTTCCATTGGCTCTATAAAATGTTTTTTGTTATTCTGGATAGAATTTTAGTAAAAGGCAGTCTTAAAATATAGATTTACACCTGCATTCTCAGCAGTCCTCTTCAGATGTAATTTTAAGCCATACTTAAACGTATTTTGGTACTAAACATGAGGTGATCAAATCCATCCTTCAAGTAAGCTATTACAATAATATAAGTGTATTTTGTTTAAACAAAACCAAACAAAATCCAAAATTACTTTCAGCAAGACAGATTAATTTTTTTACTTTTTTTACAGCTCGCTTTTCGTAACATGAAGAAAAAAGATCTGGTGAATAACTGCAAATCTGCTGCCTAAAAACTCAAATCTGAACTTTATATCACTCATGAAACGGAAACACTTTAGCTCAATTTAGAATAATATATTGGTCTGCAGAGGAAGTGCATACTGAACCCTGCTGTCTCAAGTACACAGTCAAGGGGTGTCTAATATGAAACGTGTTGGGCACTTGCAATAAATCCAAAGCGCGTGGAGGTGAGCGAAGGGCCCCATCTGCTCTGTCCTAGAGCATGCTTAACTAGGGTTGTCATGGTCTTACTATTAAATTGGAATCTTTCCCCTAATCTTTGAGTTAGACACGACCAGATTTGCAAGCAGATTTACAATTTTCACTAATTTTCCTACCATGACTTCAAAACATACTTAACAAAAATACATTCTGGACTTTTTCAAAGGGAGGTTTACTTTTCTGCAGCTGTTTCCCATAGATCAAGCTCTTGCTTGAAGGTTGGGGTTTTAAAACAGCATGAAGATGAACTTGGAATCTTATACCCCTCCCCAACCCCTGCAAATTATAGTTCAGGAAGCATCAAAAAATTATTTTCATAACCAACCAGAAGTAGGGTACACACACTGCAGAGCTTGGCTTGTGGTAAAAGATAAGTATTTAATGGAAACACTTCCACATGTATATAGTGGCTCATTAAACTATTTCTAGATATTTAATCTGCTTCTATTTCCACAAACTAACTTGAACCCTCTTTGCTCTCTAGCATCTTGAACGTGTTGGAGTGTTTTAACCCTTTTTTTTTCTTGAGTCCATATTTAATCCAAATGCTATATTCCTTGATTATTAAGACTTTGAACCCCAGAAACTTATTTGTCGTTACCAAACTTTGATCATGAAGTTTGGCAAATCCCAGACATCTTTCTTTTTTTCTTTTTTCCCCCTAGTTCAGCCTTTTAATTCATTCTGTGTTTTGTTTCTGCGCACTTTCTTGTTCAAAAAACAAAAATATTTCTTAATTAGGGACAGATCATCCCTCTAGCTTTCTGTTATGAAAGTAGTATTCTGCTAACCCATAATTTCTTGGGGAAGGAGACATACCTTCCTGGTGCTTTTTCTTGACGTACTGACAGTAAAACTAGTTCAGTTAGGTTTTCTCCTGTTGAAGCAATCGTGTGCAGTTGGATACAATTAGAAATGGTGGAAAAACATTTTAGTGCTTTTGAAAATTGCACTGTAATATCATGAAAAATAAAATTATTTGTTTATTGTAGTTAAGAAAACTAATAGCACAAGTCCATTTCACTTTTGTTTGTAGATACTTGTGGTGTTTAGAATGTCAGACCTTTTGCCGGTGCTTTAAACCCCACTGTACCTATTGCTTGCTTCATGCAACAGATGACAAAAAGACAACTCTCTAAAAAGTTCAGGAAGAACACTTGAAAGAAGATAGAAAAGGTGATATAAACCCCTATTGCTAATTCTGAGAGCATTTTCCGTTGTGGTTTGTGTACTTTACCTAGAAGTAATATGTTTTGGGCCTTTAGTCCCTACTCCTTTCAGTAAGTATTGGCCAAGAATTAATTTAATTTCCTTCTACCTTGTATTTGTGATGTTTTAATAATCTGCAGCGACATGGGTATACAGTCACTCTTTCTCTCCTAGTGCTTTGGCACCTCACTGGTGCTCTGATAATTAGTTAAGTAGTAGAATTAGATAAGTATACATATGTTAGCTAAGTATGTATACTTACACATAGCCATTAGTCCATCCTTTCGCAGTCTAGACAAGCACAAGGCTTTCAGTGTTTCTGCTGGTGGTGCTCACGTAATTCAGCTGTCTACAAGAAAGCATACAGGTGAGGTGTGGACAGAGCAAGGACAGGGACCGAGAACAACAGGATCAGAGAGATAGGAGAGGAACTGGCAATAATCTCAAGCAGTGGAGAGGACTGTGCTGAGAGGGATGAATTTGAGAAAAGAAAACAGGATGGCAGAAGTCTGTATGGGGGAGGGACAGAAAGATCTATGACACGAACTTGCTCCCACAATTAAAAATAGAATATGCAGCATCCAAATTCCAAAATGTATCTGCTGTCTGTAAATAGCAGGAAAATCACTGAGAAGCTTGTCTGATAAGGGGATCCACATAGAGAATAATAGTCTGCATCTGATAGTAGAAGGGTGGTCAGGTGTTAAAACAATAGCATTAGTTTTAGGAGCAGTAAGCCTGCTTATTTCAGAATTTCCAAGTAAGCTTTGGCAAGTCCCTTAACCTCTCCTTACCCTTAGGTCTTTCTCTGTCAGTTACCAACTTTGCAAAGGTCTTGCATGGGTAAGTGTATTAAAGCACCAAGTACCTTAGATGGTTTTGTGGTGTTTGGTTTTGGGTTTGGGTTTTTTTTTTTCCCTTTTTCCTGCAGGTGTGAGGAATAGGGATCTGTGTTAAATAAAAAGTCCGTTTTATAACTGTGTTTTACACAAGGTGCGTTATATGAAATTTCTGTAGCTGGAGAGTGTGTGACAAATAACTGTATGCATTTGCAACTGATCAGATCATCTGCTAAATGTTGTGACTTCTTAGTACTTCATCTGTAAATCTGACCTCCAAATTATTTAAACAGACAAAGTTGATAACTCTGTTTTCCAAGTGGCTTTGGCCACTTGAACACAATCATACATTTGATAAATTTCTTTTAATAAATCTTGCCTCAGCTATAGTAGCCCTATAATAGGATCTGGCCGTAAGGTGACAGATGATTCATTGGGAAGCGGCAGGCAGAAAGTAGCAGAAGTAAAAGAATAAAACAATCCATTTAAAAGGAATACAGATTTTTGCCATATACTTGTACGCAGGAAATTGTCTCCTTGTTTCTTAGGTGATCCACCTCAGAAAGAAAAATTAAGTTATTTTTTCCAGTATTCAAATACCAAGTGTCTGTTACCAGCCAACTTGTGCTCCTTAGAGTGCAAAGAAGCCCTTTGCAATGTTGTCAGTAGTTTGGGGAAACGGATTTAGGCTTTGTACTGCCTGACGTGCAAGTGATTATCCACACTTGCATAGTGACTGGTGGCACAATGGTATCCTGTTAATACAGGTAAATATGAATACCTGTAATGCAGGTGATTAGGCTTTGATTGAGAAAATTCTCTTGGTCAGGATTGCACTCTAGCATGCATTGGATGTCTTAAGTTTTTCTTGATTGTTTTCTAGAATTACTATTTTAAGTTTGGATAATTTGTAGTGTTTTAAAACTTGTAAACGAGTGAAAAGCCTGATCAGACTTCAGAAAAATAGTCTGTGCAAGTGACAGCATTTTTCATGGACCTGGGAAAGCTTTGAGAGAGCAAGAGTCATGTAAGCAGAAAATTGTTGGCCGGTTCTCAAAACTTGTCTCTTACCTAGCAGTTAGTTAATTGGCATATGCAGCTCATAAGTATCCATATGGAAGGACAAACTTTTAAGAGGGAGAAGGGATTGTGTGATAGTTCTTGAAACTGTGTACTAAATACATTTCTAAGTTGGTGCTAAGGGTGACTCAAAATAAAAAGTCACTTCTTGTGCATTATACAGTTCACGTAAGTTTTGTGGGGTTTTGTTTTTGTAATACAGATTGAAATGAGATGTCCCTGCCATAGTTCTTCTGAATTTGTGGTGAGATGAGGGCCCACTCTTTTGTGTCAGAAAAGACACCATGTTGGCTTTTACCTCACCACAAATTCAGGAGAATTGTCGGACAAATAACTTGCCTGCATGCAGTTTTCCAAAGCAGGACTGGTACATATATTCCTGCTTCTATGTGCATGTATTTTATGTGATGCGTAATACTGGAGAGGCTGCCTTTTGGTTTTCCAAACCTTATTGATCAGTGTTTAGTCATGTAAAACTGATGTTAGCTCAATATGTATTGTATTTTACCTAAAACCACGAGAGTGCTACGGTAGTTTTGAAACGGCTGTCCAAGGAAGGTAACAGTTTTAGTTTGTCTCTAAAACACATGTGGTAATCTGGGTGTAGTGTTCTGTATTTGAATAAAAACTTTTGCTGCCAAACGTACAATGGCCAATTTAACAAGAGTGCTTTTTCTTCTCAATTAATACATTTTTAGAAGAAAAAGAAAAGCAAATCTTTACTGTAATCTTTTAAGACCTAGAATGTATTTTTTCAAATATCCTTTGAGACATGCAATCCATGAAGCTTCAACTATTTTTGTACAATTACAGTTTTAGATTAATTATAAACTCTTAAATGAAATTACAGGCTTCTTTCTAAGAGTCGTAAAGGATTAGAGACACTTGGAAGCAATTTCAAGGGGGAGGTCGACGATGAAAGATTTGCCAGGGGTTTGAATGAAGGTGCAAATCAAAATGTAATGCTTTTAATGCTGTATTTGCTACATAAAACACACTGCAATGAATGGGCACTGAATGGGGTGGTAGAGGTTTTTAGGTTTGTTTTCTGTTGCAATAGTACTTGAAAGTGATTGTGATATTTAAATATTGCCGTGTCCAGAGGTAATATTGTTCTGTGGACCTTGCAAGACTTGGCTCTATGCAATTTAACCCTTGTATATTTATGTACAAAATGGCTTTTTTCTATGTTCTTTTTGTTTGTGTTGGAGCGTTTTTTCAAGCTTTTCAAATTCATCTCCAATTACAAGCCTCATGCAAATAGAAGATAAGCCTCCCATCTAAACTTTCTCATTGGGAATTCAATCCTGTTTCTTAACACTTGTCTGCCTATTCCTTACATAAATTCTTTTTATTTATTTTTATAATAAAAATTTATTTTTATTTAAAAATTTAAATTTGTTTTTATTTTTTTCAAGTTTGTGACTCTATCTGCTGTCTGGGATATGAACTTTGTTAAAAGGTGCTTATAAAATTCATAAAAAGAAGACATAGTTCTTAGAGCTAGGATAAATTCAGTCATCTTTCTGAATTCTTATTTGTTAGACTTTTCTCAGTTTTGACGTTTCAGACTTGTTGCACGGTGAAGTGAAAGTTTCAGTGCATATCTTTTTTCAGTAATAAGGAGAATACCATTAAACCTCACATACTGTGTTCTGTTCAGTCTGATAATCTGTAATTATGGTCAGAAGAGCATTTTCAAAAATCAGTAGGAATTTGGGATATCAGGTTTCATGTATGCAAATGTTGATCTCTTCAAGAGAACTTATATTTATGTGATGTAAGAATGAAGCTTGATGATTTCTCATCATGCTGTATTAAGATGACTGAAGCTGAGTTCCTTGGAAGAATAGATGTTGTTGAAAACTCCAAGGTAACTAGCATCTTGTAGGTCTCAATTCCCGTCCCCTTTGAATTTTGTCTATGAGGGTTTTTTGTTTGTTGGCACTTCAGGTCACCTAGTTTTCTATGTTTTTTTAGTCTCTTCCTACTAACTTCCAAGACTGTAACCCAGGAGTGATTTTACAGAAATTTTTGATTGAGAGGGCAGCATATTTTTAACCCCAAAACTGTTTGAATTGAAAGCACTTCATGAATGGTTTTCAACATAACACGTGGGTGGTGTTACTAGATCTAGTCTGAACTTTTCCAGAGGAATATGTTTCCTCTAAAAAGTGCTAATTTGTCAGAATTCAAGCGTTCTTCAGTTATGATGATTTTGATGAAGCTCTGATGGCAACCAAGTAGATTCCATCGACAGAGGTTTGTGGAGTGGTTGGTTTGCCAGTTTGTGAACTTAAGTCCATGACAGCCCTCTGGCAGGCTACAAGAAAGTCACAAATGAAATGCTTTGGAGACAGGTCTTTGAGCAGATTGTGCTTTCTGGCTTCCTGGTTTCTTGGCTCTGAGCTGAAGGGAGAATTTCAGATAAGTTTCAGATAAAAAGATGAAATAATATGTCTTTTTCTTTCTCTTTGTTTGTTTCTTTTTTCAAGAAATACCAGTATTGTTTAGTGATTTTTTTTTTTTTTTTTTGAGAAAAGAGATTGTAATTTCTGAGTAGTCTGTTCTTTATAGTGATCCTCAACTTTGAAATAGTTAATTTGTTTACTTGAACTTTTCCTCTAAGAGGTGGGGAAACTGACACTTACAAACTGTATAAACTGAGAGAAAACTAATATGAATAGAGATCTCTGTAAGACTAGGACAGTGAATAGGTATCATGCTCTGCTAAACATTAGAGCTCTACGGAGATAGCACTATCTGAATGAATTCTCTATTTTTTTTTCCTTTAATTGCTGAACTTAATGTCTTTAATTTATATTCAGCTAGAATAAGTTTTATTAAATATAATTTTTCCCTGTACTTGAGGTTTTCTAATCTGTCCCTAGATGATCTCAATATGACACATCAGCACTGTGTTCTGGCTGGTTTTTCACCTCGATTCAGCTCAACTCACAGAGTGGCAGATGTAAGTATCAAAGTGGATTGCTGTGTGGTCATTCGTAAAACTAATATTCTGGTACCGTATATGTAGCATCATGTTGTCTTATCCAGAACTGTGGTTCACAGTTGTGCGCATGACTCAGACTGCTTTCTTGAACAGCTGATGTTTGTCTCTTTTTGGATCGAGATACACTTGTTTCTGTATTGGTAGTTTGCCTAAACTCACAGTTAAACCTATAAGATATGAATTAAGAATGTGCCACACCACACGTCATGGATTACGGAAGAAATGTAGAAACAACTGTATTTTTACATTTACAAAATTAAAACATTTCAGTTTTTTAAAACTTTTTTTCTGTGTTGACATCCTGGTCCTAGCTGAAATGCAGGCAGTATTCGTGATGAGATGTAAATACTCAAAACACGTCAGTGGTGTCCACTGGCAAAAATGGCCTTTAGGAGGTCAGGACAACTAAGAGCAGATATGAATATTCTTTAAATTGGATTCTTCTGTGCGTCTGAGGATTGAAGAAGCAGAGAAGTGATGCAGAATCCCTTCTCTGAGTTGTTCTGAGGTAACAAGGCTTCAGCCTGATAGTCTCAAGTGCCTTTTTTTCACTAAGTCTCTCCTCCCTCTTCCTTTCCATGGTGTTATCAATCATTTTGTTTTCATAGTATTCTAATGGAAAAGCACACAGAAAAATAGAGTAGAATGTATTGTTAAAAGACATTTTAAAATACTGCAATTACCACTTTCTTCTTTCATAAAGGCAAAATATACCACCATTGTATCCATAGGCTTCTTTTTTTTTTCTCCATTCCTGCTCCTAATTTCTGCAGGAATGGAAATGAAGCAATAGCACCAAACATGGACATATCAGGCATATAAGCTGTAATATTAAAAAAGTGCCTTTATTTGCCAAACAAATGTATGCTCTGCTTGCTTGAACTGTGTTTTGACATAAAGTTGAAGTACACTGTACATTTTCAAACAAATAATTCTGTATTTTTCCTTTCTCATTTTAAGAGTGCTCTGACCAGTAGCTATCTGTTACTTTTGCAGGAAAACGCATGCTTGTTTTCACAGTATGAAAAGCTTCTCTATTAAGTGATTACGCTTTGTTTTTTTTAAACTGTTATGACTTCAAGTTTTATAGTATGTAACTTTTCTTTACAAAGAATATGAGACCAGGGGGTCCTTATTCAAGATTATTCCAGGAAATTTAACTAAAGGTACAGATATTTAATTGAAAATAATTAAAAGATGTAGATCTTCTTTCTTTTTGTTTCAAAAGCTTTTTTACATGTTTCCTTCTAATTTTGAAGGGAATTTGATGGGAAAAAAAAAACAAAACAGAAGTGCAAATTTGTATTGTTCATATTATCTATACCTTGTAAGTAAACAACTCGCTGACTGAACTCCATTTTAGTGTTTCTGGGAGCCCACAGAACTAGGCAAATATAACGGATTCTGAAATACTGTCAGAAACTGACCAGGAAGCAATGGAAAGCGTGGCCAAGTTTTTGTATGCCCGTCCTGGTTTCAGCCAGGACAGAGCTGGTTTTCTTCACAGAAGCTAGTGTGAGGATAGCGAGTGGCTGCGTGGTGCTTAGTTGCCAGCTGGGGCTAAACCATGACAATGCCATATTTGTAAAGTAAATTTAAAAGGGATTATTTTCTTTCTCCTTTTAATCTATGCTGTACTGGTCGGCTAGATGTTTGATATATTACACTTTTGCACAATTTGTATCAATAACCATGTAGACAATCTAGGGGCCATTACACTTTTGTTTAAGAGATCATGGCATAAAGTTATAGAAATACATCCCTTCTACTCCTTCACTTTGATTGTTTCAGAAGCAAATCGTTCAGTATATTTGAGAAATACTGTTCTGAAGCAGCTATTTATACATTTTTTTCTTGTATCTATATAGTGTTCAAGAGGAACATTGGAATACATATTTGGACAATGTGAACTGGCACTCCAGAATTTACAGACTGATTCTGATTCAATGGCTTTATCTTTGAAATCACTGGAAACTGCAGTTATAAAGCAAGTAGAAGAAATACATAATGAGGTGAGATGATCTGCATGGAAAATACTTCAGCCAGGTTCTCAGAGTTGCAGTCTGCTCATGGAATTAATGGCAATTAAGTGTGTTCAGCTGCTCACAAGGCATTGCTCTGTATAAGTTTGAAGTGTGTTTTCTGTGACTTTTTAACTTGGGTACAGTAATTGGGATTAACTTGGACTGATACTTTCATTCCCATGACGTTTTCATTTTCCTTCTTAAGATCCCTCTGCTGGTGGAGTAAAAGAGTTTTTTCAGTAATATTACACCAAATCTGATAGTGTGGTGGACGAACCAAACTACTCTAGCACTTTTCTAACACAAAGTTACACGAAATGTAGTCAAAACTATATATTGGGAGCTTAAAATGACAGATTGTTTAGTTGCTCTGGAAAAGCTGTCCTTCTACCTGAAACAAAACTTTCAGCCGTTCCTAACTGTAAAGCACTGATGAACATCTCTCTCAAAACGGCTATAGCAACCAATTACTACAAACTTCTGAACCACTTTTTGCTTAAATATCAGTGTGTTTTTACAGCACTCCTGTATTCAGACATTTTGAAAGAGCGGTTCGGTATTTCTACTAGGTATGATCACTGTTAGGAGCTATGTACTACATAGGTAATTTTCACTCCAGTTAGAATTTGCTGAGAAATACAATATTTTGTGTTGTTACTAAAACTTCGTAGAACGTGTTTTTATCTGTATTGTGTTTACCGTTGGTAAGACTGAGAATAGTGATGGCAAAAGATTTGCACTCTTGACTTTTAGCAGAACAGCTCCTAGAGCAATTTAAAGAAGTCTGATGCATGCAGGTTTTTACAAAACATTAATCAGGCTCAGTCCATAAAACTATACGCATATGTGGTTTGCACAGCTAGGGCCACATGCACAGCTGGTGTAAATTTGCACGGGTCCTTTAACATCAAAGACATGTGCCGTTTACATCAGGTGAGAGACTAGCCCCTGGTGTTCGCAGTCACCTGAATAATTTTGCTGTGTGACATACAGGGATGTTTCCTGTTATGCATGTGGGATATACTGTAACAGAAATCATTGTTTAACTTGTACATATTGCGCACTTAGATTCAGTAGACACGTTGGATCTATATTTCATTTGAAAAGAGAATACCCGCTCACCTCTTTTCTTTTTTTAATTCTTTTTTCCAAAAATCACCTCTTTACTTGAAGGATAAATTTCATATGTTAAAGTGCTATCTAAATTTCGTTTATTTACTGCACTAGTAAACAAAATTACTAGTGGCTTATCACTGTGGTAAATGCATGTTTCTTCTTCAAACATCACTGAAGTGAAAACGTACGGATCTGTGAGGCTAATTCCACTTTTTTCCCCATGTAAAACCTTCCCACCTTCTCATCACTCTGTAAGTCTGTGTATTTTCAGGCACTCATACAGGTTTTAGGTTCAAATTTTCTCAAGCAAGTGAAGAACAAGAATGTGTTTTGTTTCTCTGAAGAATCAAACTATTTACTGATGAAAATGAGTCTTCCATTTGATTGATATGGTCGGGATTTGGTCACTGGTTTTTGGTTTTTGCTTTTTTTCCCTAGTTTGTTAGTATTTTAAAACACAAAAGATAAAATTGCACAAACACTCAAACATAGAATTAATGAAGAACTGCCATCCAGTTCTGCCTGTGTATTTCTGTTCTGATATACAGCATTCTGTGCTAGTTCTAAACCTCCTGGTGATTTTTTTTTTTTTCCTATTCTTTTGGACCAGAGATCATGAGCTTGAAATTAGGTACTAGCCCTGTCTCTAGAGGAGGTGGTACGGTTGTGTTTTACTTTCAAGTATTGTCATAACTGAAGTTATTCACAGAGTTTAAGTCAGATAATTAGATGCAGCCATTGTTTTAGTTCTTTATCCTCCTAAAATTCTACGGATTTGGCGGGGGGGGTGTGTGTGTGTGTGTGGTTTTTTTACCCCTCTTGCTGGCATCTCTGAAGTAGTCATCAGAGATCATTAACCACAACAGAACCATCATGGTACCATCAGGCTTTGTGTGACTAAGCTAAACTATAGTAGTTTAGTGCAGATTCAGTCTGTGCTGAAATTAACTGCTGTGCCAAATGAGTTCTGGATGCATTATCTGTGTCTGCTAGAGGGAAAAAGCCTAAAAGCAAGTCTGAAAGAATGAGGTATGAGAATGTGCCTTCACTTTTGTATTCCTGGGCAGGAAAATTGACTTGCTGTGCTGATAAAGTGGGTTTGAACTGAAGACCTGAAGCTTAGGTGGAGTCTGGTTTTTCCATTTTTGTGGTGGGCAGAGAAACCTCTACAAGAGGTATGGGTGAATATCTGGGGGATGTCTTTACTGATCTTGCATTTCCCAGAGTTCATTTGTCAGAGCCCTGTCTTGGATGTCTTGGCAGAGGTATTCCTGTGGAAAACAGTAAGATGCTAACCTGAGGAGGTTTTTAGCATCTCTAGCAGGCAGCCAGGTAGAAGTTTAATATTTCTTTAGACTTAGCTTTTTTGTCATGGTCTCCCTCACTAAAACAGCCTTCAAAGGAATGTCTGCGTAATTGTAAGGTATGTGCTGTTTGTTAGATATGAGAGTCGCTTCACTCCCAGTATGTACTTTGCAGTTGTAAGTAAAGATAACCTTAATTAATGGTTTTCACGTGCTGCTTGTCTAAGTAGCTTATGGGCTTGAAGCCTGAACAAATACTTCGGTGGCAGGATATCCAGTGAACAGAGTGTAGCAGGGTGAACAGAAGTGATTACCTGGACAGCTGTGAAGTATGAGAGCCTAACAGTGCACGCATAGAGTTAGAGATTGAATGAAGTTACCTCTTTAAGCAATCAGACTGCTGTTTGGCCAGTAATAATTTATCCTGAAATAAATGGTCTTGCAGAGTTCACTGAATGTGAACCTCTTGCCCCTACTGAATCACACTTGAATTTCCAAAATACATACAGGTACTGGGTGTGTCCCAAACAGAGCTACAGGGGACCTGGAGAAACCCATTATCAAGGAAACACTTGTTAAAGTAATAAAACACTGCAGGACAGATCATGTAAATGCTCATACATATAAAAAATCTGCAGAAATTGTCAGCCTATTCTTAACATTTCAATGAAAATTTGTTTTCATTGCTCCGAGTAATGTAAAATCCCATAGTAGTTCATGTTGTGTGAGGTCGTTTCAAGGCTTCTTTATTTGCCAACACCAAACTAATAATCAGATGTTCTCTATGAAATAAAACACTGGAGGAAGTTTTTTAGTATCTGTGAGTTGTGTTGAAAATGTAGCAGGTTTCAAAGTAAGTACTCAAGTTTGAAAAGGGAGGGTTTTTGCTCAGATGTGATTATCAAATCCTGACTACCGTGATTAAAATTACAACTGAATTGGTTGCTTTGTTGCTTGTGAGGTACAGTCACTTCTGACTACAGCAAATCTATATTTATGGCAGCAGTGGATAAATTTGATGTGGTGAACGCACAGGGATGTAGAAAAGCCTGGGCTAGCTAAGTTGAAGGCATGTGGTGCTAGACACTGAGGTTGCTGCTGGGAAGGGGTAGTGGTGTACACAGCCAAAGGAAGGTTAATATGTTTTAGCACATCGCAGTCAGCTGACAGCATGGTTGGTGGCTGGCTAGTACAGAAGAGAGAAAATATAGATCACCTACATGTGTGGCATTTAATAACCAATACTTTTAAATAATTGACTGAGCAGCACTGCCTCACAAAATGTCAAATGCCAGTGTTGGCCTTTTACTACCCAGTATTGACTATAACCTAAAATTGACCTTTAATCATTGTTTAAAAGACAACTTGAAAATACACAAAGGTTATACATAATGAGGCCTGATTCTGAGCTTACTTGCACAGATGTAAGTCTTAAGTGAAAATTAATTAGGAGATTAAAATTGTTCCTAAAATACTCAGCATATATATTTTTATATGTTAACACGTTTAGACTTTGTCCTGTTCAGTCATGAAAAATGCTTCCTAATGATAATGAAAGTTAGCCCTGATATGTGGGAGTCTCCAAATAAAAACTCCGACAAAATCCTTGGCAAGAGCTGTTAACGTGAGAGTTTTGTCACAGAAGATGAATGTTCGGTAACTTCAGAGTACCACTAAGGCTAGAATTGAGCTTTCTGTCTCTCTCTGGTATTTACTGTTGTGTGTGTGTGTTTGTTTGTTTTTCCTGGTACAGCTCTTCTTGTTTGTGGAAGGAGGCAAGCCAGTAGGGGTGCCTTGCTGCTACAGGAAAAGATATTACTGAATTGAGTTCAATGAAAGCTAGAGGACACAGAGCTTTTAAGAGAGCTTGGAAAGCAGATAGCATATGTTCTTGTTAAAACATGTACTTAGTAATGGATGTGGTGAAAAAATTGTTCATGTGTTAATTAAAAATACCAAATAAACTTAGCATAACTGGAATCTCTGGAGTTTTTCAGCAAAACTAAGTGTTTATGTGTGCATGTATCTTAAAACAAGGATACAGGGACAGAGTAATCGTGTCACCATTGCCTTATCAAGATGATTCCCCCCCTGCTCCAGGAACCAACAGTTACCTGTTCGGGGTGATAGTTCAGAGCGGTCACTTGTCAAGCAGCTTGATGGCTAAATTGGTGGGAGAAATGGTTTTTCTCTCCAACCTTCATTTTATTAACTCAGTTTAGAGCTAAACTGAGACCTTGTGAGATGAATGTGGACCTGAGTTTGGGCGCCCTAGTAAGTGGCAGTCCACATCATTAAACAGCCACATGTTGCAGTTCCAGCTAATCCTGCAGAAAATTAATTAGCCTGTTGCTAAACTTCACTTCTTACACTCAAAAAGCAGCACTCATGTGAAGTTGTATATTCTGTAGAGGATCAAGATACATTTAAAATTTGCCCAAGATGCCAGGCTTGAATTTGACTGAAATTGCATAGATTAATGTAACAAATCAGTATGACTAGTCAAAAATCAGATCGAGTGAAATAGATTCTTGTCCTGATGAGCTGTATTGTAACATTGGTTTTAATTATTTTTTATTGTATTTTATTCGTTACTAGCATCATGTGATTCATTTCCTGAAACATGTTTGCCAGACATCATGCCCTTTCAGTGGCAGAGGCCAGAAAAACCAAAAAGAAGTGGGGGAAGAAAAGAAGTATTAAGTTCTTAAAACTAGTTGAACTGTTGATGTGCTCAGCCTTCCCAAAACTGTGTATACTGATTCTTAAGAAACCATAACTTGACCCTTCATAACTTGTTAATACTGTAGAGGAAGCAAACTTTCCTTCAGCTTTTTGTTAGGAAAGATGTCATCAAACTTCTGTGCTAAAAAGTCCCTAGACTTGCAGTCAGTTTTTTTGGAAATATTTTAAGATCTGTGTCTGCCAACTAATCATGTTGTTATATTTTACCAACACAGTTGCTTTAATATTCTTTTAATACATTTCAGATTTAAGTATCTTTTTTTGTAATCCTTAACATATATTGACCAAACATTTAGTTAATGTTAACTGAAACATTGGTTTTCAGGTTTCTGTAGCCATTCTGTTCACCCTTGCAGGAAAGAAAGCGTGAGGTGACAGCTTTGGGCAGTTTCCTTCATTCTTTCGCTTTGGCAGGTTATCTGTCTTTGCATCATCAGAGCCGAGCAGGGATAACCAAAAACTTCTTTGTGGTACAAATAATGATGAAAGCAGCTTTGAACTCGGTGTGAAATGTAACTGTTGCAACAAAGAAAATACAGAATTCTAAAGACTAGAACTACGGATTACTATTAAAGGAAAAAACATTTAGTAGAAATTAGGATAAATGGAATTCTTTTCCTTAAAGAACATCTGTTGAGTTACATATTTATATTATATTTTAGTAAGCTAATATTTCTCTCATCTAAAGTTGATGTCCATGTGCATACGAAATTTTTTACAAATGTTGCTATTTTTTCGGTCCTGGGTCGTGTGCCTTGCTCTGCGTTAGAGGCCTCTGATGCAACGGTAGGCCCAGCAGAGAGAGCGTGAGTGCTGAGGGACACGCCTCCTCCCCACAGCCAGGTCATCCAAAAGCTGTTGGCAGCCCAGCTGGTAACGGGCTTCTTGGGTCAAGTGTGAGATACTGTACTTTGTTATAATGCTACACTCTCCTTCCATAGCAATTGACTCGGCTGCATTCTAGCAATTTTATTACTGCAAGTTTTTTCCATCTTTTTTCCAAATAATTAACGTAGATGTTTATGCTACCATATGTTTTTATCTTGCAGGTTGAATTTGAGTGGCTTAGGCAGTTTTGGTTTCAAGGCAAGAGGTATTTGAAGTGCACTGATTGGTGGCTTAAGCCTATGGCTAAATTGGAAGATTTTTGGAGAAAAATGGAGATTATGGTAAGTACTAGTTTTATAGTTTAAAGCCTCTAGAGCTTAATTCTGAGAGCACTCACAATTATGTTTTTAATTGTACTGTAGTAACAGGATTTAAACTTTATTCAGAACATATGACAAGTAGAATCAATGTCAGCCTTCCACTGCCGCCTCTTATCTTTTCTCCCCCAGTAGCCAGAAGAAATGTGCGCAAAGTAAGATCCAAAAAACCGAGAGGAGCTTTTAGTTATTTCGTGACTTTGCTTGTTTTTTCAAGTTTGTCAGCCTCATAAGATGACTGTCATAGATTTACACTGCACCAATTGGTACGTGAAACTGTGCTTTGTCAACTTTTTCATACAACGCCAAGGTAGCCAGCTCTGCCAATGACGACAATGGCGAATGCATCTGAGGAGAGTTGAGAGCAAAATTTGATGATCTGGAGGTACAACTATCCATCTGTAGTCCACCTGCACACTTACATCATAGCTAGAACCAACAAGAGATTAGTTTCTTGAATAATTGTAGTGACATTGCTTCCTGCATACTTGAAAGTACATCCCTGCTTTCCATGCAAACAGACTCAGTGACAAGCACTGTTAAGCCTGCTCTCTGTTGCAGTCTATGTAGAGACTTAGCTGGGAGACTTTGCTAGTGTAAGTGTTTGATACAATTGCCAGCGTGCCTCCTTCTAGATTTGTACACAGAAGGTACTGCATTGACAAACGTGTCTTGCTCATGTCCATACATCTCCCTTAGAAGCTTCTCAGTCATTTCTGCTGGTCACAGCATAAGCCTCAGTTTGCCCGTAGTTGACTTGGAAGTTTGTAATGTAGCTGAGGATGTTCAGTACAATTTGTAGTAGAGGTGTTTTTGAATCTCTGGAGGTGCGGTGCAACAAGAACATGCTCTTGAGTCTTGAGGCAAATGTTGTGACTCCCTGACCTGCTCAAATGTATTGCAAGCTTTTCCAGGAACAACTGATTTCAGACTTGGAAAATAAGTGTGGAAAAGTGGAACTTTCATTTGTGAAATCAGTTGCCACAAGGAATCGGTGAACATTAAACTTTCCTACAAAAGGAGATAAATTATTTATAACTTGTTTATGTGGTTTTTTCCTCATTTTTGTGTTCTTATGTGCTCGCATTCTTGAATGACCGTTATAATTTTAAAAAAATCTTTTGGTTTGTTTTTCTTTCAAATGACAACTTACTCTCTTGTAACACAGGCTTAGATGAGGTAGAGACAGGAATGTTTGATTGTTATTTTATATCCATTGTGTGTTGAGAACATGGAAAAACAGCAAACTCGGGAATTCTCAAGGGTTAGGTTTTCTGCAATTGGTGTGACATTACCATGTGTCTCCAATTAGAAACATGGTGGCGTCAGTGTATCTCCTTTCAACAGGCCTCAGGATGATATTTATCAGCAAACTGAAGGTTGGGCCAAGACAGAAGCTGCTTCTAATTTAAATTTTAAAAATTGCTTTAATGTTTTATGACTTATAACATATTAATCACAATTAATTGCAGCTATTGAAGGAGACAGAAGAGAATGTTAATTGAGAATGTCTGTTTTGTTGAGCCTCTAAGTAAATTTGATGCTTGATGTATTTGGGACTTGGAGGTAGGGTGAGGGTTTTTTGGGTTTAACCTACTTTTTGTCCTTTAGTGTTTCACAAGATGACAGTAGGGGGCAATGTTGAGCCGCAGTTTTAATGCAACAACAGGCACTAACTGAATAAAAATACATAGAAATGTAACATTAGCATCAAGAATTATCCCTGTTGCTTCAAGTTAGCTGTAATCTCTAAGATTCCATAACACAGGAAATCAATTGTGGGTTAACAAATTCAACAGCAATTTAACATAAAAAGTGCAGTGTTTCGGTGTATGCTTAGCTTCCACAGCATTAAGTTAAATCAAAAAGGTATTTCTGAAGGTACTCAGTGGCCTACAGTTGATGGTTTCTCTCCAAATTTATAATTTCAGATGGATGATTTTTTAAAAAAGAAAAATCGTGGCAAAACGCTAAAAGTGAAAATGTCTTAGAATTGTTGATCTTGTCTTGGAAAAATATTCTTGCTTAAAAGGAATTATTTCTTAAAAGAAAATACTTAAACATTGTGTTTTTCTTACTTTTATGAGTGAGATGAACGACTTACAGGGTTTTTTTTTTATATATGTGTCTAGAGTAATACAAAAGTCAGTCTAGGTCCCTGTGTGCCTTTTTTTTTTTTTTTTAAACTTGTTTAGTAAAGCAGTTAGAAGAGAAAGTTGCCAAAATAATTTCTGATTCTACTAATTGTAATTATTCCCGTGTCACAGCAGAGCATGATACTGCAGGAAGTTTAACATGGTGTCTTCAAACCTTTGGGCTGTATTTAATATTTTTGTACATTATAGCAAGCACACAATTTTATGATAATGTTTATTCCTGGCATTTCTTTCCCTGAGGATAGTTTTACTTAGAGCTCACTCTTGTGATGTAAATGTTAAACCTTTCATTTGAATGACATTCTGATAAAACATCACATCTCCCACAATATTACCTCATGAATTTATGAACCATTAAATCCAAAGCATTTTAACCAATCTTCTTCTCTTTTTCCCCCTCCCTTGAAAATATGAAGGCTATTCAAATGTTTGAGGGTTTTTTTTAAAAGTCATCCAAGATTAACACGTTATCATCTGCGACATCAGGATAAATGCTTACTGAATTCAAAGGGAGAGTTACCATTTGAAAAAAGACTGTACAAGCTTTGCTTTCTGGGTAAAGAGAAGTCTGAAAAGCTGAAATCTCATGTGATGTGAGGAAGTCTTGCTGTAGCTGTTCTGAGATTCAGTGGAGAGACAATTTGTCTCTCAGGGTCTGATATCATGCAAACCTTGCAATCTGACATTTATTTTAGCTATGAAAATCTTTTAACACTATGCTAAATCAGTAAGAGCTGCAGAAGTCCTGCAGTCTTTTTTTTTGTTTTGTTTAGTTTGTTTTAGAATGATTCACATTTGAATAAGTAAAATGTAAATCAATGAAATGTTTTTGTTTATGTAATGAAAAGTAAACATATATGATTGTACTTAAATATCGAATCTTTACACTTTTTTAACGTATCTGGTGCCCCTTTAAAAAAAAGAAAGACAACCCTACTAGTGCTATATGGTGTGAATTGTATTTCCTGCTTTGACAGTCCATTTAGCAATGTAGCAATGTATTTATATGGCAGTTGGCCTTAATAACCTTTATTGACTTTAGTGGGTAAGAGCCAAGACTGGGATTATTAAAATGTATCAGTTTCATTGCAGTATAAAGTCACAACATATATAATTATGTTAGGTAGGCTAGGCTCCATTTAATCCCACCTATTTATGCGGGAATTTGGCAGGATGAAAAAAATTGTAGAACTAAAATATAGAGAAAAGTATGACTGATTTGGAGTTATATTTAACAGCATTAACCGTTTGCCTACAATAAAGGGTCTACTTAAAGGAATGAAACATAGATCTTAAAAGAACTGATTTTTAATGGTATAACCGAAACACAAGTAATTGTTACACCATTTGTTTCACTTTTTGGCATCCTAAAATACAGCTAATGATAATGACATGTAGCACACCTTTTAATTTATAAGTGTAGTGTAAAAGCAGAAGTGTGCACTCACTGTGTAGGTATAATGAGCAAAGTGGCATTTCATGCAAACTGGTAACTGGTATCTTTCTACACAACTTCCATTTTGATTTGTAAAACTTCTTAAAAGCTATACTTACTAGTCAAGTTGTTATTACTGTTATTCTCAATAGCATGCTTTTATCAGTTTATACAACTAAATTGAAATTAGAGAGCAAGGCTATTTTCTTGTAAAATTATTTTTCTTTCCTTTTTGAGATCTATTTCATTATTTGCTACTGTTACTACATATGATGTATGTCATGGTTTCAGCTATAAGAGCCTATTGTCAGGGGCTTACAGCCTGACAGTTGGAATTGAGTCTAGGCTGAAACTTGAGCTACAAAATCTCAGCCCAGGGCCATAATATTCCCCCCCACCCCTGCCCAAATTAAAACAAAGATTTAAATATGTATTTAAATCAGAGTATTTCAGTTCCAGAATAACCATGAAAAGCTATAAACAAAATATGCCTTTAAAAGGAATCCTCCTAGCTTTTATAGGCTTTGGCACTTTAAACAGCTAACCAATTATATTAAATAAAAAAAAAAAGATAATGGCATCAAACAAGCTGGTTGGTTATTTAGCTTTTTTCAGAAAATGCAGAGCAACTTAACTGATATTTGAATTGGTTTGGCCTTGTTAGCCAAAATTCAAGAAATTGTGAGGTACTATTTTAATTTCGTTTTTAGCTTTCCCGTTGTACTTAGATATTGCAGTGTCATACTCCTTTATTGGAAGACCATGCAGTGATGGGTGATCGTATTGCATAATGAGCTGTGAAATGTAGGCACAACATGGCAGCTCAAAGACCTACAATTTAGCCATATTTCTTGTCTTTTGGGGCTGCTCTTATCTGTTTAGGCCAGACACTTTAAATAAATGTATTTTTGGCAGGTTGTATTTTATGTACATTAGGAGTCAGATGTTTCTGGGAATGTACCTTTTATCTTAAACAACAACAACAAAACCTGATCCTGAAGACTTGTTTTCTTTTTCTTGCCTTTTTTTTTTCTTTTGGCACTAATTTCCTTGACCCTAATATTTTTAGCTGTCAAATGGGAGAAAGGATTCAGCATTGTGTGTAGTAGAATCACTACGGATCTTTAAAAAAAAAAAAAAAAAGTTAAGTTTTATTGCACATCTTTCAGAAAAAAAATATTTACAATTCTGAGGAAATTCAGACTTAAGCTTCCAAAACAAAGTGTGTGCTGAAAGCACAAAGGACTGTGTTTATGATTCTCTTTGAAGTGTTTTTGCAACAGGATAAGGAAAATTTTAGAAACTGTCTGATAGTGTTAAGGGTAAATACTTAAACCCCTTTAGAGAATTTCACACACAGATACTGTGCAGCAGAAAAAAGGATACTTATGTTTCCTAAAGCTGCTACAGCCTACAGCTTTGTACTTAAAGACAGAGGTGTTGAATAGAATTCTACTGAGGATACATCCAGTGACAATATCTACAGGAACATCAGAGCAAACCAGTGGATAGCACTTTCTATTTTTAACCCTTATATGAGCTGGCTGAGATCTTAGCTGTGTTGATATGAACCGCTATAACATTTCTGTTATAAACTGGAATTGTTAAAAGGGCAGCCTTGCAACTCGTACAGCATATTGTGAGGACTGCGCTGAAAACATTAAGGTTATAATGTAAACTGGCATGAGCCAGGAAAAGTGTAGGACAATTTATGTCCCATGGGAAGGCGAGATGTGTTTCTGACAGCACAAATGGGAGGACCATGGGTGGCTTGTGCAGCTGTGCATGTCACGTGGCTGGTGGTGTGTGCTGCACCAGATGGTGCAAAGGAGGTGGGCATGCTGTCCCATTTTTGTGTTCCCTTCTAGGTGGCTTTGCACCTGAGTTACAAGTTTGACATTTGTCAGTGTTCTTGTGCACACAACTTTGTCTTTGCAAGCTTCAGTTTTGGATGACAAGAATTCTGTTGTCTTAACTCTTGCTGTAATAGGGCTTCTTTCTGTCATCTTCAGTATATTTTTATACCATCAGATGTATATGATCATGTGTAGTCTATACACGTACTTGCACGTAAAATGTGATGAGCTCTGTGTTAGTGTATAAAACCTAATACATGTAACACACAATCAGCAGACATCAAAACTGTGCATATAGGTTATTCCCCAGTCTTGTATTTGAATTGTGTAAAGGGGCCCCTCTGTCCGAGCTGAGCACTGTGGCTTAAACGGGATTCTCCATCCCATGTAAAAGTTTTCTCGTAGTGGATAGACTATCAGAGTTGGTCAATAGTGTGACTGTATGTCTATGTACCTGCTTCTACACGCAAATACATACACAGGTGTGTTGTTTTTTTTATCTGTGATGATCTTCTAATTAACTTCTTTATGTAAATTCTGAATCATAGATAGTTATATTTAGGCAAAAGGCATTTATAGGAAATGAGCACTGCAGGCAACTGCTTGCAGTTCTTGGAAGCAGGAGCAAGGTAGGAAAAGAGCTTAGAGAGCATTAGACTACATGCGGTAGTACTGCAAGTCACCCCCTGTGTGGCAGAGAGGGAAACGCTCAGATCGTAGTACCCGCTGCATCCCTGTGAAGCCAGTTTTAGTCCTGGAAGGATATTTTAAACCTGGTGTTGCCCTTTTATTGTTAATGGGAACTATGTGATTGATTTCAGTGAAAGCAGAATTGGTATGATGGGGCTACTGTAGATTGCATAGAATTGTGTGCTGTTTCCCCCATTTTTTTCCTCAGAACCTTGAATGGGCATATACTGGAATAACAAAAGATCTCTTTATCAACAGTGTGTTTATCGAGGCTTATTTGCTGTGGAAATAGTGAAGTAGTAGTATTGTGCTATTGTTTTACTAGCCCAGTTAATCTTTGCAAAGCCTTTTATGTTCTTAGAAATCCATCTCCGAGTAGAAAAACTGAATAAAAGACCATATTTGAACACTGAGGACAACATTTCTTGAAAAGAAATTCTCAATTTTTGAAATCTGTGTATGTATGTTGTGGAAAACTTGATTATTTCTTAACTGTGAAGTGATTCCTATTTTTCATTTATGCAATCATAGATGTGATCAGATACAGAGTCTATGGATTGGTACATTTGTGTATGTATGTTTATGGACATGCTACAGAGATAGAAAAAAAAAGATTTGGTTTGGTGTTGAAACTGTGAATTACAGTGGTTTGGCAGGAACAATTTTTATGGGGTTTGCTATAAACTCGAAGTTGTGATTTCGAATAAAAGAAAGCAAATGGCACTATGACTAAAACGTCACCATCTACATTGCTATAATTTTTTAAAATTTTGAGTACAACTAGTATTGCTAAACATGCTTTTTATTGGTATTGTATTTTAGTGGCTATGTAACCACTGTAAAAAAGAATACAGATGTTTTACTTTCCAAATGGCTTTTGTAAGCAAAGGGGGTGACATCTTCCGAAAAGCTGCCGTTGCTGCATTGATACTTTTTCTTTCCTATCTGATCATCAGTCCTTCTAATTCCTAACAAGATCATGGGTGAAGAGTGTTTTTGCAATGTCTTTTTTAACAGTGACTTCATCTTTGATCAAAATTATAGCTCTCATTTTATATATAAAGAAATAAAACTTGGCTTCAGTAATTGCCATGGAAAGCATTACGGTCTGATGGATTTGGTGCTAATTCTTTCACTGACCTTCTGTTTAACTTGTGCAAGTAACTTAAGTGAGGTTTTCAAAATCAGTGTGGAGATCAAAACGTTGAGGTCTGACTTTGATTTTAGATTGCAGACTATTTCTGATCTTAAATTCCTCATCAATAAAATGAGGCTATGATTTTTACTGTAACTGATAAAGAATTACTCATAGGCTATGTCCTAGGGAGAGAACATTCTGCAGTCAAAGGAACCGAACAAACTTCTGCCTCCCCTCTACCATGACTGGAAATTGTAGCATTTGGGCCACATCTAAGATTCTTTAATTTTTTTTTTTTTTTTTTTTTTTAATTCTTTTACAGATGGACAAGTTCCATCCATTTAAGTATGACTGAAGGAGCTTACTGTGTTCTGGCTGACCCCAACTGTCTCACGGCAGTTCCCACTTGTAGCTCTCAGGAGCTTTTGAGTGAATCTTTTTTGCACTTTTCATTTCTTCCTACACATGCTTCTGCTTAGTAATCCTGAAGCTGTAGACATAATATAATGTTTACTGTTCTGAAGTAAGAAGATAATTACTGGCTTTTCTCAAATGTCTCTAGTTAACATCAGGTTTTGGCAGTTCTCCTTGGACTGCTAGTGAATTTGAACGCTGTCTAATTCTCACAGCAGAGGCTCTGATGTAAAGTTTAAGTGTAGAAAGTCTTGAAATTATTCCTGTAAAACAATGTGATTTTTTATCACAATCAGACTAATGATATCTCTTTCCGTAGGGTTCGTTTTGAATTTCTGTAACGTAACAGAATGATTAAGGGAATGGTGAGAACAGACCAGATTCTTGCTTGCGAATAGGAATGGCATCAGTGGAGCTATGCTCAAGATGAATCTGACTACCTGCGTAGCATGCACTCTTCTGCAAAGTGCACTGTTAATAGCTGCACCAGTTTATGTTGTCTAGCTGCCTAGGGATCAATAGAATTGTGTAATAAACTGAAGTGATATTTTAATTTCTTGTGTGTGTTTATATATGTATGTATATACACTGCTAATAATTATACTTTAGCTTGATCTTCAAGCTGTGTGCTACATGCTAATGGACTAAAGCCTCACTAGCTAGCTAGGTCAATTGTTTTGTCGATGTGGTTGGACTCAGCTTGGATAAGTGAATTATAAGACTTTTCTTGTAATTCAGACACACGGCAGAGTAAGTTTACTCATTGTCATTCTATATTGATTGTTCTCATATTCTGTCCAGTGTCATGCTTCTATTTCATGAAATAGGGGTTTCTGTACTGAAATCGTAGGCAGTAGTAGGACCACAGAATTCACTCCTTTGCTCAAAACTAGTGATTGGTTATGTTGCTGGTGAAAGAGTTGGATAGAAATTATTTTCAGATTAGCCTGTACAAACCAATTTATGCTGTTGCTGTGTAGTGCCAAAGTACAAAAAGGTTGTACTTCCCATAATTCCTGGAGGGGATAGAGTATCTCAGAATCTTTCAGCAGCTAGGCTTTGTATTTCTGTCTTCTCTTACAGGGAAGAGGAAAGAGCACCTTGGTATTACATGTACAATGGTAATACATCTATCCCCAAAGAAGCAGGGATGCAATAACATGAAATTAATGCTATGCTGCATTTATGTAGGTGTTCAATGCAAAGGCCAATACAAGTCCTGGCCGTATCTTAGTCTGAAATGCTACAAGGCTTTTAAAAGGATTAAAATTATACATAATTGGGATTATTATTATTTTCCACTTTTAAAAGTCTTCTCCTGTAAGTAGTATCTTCATTAAGGCAACCTTACAGTGACTGACTTTGTCTCTCAGAGGAATGACAGTAGAGAAAGGAGAGGTTACCATGCAATTATAGTTTTACAGTCAAGGCTTTTCAGACCATTATTCTGTTACTGATCTTTTCTTGGCTTTCATGTAGGACATCCTTGATACACATTTATAAAACATGTATACATTGATGGGTCAATGCCACTGGTGGTCGTTGTGCTAAAGGAATTATGAATCTACAGTATCAAAACTTAGGAATCTACTGGGGTGGGGAAAAGATGGGTAACATAAAGTGAATCAGTCTTTATAACTCAAAAATTGCAAAAATACTGAACAAAAAAAAAAGTGCCACTGGTTTCTTTAAGAAATCCTACTTTTAAAAACAGGATACAGCATTGTTTTCTCAACTTTATTCTTAGCTGTTCATAGTCTACATTTTTTTGTTAAATGTAAAATACTGTAGTTGAATCACAGCATTAGCTGGCTTTTTCCAACAAAACAGCAGATTTAGGCTCTTTGCTGCGAATTTTGAAAGTAACAGAGAGAGAGAGGTCGTGAAGACAAAAATTGAACACATAGATGTATAATCCCAAAGGAGTAAACTGACTTCTACTAGACAAGCTGAAAGCTGATTAAAATATTTCTCATCCTTTGGGTATGCAACAGCTTTTGATGATGGAGAGTGTATTAATATTCAGCTTAGCTGCTTGTCGACACTTCAGACAGGTCCCAGGAAAGACTCTGATACTGACCAGGTTTTCTCACTCTGCCAGAAATCTTTATGAGACACAGAGCAGCACCCTTGTACCAGCAAAAGCCAAGATAAGAATAATGCTATTATGCTATGTCTTTATTTTAGAAATTGCTTTTAGACATTTTGAAAGGATTGAAAATTTTAAAGAATTCTTTTAAGGATATAAACTCATTTAGGTACAAGAAAGGAGAAAGATTAATCTTAATTGTTTTAAAATAAGGCAGCTGCAATCTATTCAGTTTTAAATCTGTTTGTCTGGGTTGTTTGCAAACATACAAAGATCCCAGTAATAATATTAGTGACCGAGATTTTTCAGAGAGAGTGTTCCTACTGCGATTATTTATAAAACAGTCAGGTCTGAGGTGTTGGGGTAATGTTCTCTTAACTTCATCTATTCCCTTGTAATGTAATACCTACCTTCCAGACAAGAATGAGATGTAAACAGCTGCTTTATCAGCTGATACTTCTTCTGTTCTTTTGTTGGCAGGCTGACATATGGGTTGTTTGCTTTTTCCCCTTCCACGGTGACTAAATATATACAGTATCTCTGGAAAACATGTCATACGCTCTGTGAGGTGCCTTTAGGATGGCTGCAGGGCTAAATACTTCCTGTAATAGGTGAAAGAGCATGGCTTAATCAGCTTAGTTAACTAAATTAAGCTGTGCTTTTTCTCATGGTGCAGCCTTAAAGTGTATTTCATTTAGAAACTGTATTTCATACTTGTGGAATGACGCAAGGTTGGAGAACTCTCATGGGTTTTTGATAGCGGGCTTGAAAAAGGTGAAATTTGCTAGTTATTCTGCAATGTGAAGAAGTGCAGTCATGGCGTGTGTCTTTTTGCTGAAGATTTGAAGGAGAAATTCTAATGCAGTTTAGATAGTAAAGGCTTCTCAAACTGAGAAAGTCTACTTTTCTTTCTTTTTCCCCATCTAATTTTAACGTTTTTATACATGGGAAGAGCTGTCCATGTTCAATCCAACCTCACCTTGCCTGCTTGCAGATGTGTCACCAGATTCTGTTACACTACCTTCTTTCATCATTCTTTGGAAGGAAGTAAACTAGTGTGGCATGATTGTAAGGATGTGGATCTTCTCTCTCTGATCGCTCGGTCTCAGTAGAAAATATGATTACTGAGTTGCTCTTCCTTAAGATGAGTTGTTCTTCACGAGTTACTCTGTGTGAAAGACAAGGTCTGATTTTCCTCTTGGGAACATGTTGGGATCCTGGTCCCAGTGCAACCCTCCTGCCTGGGAGCTAGAGAAGATTGATTAGCAAGGCACAGGCACAGCTGGAAACAGTTCTACTTCCTATCTCATTTGGTTAATCTAGTATATTAATGTTTACTTATTTACCTGTACAGGTTTTTGAAAGACTTAAGGTGTGTGTGTGGGGGGAAGCAATCGGGACAGCAGGGTGCAGTTGGCCAAGGAGAGAGTGGCAGCAAGTGCCAGTAGGCAGTGAAAACATGGGAAAGAAGGGTTAGGAGCCGCCCTGTTCACAGAATAATAGGACCAAAGGCTGTATGAGTGAGGACTACTGGGACAGGAGTTTTGAAGTGGTTGGAAAACTTGAAACTGGATGTGTTGTAGGTGGAGCAGACCTTTGGGTACAGTGGGAATAGATAACAAGCTTGGCAGGAAAAGCTTTGGAGATTGAGAAAGAGTAAGAAAGGGTGGCAAAGGCTCTTGGGCAGAAAAGGAGTGGTGTGGTTTGAGAGAAAATAGGGTTGGGGGAGGTTTGCAATGGGGGAAGCGGTTATGGAGAAGATGGCAGAAGATAAGGTAGCTGTGTGTCTCCTTCAAAGCAGAATATTGTGGGTAGTGATTTCTTTGAATTTTTTGTTTGCTTGTTTGTTTTTATCCCTTTAAAAAATTGTGTTTTGATATAAATTTCTATATTGGTGCTTTTGTGCAGTAATAATACTGCATTTAGTATGCTACTGGGTTATACTACTGAACCAAAAAAGGGAGAACTAGTCCTTTTTTAAGCAAAAAAGGGTTACATCAAACACAGAAATTTATTTAAAGTATGTTAAAAAGTATTTGATGTTAATGCAACAAACACAAAATTACACAGGGAAAAAAAGATGAAGGAGATCTTAGACGCATCGGTTTTTACAATTGAAAAAATGCAGATAACATTTAAATTGTGTGTTTATATATATAAACACGTGGGCACACACACATACATACGTACATATATATATACACACACGTGTACACATAGAGGGAAAGGTGTTTAGCTATTTAAGTCCTGAGCTGTTCTCCATAATGCTTGAAGTTGCAGAATCTCACTGAACTATACACTATGTTAGTTTCTCATAGTACCTCCGACTGGTTGGGCATAATTCTATGGTAGACTTAAGTGTTTCTTGATTATATGGGGTGTTATAGTTTCCTGATGACTGGTTATGTTATTTATAATGCAGAGGGTGTTAATCCTTCAGTGATTAACACCCTATTTGAATTACCAGAGGTTAAAGGTACATTCTTTTTATTTGTTTTTTTGCAGTGTTTCTTCCTTTGGTATGTTTTTTTACTAAAGGTTTTGTGTTCTCTGTTTTATCTGAAAATTACTTTGAGGTAATTTGGGATAGGGGGGAGGAGAGGAGCATCCTTCTTCGTTAGGGGCCCAAGTGTGTTGAAGCTGTGGTCATTAGAACATAAATTCTCTTTGCAATGAGTAGGTCCTCCAGAAATCTTCCATTTCAAAATAGTGGTAATCTCTTAATGGACAGACACATGGTCAAAACCACATGGAAGAAGGCATTCCCTACTCTAGCCTCTAAAAGAGGAGACACCTACCTGTGTTTCATTCTAAGCCATTTTGGAGAGATTTATTAAATAAAAGATTATATGTGTGTGTATATATATGTATATGAAATCATGTGTATGCATACACACACAAACACGCTTTACAATGTATAAATATATAAGGCTGTCATTTCAGGTGGTTTGGAGATACTGTAGAGATTCTTGTCCAGCTCCCAGCTCTCTCCCAATTACTGTGTTTACAGAATCGAGGTGCTATGTTAAAAGCCTTCAATTCTTTCAAAGGTTGTGGCTGCACAGAAGTTACCCTTACTCTAATATTTCAAGCCTTTCTCTAAATACCGTGGTCTTTCTTCTGTTTTGCCGAGCTGTTCCTCACAGAGCTGGATGTGACGAGAGGGAATCAGTGAAGGTTTTTTGCCATTTTGTTTTTCACACAGTCCTGGGGTTATGTAACTGTTCATCTATCTCCAGGAGAATTCAGTTATGTGTCCAGGTTTTCTGAGTTGGTGTGTCCAGCTGCAAAGACTTTCCAGTGGTGTACAGCAACTCTCAGGGTTTACTGAAGAATGCTGTGACACTGGCTTTGCTCCCTTCTGTAAAGATGATTGTAACACATTCCTTGATTGCAAATGCTGAGGGAAATGTTCCACCTGGAGGTTTCTTCATTTTGTGGGTGTTCCACCTACACCAAATCTGGAAAAGTATGGGGATGGCGAAAGACCCACAAGAGTTCCTCACTGACACTTTTCGGCTCTACAACCTCTCTGGTACTACCTGAAACTGCTAGAAGCCAATTACAGGAGAATTGTGTTGATACATGGTAACCCTCTGCAATGTTTAGGACTTGGGTGCATATGTAAAATCCAGGAAGGTGGTCAAAGAGCAAGGAAGGAAACATAAATGCGAGGAAGCCAAAAAGGAAAGGAGAGCCCCTCATCTGGTGGGGTCAGTATTTCATGCTTCACATGTAGTATGCTCTCAGTTCAAATGATTCTAATCTTGGAAACTGCAAAGGGATATGATAGCCTGCCTCTGCATTTTCCAATAGAGGCATAACTGATCTTGACTTGGTGTTTTAAGAAAACTCATCATCAGACTAGACTGATCAAGTGTTAACAATGTGTATTTTGCAGAGCTGGAACATGAGTTCACTGGTGTATAAAAGCTCTGTTTTAACTCAGTTACCAGCTACAGGCTTAATGCCTGACCTGCTGGACGAAGTGTTCAATCTGTCAGAAAATTGAAACATACTGTAATAATCTATGTTTAATCTACATACCAAATCTGCGGGTGTTTTAATGTTGCTCTGCAGCAGATAGGATGACTGTTCAGTAAGTGGAAGCGCAGAGACAAAATGTTCCTGTACAGCTAGTCACTTATGATTTTTGTTTTACTGTCTGTTGTGTGCTAGCTTTCTCTCTGCTTTTCTCTCTGGTGTTTTGCTCAGAGCTCTGTGAGGTGCTAAGATGAGTGCTGGTTTGCTTTTGTCATAATCTTTCATGTTTGCTCTGACAGATAGGTGAAAAAGTAGTATTTGTTCGGCTCCAACATGCAAGGAATCCAGCTCAGACACTGAGGACAATTAGTCCTGTGTGGTGGCATAGAAAGCAGACATGCTAAAATTTTAGGGGGACTTTTTTCCTGTACGTGCTGCAGGGGGAACCCTGCATATAGCACTGTGGCTTCCTACCTGACTTTTCTGTTTGAGATTGTTTAACTGCTGTCTGCCATTCAATTGCTGGCCTGTGGTTAGCTGTATTTCTCTTCTACAATATACTAAGCACTACATTGGCTTTGTTCCTTCTTTTTTTGTTCCTTTAGTGTTTCACTTATATTTTAATAGTTTCATTTGTGCCTAGAAATGTTTCTTCTGCTTCTGCAGAGAGATTGTGAATAGTATGGCACCACAAAATGTATGGGAAACTTAGGAACTTGAAGGAGGGTTCAGCAGGAGGCAGAGTTAAAGGCCAAGGTGTTACTGTGAGCAGAGAGAGAAATTAGGAGGAAATAAGTTGCAGGAAAGATGGGAGGAACAAGGAAGGGAAACAGTTGTAAGAAGGAAGATAGTATAACAAAGTGAGAGAAGGGTTAAAAAAATAGAGAGAAATGGGAACAAAGATAATGGAAGTATGAAGAATTTTCTAACTGCAAGAGATAATATAACAGGAGAGAGAACAGTAATAAACTATAAGGTGTCTGTACTTTTAAAACTTCTTTTTGTAGTCAGCATAATGAAGTTAATGTGAAAGTTGATGCCTTCTCTTTCAGAATTACTTTTTCTTTCCTTCCTGTTACTCCTTGAAGTTAGAAATACCACAGGAAGTGATAGAAACGAGGCAGATATTTGCTTTCATGGCACAAAAGAACTGCAAGGTGCAGATCTGCAGTATGAAGATCTGAGTTTTCATGTATTAAACTTGAACTTGTTGGTTATGGCATTTAATAGGGTCTTGCTCTGGGAAGACTAAATATGTAAATCCCTAATAACAAATGATGCAACTAGTTAAAAATGAGAGTTTTGTGTGAATGTGTTATTTCACTTTACATATCAAAAATTGCTTTTTGTCTGCTGACATGTTTCGGAATCAATTTTCTTGAAGGAGGAGTTGTATTATGGCCTCACTGTAGCAGAGCATGTAGCCTGAAAGTCTGCAGATAGAATGTTTGCAACAGTGTGTATATGTGAAATTTAAAGTGACGAGCTGCTTGATTAAAATCAGAATATATTTTTTTTTAGTAAAACTTTTTATTGGTTTGGTATAAATCCATTTTTACTACTACAAGGGGAAAAAAAGAAGTGGGGAGGGAAAGAAATTAGGGGGTAGCAAGAAAAGACTGAAAGAACATACAGCTGAAGGTGTAACTTAAACTTACATAAATATCAACACTTTATATGTGAATAATAAGATCCAGCTTGGTAAGTAAGATTTGGTTCAGGAAAGATGGAGCAAGTTGTTTGCTGAGTTGGCTGGTAAAACTAGAACAATCTACTTAACAGTTTTTATATCAAAGATTATGTTGTGTACAACTATATATTGTATTATAATTTTGTTAGTCCCTTTTCTAAGTCTGCTGAAATCTGCTTGACTACTTCTTGTATCTGTCACAAACAATTATTTATGTTCTTGGGTTGAACCTTAAATATTTGCAGAAGTGCTGCAATCTTTTTTTCAAAACAACCATTTGAAAAGTTTGCATAGTGGACTTAAGTAAATAACATGACTCTCTCAATAGGGCTATGAATCTGTTATTCAGGATGTTCTTTTTTGGTGACTCTTTCCATAAGTGGAATTTTTACAATTAAATTCATTACTAGACATTCAAAGTATGCTACTTGAAATAAGCTTAGAGATATACATCAGGAATATTAAGTCTTTGTATCCTGTTTTCATTTTACTGTCGTGTCTCCTTCTTTTTTACAGTTGTACTAACCCAGTCAATAAAGATGTGTGAACCAAGTCAACTTTTGCTGTTTCAAGAACTAATTGCATTTTTCAGATATATTTTAATCGAAAAACATTTTATTGTTTATTTGCACAGTACAACTTCTAAACCTAAGACAACACTGAGTTCAGAAGATAGTGGGTAGCCTATACAGTGTTTGAACTTGTACTCCATTTTCTGGTTTCCTGAGGATAAATGTGATTGCTCCAATATAAATGTTTTAGATCACAGTGACAGCTGTGGAAATTAAACCTACCCAGCAAAATCTATTTTCTGTCTAGCTAAGTAAAGGAGAGGACAGATGAAAAAAAATCCCTGGTGAATGAATTCTTATGAACAGTGATGAATCTTTTCCTTTTGCTACATTAATTTTATTGTAGTCTCAAAAAAAAAAAAAAAAAAAAAAAAAAAAGGAAAAAGTCCAACTTGGGTTTCTTTGTATGTTCTTCATATTCAAGTTTATTATTTAAAGGTGAAAAATTTAGAATATCATTGCTAGGCCATGTTGCAGAACACATTGCAAACACTTTTTTGAACACACAGAAAATGTACCCTTTAGGATAGTTTCCAGAGAGTTGCAATGGTCTGTGTATGGAATAGGCTTTAAATTTCTATGAAAATCTGGGATTTGGGGAGAGGAGAAGGATTTCCAATTTCCCAGGAATTTTGTTGCTCCTAACACTGCTCTGTTTTCAGAGGCTTCAGCTATATTAAGCATTACCTTATCCTCTTTAAAATATCTTAAAATGTTGAGTCTTCTACAGAAAATTCTCTTTTTTAACTGTAAGTTTTGATACCTGCTTCAGAGGCTACTTTATTGCAGAAAAATGCAGAATTTTCTCATGTAGACTATGTAGCAGTTTTGCACCAAGAAAGAAGCAGCAGAGACTACCCTGCCAAAAGGTAAATCTTTGAGTAATGTTCGTCACAATTTTATTGTTTTCCTGAGGTGCGTTCCTGACCTGTGTAGTTCTGGAGGAGTCATTTTTCCCTTCTAGCATCTCCTCAGGATCTACCTGCATCTTCACTAAACCTGCTCAGTCTTGACAACTGGTTTGAGTCCACTAAATTTGCACTCATCAGAGGAGAATAAAGGACTCTGCCTTTTCAGGTGGTTAAGGCTTGGAGCACTTGAGCATGCTGTCGTTAATAAGCTTGTGCTACTCCTCTCTGGGCCAATTCTTTCTTGTTTCCACGGCAACTTCTTAAGTAACTCCGTCTAGCAAAGTATGCTTTGTAGCAATTTGCTGTTGGAAGTAATTTGATAGTCTTTTTTGTGAATGATACTAGTCACCGGGTATTTCTGGTTGGGCTGAAGACTCAAAATGAGCTATGGACTGCTCAGTTGTTGCATCTGTTGTGATTTTTTTTTTTTTTTTTTGCCAAGGTGGGGGAATTAATGTAGATTGTAGCTCAGATATGGGGCTGTAGGATATTGTTTGTATATTTTAAAGAATCAGTATATTGTGATTCTTAAGATATATAGACTTTTTTTGTGGGAAAAAAGAAGTTCTCTTAAAAACGTTTATTGCAAAGTAAATGGTTAAAATGGAGCTGCAGTTACTTGAAAGAGACAAATATACATTCATTATTTCCTGAGTATGTTGTTTTTATGGGAAAGCAAAGGAAGCAATGGCTGGGTGTCGTTAAGGAGTAGCTAGTGGAAAGCGGTGAAATGAGCAATGAGACTTGTAAAGCGTCATGAAAACTGAAACACCAGGGTACAAAGTACCGCTTATCCTCACAGATATGGATACCATATGGCAACATGAAGGGAAATGAAGGACAGGAGACAAGAATCCTATTATTCCTCACACTTTCATTTGCTTGCTCTTTGCTTTGGGCAAATGACTTAAGAAGTTGTGCATGAACCTTCTTCTGGCACAGTATTTATTGACAAGACACCTGTCTTCCCTCTCAGGCTCCTTGAAGTTTCTTTGGTGTCATTCCAGCTTGGGCACTTGTGGTTATAGTTTTATTGTTATTTTTCTCATAGTTCCGGAATAATCTTTTCTCAATTGTTCCGAGGTTGAAATCTGTATCCGTTCTTCTCTTACAGCATTTCACTTACTTTCCTTAAGAAAGGCTGTCTGCTATGATTGTGTTACTGCTGTCCCTGAAACCTCTGCCTTCTCTTTTTACCTTTGTTTGCACATTTTCATGTCTGGACAACCTTCTGCATCTCTCTTTAATATATCTTTGGTATCAGATGGTCTGATTGCGAGTACTTTAATACCAGACGTTGAAAGGATTTGGCTTCTGGAAAGACGGCTATGTGGTCCACATGCCTTTGAAATGATACACTGGAGGAGACCCTTTATCAGCTCTGTAGGGGCTACTACGGCTGTGAAAAGATTTTTGTCACCTCCTCAGCTGCTTCCTCCTTCCCACCTCCTAAACTACACACCTATCTACTGGCCACAGTTTCCTTCACTTATAACTGTTTTGTATTAGTTTCAAATTTCCCTGAAGTTTACAGATCCTCCTTAAAAACTGTTAAACTAAGCCTACCAATATTCAATAGTTAATCTTCACTGTAACAGTTGTTTAAAATGTCAATTCTAACATCTTTCACTTTTGCTCCTCTAACTTCAGTGTTTGTGAACCTATACTTGAAAATTTCCTCTTCTGATGATGTCTCCCAAAGTTAATGGTTGGTTGTTAAGTGGTTACACCATGCAAAACCAAGGAGAGTATGCTTACCCTCTGTCTTTCATTGTTACTTACATTGAAACTTTCAGCTATTTTGCCTTGCACGATCTGAGGGAACCATTAGTGTATTTGATTTTGCCCTTAGCTGAGGTGGTGGAAATGAGAAGCTGTTTGGCTGTGTTAGAGCAAGATAACGTGATTTTCAGGGCAGGTGAATGCTTTTGTCATAGCAGTGGGTGCTATATCAAGAGAGAACAAGAAAAGCTGCACAGAAAGGTTGTATGGGAGGGCAGGAAAATCGTGCAGAATTTAACAGAAGATGTTATAAAGGGAGCCCCCGATGCATAAGTTTTATGCTTTGTGTGTTGTAACTCTGAAAATTAATGCTTCATGTGTTATATCAGGCTGTTGTGGGCGTGTAGTGGCAAAATTACAGATAATAAATTACGACTCTTCCTACTGAAGCTATATAGCCTTCTCCTAATTTTAACACCACAAAGAAACGCAATTTAGTGGCTCTCTATGCTATGGAGTTTAGTGCAAATGTTTGAACTTCACTGTGGTCTAGGAAAGCTGGCATTTTAAGAAGTATTGCATAGTTACAAAGACTACCATTACACCATTATAATGGTTTTGCAGTGCTTTGCTCAGTGGAACACTAGCCTATTTGCGGGGAAAAAATGTCCAAAAGACATCCTAGCTTCTGTTCTCTAAAGAAGTGCTCAATGTGACCTAGCATTAAGGGATAGAATCAACCCAATATATTCTCAATTTCAGAAACAGGGAAAAAACTGAAATATGAAGCTATTCCCACTAGAAATGTTGTAAATCTTACAAAATATATAAGCTCTCCTCTTCGACACACATCAAAGGCATGAAACTTGGGAGATTAAAATATGTTTTTAATCTTGGTTTGATGAGCAAAACTTTCACTGTAATATTTATTATGAGAGGCTCTACTTGTGTCGCCTCTTCCCTTTGTTCTGTTTATATATGACTTCCTTTCTTCCAAAAAAGTAGGAAGTATCGCTTTCACAAAGCCAAAGGATATTGCAATGGTTTGTTCATTTAAGCTGAATCGTAGGTCCACGTGGCAGACACAAACTTTTCTTTTATTGTCCTGGGTCCCAGAGGAAGAGCAATGCTTTCTGATGGCTTCCCATGAATGCCTTTCATTTGTGGAGGAGTTTCAGTGGCTTATGCTGACTGTACAAAGATCAAACAGGCAGGAAAATTGTGGTTTTGAGAAACTTAGCCAAGATCTTTGCTATTTTCTCGGGAGTTTTTCTTCTCTAACCCTAGTTTTTAAGGACAATATTAGGACAATTGGTTGTAGTGGCTGATGGAAAAAAAGCTCATTCTTCTTAAATTTTCTCTTTAAAATTTAATTATTTTCTTACTTATTAGAAAATTTGTAGGCATGTATAGAGAAAATACTAACCGTAATTGCAATCTGTCTTAATTGCATTTGGAATCAATGGTATCCAAAATGAAGCTTAAAAAAAAGTGTTGTGGCTGCTTGGTCCTGCAATTTGATCTATATTGGGACACTGCGCTTGCAGAGTTTTGCTGAAATCACCCAGGTTTTTTTGCCTGGGCACAAAGGTCTGTCAAACTGATTATGGGAATTGACCTGCTCAAGTCTCTTGTTTCAAGAACAGTTTTGGGGGTTTTTCTCAATAGGTTTTCTTAATGTTCATCATAAAAATTTCCAATTTGCTTTGCTGTTAGTGAACTTAAGTACTGGAAAGAGATGTGCAGACCACACCACCTTTTCAACTGTGGCGACGGCATGTTTTGCCAGCAATACATAATTTTCATTGTGTTATTCCCTAAACCTCATGTTTGTCATAGAAATTCAGGTTTTGATGAAGGATTATTTTAATAAAACTAAAATGGCTTAAGTTTCTGAAGTAAAACACTAGCATCTTTAGAGGTCAGATGTAGCTGAAACTTGAACAGCTGTACAACATGCATCCTAGATTGTTTTTAATTGTCTTCCCTTTCTCTAACAGCAGTAATTCTTGTTTATATTGTCAAGAACCTTTCCACTGAGCACAAGCGCACCATACTTTAAGGTCACATGCTTAACCCCACTGCACGGTTACAATGTAAATGGGCCCCCTTTGTTTTCATTAATGTGTGAGGGGTGGGTGCAAGGCAAGCCTGTTCACAAGGATTAAATGACTTATTGTAAAAGTGTCTTAAAGAAAGCATATTTTGTCTCCATACCACAGTTGTTTAGCATTACTCTTGTGCATCCAACCAACAGCCAGTTTGGCAATGGATTTTTGTGTGTCATTTTGTTCTTTTGACCTGTGGTACTTTTTTCTTTCGTTTTTTTTAACTGAGCTAATGGATTCACCTCAAATAATACAAAACAAAGAAGCTTTTCCTCTTTCCTTTCCTAATACCCTAGAAGTAGTAAACAGAGCTGGAACTGCTCTTTTCCATACAAAACCCTTTACATAACAATTTACCGGTTGTTGTTTGTGTGTTGATGTAGAGGTTTAAAATTAAGACTTTCTAAAAACGTCAAATTAAATTAGTATGCTCAGTGCTTTTAATCAGTTTAAAAATGAACAAAGTATAGCCTCTTAAAGTGGTTTCAGGAGTTTTAAGTAAGTCTTTTGCTTTTCTACCTGTAGTCATTGATGTATGGAAGAAAAATACTGTTGAAATCTTACAAGTTATTTTGGTTTTGGTTATCTAGAATTGGCCCTGAGTCCCAAGATTTTAGATGACTTCAAACCCAATGCTGATTGTAATCTGTGGCTGGCATCTGTAATTGTTTTTGTAGGCCAAAAAAAGTTAAGTAATGCTCTTAAATAAGCGCTGCTCTTTGTCAAGAATTGAATCCTTTTTTTTGGGATATCTCTGTTCCAGGTTGTTTTAGGGGTGGTTGTGTTTGTTGTGGTTTTTTTTTTTTTTTGTTTATATTTGGTTATAATTTTGGACCATGAATACAATTTGATTCATGTCTGGTTTGAGACACACAGATTTATGCCAGCACATGAAAAGAATGTATACAACTGGCTGTGATGCATCCAATGTGATGAACTTGATCCAAGAGGGTTGTATGCAACAGTTTCTGTGTGTGTACTGAATGTGTAAGCAGTGAATGAACAAGGCAAGGGGAAACTATTATCTCTAGAAGATGAAGCAATAATACTTGCTTATCAAAGCAGAACACTGTTCTGAGTATGGCAAGTTGTAGCTTAGTAGGAATAGTACTTTGTTGGTTTTGAAATTGTGTTAATCAAGATAGAATATTGTTAAAAGGCAGTCTGTATCCTACTGAAAATCTTTTAGCTTATTTTTTCCTAAATGAAGTTGTCCCTGAGAATTGATTTGGTATATATATAAAAAGATTGCATAACATCTTAAATAGAAATTTAAGAAGGAAGAGAAAAAAAAGAACACAAGCTCCAGAGTCCAAATATTGACGAGAGACACTAGTTTTTTTTATCAGATAACATGTTTTCCTCTCTAAGAAGAGAAATTTTTATATATACACCACATGAATAGTTTGGGTGATTGTTCATGTAGACTAGATCTCTTACCTGTGGACTTGAATGCTGTGAAGTGTGATTTGCCCTATAGTGTCATGTTAAAGCAGAATGCGAAGTAGATAGTAACATCAAATGGAGGTTTAGAGCTGTAGTGTGTAGCTCATCGTGATGTATCTTTAAGGTCACAAGTTTTTGTATGAGGGAACACAGGTCAAACCCTCCTGCTCAAATTTCTATGCAACCCAGAAGATCCACTTTCTTAGGTTAGTGGAGAACATCTCCGTTGTGGCATGTACTCACTATGGGCCTGTTAAGGACACTTCGTCAGCTTATGTTAATACATCCTTGACATTGCTTTAACTTTTACTAGTGGATTAACCGATTCTTCTTGAGGAGTGCAGAGGTGGTTAGTCAGCCACCTTTGACCTCTCTCTTAAGCTGGACTTTGCAGCTGAACTTGAGAACCCCTATCTTATTTCACGTGCCTGTAGAAGGCAACCTTAGTCAATGTAAGGCAGGAGCTGTGAATGTTGCGGTGCGGTGTAACAGAATATACTGTTATGGGGTGGCACAGAGTAACAGTGTTTTCTGTTTGCCAGATTGTATTGTCATAGTTTGTGAGCACATCATGCAAATGTCACATTTGTTGAATTGCCTGAATCTTCTTTGGTTCAGAGAGTAATCGATGTGCATATATTCAGTGATCTGTTGATCACGCTGTTTGTTTGTTTTCTTTGTTAGGCACATGAATCATATGATAAAAGTTTTATTTTCCCTGATTGAATGCTTGAATGCCATGAATGAAAATTGTCTATATAATGACTTTGAGCATAGTGAACTTTTCAAGTAGTTGGCCGTTCAAGCTTTAAATGCTTTTTCAAGTATTCATGTTTAAATACTTGAATGTTCATGGAAAATGAATATGACAAATGGACAACATTTAGAACTTGATTAAACTCTAAAGAAAAATATTTCCAGAAGTTTTTTTTAATGCACTAGTAGGTGACAGGAAACAAATTCTAAAATTCTCTTAACTGATTTATTTTGCCCCTGAGCTACTTCCTTGTTCTTTCCTTGTGTGTACTTTTAGTTGTTGGGTTATTAGTTGATAATCTTCCTTCTTAAGGGTGAAAAATGAATCTTGTGTTTTCTTCTTCCTGAGGAGATAAACTAATCACTGAGAGCTTTATTGCTCCCTTCCTAAGACTGTGAGACAGAGCAAAAATCCTTCTCCAAAATCACAATAAAGTGAAAACAAACCCATATGGGATATCATGGAATATTAATGGAAGAAGAGTGCTACTTCGATAGCATCGACTATTAACATGTTGATATTTGTTGTACCTGCGTAGCCATAACATCAGATTTCTCCGAAAGAAAAACATGGGCAGAATACAAACCTAAAGCCCAGGAATTGTAGCATATAGCATGGTCTTTTACTGGAATATAAGTCTATCAAAACAGAATAATCAATAACTGGCTATGGTTTGCATTAACAGGTTTATAAAGTGTATGTGTTACAGACATATTGCATTCAGAAGAACACTAAATGGCAAGAAATGTTACTTGGCATGATGGAGTTAGGCAACTGGGCATCACAGGAGGCCGAGACCCTCTGTGGAAAGTGACCTGTCCTCGGAAGGGGTGGAGGTCCACCTGCATGTACGGTGGATCAATGCTCCAACTCCATGAAGGCATACTGCAATTAAGCAGGATGAGACGAAAACTGTGACTGGAGGTGTCTTATCTGTGTTGTACTCTCCTCGTCTGTGTGTATCTGTATAAAGAGTATACAGGCAGACACATAGAGGATTAGGCAGAGTTTACTTTCCGGTTAATTTACTTTAATTTAGGAGGAGGGTTGTTTTTGTTCTGGAAAAAAGTCTGTGTCTTTTGAGCCTACAGGTTTGTGAGCTTGAGCAGACATATTAATTATAAGTAATAATTAATAATAAGCATTGCCTTATTTAGCATTTTAGGTGTGCCTGGACTACTGAATTCATTCTGCAGTTACCTTTTTTCTTGTAAGGGCAAGATTTGTGTTGCCTGTGTATACTAGTAAGACATATTCCCCTTTATCACTCATAATGGGAAATTAGTGTTCATATGTAGGTGGCATATATATATATATATATATATATATATATAAAAAACAGGGTTATGTAGCTTTATGTTCTAATATGTCAGGATAACATGTGCAAAACTTTGTTCCTAAACATAATCTGAATGTAAGAGAACTAAAAACAAGTAGTTGCCTGTCCTCCCAGGAGGAATCTATATTTACTCTAAGTACCGCATCTGAAATAGTGACTGTACTTATTATGGGTGACTCTGATGAGAGTTAAATTGGTAAACTTCTCTCTATGTTCTCCTTTGTCAGTCCCCCATTTTTAAAATTTGATAATATTTTGCATTTGTGTGTACACTTACACTGCACACCCTCAATGGCAGGTCATCACCTTTTGCATGGCCTATATATCAAGTGCCTAGCACATGTTTTTATGTAAAAATATAGTTATGTACTGTAACAAAACTGCGGGAGGATAAGGCACTGAAATTTCATTGCCTACTTTTCAGTTGAGGAACAAGGATCATAGCTTGCCAAGTTGTTTATTTCCAAGTGCTGTTTTAGTCATCAACCTCTACTAGTGGGTGGTAGTGTCCTTCCTGCTTGACAATGCCATATTCCCCATACATTAAATACATGTAATATATCGGGTTCCTGTGCTCTTCCCAGGGGCGTGCTCTAAGTTGTTTTTCTGCCCCTTTTGCCATGACAGCTAGTACTACTACTTTACTTACATGATTATGAATCTTAAATCTATGTAAAGGTGTGCCATGGTGTCAGTGGGCATAGTGAAGCTGTTACTTGAGCTAAACATGACAGAACTTCATTGTTGAGGAGTCCCATTCTCACGGGGGTATCCACAGACCTGGTGTGTGGATGATACAGGCATTGAAACCCTTATATAATTCGAAGATATGATTCAGCTGTATGTGGTTGTCTTGCATATGTACTAAATTGCTCTTTTGCTATGGCATGTGTCTTAGACAAAGCATGCCCTCAGGCACTTCTGGACATGAGTGGCTTGCAGCTTCTTCATTCTGCAGTGTTTAATCCATTCTCTAACTTGGCTTTCTGTGTTTTAAATTATTTCAATAAAATTAATGACACTGGGAATATGTCCCAAATTATTACACAGCTGTATTTTTACTAGACGTTGTGCTAGAAAGCAAGCATTGTGGCTAAGGCAGTAAGTGGCTTGAAGACAACAGGTGGTGGCTTTGGTGATGGGAGGAAAATGGTGTTTCCGTACTAAATGGATATGAGCATGTGCTTTTCAAGGAAATCAGTAATATGACATGTAAATAAACCCTAAAAGGTAGTCACAAATAAAAATGCAATAAAGAATTCAGAATCTAGCACTCACTATCTTCCATATCTCTTTATATTTTGGGGATGTTTAAAAATAATTTTTTCTGTGACCAGTAATATTAACTTCAGTGATTCCAGGTTGTATTTTGAGCGCTACAAGGACTGGGTGTCTAGTCTGGAGATCTTGGTACAAGTCTGCATCTGTAAATGTTTTAAGAGAAGCTTGTATGTAGCTTAACGTATTAGGGCTTCAGTATAAATTAGATGAGTCAAAGCAAAGCCTTGCTTACTTGTAGAATTATTTAATTAGAATCAGTAAAGTTACAGGAGTATTTAATTCAAACTAGAGTTTGTTTCAGTGTCTCTTGAGATGGTATTATCTACTTCTGCCTTTTGAAGCCCATCATTTTTTCCTCTCCTCTTCCCTCCCCCCAATTATTCATAATATGATGCTAATTTTGATACGCTAAGAAAATTATAGGGTATTCTTGAATTCATTTGATCACATAAGATTGTTTATTTTATGATTCTTCAGTGCTTGTTAGAACTGGGCATAATTATTGACACTCAACATCCTGTCTGCTGGCTAAGGGAACTTGTGCAGATAGTACTCCACGTGATTCAGTATTGCAAAACGCAAGCTGTCCAGAGTGCACATTAGTGAAGTGAGTCTTGTATTGCATCTTAGCTCAACTGATTTCAGCAATAGTAAATAATCACTGAAGCATACAGTGCTGTGCAGCCCTTCAGAACTTAAGTGTTCAGCCTAACTACTGTTTGCATGTGACCAAAATAGGAAAAGGGAGGTGTATACAAAGGAGTGAATTATAACAAAGAACACTTTCTGCTTCAGCTCTTGTTCAGAAAACATATGTTCAGCCATGCAGGCAACAGTTGGGGTAAAGACACACTGTAGGTTTGGAAACAAAAGGCGTGTTCTTTTCTTGCATTCACAATGTTTTCAAACATATTCACTTGTTAGGGACTAGCCTGTCAGCTGGATCTTCTTGCAAGCATGATTTCTTTTTCCTGACTTCTTTCAAAAGCTTTTTCCCAACAATGTTTTACACTTCATATAATCCACTATGCATGGTAGGCCTGCTTCAGTCTTTGTGCTATTGATGATTCAGAGGTGGAGGGGCCATGCTCTGGGAGAATGTGGCTAAAGAGTAACCTTTCACTCACCCATACATCTGAAGGTGCTAAGCCACTCTTTATTCCAAATATCTTCAATGGTTCCATTGCTCTTCCTTGATGAGATGGCTTATAATTCACCATTAGAACATTGCCAAACTGATTAGTACAGCAAAAATATTTTTAAAGTGTTGATCCTTATGGTGTTTGTTTTTTTTTTTTTGTAGAACTAAGTATTGAAAATCTTTCAGAGACCTATCATAACTGCATTGAATCATCCAGTAAAAAAGACTTTTTTTTTCTCTACTGGTAATTCATTCAGTTTTGACGTGCCAGAGTAACCAAAAATTACTTGGTCATTCCTTCTGTTTGGATTCCTTTTTCCTAAATATATGGTTTGAGACCCTAGTATAAATACACTTATATTGGCTTAAAGGTAATGGTTATTTCCAAGTAAACTCTGCCTGGTTTAATTTATGACCTTTAAACTCACATAGCTAGAAAATGTACTGCTTTAGCTCCACAGGTATATAGTTAAAAGGTGTGACGTTCTAGTATAGACAAGGCCTAAAGTTTCTTTGAAGATGTCGCAGTGATCTACTCTCTGTAGGTTTTTCTAGGTCGAACTACTCATCTATCAAGTAAGATATTCATCCTTTGTTGTCAGCAGTGAATACCTCAGAGAGACAGGGCTCCCTACATTTTAATGCGTTTAGACTTGTATATAGAGCTCAAGCATATGTTTAACTTTAAGCTTTCTACTCTATAATTGGGTTATGTACTTGCTTAGTTTAGATGTGCACCATTGAATATAATGGTAGGGGAGAATATATAATCTTTGTGGCAGTGGTTTCACACCAGAAACCTGAACCCTTGTTCCTCTTACCCTACAGAAACACAAAAATTATGTGTCTTTCATGAAGTTCTCTATCTCTTTATATTTTATTTAAATACAGACATAATATTGGACTCAAAGACAAACTGTTCTAATGTTGGAAGTGCTCTATCAATAACCAGAATGGTTATGGAGTTTTATGTTGACTTGTGGATTATTCTTGTATTCTGTTGGAGTATTAATAGTGCTAGCTGAATTCAGTAGCCTGGGAAATTACCACTGATTAATGTCCATGATTAGAATTTCCCACATAAGGCCCTTCAGACCATGAGGATCATTTAGACAGCTAGAAAATCCACAGACAAGAAGACTCCATGTAAATATTTTCTAATGGAAGGTGCCAGCAAATACCTCCTTGCCAACATGTCAAAACTGCCAGAAGATCTGTGAGGATGGGGATTAACTTTTTAGCATTGTCATCTTAAGGGCCTTGACAGGCAAACATTATTTATATTTTTCTTTGACTGCATATGACTGAAAAGATTTTAACGGTAGATAAAACTAATATAAAGCAGTTAATGATACTGATGTATATTCCAAGTGTGCACCTTTTTCTTTTCATTGAGCTCTGTGTCAGGCATCCTTGAGAACACTACAGCTTTAAAATAAATTGTCCTTCCTTCTCAAATCAAATTTGATTTGTCTCCAGTCTGATAAAAGAAAGCACACACTAGTGTATTGCTTCTTTTCAGGAATTTTTTCTTTTGTTTTATAGGCTCTTTAAAAGTAAATTATGTTTTAGATGTTGCAGTGACTTCTCTGACTCTCAGGAAGAAAACAGTTAATAATAATTTCTTTCCTTTCAGCTCCCATGAGCCTACCTTCATTGTACAGTTTGCATATAACAGCTAGTAAGAGTAGAATGTACTGAACCTTAAACAAATCTATTAGGATCACCATGGCAAGAAACTGGGAAAATGGCAGGAAAAACGAACAATGATTTTGTAAACCCTCCAAAGGTCAGAAAAAGGCTTTCAGTAAGTATGCAGAGGCTAGAAATCAAATCCCATTTCCTATCATAAGAAACCAGTTGTTTTAGCAGCAGTGGTTAATGTACTGTACGTGAAAGATTTAAGACTACTTGGAAAGCTTTGCTTCTGTTTTATTAGGCTGCTATTGAAAAGCCAACAGCATAACTTCAACTAGGTGCTTTGAGATTTCTTAATGGGCTGTCAAGGGCAAGACACCAGGTCTGTGCTATACTAGCTCTTTCCTGTACATTAAAACAACAGGGGCCAAATGATCATATACAGAAGTATGAATTACTTGATGCTTTCTCTGTTCCATATGGTCAGCCATGTCTTTAGCAATTAATCATGTACAGAATCAGTTGAGTGCTCTCTGAAGCATTGAAGTCAACATTTAGTTGTACCTGTGCCAGTGGGGGCAGTGGGGGTTGCGAGTGTAAAATAGCAGGATGAAGAGCTGCTGGCGCCGAAGCCAGAGCAGCTGGCTTCTATAAACAACACTTTTTTCCTCTTTACCTTTTTTTTTTTTACTTTTTGACAAATATGAGCCGTTTTTCAATATCATCCAAAACATGAGGGTTGTTGAGTGAAACTCTGATATCTGGCATAGTGGATCAATAAACAAAAGGCAGAGAATTGGGTTTAATGTGCCCAAATTACTGGGTGATAACTTAAACCATACTGGCTGCTTCCATCGTATCAATGAAAACGGGTACATTTGCTCATATTTTAAGTAAAAATTTTAAAAGTAAAGAAGAAATGAGCAGTGGTTTGTAAGCAATTACTAGCTTTTTTTATCACATAGAAGTTATGACATGTTCAATTAACATGGCTTAAAACATTTCAGAGGGGAAAAAAATGAACCTAAAAGGCACAGTGTTCTAGTTTTACTGAATTTCATTAGGATACTTTTTTGCATTAAAAGCAAAATCAAGTCACAAAAATAACAAGGAAGGTACAGAACGACTTCTAAAATTTTAGCCCTGCTTACAGATTTTACGCTTTATGTTTTTCCTTTCCGTATTAGTTATTGACTATAGAGAGATGACTGCTCTATTAAAGTAGAAGTGGTTAGTAAATATTCAGAAGCTTATCCTATTTAAACTGGTGGTGAGTAAATTAAATCTTAACTCAGAGTGAAAAATCTGATTTGTTGACCCAATCAAGTGGGACCAAGAGACAAACTGTCCCAAGTGCCACTTTAGTTCAGACTGAAGGCTAATTTGTTTGACAGAATAACTAGGCTTCATGTCTCCAGCTATACAATGCTTCTAACCTTAAGTCTGGCTCCTCAAGAGGTCTGTATTGAAGGAGGGAAAATCTAGCTTTAAAAGACTAAAAATGTACCAGTGTGAATCCTGGAGTGTTTAGAGTTTGCTTGAAAAGTTTTTTTGCTTGCTTGTAAGCATGTTGTGGTATTCACCGAGGATACGTACAGTTAAGCAGGGTAGTGGCCTATTGATGTTGAAATAGAGTTTATTCTGCTGTCTATCTAAGAAAAAACACACCTGTACTCCTGTTCCGATACCTAGGTTAGCTCATTAAGACTCACAAAAGGTATCTAATTTTAAGTGTGTATCCTGGGTGAATAATAAGATTTGGCTATAACATTTTTGTGTTCAGTCCTGTGTCACTGATGGATTTTTTCAGAGAGAGTGAGAGGAATATGATACTGGTCTCTTAAAATCTCATTTTAGTACCTTTCTTTCTTACATGATAAGAAAGATGCTCTGATGGCTGTTGCCTGATATGTCACTAGAGCACTAGAGTTAATTCTGCCACTGTACCAGGAGGAAGGTAAAGGATGTAATTCCCTAAATGCTGTGTTTAACATAAAAGGCTGAACTGGCAACTGCTGTATATACATGTGTGTATGTAGCTTTGGGCTTTTTTGAGGGCTGGGTTGTGTGTTTGTTTTTAAGACCATGCTGTTTGGGACTTCAAGGAAGTGCCCTAAATACATTAATAGATCTGTAAGGAGAATTGCGGAAGATTTGCTGAAAATATTAACATATTACCAGTACTACTTATTAGAGAGACATGCTGGCCAATGAGACAATCCTTCCCTCAAGTGATCAGCAATTTGTGTAATCTCGTTGCTTAGGTTGTCCAGGATATGTTTTTGCCAGCTCAGGAAGCAGAAGAAAGAAAGTTTCAACAATTTGTAAACATTACCACCCTCAAGAATCTCTGTGGACACAAGGATGAGATAAGACAGGCTGTAGGGCTGGTTACACTGTTTATTTATTCTACTGTCCTGTGGTCCCATGTGTGCAGAAAAACACTGAGTCAGTGCTGAGTCCAGCTCCGAAATGTGAAGGCTTCACTCAGCATTGTGCAAAGGGGGCCTCTGCAGACAATTATCTGTCATTAAAGAACATTAAAAGAATTGAGACACAAGGTCAGATTTTCTTTGATGGGATGTGCAACTATAGTGATGTTCAAAAGAAGGTCACTCTTGCCCTTTAGAGCAGGGGTGGTATCGGCTGGGTATCTGACGGTTTTTTATCAGTGTTGATGTGAGGAAATGGCTTTCCCAGCTGATAACATCTTTGACCGAGTTTCTTGAACCCTTGACCTTTATCAGTCAAGGTATATATTGAATCCCCTTGTTAAAAGTAAATCCCAAAACAAGTTACATGGAAAAGGAAACTTTCAAAAGAATGTGGTTTATATTATTTTACCCAGAATGCTGCTTTATTTGCTACAATTTGGGATTTTTATTGAGATTATAAGAATAGCAAGTTATTAAGAAATGCCTCTATAAAAGCTACGTATCAAGCCCTGGACTTGTGTTGCAGGTAACCTTAGTGCCCTCAGCACTCTTGGAAAACAAGTAAATCAGTTAAATTGCTATGTATTGTTGTTGTATGTTGCTTAATAGTACTATTTCACCCTCCAGGTAGCTGCAACTGGACTCACAGGGCTCAGTAAAGAAGCATTTATGATGTCAGTGTCAAACTATGAGTTTGATTTGAACTGTGTACATCACCGCATAAATGAAAGGTATTAACAGAAGGCTGGAGCAGTATAATTGTTCTCTCAGTAAAAGTTAATTTACGTTCAGTTTCCAGAATTATGATGTTCCTGTAGATGGAGGGAACTTTAGTGGAACTCAGTACCAAAGCTGCAATTTGGCCAGGCACTCAGAATTCGTACAAAAGCATTATGTGACTGTGAATAGTTGAAGAAGTGGTCACCCATCTTCTCTGACTGATAATACTCTAATCACGTCATCTTTTCATCAGATTTTAATTGAAAATTCTGTAGGGACTATCAGTTCTCTATGCTCTGCACTTTGGGAATCACACATTTAGGGTATGTTGATGGTTTTTGCCTGCAAATAACTATACTTTCAGCTTTGTGAGGCATAGCATCACTAAACTTGGGGCTTTTCTGCAGTCTTGGAGAGAAGCAGACTTTTACGCTATCACCAGTGGATTTCACTATCCCATTGTGTTTAATAAGGCCATCTAAGGACTCTGAAAAGGTGTTCTGTGTCACTCGGTGTACTGTGACTTAGCTGTATGGCTATACTCTGATGATCCTATAATACAGAGACAAGCTTTAGTTATAGTGCTGTGTCAAGTATTGCACATGGTAAATATAAAAGTTAAAGCATGAACGTGCGAGGAGTGTTAATTGACATTCATTAAAGAATGTACATCTCTTCATCTCATGTAAGTATGTTCTCGCATGCAGAAGTCCTCTATCAAATCCTGCTTTAAACTGTGCAGCTGCTGGAAGTGAGACTCTTAAGATCAGATTGTTGAAGTTGGCAGATACTAGAGCTTGTGGAAAAGATGTTGTAGGTCAGTGCAAGGGAAACTCATGTCAGGGAATCCTTATCTGAAAATAGTCTCTGGCTTTTTGTTTGCTTTGTAATGTCAAAGCAGGGTCAAGAATGTGATCTGTATAGACAGAGTTTTGAACGTTTTGGGTTTTTACAAGAAAATGGTCTTTTTGATGTCTAAGTCCTGTATGACAGGGTAATGCCTGTTGGTAGGCCAGCTGATAGAGCCGGGAGGTGGGGAGGAAGATGCTATTCGCTCTTTGTCATCTGATGCTGGTGTAATAAAATTATTTTCTGTCTCTATGAACCCTGTCATTTTTGTCTCTTGGAACCACCATGGCAGTAGCAATGTTACCACTCCTTTACATAGCTTAAGAAGTGTGTAATCTGCATATTATTCTTTCTCGTGGAAAAAAAAAAAAAAGCTGTCAGATCAAGGATAGATCTTCCTGTTTTCACAAACTGAAGATAATAATAACCATTTACTTCACAGAATCCCCGCAGGAATTTTAGTGGTGTACATTTGGCCAGGGCAGAATGCAATGTGTATGTGATGCGGAGGAGGCTACATGCCATGTCTTTTTGTCATGTTGTTCCTGTAAGAGAGGCCATGCTGGGAGTAGCAATTGCAGCTCTTGGTGATGTTTGAGTTGTGTTTTCAAACTCAATTCTACAACTGCTCAGGTTAGAAACACGTTTTTGCATCATTTTCTGTGGAAAAAAATAGGCTTGTGCAAGCGTTCTGTCCGTTCAGTCATCCTTCCCAAAATTAGATTAGATACTTTTATATGTTTGCAGAAAGTGTGACTGAAGGTTAGAATAGCAAAAATAATTAAGTGAATATTAGGGGCTGGTTAAGGTAAGAAAGGCAAATACAGTATCTTCACTGAAGGAAAAGGCTACATCGTCGACTCTAGATCTCTGTTGTGGCTGGAATGCTGCACACCAAGTCAGCCCATGTACCCTGGTCGACGTATGTGTTGGTAGCGTGAACATCAGCTTGTGCCATTTCTTTCCCAAGTTGGCAGACATGGGGAAGCACAGGGGAAAAAAGAGGAGAAAACGGTGGGCAGGTTAGTAGTTGAAGGTAAAGATGGAGTGAGGGAGTTTGAGTTAGCTTGCTGGGTGGATGAAGGACAGTAAGATGATCTGTAGTTTCATTACATCAACACTAACTGTTGATAAAACATTTGGGAAGGCCAGTAACTTTTGGTCTGCAGAGACTGAGTGTGATCCTACTCCACAAAGACTTAAATCCATTATATGTGTGTGTGTGTGTGTGTATATATATATAAAAAAAAGCTATTTTTAATTTATTCCATAAAAGAAAAAAGGTAGAGTTTTACAACTTACTTCATGATAAAGAGAGCATGGGGACATCAGAAATTCCTTTCAGAAGATACAATACAAACAGGTATTTCTTCTTTAGCTTCACCAAAGATCAAAGCGGAGGTGGAAGTCCCCCACAGGAATGCTGTATTGAGGGAAACATTTCTGATATGATTTGGGACAAGAAAATATTTAGAAAAGAAAAAAATTATGTCTCAAAAAAATGAGACCTAGAATGCACAATGTCATCTTGTGTTACTTAAGGCAATGAGATTTTAAGGTTTACCTTATGTGCCATGTACATTGATTAAATACCAAATATATGGTGGCCATTTCTAACCATCATTTACTGTATTGATTTGTCAGCAGTGGAACTGTAATAAAAAAAGCTATTGATTTACTGTCCTTATTTGCTTATGGGCTTTTTATTAATTTTACACATTGTTTCCTATTTCTAGATTATAATTTTTATGTGGGTTTTTTTCCCTTTAAGACAAGCCTGGTCCTCTCTGAAGTTGGAAAGGAGGAACAAATTGAGGAACAAAGGAATGAAACCATCAGCTGCTTCTTGCTAGTTCTTACTGAGCGACAAAAGCTGCGTAAAGAATGGACAGCAAGGTGAGAAATCTTTGAAAAACAGTAAGGTAATAAAATTAAAAACAAGTATACGAATATAGTCCTATAAATGTCCTTGGGGGGAGCAAGTTCACGTTTTTAAAAAATTTGGAATTTTTGAAGTGTTCAAATAGTACTTTTCCTTGAATGGGATCCTCAAGGTTTCTGCTTCTGATTTCAGAGTTACTTTTTGGGAGAGAATGCTCCCTTACTGTGCTTACATAGTGCAATCTGTTGAGAATAGCCTGATAGGCAGCATACATATTTAAGGATTCGTATCACCTTAAGTGCCCTAAGGTTTTCCGCATACTGCTAACAATATGAGCAGTACTCCTTGCTGGCATGCCATGCTAATAGATGTCTTGTCCTTATTGTCCGCTTTCTTCATGATTTTCACATTTTTACATGGTGTCTTACTGGTATTAACTGGGTTGTGTTGGGTGAGTTTGGCCTAAATATACATATTGCTAGAGTTCATATCATGTGACTGTTCTATTATACCTGAGTTCTTAAATTGAACTTACTGCCATGGTAATAAATCAGGTGGTGGTGTCAACAATTTTTAAAAGTTGTTTATGTTTTTATGTGAAGAAGTTTATGTTACTGGAATCTGGTTGGACGCATGCATTTCAGAAACTACAGATCCATCATACTTCTAGTTCTTTCAGAAATATGTGAATTCAAAAACAATTTCCACTGAATGCCACCTTGTGTCCTCTGTAGCTGCTAAATGAGTTGATGTCACCTTTTTTCTATTTCTAAAAGCTATAATTTATACTCTTTTAATATAAATCTCCTCTTATTTATGATACTTACATAAAATATATAACAGTCTGAAATTTTCTACCAGATGTACAGCTTTCCTTTAAAACCGGATGTCCCATGCTTACAATTAAACACAGTTTTTAGTCAGAAGTATTTTTTAATGAGATTTTGTTAATCAAAAATTAAACTAATCAAAACTAGCACTTAATTGGCATGATCTTTTTACCTGCACTGAATGTTCCAGTTAAGGGAGTTCTCCTGTGTTGTGTTAGTGTATAATTTTGGAAAATTCCTAAAAATTCTATGGGATTGACTTTAAAAAGTTGATTGTACATATGGGATCTGACACTTGAGTGGTTTTGCTATTCCAAATCATTACAGTGAGTGGACTTGAAACATTTTAGAAGCTTTAGAGAAAAATTAACCATTATTACACAGCAGCAATTATTATTACAAATTAGAGGCTGTGTTTGATAAGTCTGCATTCTTATGAGTATGGAATGTTACTAATTAATGTTACTAATGTTACTGATACTAATCAGTTAAGATTCCAGAGCGAAAAAAGAGCTTAGTAAGGTGGATCTACAGTATTGTTCATATTATCATGTGGGGTTTGTTTCTTCCTTTTTGAGGAATATAAGGGATTTGGAGGGTGGAGGAATTTGCCTCCCATCACCATGCTTACTAAATAATGCCAAGTGTTTGGCTACATTGGAGACAGAGGAAATCACTTCAGGCTTTTCCAAGTGACGCGTGCATCTTTGTTGTGAACCAAAACAGAAAGCTTCCTAGAGCTTGGAAAAGGCTAAACAATTCTAATGAGTGGAGTATCTTTTTAGTGTTCGTTTAGTTTAAGAATGATTTCCTAATATACGAAGTCATCAGGACTCGTGGCAATCGGAACTCACGTAAAAGCAGTGTAGCTGTAGTGTTTCTAGTCTCTGCTTGCTGCTCACAATGTACCCAGAGGCTGGAGCCAGGGTTGCCGCTGTAGACATAGTCTAGTCTTTGACACAGAAAAGCTAAAGTTCTTGGGAAGGGGTAGGGAGAGGCACAAGCAGACAAAGTGCAGGCCTCCTTAAAACTAAACACCTGAAAGAAAATTTCAAGAGCATTGTGCCTTGAAAGTTCTGAAAGAATGTGTCCTTTGAGTATTAAATATCCATACTCCTTTTTCTTTCCATTTGATGTTTCCCATCCCAGTGACCTGTCTGAGAGTCTCATCCATATGATCTGCATAAAGAGACTGTTACCATACACCTCACTTTACTTCATCAAAGCTTCAGCTAGATGTCTGGAATGAAGCACTGGCTGTGGTAGCCATCAAGCATACGGTGGTGAAAGTTATAAAACGTCCGCCGTGGTACTAGCAGGGCTGCCCATGTTTTAGAGATCAGTCTATTGTGTACTTTGGAATTACATGAGAAAAATGTGCTTGGACAGGAAATAATTAGCACTTGTCAAAGGGCAGGCAATAGGTTACAGTATTTTACTTTCAACAGGCTATCAGGGGATCAGCTAGATTAGATAATAGAATTTTTTTCCTCTGGAAGTTAAATACAGATGACTCTAATTACCTTACATTGTGCATTAGAGAGCACATTATGAACACTACAACTTCAAGAAATTTAGGTCAATGAAGGGAGGGCAGCTGGCAAAAACTTTACTCTGCCCTTGGTCTTTGTAGAGTTACGTAGGCATGCTGTTCTTTCATGCGTTTTATTTGTGTCATTGACACCTTAAATTAAAAAAAAACCCACGCATGCTGGCAATTGATAATACAAACTGATTCAGCTTTTACAAATTCAGCCTTTCTCAGAGAAAGGCATATGAACTGTTTTGATACATGTATGTATCTACTGGGCTAGAGCATGCCCTTGCTGTATTTGCTTTAAGTTGTACCACTGTTTCTCCATATTAACCGACTGAAATTACTCTCTAAGTTTTTATTTCAGCTCCATAATCCAAAACGCGTGGTAGTGCATTTAGTCTTACGGCTCGCCATTTCATATACTTCTGACTCGAAGACGTCCTCAGGATCTTAAGTATCAGAGCAGGTCTTCTAGGGATTCAAGTTGTTCTATGTTGAGTGGTAGTGATCCGAAATACTTCAGGTAGGACTCAATGAATGTCCCCTAAGTGCTAAAAGAAATGGTCCAGAGTTTCTAAAGCCCCAGATTTGTTTATACTGCATGATAGTGCCTGATGGACAGGTTGTTAGAGCTGTTAAAGAGCTGCTCTAGCCCTTTGAACTGACCCCTTCTTGACCTCTGCTTACAGAAGGTCACTGTTCAGCTTATGAAGTAAGGGAACCTTAGATTCTACTGTAACAAATAGCGAGTCAAGAGAACAGCTGTGAATTTTGGACTAACCATGCAAACCTGTGTAGACTTTTTAGGGTCACTGTATGATAATTAAAATTGTTACCAAATTATATGGAAATTTAACAGCAATAGTGGGAAAGAGAGGGTGGAGTCTAATGCATTGGGTTTGATAAATGAAGTGTGAAGTTACCCATCTGGCTCTAGACAGCCCTCTTTTTCTCAACGAAAGGGAAACATTTAAAAATAACCATGGTACATCTAGAATCAATGACCCATAGAGAGCTGGAATAGATCAAGGTTTAATGGTGGCTGTGGAAGAAATTATCATTTGAAAAGTGAGACAAAGGATGAAAAAGTACAGTTCAATATCTGCACCTGATTCATTTCAAAAAAGGCCTTAATATTTTTAGCCCGTTGATGATGCTATTGACATTTTTTATTTTACTTTTTAACTGGAACCAGAAAGTTGTTATATCATAAAGAAACAGTTTGGCCAAAAAAAAAAGTACTTGAATTTCAAGAGAGAATGTTGCCTTTTCCTGATCAGTAAATGGCCAAGAGGACTGGGCAGTATAGTTCAATAATAATTGTATCTCTTATTTCTCTTAACAGAACTTGTATCATGTTATAATAATACTGTCTTTAATGCTTGCATGACATACTCAGCTTATACTACCAAACTAAATTGTCATCAAGGAATCAACAATAGATTAATTTAAAGGATAATGTTTAACTACATGCAAAATTATTAACTGCTAGTAAAAGAACATGGTTAGTTAAACCTTTACTAAAATAAGTATTTTTCATGCAAAAATTTTATTAGACCAAAATGGTTTTATTATGATGCAGACTATTGCACCATTTCTTCTAGGGGAAATTCAGTCAGTAAATGTAAAGTTTTGGAGAAATACATATTGAAGTGGAAACTTTGATAGGAAAAATAAAATTATTTATGATGAGTGTATTTTCATAGTTGTGCTACTTAAATTCTGAAATGTTAAGTTCTCTCTAAGTCATCACATAACGACAAATTAACATAGTGAAAACAGCAAACATCCAATAAATAATTTCAGCCAAAATAAACACAAAATTCTTCTGGTTCATGAGAGAAACAGCAGAAAAGTGTTAAGTGATTACATCTTGGAAGAATCAAGAACTTAAAACTTTGGCTTATCGAAATAACACAATGAAAAAAAATCTATTTTATGAGGTCATTCTAGAACTCATAACATTTTGAAGATCAGATCAGTGTGTATTTTTAGAATCGTTATATTTTTCTATCTTCGCACAACACTTCAACAGAAGAACTTGTTACTCACGGCAAATAATAAAAGTTTCAGGTTTCAAGTCAAACTTGAGCTACAATTCCGTAGCGGTTTTTTGCCTTTGTCAAACCCTTCTTACATGTCACAGTTTTGACATAACAATGTAAAGGTATCTATTTTTCTTCTACCTACAGAGAACACTTATCATACTACCGAGATAGTCTTACCTCTCAGCAATGAAATCTGTATTACTATGTGGCTATTTATATGGGTATTTAAATTATAAGTACATAGCGTAACAATTGAGTCCTAATCTGTGATAATTAGGTTAGGTTCTGTTAGGTTCTATAATAAGAAAAACAAGAAAGAATGTGAGAGTGGAATCCTAAAATAGTATGTATGCTAAATGAAATAGATACAAACAGGAAGAATTTTTAATATTTTCTGTTTTGAATAAAAAGTTTGGGTTTTGTTTTTGGTGTTTTTTTCTTATGCTTTCCTTCTTCATACCTTGGAATTTTAGATCATATCTAAGAAGGTAATTGAGGTAGATTTTACTCTTTTTGTCTCCAGTAGGACAAAGTGGTGTTGACATAAAGAAGGAACATATATCCTTCTGTAACAGAAGAAATGTTAAGAAGTAAGTAGGGGCTTTGGGAAAATTGGAGCCGATTTTTTTCCTTCCATCACAGACTTTGTGTATTTTTAAGGAACTCACTAAATGCTAGGTTTTTTTAATGAAAAGTGGTAATATCAGTTGAAAGTCTAGTTGACAAATACTGAACTGTTTTACACTCTCAGGCCTGCCAAGATGATACATGTATGAAACATTGTGAACTCTTCAGAAACTACTGCAATGGGAGCTACACCAGTTCCAAAGATTTAACAGACAAATTGCAGAGGTGTCAAAGTCTGATAGAGAGTGGGGAGAAGCATTTGGGTTGTTTAAAGCTTTTGTGGTTGTTTTGTGTAACATTAGAATGACAGATTTTTTTTTTTTTTCTCATGTTGAGGATTCCAGCTTCCACGTTTCTGAAATTGGTAAGGATGTCAGTACACACAGCTGCGTGATCTCCAGTGGGTTTTTTGTGACAGTTGTCCTTTCTGGACAATATGTGTGTCAGCTGGAATGGATACTCAGTAAGTTAGCAACAAACATAGACAAAAATTTTGATTCGTTATTTTGGAAATCACGGGGCGGGGGGGAAGAAAATGATATTTGGATTCTTTGATATTCATACTTTGCCTATGTGCGTTTGTATGCTCTTTAAAAGAAGAAAATCGAACTGTTCAGCACCCAGTATGTCATCTAAAACAGTTTTTCAGAAAATAGATGTACATTGTGACTTAGATGGTAATGTTGAATACTGTGTGTTAATTGGGACGAGGCTTTGAGGCAGGCTGAAAACCAACCTTGCATCTTTCAAATGAATGGAGGAAACACTGCGACTTCAATGAAGTTGTCAGGTCTCCTGCTGTAGTTATGCTTAGACATCAGCTGCCTTGATTGACCTTTGACTTTTCTCCAGTTGCTTATTACCAGACTTCTTTTGCTTCTCGTGACCCTTCCTGTTCTCCGCCTCTGTCTTTCACCTGTGTTTCTTGTACTGAGGAGTCTTTGAAGCAGCCAAGCTTGGGATCAATAGGTACAAGTACTCTATGGAACAATGGAAATACTGCTTGATTAAATGCTGCTGTTTAACCACCACTATTATTTCCTTTCAAACTGTCTTGACCCTTTACCCTTGAAAAGACTTTGTGTTTACAAGCTGTGGCTACTTACAGAAAATGCTGCTTCTTACCTTGGGATGTCACTACATCCACAGCAAATATGGTGCAAAAAATGTTATTTGGTGTAGGGGCTTAAAACAAATTGTATTATAGGGCAGTCTGGTATAAGTTGCAGGACTTCAGCTCTGTGTGTGGCTTCTGTGTGTGTCAGACTCTTTCATTAGGCACTTTGTAGGCAGTTTTTATTCTGAGGGTTTACTTTATCATTTTAGTTTAGCTTTAATGCTCCATTTCTGAAAACGATGAAGAGATGCATCATTCCCTATCCGAATAACTACTAGATCAAAATTCTTTGACATTTCCCTTCTTTGTTTTCATGCTTTTCTTGTTATGGTAGATGGATTTTTTCAAAAGATGATTCAGTGACACTTCCAAAACTGACAAAAGTCACAAATTTAGTCCTTATTTATAGTGCAATTAAAGTTTCCAAAACCAAAAGTGATAAAGAAATTGCCCACTCTATCAGAGTGCAATTGATGATGGTTTGTTTTTTTTTTTAAGCTAAATTTTTTAGAGGTTTGACTTTATTGCACCTGGACAGGCTCTTAAAGTCAGCATGGGTGACGTTTCCTTATTTATGTAAGCTTTATACTAGTACAAGAAAGATATTTATTGCTGTTTTTCCAGTGGTTTGACAATGATTTGCTCACTACCACTGGGAGATCTGAATGCTGGAAATGGAGATTATTGTGTTTCCAGGCTGCAGGATACTGGAGATTCTATAGATCACAGAGGTGACAAATTTATAATCTGTGGAGACGAAGTGTTAGCCACATCATCAGACAGTTGAACCACAAAGTAGCATTAGCATCAACTGTCATCTTTCCTGGAAGAGAGAATGGTATCTGCCAGAGGCAGGGGAAAAGGAGAAAAGCCAGGAGAATTCAGTGTGTTGTACATTGCTCTTTAGCTGCCCCTATTAGCCAAAGATCTGGTGTTATAAACTAGGGATAAAGTGTGACTGGTCTAGAGAATGAAAAATTATCATAGATCTTTTTTGTTTTATCCACTGAGTTTTCTTTCTTCTGCAGTATCAATCCATACTTTCCTTTGCCTTCAGCAAAATGTGCTAATTGTATGTAACATGTCCATAAAGCTATTCACAAACTTATTATGAACTGAAACGTTGTCTAAAACCAGACATTTAAAATTAAACAAAACTAAAGATAGAATTCTCTCTTCTGTAAAATAATAGAAGCCTTATCCAACCAAGACTTTATTGTTGTTAGCTGACCATTATTGTCACAGCTTTATCTGTCATAAAGCTGAATTAAATTAATTTGATTTGGAGGATCTGTGTTAAATAATCTGTATATATTACCAATACAGAAAAAACAGAGGGTGACATAAAGGGTTTACCTAGCCAAATGGTGTGCTTATCATGTCATAGCATGAAGCATGAGTGAGCAGATTCTTACATAAGTTCATGACTGAAGTCTTAAATGCTGTCAGCCTTATGTTATTAAAAGTTTCTCCGCATATATAGAACTTGATGACTCCAGGGATTGGTAATGAAATACAAAGCCTTTTGTTTTTAGGTCAGAGGTTCAAATACAGTTCAGGTAGATAGTGCCAAAGATTATTCCCATTGGGTATCTGTGTTTGGCCTATGTAAAATGCACTGGTTCTCCAATCCTAGTAGGCAGGTGTGTATATCACATAAAGCAACTGTTACAGCTGACACTAATTGGTACCCTTGCTGGCATTTTTGGAACAGCGAAAAATTAAATGGATGTAGAAACTGAGCAAGATACTGTCAATGCTCTAAGCAGTCTAGACTGTGGTTGTGAGGTAGTGATAAGCCAATGAATATCATGGCAGACTGTCGTCAAAAAGAAGAATGTCAGTCGTTGCATTGCTCTGCAGTTTGCTTTCACTAAATGTTATGGTAACTTACTCAGATAATCATATGCTGGTGAGAAAGCAGTGGTAAATTACTGGACGATGTCAACAGCATTGGACGAGAGGGAAGTGCAATCCACTGGGAGCCCAAAAGAATGGGTTGGAGACGTATCGACTAATCAGAGAAAGTAAGATGAACTAGGGAATAGAATTAGATTTACTTGCTTATTTTCACTACTAAAGAGATCTTTTGGGCATCTTAACAGTTTAATTTGGCTATGTTATTTGTGCTGTTTATTTTGTCTGAATTTTCAATTCTTAATGTATCATTGCTGTGGGATTATTCAATTCTAAACTATGATGTTTAAAACAGCTAAAAAAGGAAGTTGCCATTTTTTATGCTTAAGATGTTCTGTAAAAACAGAGAACTTGGGAACCTGTTACATAGCATGCATTGTTTTGGTATTCTTCGTCTTGTTTTGGTAAATGACAGCAGCCCCAAATGGACCTTAAATCATATGTAGTACTAGCAGAAGAAAATCCCCCTATAACTTACTTGAGTAGCTTAGCCAACTGAGAACATTTCTGGACATACGCAACGCCCTAACTTACTTGTAATTCACAATATATATTGGTATTTCCGTATTGCTGTATTCTAGAGACTATTGAGCTTGGGTTGGTGGTGGAGGAGATAGGACTCCATGGATGAGGAGTGTGTTAAAGTAACATCAGTGGACATCAGTCATCCATAATTGAGAGAAATAACTGAAACAAAAAGGTACCTTGAGATGTATCAAAAAGATTAACTGAGAAACAGGTTCTCAAAATGCAGGGTTTGTGGGAAAAGCTAAGAAAAGTTGGTTGACTATTAAAGTAAAAGCGGTAATACTAGGAGAAAAGAGTATTCTGCTGGAAAAGGAGAGTTCTGAGAGCTACTAATAAGACAGTGTTCCACACTTTCCACAAGGGTAAGCTGAATGGATCTGTTAATTATACCGGTGGATGTGCTGGGCTTAGATTTAGCTCCAAATTATGCTGGAGGGCATTTTTTGTACAAGTTTAGACGGTAGTCTTAAAATTTTGCCAGCTGTTTTTGAGCAAGTCGACATTTTCTCATTTTTGTTCTCTCATCTTTAGTAATGTCAACATTTGGTCTTTCTGAGTTCTGAAAAATATTCCTATCAGAATGATTTTTGACCACCTAGTAAAGGTGGATTTGAACCAACTGCTTAGTATCCACTCCAGCATAGATGACTTGCTAGCTGTACAACATGTTTGTTGCAAGGCATATAAGGTCTAATTATTTTATATTAGACCATCCTGAAAGCAATTTACGTATTTGCCCTTCTTTGGAGATACGGGTAATCCCAAAATCCAGATGTGTGTGTTAGGGATTGAGGGGGAGGTCGACAGAGGGGAAAGGAGGGGAGGAATGGGATTTGAGAGGGAAGAGGGTGCAATGTTGGAGGTTTTTAACTGTTTTGCTTGCCTGTAGGTGACACTGTTGCATCATTTATCTGCACATTTTCACATATCTTGTCCAGGGACGAAAAAAAAGTTTCACTGAAATCATTTGAGAGAGATTCAAATAAATACATTACACTAATGGTTCCTTAAGCCTATTCCTTAAGATACAGGTAGATGAATTGCATGTTCTCCTTCCCAAAGATGGCAGCAGTTTATAATATTATTTCTGATTAACTAGCTCACTAGCATTGCATCTTCAGTTCAGTATTCCCTTGACAGGCAAGATGCTAAAAGGATTGCTTTGCATGTTTCTAAAGACTAATGTAATAAACCAAGATGATAATACACTGATGAAAAAAAAAAAATCTTAATTCGCTGCTAAGTTATGGCAATATAAAGTTAAAATGTTTTTCTTTGCTCAAGTCATTTAAATTAATAATGTGTGCCATTAAGTGAAATCTCACAGAGGATTTTTTTCTTCTTTGCCATTAAGTATGCTAGCTACAGAGAAAATGAAATATTCTATGAGGCTTGAGCAATCATCTGTCTCTAAGCTACTGTGTGTCTGCTGCCAGATGTTCAGGTGCTGGTGCTGCTGCTTTGACATGTATATCTCTTCCAGGCAAAAAAACAATATATACATCAGTCCAGGTGCAAGGTGGCCTTGCCAGCAAACCTGCCTCCTCCTAGCTGTGACACTCATCCGCTCCCCATCAGAATGTGTACGTTAGAAGGGGATTGTAATTAACCCCTGGAAAGCATAGGTTTCACTAAAGTGATGTGCACAGTAATGATATTGTTAGCTTCCTTAATTTCCAGTTTCACCATCAATTATGCCATGTGTTTCATCCAGTTGCTGCTACCCTCCCAGTGTTAATTATAACCTACAAGACTGTTACAGTTAATTTTATGGCAAGCATATTGTCTCTTCAAGGCTCCACAGCAGCTCATAAATTATCTTGAAGGTAAAATGTAACTTGGGGAACTAGTTATGAAAATTCCATCCATCTCGCTTAGGAGGTGCAGCTGCTACTGTCAGCTGCCTCGCTGCTGCATTGTGAAGGAATTATGGTGGGTCAGGTTTAAGAGGCTAGGCCCAGGCTGTCACTGAGGAGAAAGGCTGTCCTGGCCCTGTCAGACAAGTACCTTCTGCCAATCCCTTGTGGTTTCACTTTGCAGGCAGGAAAAGGCAGGCAGTGCAGGTGGATAGTCCCCAAGCTGTCTCCATTCATTACTTTACAGAAACTTGTTTTAGGTAGGCAGGTACGGAGACCTTTTCACCGTTGTCATAATGTTAGGCATCATCTGCAAAGTGCAAGATAGATAACTCTATAAATAACTGGCTCTTCTGTTGGGCTGGGACGGTGGAGAAAAGATGATTAGCACTGTAGACGCACGTGAAATAGCTCGCTGGTTTGTAAAATGACTGTTGGTTTAATTGTAGCAATAGCTTGGTTTGGAAGAGCACATCTGTTCCCTTTTATTTCGCATACACAATACGAGGAGGTGCAATTTCACTGCTAAGTAATTTGTGTTGGAGTCTCACATTAAATAAATTAGCATGGGTTTATATTGGAATTATTTATGACATCTGTGTGTGTGTCCTGTTTTTCTGCTGAAGGATTTGCAAACACTCATTTTCTTTGAAAAGGAGGGGGAAGGGGTGAGAAAAATAAAAACTAAGTGGTCCACTGCTCAGAACAATGAGCTCGGCATTCAGTGCTATTTATATTTTTGTAGCGCACTTGTATTATGACTATAATGCCTCATTCTGCTCTTTATAGTAATAATACAAGACTACCATAAAAATATAATGCCTTATGCTGCTGTCTCTTCCTTCAATATTTTGTATTGTAGTAGTTTGAAATGCTGTCAAGCTTTGGGTGTTCCTTTAAGAATGAAACCGAAGTACAAATCAAATTTCCTGAAAAGCTTCCCCCCGCCCTTTTACCTTTCAAAAGGACTTCTGTGTTTACAGTGTTGTTTCCTAACATCATTTACAGCTGGGAGGGCATATGAGAAGGAACACAGAAAGCTGATACTTAACGTATTTCCATAGGCAACCTCTGTGCAGATGTGAACATACAGACACGTTGTGAATGAGTAAATGTTGTGAATTCAACTGAGGAGAAAATGAGCAAACACAACAACGAAAGCCAGCAAGGGTAACGCGTCTAAATATCTATTGTGCATTTGTTTTGACAGTCTTCATTCAGTTTTAATTATTTTTGATCATGTATTATACAGGGAAGAAAAAATTTTCAAAATAATGTTGACTTTGTAAATTGGACCTCTTACATGTTTGCAAAGTGGGGGGAAAAAGGCTGATTAGAGTGCAAATTAGTACGCTTCTAATGTATGTTCATTATTGCTTCTCCCTTGGACTTTAGAGCAAACGTGCCTTGTGATATCTTATAGAGACCCATTCTATTCCCAGAGTCAACAAAACATGTTTCAGTGTATTCAGAGAAGAAACTCCAAAGCTTCAACTAACCAGAATCCTGTATTTCTATTGGTTTAGTTTATTCGGAGGGAAGGTGCGCATTAGGCACGATGGGCAAAGTGAGGTGTAAAAACAAGATTGCCTCAAGAGTAGACGCAGATGCATTGCTTCTCAGAAGTAGAGTTCCTTCTTGGCTTCACCCCTTCCTTGTCTCTCTCAGAAGAGAGAGGGGAAAAAATGTAACTGGTGCTAACATATGCCATTTAATGCAGGGTTGCTTCGCCTGGTCATCTATCATTACCTCCGACACTCTAGGATGTCAGTTACTCTACAAAGATTATCCATCAGTATTGCCAAAGCGATTCCTCCATTGTGGGGTACTTCCCAGTTATGATTCTGCGTCATAACTGGGAGCTATCTGCAGCTGCTGTAGTATAGTTCTTGCTAAATTTTTGATGAATTTGTGTAGGCGGAGGAGGCTGGGGACAGGGAAGAAGTCTGAGAATTTTAACGTCCCGTACTCGTTTCTGAAGAGATGAGATGACTTCTGAGTATCCAAAAATGTAACATTTATTTTGTTTAAAATCATGTGAAAGTGTCTGGATTACCATTGTCGTCGTCATCTCTTCTCAGGTTGATTTTACACCATTGCAATATCACTGAGTTCAGTAGAGTTACTCTTGGTTTAAGTTAGTGTAACTGAGAAGAGAATCAGGACACAGGTCATGGAAAATACCCTTCACATCTTGTTTTGATGGAATCTCAGACTTTTATTGTGACACGGCTGCAGAAGGACGCATCCAAGTGGAAAAGTCTTTATGGTTTGTAATTTGGCACGTAAAATGGTCATTGCCAAAGTAATTCTTTTTTAAATATAAGAAATTTCTTTGTGCAATTGAATGAGAAGAAAAACCTTCTCTGGCCGCCCCCACCCTCCCCGGGAATAAAGTGCCTTTGTTTCTTGGCTCTTGGCCAACTTCCATAGGAAAAGCTGTATTTGGAAAGCGTTTGAATTATGTAGTAGTGCAAACTTGGTTTTTAGGAAGATGGATTAAAGTAGCTGTAAAATAATGCGAGAGAGGACAACTTCAGGGTTGGATCCAGACCACTCAGTTGTCACAGGTGGACATGTTTGAAAAAATGTTGCTGTTTCTTGCTTAACATGACTTAACATGTTCTTTTATATCATCAACCCAAGAAGAAAATTAATTTTCAAAATAGCCTCAGTATTAGATAGTCATTAGATGCCAAAAACATCTGGGGAAAAAGACAGAGGGTTTTTTATGGCTTTAGAGTCTTATTTATGACACACAGAATTTAGACTGTTGTAAAAGAAGTAATTTAAAAGAACAGAAACTCAGATGAAATATGTTTGCCAACTAAGTGCCCTATAAGCCAAATGAATGTCTAAGAATAAAAATAATTTTGTAGCTCCAATATAGGTAAATATCAAAAGGATTTAAATCGGTGATAGGTTGTGCAGATCAGTGATGAAGCTTCAAAATGTATAAAGAAAAGAAATAATTTTTAATGTTGTTGTAATAGGAGAATTGATTTTTGGAGTTTTCTGCTTTTTAACAGTTAATTATAGGTTCCAGTAACATGGGAAGATTTCTGTGCTTGTTTGAGTCCTGTGGAATCGATGGAGCGCTGCATGCAGTTGACCATTTGCTCATTCAGTTCACCCATGAAAACAAGTTATCAATACTGCTTAGCTCTCTTACTGTACTCTAATATAGCATGTTTTGATGTGAAATAATTTTTTTCTTCCATTTCACAGTACTCCCATACGTTGGTCTTCTGTTACTCTGAGATGGAAAATCACTGCTCTTCACTGGCATTTTAGGGCCTTCTGATCTATTTGCTCTCTGTGTAAGGTAGCTGTTTTATAATTCACCTTGGGTGAGAAGTTTAAAACTTTCTGAGTAGGATTGCTAGACTACCAAAATATTATTTAATTACACAAATTTAATTGTGTAATTAAAATTACATGATTAAGAAGTATGTATTTGGTTCCTGGCTCAACAGAAGCATTAAACAAGCTAATTTCAAGAATGTATATAGTCTCTTTGAAGGAATATACCTTGCAACAAAGTAAATAGAATCACTTACGTGTTTGAATTTTCACATGTTCAAAGCAAGCTACTTCATATGTCTGAGTTCTAGCATGAATTTAGGGCCTCTTGTCATTAGTCCTGCAGTTTAACTGAGCACACAGAATTACTTTGTTGAAAAAACATATTCTTGGTTTGATGGATTTGGACTATATTTAGGGATTTCTCTCTCTCCTCGATGTCCTTCTGTAAAAGGAAACCCTCTTGGTCTCTCTTCAGAGTGTCTTAAAACAAACCAACGAACCAACCAAAACAAAGAAATTCCCCAAAACAAAACCAAAAAGCCCCCTTGAACTCTATGAAGTATCTAAATTTATGAAATACATAACTTTTCTTTTTTTCTCCCTGGAACCTATAAGCAGTATGTGGTACGATGCTAACAGAGTTGCTGATCTTGAGAAGTGCTTGCTGACTGACCTTTACTGTGCACTCTTAATAGCTAACTGATATGGAAAATACTAATCCTTCAATTTTTACTAACTTTTAGTTTTATCCTACAAAAAAAACCTACAAAAGAAAACCTCATACTGTCAAATATCAGAAGAGAAAAGGTTTAATTTTTAATGTTTAAATGTACAACTTTAAAAAATGTATCAATTATTATGAGGTGTAATTGATGATAAATACAGAAAAATAATTTTGTTTGCCTGCTCATTTTTTTTGCTCAAAGCCTAACCTTTATTTAAGCATATTATTTTTCTGTGTCACACACACACCAAAAAACCTCTCAAGATTTATTGGCGTTTGTATGGAAAAAATGAAAGGATTTTCATGTTTTGTAAGAAACTTAATACACTCTCACAGATGGCCCAGCTCAGGTGTGATTTTAATTATGAGATAAAACAAAGCCCAACACAGTAGGAAGTAGTCTTAATAAACGGCCTGAAGCTTTTGTCTTCATGTGTCAAAAAGCCTTTTTATTGCGTGATGAAAACATTTTTTTTTACTAGCTGTTTCTAAAAATGCTTGAAAAAAATACAAGGGCCTCCAAAGTTCAAGTTAATTACTTTGGTCAAGTAAAAAAATAAGGGATTTTTTCGTTTTCCATTTCTTTTTTCTTCCCAGTAACTTTAGACTACTGATGGCAAATGATAGAAAAAATGCATTAATAATAATAATTAAACCTGCAAAGACACTAATGCTTTATTTATAAATAAAATAATCTTCTAATTAGATGTTGTCGTGTTTGTTGGCGTATTACATTGCTTAGTAGTAACAAAAAACGAGAATTTGTTAAGCCTGGCTTAAACTGCACCATCGGAAACTAATCTTAATTTAAACTCTGCTGTGGTATTCAGCCTTCATTATTAAAACACAAATAGTATGATCCTGTTGTTAAATATTACTAATGTATTATAATAATGTTGTACTGTCTTTCCCTTAGTGGGGAATTACGAGGATCTCCTGTTAGGACCTCGGTGTCCTGACATAGTTAATTATCCATAGATAATGGTTTTCAGCAGTAGCTGTTCTGAACATCACAACCTCACTGTTAAGGGCTTAATAAATATTTGCAGACTCAGGTGCAGAGCACCTACGTACTCCTCTACAGAAGCAAACAGCTGTGGTTTCTTTCCTGTGCTATACATCACATACAACGTCTCATTTGTTGTGGCAAACCTAATGGTGCAAATGGCAAGCGTTGCGTCCTATGGTATACTGCGGTAATCTGTTTGTGGCAGATATGCTAACTTACCTTTCATGAGTTATCTGTCTTTTCTAATACAAAAATATCTGAGAAAGCAGAAACTTCTGGGGTTTGTTACTTGAATGTTGTGTATATTGATAAAATTATTTAAAATTTTGTTTCAGGGTGTGTAACCACTACCACCACCAGTGCTGGAAGGTGGAAAACGAGAACCAGATGGCTCAATTGAATTCTGTGTCCATGAGCTTACTTTTAGGGGACAGTTATTTGTAATAATTATTTCAGTTATAGGACAGTGAAGAGCGTGAACATAATGAGCTTTTACAAGTAATACAGGTTAGGGATTTTTTGTGTATGTGTGTGTAGTTGAATACATTTCATGCAAGGAAGTACCCATAAACTTCATGTAGTGGTGCATCACCTTAACTTGTGGCTTGGAATATTGGGTGATTCTTCTATAACATCCCATCTTTAATTGCTGTTGTATAATGGAGTGAAAGGAAGAAATGCTGGGTTTATGTACATGGAGCTAAGCCACATTCAGACTGGATTCTAGCAGTGGTATAACTTTCATGGTCTTTGATTAGTAGTCAATAAGCCTCCCTGTGTAACCAGTCAGAATAGAAGTAATATTTGAAATGTTACTCAACAAATTAATTGGTGTTCGGTCAAAAAACACCATTAACAACTTCATACATTTCCCATAGATTTCAATGCTTTCAACAAAGGCCTCAAGGGGAAGTTTTGGGGCTTTTTTTCCAGAAACTTTCCATGCAGTGCTTCCCCCTTGCCCTGCCATCCATGCATCTTTGGTCCTAATCCTTTTCCATATTTGGATTTTAAGGCTTATATTGTATTAATGCATCTCTCTTCTAGTCGTGTATTATGAGAATGTATAATAAATTAGTAATGATGTCTTTTAAGCTCTTGATCATGTGCTGATTGTGAGGGCATTTGGAAGAATGGTTCATATTCCGCAGAATTCATGGTCCAGTTTAGGCAGGAAAATGATCCTTGTCTGTCTTGTCCTGTGTGCATCATCCACCGAATCTCAGCTTATGTAGTGCCAAATGCTCTGTCAATATTTATCTTTTCTATGATTTCTAGGAAATCAGTTACTGATGAGAAAGGGTAGCAATCTTCGTTGCCTTGATGTGTGCCATGACTTGCATGGGTTGCTGTGAAGCATGAATACTCAGCACTGATTGCCCTGGTCTCTGAGACACTTCTAACTGGTTTATGGTTGTCAAACACACCAATTTTTTTATACTCAGCAGCTGGCAAACTGTGTAGTGACTGTAGGAAGCTTTGTATACTGGTGTTAATATTACCATGAGAATTATGTTTCAACTGAAGTTATGATTATGATGTTGCATAGTCAGATACCAGATATGGCTTTGGTACAAACCTTGAGGAAGGAGTTTTCATTCCGATGTGCATCTTATGTGCCATAGATTGTCTTTCTACTTGTTAATCCAATTCTGCTGATTGTCTTAAAGTGAAACAAAAGCTGGAAATACTGGTCTGTTTTACTCTGACAGATGCTGCATTCTTCTTCCACACTGGATGTGAGTAGTGTTGACTGCTAACATGCCACTAACATGGCCTGGCTATCTGGCCAAGAAGTCATTAATGTCAGATAAAAAACCAAAGTAAATGAAGGATGCTGGTTTTAAGTGGTGATAAACTGTCGGTCCTAAGTGTTATGTCTCCCCATCGAACAGGAGAAACAATGGCAGTGCTTGCTTCCCTTAATTTTTAATGGTACAAACATAAAAGTTACTTGAAAAACACACATGACTCTAGGATTAAAATTCAGCATTAGATTAATTTAATTGCCATTATATACCTTTTTAATTGAGTGCACTTTAAAATTCTGCTGGTAACCATTCTCTTGGTAACCCATGCCCCTTTGAGTCATTAACAAAATGTAACTGATCTTCATCTGGGTTTTTTTGGGGGGGGGGTTAATCTTCAATATAATCAAGGCAAGAAGCTTTTGGCTCATGAAAGTAAATGTTTTCGATCCTTTGTTGTCAGATCCCACAATTTTCTCTACAGCAGACTTAGATGAAACAGAAAACTGATATACTGAGCCACTGGAATTGCAGTCTTGTAATTTAGAAATATCCATTTTATCCCTTATAATTTCTTCACTAAGATTCTTCGGTCTGAATCTGATATAGGTAGGAGCCAAGGCAAACAGTAACCATTTATAGTCATTCAGACCAGTTTGGATTTCACCAGAATGTAAAGCCAAAGAGTTCTTGGCTTTGTTTCATGTGTCTTAGAAGGATAGAAAGTGCATTTAAATTGTAGTACTCACCATAGCTGCATGTTTCTGTAACATCTGCAAGCTTTTATTTTCAACTTCATAAAGATGTGAAAATACTTGTGCAGTAAAGTCTCTTAACTTACCAGCTGAAGAGCTTGATGGAAGGTCCTTTAACTTATTAGAAATAGTGTGTACCAGAAGCCATCTCCAGTCCTTCAAGCAGGAGCTAGAATGCAGTGATACCAGCGGCGCCATACATGTGCTTATATAAAGGAAAGGGCAGGTGTCCATCTGTTCTGTGTGGGGCATTGCCCTTAGAGTGCTGACGTGTATTGAGAGTTTTGATCCTTCAAAACGCTTCTGAATGCACAGCTAATTTGCTGTGGTTTTAAAGAGCAAGTGCTGCAGCAGGTAGTATTTGCAGGACCGAGCCATAAAATTGCTTTCCTAATTTACTTGTTTACTTGTTCTAGAGATATTTGCCAAATAGCTAGAGTAGATTATACTGAGTGTTCCAGTGGCGTAGCACAAAAATGGAAAACGTATTTATTTTGCTCCAGGAGTCTTAGTGATAGAATTATAAAAACTGTTAAAACAGGCTCTTCCCCTCATTTTAGTATGTTATTGCCTTACCACCCAACATGCATGTGCACGTATACCTGTGATTTCCTGGTATGTTTACTGAAGTGATACATAATGAATCCTTCTACTAAGCAGAGTTTGCCAGAATATCATTCAGAATTTGTCTTGTCTAGCCCTGTCCTCCTGCGTTATAAATCACTTGAGATGCAGAGCAATGGTATAATTGCTCTGTACCTCCAGAAAGCTTTTTTAGCATAACTTAAACTATTTAGTCTACCTTATATAGCACTTTGAAATTCCTAGAGAAATTGCCATGCAAGATCTATGACAATGAAAAAGAGAAGAACCCTCCTGTTTGCAACATCCACGCTGAGAAAGCAGTATGTCAAAAATGTTGTAGTACAGAATTCTTTACAGCTGAAAGTTGTGGAAGAGTTTTGAATGTTGCTGTTATCTGTTGCTGAATGCCTTTGAAATAGATGTATGTAATCTACAGAAAAATGCCGTGACAAACTGTGTAGAGAATGTGTCCCCCACCAGAACGTGTATATGAGGATGGGACCTTTCTCATGTGTAATTAGTTTTGAATCAAAATAGGTGAAATAGTAACATCTAGTTTAAATGCGTGTCACAAAAATACGCATTGGGTATTTTTCTGTCAAAGACTGTAGTACTTATTTCTCTGTGCAGTAGACTGTTACCTATTTTTCTCTCTTCTGCTTCTCATAAAGAAAATGTTTACTATGAACTCATAGTGAATTCAACTCCCAGTCACTGAATGGAGTTCAAAGAACAAAATACTGACTTCCAGTACTTCAAAAATCCACAGCAGTCCTTTATCCATATAAATGACATAGAGGACAGAAGTATTGGCCTCAGTAGAAAGATACCTTGTGTGGAGGAAATTGCAAACCGGATATCCCATGAAACAGCTTAAAAACACATAATTTTTTGAGATAGGCATTAGTACCAATTATTAAAGCAGCTGGCCTAAAATGCAGGGCCCGTAGCGATAGCGCAGGGGGTAATATTTTAAACTAAACAAGGGCAGATTTAGACTAGATAGAAGGAAGAAATGTTTCACAATGAGGGTGGTGAAACCCTGGCCCAGGTTGCCCAGAGAGGTGGTAGATGCCCCATCCCTGGAAACATTCCAGGTCAGGTTGGACGGGGCTCTGAGCAACCTGATCTCGTTGAAGATGTCCCTGCTCACTGCAGGGGGGTTGGACTAGATGGCCTTAAAAGGTCCCTTCTGTCCCGAACTATTCTATGATTTAATGGACTAGAGGAAATAACTGCATTCTGGATAACTAAATTTGGAAATGGTTTCACAAAAATCTCTCCAAATGTGCAAAAAAAAAAAAAAAAGGAAAAAGAGTTTTGAAAGACTATAGATATTGGCTTGTGTTGTCATCTTAGCTTAGAGCACTCTCATTCTATATAGAAGTAATCAACTGGATTATAACCTAAAGAACTGATAGAACCTTTTAGTTACTGTACGCATTTCATTCTGGGGACAGATAACCTTAAGATGACCTTTCCACATCTGGGGTCAAGTGCTAGCAAAAGTTCTTACTCTTGGACTTTATCTGGGCTGGCATTTCTGACAGACGTGTAAACAGATGCAAGCATTGTTGCTAATGACAGGTGATTATAAGTGGCATGGGTGCCAACGTAATTAAACCATGCCTTGACAGGAACATTTGGTGAAGTGGTATTTCAGCATCAGAAAAATCATTGCAACACATTTTTCCCTGCTAGGCTATAGACCTGGATATCATTAATTTTGATTCTTTGGCCGTAGTACTCCAAAATCTGCTCGCTGCTTTAAGTATAGAAGTACTCAGTGTAGCGCAATGGGCAGAAATTGCTAGTTGAATAGAGCTGGTACATATGAGTGGGGTTTTGGAGCTTTGAATTGAAGCATCTGCTTCTATCAAGGCTTTTAGCATATAAATACAGTATAAAAATCCAGCATGCAGGGATTGCAGCTGTATTACCATACTTTATGACAAGATAACGGTTATTGTGCCAGATTTATTAATGGCTGAATTATTGTGCTGTTCTTTGTCATATATTTCTTATTGAACATCTTAACTGCTTTTACTGCTGCAAATTGTAGTTTCTAAATCTATTTAAGATTTTTTTTTGTATGAATGTACTTCACAATGAAATACAGATTATTCTTAAAGTGAAAATAATGGTTGCTTTAGAAATAATGTACTTAATACTAGAACTTTCATGAACTTCTGAGAATATACTGCCTGATCTTCACTGAGCAATTTCATAGTTTAAGATGACTTGGTTTGCTGTTCAGGTTTCTTTTGCTGATAGTGAATAATCACAGAATCACAGAATGGTAGGGGTTGGAAGGGACTTCTGAAGATCGTCTGGTCCAACTCCCCGGCCAAGGCAGGATCACCTAGGGCGGGTTGCACAGGAACGCGTCCAGTCGGGTTTTGAAGGTCTCCAGAGGAGGAGACCCCACAACCTCTCTGGGCAGCCTGTTCCAGTGCTCTGTCACCCTCACAGTAAAAAAGTTTTTGCTCATGTTGAGGTGGAACTTGGAACTTCCTGTGCTGCAGTTTATGCCCATTGCCCCTCGTCCTATCACTGGGCACTACTGAAAAGAGACTGGCTCCATCCTCCTGACAGCCACCCTTCAGATGTTTATAGACATTGATAAGGTCCCCTCTCACCCTTCTCTTGTCCAGACTAAACAGCCCCAGGTCTCTCAGCCTTTCCTCCTACTGGAGATGTTCCAGTCCCTTAACCATCCTTGTAGCCCTCCGTTGGACTCTCTTCAAAAGTTCCCTGTGTCTCTTGAACTGGGGAGCCCAGAACTGGACACAATACTCCAGATGAGGCCTCACCAGCGCAGAGCAGAGGGGGAGGATAACCCCTCTTGACCTGCTGGTCACACTCTTCTTAATGCACCCCAGGATACCATTGGCCCTCTTGGCCACCAGGGCACATTGCTGGCCCATGGATAACTTACTGTCTACCAGGACTCCAAGGTCCTTCTCCATGGAGCTGCTTTCCAGCAGGTCAACCCCTAACCTGCACTGGTGCATGGGGTTGTTCCTCCCCAGGTGCAGAACTCTGCGCTTGTCCTTGATAATTTCATGAGGTTCCCCTCCACCCAACTCTCCAGTCTGTCCAGATCCCGTTGAATGGCAGCACAGCCTCCTGGTATCAGCCTCCTGGTATATCAGCCACTCCTCCCATTTTTGTATGATCAGCAAACTTGCTGAGGGTACATTCCAACCCTTCATCTAGGTCATTGATGAAGATGTTGAACAAAAACAGACCCAGTACTGATCCCTGGGGAACACCACTAGCTACAGGTCTCCAACTGGACTCTGCGCTGCTGAACAAAACCCTTTGAGCCCTGTTGCTTAGCCAGTTCTCGATCCATCTCGCAGTCCACTCATCCAACTCATGCTTCCTGAGCTTCACTATGAGGATGTTATGGGAGACAGTGTCAAAAGCCTCACTGAAGTCAAGGTAAACCACATCTTCACTTACTTGAAGAGATTCAGTTAAATGACTTGTTAGATACCTTGCTTCCACATTCTTATGAAAAGAAGGTAAAATTGAGTTAAACCCATTAAGATCGCAATGAAATTTTCAGTGTCTTTTATTGCTTCCCCTCTCCCCCCATCTCCAAGTCTCTCAGCTTTCCATCCATTCTTTCTTCTAATGAATGTACTAACAGAATTTAATGTGCAATTAAAATACAATTTTAAGCCCCTGGACTGAGACGGATTCTGGCAAAAATTTGTGTGGTCAAAGGAAGCTGTATATATCTCATGGAAGTCAAGTGTGGTGGTGGCAAGTGATGTGTCTGTCAAACACAGCAGAGGTGACCTAACGAAGTGTAGCAGTGCCTCTATGGAAAAAATAAACTAGGGGATCACCTGTAAGGATTATAAAGCTGAAAAGTGGGAGGATGTGTTTTTGCATTTAGAATTTCTACATACAGCAGTGTTTCAGAGGCTTTAAAAAGCTAGGGTGTTTTCCCTTGTCTTCAGCATATCAGAGGGCATGCAAATTATGCTTCCTGTGACTGTTTGCAGCATACAAGTAAAGAAACTGTAGAAGACAGATGAGGATTTGGATGCCTATACTTAAGGGAGGTGTAATACTTGTAACGCCTATCAGAAAAAAAATCAGTATTATATTTTGGTCCAGTATTAAGTGTGTGTGTCTATAAACGTAGTACAGTATATAACTTTTTCTAAGGGTTTTAATGTTATGTGCAAGTAGCCTTGGAGCTGCCAGTTTGTTTTATTTTTGATGTTGCCCGCTAGTCCCTGAAGCAGATAAACTATGGATTTTTTTTTTTTTTTTTTTTGATCTTCCATTTGCTAGACTTTTGTTATATTGTGGCTACAGCCACAATGTCAGCACATAAAATGTTAAACATCACTGGTCTGAAAGAAGCTTCCATTGTCTTCTGCTTCTGGTGCCTGGGGATTTTTTCTAGTCTTGCAGTGGTGGTTCTGTCAGTGTAATATGTCATGAAGCATTTCTCAGTAATGACAGACATTGAATATGAGTGACAGGAACTCTGACCGAGTGAAATGGGTTCAATTACCAGAGATGTAGGGTTACCTGAGATAAAACCAAATGGTCCAATTGTGCTTGGTTTTGACCCTTTGACTCCCAACTACCCAGCAGCAAAGACAAATGGCTGATTAACCATCCCCTAACCCTCCTTTTCTGTGATAAACTTGTTTGGATTTCCTTGTCTGAATAAAAATCTAAGTGTGGCATGTTTCTAAAAGGAAATATGATAGGAAAACAATGGGTACTGGTGCTAGTCATTTTCTCCTCTTACCGACACAAACCAGAAAGCCGTCATTCTATCTTGGAATGTATCTAGGACACAGTGTCCAGAAATCAATACAAGATAAATGATTGCTCTCTTAACCTCACCTTTCTTCTGCTGCAGTGGTTATGTTGCTCCTGTTCACCTGTAGCCAACCCGACGCCAGAATAAATGAGAGAACCTGCCATGAAAAGTATCTTCTTGGGTTTTTTTTGTGTTGGAGGGTTTTTGTTGGTTGGGGGGTGGCAGGGGTTGCTAGTCAGCATTGAGTGCTGTTTTACACTTGTTCTAGTCCAGTGCCTACAGCTCCCAGATAGAGTTATAGCAAGCTCCCTAATTAAACTGTCGCTGTCTGCCCTCACTTGACTGCCTTTACAAAGTCATTTAACTAACAGACATTCCAGACTATTAAAGCTAGGAGCAGTGTGTCTCCAGTACTGGAGATAAAATGAATGAAATTTGTTAATCTCCACTGACACTTGATCCTAGATGTTGAACTAATGCTGTTGCACCTGAACTTTTTCTTTATTGTAATTACTTCTCATGTTATTATTTCATATAATAAATTGGAGAGAGATTTCAACAGGTATTAAATTATTCAAGTTGATTTATGGATGCTGAGTGAATATGACATTCATCTTGTGCATTCTTCAAAAGCACATTTCAGTGGACATTCAAAGCTGGATTCAAGGGTTGTGCTAATAGAATACTATAGTAAGTGGTTGTATTTCCTTCACCTGAAAGGAATGGCATTTTTAAGTCCATACCCTTTAGTAACAAAAGTAAATTTTGCCTTTGTGATTTTATCCACTCTTAATTTAAACAAATACTTTGAATGAAAATTTAGTACATTTTCAAGTAGCACATCAAAAGCATTGCACGCCATTGGTGAAATTAAGAGGGCTCAAATTACAGAGTAGAATTCAGTTCTGTTCGAAGGAACAAATATTTAAAAAAAAAAAAATTTGTAGTTTATTTGCCATCTCCTGTATTTGTTCTGTGTTCTTTTTCTGTGATTCATAGCTTCATAGACTTTAAGGCCAGAAGGGACCATTAGATCTTCTAGTTTGACCTCCTGTATATCATAAGGCATTACATTTCAACTGGCTGTCCCTGTATTGAGTCCAATGATTTGTCTTCAGGTTTAAATGCATCTTTCACAATCATGTCCATTGGTCTGAGGACAATGGGAAATAGAGAATCTACCATGTCTCTGGAATTTAATTCAATTGTTACTCAGCCTCACAATTTAAAAGTTCTATTTTTTATTTGGATGCTTGGCTTCAGCAACCTTTCGGTCTGTAGTCCTTACTAAAATTTTTTCTACTAGACAGGAAAAAAACCATTAGCATCCAGTACTTTCTGCCTACAGAAGTACTTACAAACAGCAGTCATTTCACTTGTCTCTCTTGTTTCTGAACAGCTTGGCAGACTGAGGTCTCTAATGGTATTTACCTCACATAGTAAGGTTACGTGCAGAGCTGCTGTCTTGGGTTCAAGAAGCTATAGACACTAAATGTGATATTAGATCAAGGGTCTGCACCACCTTCTGTCGTGTACTTTTAGGCCCGTACTTCCAGCATTGTAAAGTTTCTATAGGATGTTAGTGTTTTACAACTAAAAGTGAACAGCAAGCAAAAGAAAAAACCCAAATCTTCTCTTCCTGCTCTTTAGGAACTCTTGGATACCTAGTTACACAGTTCATTTTAAAAGCTTATACTTAACAGGTGATGATTTATAATGCTTTTGATTCCTCCTGAACTTTCACATGTTCATCACCGTGTTCATCACTAGGTTGTGCTCCTTATTTCCAGGTCTGAGAGGTATGTTTTGAACATTTCTGACTCTTCTGTATAGTGTACTAGTAAGGGTATAAATACTAGGAGGTCCAGTTGATCCTGGAAGCTATAGTTCAGCATAATTTTTCTTGCAGGGTTGGAAGGAAGATATTTTCTTAAAACACTCTCTTCTGCCCTAGAGATACTTTAGTTAACTACTTCTGCTAAGAGCAAATAATAATGCCCCTAGAGCCTGACACTGCAATTTGTTGAGCTAAATCAATGGATACATTTTCCACACTCAGGACATCTGAGTGATGATATAACTGGTTAATCATAGCTGGGTAAAGAACATATATTTTCTGTGAAAAAGATTTTTAAAAAAAGTTCAAACTGGGTTCCTTTCCAGATAGATCAGTAGTAGAAGTATTATTACATTGTTTCAAAGTACTACCAGAAAGCTGTAGTATAAACTTCTTCATATAAAAGAGTATTTTTAACCTTGATTTTACTGGCTTCTTGCATCCGCTGACTGAAGCAGTATTGTGATTAATTTTTAATTGTGGAGGTAGAGGATAACCATGAACTACCTGATTCACATCTTTTCTGTGTGACTGGTAGTGTATCTAAAGCAATTTATTTTGCTTTTAAAAATTGTTCGTTGTTTTTCTGTTCACAAATACTATTCCTATCACATATAAATAGAGTTCTAGATAACTGCTGATTGCTAAGTGTTCTCTGCCCTCTGTTTTTAGGGTTTGTCCTTTACAGCTAACGGCAGCCAACAAAACTAGTGTTTTCTTTTTGAAATAACATTTTGATCATATAGGGTTAGATTTCTTGAAATTAGATGGGTTGTGACTAATTTTAATTCTGTTTGTGCCAGAAAAAGCATGGATATGGCTCTTTTTGCTCTGTTATATTCTCACAAAAGAGTTTAGTAGTGAACTTCTGAGTGAATCAGCAAAAAGCTCTGTGCCTGTCTACACAATATGCAGAAGAGACCTACATCTCCAGGAAGGTCTCAAAAGCGTTTCACTTGTCATAATAGTTTCTTAATTCCTCCCATCTTTTAATGCCTATGAATTTGCATCCCCAGTGCAACTTTTGTGTTCTCGTTGTGCCCACCGAAGCAGTAGTCTTCCAGCTGAATGGTGTGGAGCTGCAAAAAAATAAGTGCAGTAAGTTTAGTGGAGTATGTTCAGAAATTCGTACTGTTTATTATTCAACGAAATAAACTATCCTAAATAATAATAATAGAATGAATGAATTTTTTTTTTTTTGTCTAGTTGGTGCAAAATCTGTCTTACGTTGTGTAGAATTTCCTCTATTTTAAGCAGACTTTGTAGCCAGGTCTTTAGGGCTATTCACAGAAATAAAATATTCTATTAATTAGTGCTCGCAGCACCAAGGTATTGGACACCAGTGGCAACAGCCAGAGGCAGACAAAGGAGAAAAATACATGCATCTCTCTTTACAAATCTAAATAAAATATTTATCTCCTTAACTAGTAATCCAAACTTCTATACAGTGGGCAACCTTTTCTAAAAGCAAGAAATATTTAACTAGCATTTGAGTATGAAAGTAGACAGTTATCTGCCAGTCATAAATTTACATTTCTTTCTGTACTGTTGTGATAATAGTCCTACCACATCCTTCCTCTGCCTCCCCTTTCCTATTTTGACCTTTTACTTGTATCATTATAATCTATCGTTGTAATCCACAGGAATAAATTCTTTGAAAACTAGTTATTTGGTTCATATACATTCATTTTTACTCTCAAATTCCACAGCATTCAACATATTTGACAAAAATCCATATCGATGTATAGCAGAGTGCAGTCCCATGCTGTTCTTACCAGTGCAGCTATCCATTAAAAATGCTTTCCACAGCTGCTGGGATGAGACCTTGCAGTAAACCAGTGTCCTGGTTTCAGCCAGGATAGAGCTGGTTTTCCTCACAGAAGCTAGTGTGAGACTGTGTTTTGGATTTGGGATGAGGAACTGTTGATAATGTGCTGATGTTTTGGGTTGTTGCTGAGCCGTCAAGGACAGTCCAGCTTCTTGTGCTGGCCTGCCAGTGAGCAGGCTGGGGGTGCACGGGGAGCTGGGAGGGGACACAGGCGGGACAGCTGACCCAGACTGGCCAAAGAGATATTCCCTACCATCCGACGTCATGCCCAGTACATAAACTGGAGTTGGCCGGGGGGCGGAAATCGCTGCTCGGGGACAGGCTGTCGATCACGGGGTGGTGAGCAATTTCTGTATTGGGCCTCACTTGTTCTTGTACATTCCTTTGTTGGTATTATCATTATTGTTCCCTTCTTTCTTTCTGTCCTATTAAACCGTGTTTATCTCAACCCACGAGGTTTTTCCTAATTCTCTCCCCCGTCCCACTGCGGGAGGGGGAGTGAGTGAGCGGCTGGGTGGTGCTTAGTTGCCGGCTGGGGCTAAACCACGACAACCAGCCATTGCATCCATCTTGGAGCACTGTTTCCACACTGTCCCCCCTGAGCCTGGTGGGCCAAAATTAACGGTATGAGTAGTTGATGGATGGATAATCCATGCTTCAGTAGCATCTTATTCTAGGCAAACTTTTTCACCAGCTCAGGTCATGAATTGTGCGCTATGCCATAAGAAATTTAGGAAATTAACCCTCATATTTTGGTATTCAGGAGATTTAAGAAGGTTGTTTGGCTTGAATTTGTATGCTCTGTTGCATAAAGAGCAGCAAGTGTGGGGATAAAAGTATGTAGCACCGTGTTCTGAAAAAAAAAGAAAGTGGATATTTCCAATGGATGTTTCCAAAATGGATGTTTCTAAGACCTAAATATGGGCTAGCAAAATCATCCTTCGGTTGCATACATGTCAATTATACTTTTGGAAAGTATATTTTCTTTCAAAAGCTTGCATATTGTGGTGTATTCACTATTTTGGATTTTGCTTTTTTTTTTTTTAATCTGTTGGTTTTCACTTTAATATTTGCAACAACTCTTGTATTAAGTTCAGTGTTCTAAGGTAGCTGGAATCTGTTTCACAAGTATAAAAGTACGTATAGGGCATTTCTCTCAGATTTTAGGGGTCTCTACAAACCAACCGAAACAAGCAAAAAAACCGCACCCTCTGTTATTCCTTAAACTACATTTTTAAAAAATCATGCACAAGGTCTGCAAAAGAAAGCACCGCTTAATGCAAGTTCAGAAACACAGGGGATTTACTACATTACTGTAAAAGGTACAGTGTATAATCTCTTGTGTGGCTGCCCAGGTCTGCTGCTCTTTGTGTGTGTCTCAGGAGGAAAGGGTGGAACTTTGGAGTGAAAATTTTTTGTAGATGTTTTTTGCATTGAAAAGCTGCATTTTTCTGCAGTCTTGTAAATGGTCATCTACCTGCATAAGTTTGATGACCTCTTGGGTTTCTTTCACTCCGTATTTTACAGCTGCCACAGTCAGGTGCATAGGTTTGAAAACACAGTTCACAAGAATATCAGAAAAATAATTTGGTAATATATTTTCTGTTTTAAATAATAATAAAAAAAACCACCCTCATCTATGATGGGGAGAAGCAAGACTTAAGTAAAAGATTATAGGGAAATGAAAAAAAAAATACCATGAAGGAAAAAAGCTTCCATATTTTGTGAGAGGGAGGGCAAATCAGAAAATTCCTGAAGTAAAGCAAAAGTACACTTAATTTATATAGGTCGGACTTGGGTAGGAATACAAATGCTGCTGTCTGGGAGGGGAGTTCTTTCACCTGTGAATTCATGCCAACAGTAACATTTCAGAATAAAATCCAAAGCTAACTTCATATGTTTGCTTAATGTAGTCATACATCTTTACCCAAGAAACCTCGAACCCAGAATAACCGTAGAATGCAATAAATGAAACTATCTGAATTTAAATTTCTCATAAAGTAAGTACATTTCCAGTGAATCTTACTTGCTTGTAAATATTTGCTTTCAATCCTTCAGAACCATCTTCAGGGCACCAATTCTATACTGTGACTGCTGATATGGTGAGGAGGCCTTTTGGTGCTTTTATTAAGGCCCAAAAGGCCTCAACCAGCAGCTCAGGAGGAGGGTGGCGTGCACATACATTTACCTAAAGATTAGTCTCGTGTGGTCCCTGTTCCAGCATAACAGAAACCCTACGTTATAAATAACATTATGTCTTCGCAGACTGCACCGGTAGCTTGATCTCATCTGAATCCCAGGGTAACCCTTCTTCCAGTTTTGGCTTTGGCCATGTGCTGCCATTGATTCTGCACGTGGAAAACAGAATGCCAATACTTAGCAATAAGTATACGCAAGAATTAGTAAATGCTTGTAATATTTGCACGTAAATTTTGGCAAGTGTTCTGTGATGTTATGGTTCTGCACAGCATCAGATGCTAACCTGTGTCTTAGTAGGCGAGTCGCATCTGATTTAATAGATTTCAGGGCTGAATGGTAAAACAAAGGAATAACAGAGTTCTGTGCTAAAACAGGCTCGTTACCTTCTATCGAGCGCAGTCTTCTGAATTCAGCTAAATTCTTCTGCCTTTGAGGTATTGATGAGGATTGTCTTGTGCTTTAATGAATTTTCCTTAATAGGCTTCTATTAAAAGGTAGTAACTGTAATTCTTGGTTTAAATGAGATGTACTCTGGCTATAGCAATTTATTTTTACAATTCATCTTTTTATTCTGTCCTGTAAACTTGTATCAATAAGGTTGACTAATCTAGGACTATTTGCAAGAGATACCCGTACCCTTATTCACAGAGCATTAAGATTTCTTGTTTGTGGTGTATCTTTCTTGGTTTAAATGTTAGGCAGCTGGTTTTTGCCGGCTTAGTTTTGTTCCCAATAAAGTCAGTGGCAGAAATTCTTTGACTCTTGTGGAAGTAGATGGTCCATCATGTACAAGTTTAAGCATGGAGATAAGATTGAAGGAGTATTAAACTGATGGGGGTAGGTCTCTTTTTCTATAAATACTGTATTCTGCTAGTTCATCAAATGTGTATTTGAGAAGGATGCAAATTTAAAAATCAAGTGTAACTATTAGGTAGAACTGTCTAGTTTTCCTTTATCAACGAAATAGGTATCTTGGTACTTGGAGTAACCCCAAATATTTTTTTTTAACTATCGTGAGCTATTCTGAAGAGATGTTACTTAAAAATTATTGAATGTCAATGCATACGTCGTATTTCTTGGATGTAATGATATACTTGCATATAGTAAACTTTTGTGGTAAATAGTCTGAAGTCCACCTTTTGGAAGCTAATTGGCAGAATTTTTATATTCATATTCTTTGGATTAGTAGAAAATAACCTCTACATTTTCTCAGCACATTTAGTAAGAGTCATGTAGTTTTAGTAGCAATATGTGCTTTATTAGCACTTCTGTAAAGTTGCATTCCTGTCATTAAGAGAATGCAACTTTTTCTGTGTTGTAACTATTTTGTGTGTAACCATCAGGCTCGGATAGGACAGGTGAGTATTTTCCCTCACGGAGACTTTGATCTTCGTAGGTCTGCAAGCTAAAACAGATCTCTGTGTAACTTTGTTCTGTGGATATCCATAAGCATACGTAATTCTGTTCATTTTAAAATTCTGTGGCTTTAAAGCTGCAGCTCTCGTATTTCATCTGTGTAAATAAAGCTCCTCCTGCAAGCCAGCCAGGAAAACATATGATACCATTTGCGATTGCAGAATGCGGCATGCTGTTCTTCTGTAATTATAATGGCCTGAGCAGTGAGGGGTTGGTTAGCCTTCCTTAGCAATCATTAATCTATTGAGTCTTAGTTACAGTGGCCCATCTTGGAGAACAGCAGTCCTTGGCGTGAGGCACCTTGGGCTGCGAGTTTGTTTTGGGCAGGGGATAGCCTTGTTTGTTACGTGCTGCTGCTCGCCGGTCCCTCAGGAGTCTGGCAAGAGGTTTTTTCCCCGTCTTGATTGCTGCTTGCCCTCTGCTTCACTCTCTAGCTTGTCCCTTTATTTCTCCTTGTTGTGAAAGTTTCTTTCTGTGTGACCGCGAGTCTGTTTAGCAGACCATATTGCAAGTCAAGGTGCATCGTTTGTTGCCTGATTTTGGCAACGCTGGGCAGTCAGCTGGGATGTAATTAAGACTCTGAGAACAGGCTGTCTTCTCCACAGGAAGGGCATGTTAGATGTTGCTGGGATTTGGGGCTGTCAGTTTGGCCAAGGCTGGAAACTGCGAGCTAGGGACAGTGATCTTTCCTTTCATTTATAATCCCTTTATGTACAGTGTATGCACTTGGCAAAGTTTACATATAACCTAGTGGCTGGAGCTTACAAGCCAGTGCGGCTAAATTAGCATATGTTACATGTATATTTTAGTAACGTTTTAAAGCAAGTGCAAATTTCCAAAGTGAATTATGCATGTATGACAGAAATAGGGTTGTGTTGCACTGGGTGTCAAATCCCACAACTTTTTGTCAAGACCATGGATTTTACATTAAAAAGGCAGAGAGACTAAACGAGGTAAAACAGTTTTAATTTTTAACAGTTTGGTCCAGCCCAAGGAACTGCTCTCTGACAGATATAACTGACATTTGAATAATTGGATTAATTCAGAGAGGGGCAAGTCCTGTATTGATGGCTGTGCTCATTCTATATATTTTTTTAAGTTAGGCATGAAGCTGAATGGTTTAATTATTTAAAGGGCGCTTGGTGCGATCTAAAATACTGCTGTTTTGAAACGTTGGTCTAAATTGAAGGAGGAAAAATATTTGCCTTATTTTATTCTTTACCTTTAAAGGTTTAAGGACAAAAATTATGAAACTTACTGTTTTGTGCTTTTTAAGCCAATGTAAAGAAAACTGGGAGACATCATTTGTGGCCCAAAGCACCAGACATGGAGATGAGCATGGTTGAGTCGACTAGATTACAGTCTTTTTTGCAGAAGTGTAAACCCTCAGTAATAATTGTGTTATACTGTAATTGGAAAATATTCAATTAATGCTATTTCAAACAGTATCTCTTCCAGTTTTCTTAAACCAATATTAAACTCATTTTTTATTCAGAGTCTTTTTTTTTTTCCCGTGAGAAACTTAGTATTTACAAAAGCAAATGGTTTTACTGTGCTTAAAACCAAGGGTACGAAGGCTAACTATTGTCAGAGACAGTTTAGAACACCAGTTTGGTTCTGACTGTTTTCGCAGCAGGACATTAATAGTATTCACACTCAAGGAGAAAGTGTTGGTTCACAGCCTACGGCATTAACACCCTGTAAGCGAAGTATGAAACACGCCTATGAAATGCCACGTGCATCTATGGATGCATGTATGATTTTAGACAAGCAGAAGTGCTTTTTTTGAAGGATTATGAAGTCTTCTTTGGTTTTATTAGTTTATTGAAATGTTTTTACGTTGCAAAACAAGCGAAGAACATCTTTCCTAAGCGTTCCTACCTGCCATGCTGCATTTACATACTACCTCATTGTAAATTCTGCTAATATAATTTTGTTTCCAAAAGGATTTGTTTCAACGGATTTGTATATAAAGAACGAAGTGAAATTTGAAAATGGGCAAATGAATTCTAAATTTCTATGATTGAATGACAAGGAAACTTATTCTTTAAGTTAATTTTGTCCATTGTCATCCTAAGGAGTTTCTGTACATTCCTGAAATGTTTTATCATTTGCTTTGCAAACAAGGCAGTTCAGCTTTCCTGTATCCAGACTAGCATTCCTTTGGGAATTCTCAAAGCCTTTTAAAATTATGGGCGTTTTGGTGTTGGTTTTGTTTTGGGTGGTTGGGTTTTTTTCTGGGGCAGTCTAAGGAAGTCCCAGGAGTGAAGTTGCCATCTGTCCTCTATATTAAAAGAATCTTCTGTGTTGTATACCTGATGTTCTTGTCCCAGAGATAAATGTTAATAATTAAAAGGACGGAATTTGTCCTTTATTCTGAATAAAAATTCTTTCTTATAAACAGTTACAAAACTTACGGGCAATTTTTAGGTTCTTTAAGCTGATATCTTCTAGTATGTCCCGTGTTTTTTTTTTTCTCATTCCAGAGTTTTGATAAGTATTGGCAAGTAAATTGCATAGTTTATTAATCTAAGCATGTGCATGTATGATTTAAGGAAGGCTTCAGCAAGGCTGAATACGGTAGAGTTGTAGATAAATTATTGTGATAGATAAGTCTGTCTTGTGGTAGAGAGGAGGGAAGGCAGCAGGTCAACAATGAGAGATTTGTTTGAGCCAGACACCTATTTTGGGATTGTTTCCTCCATAAAAAATGCAAGTTAGAGACTCTGCCTCCCCCGTTTAGGAAAGCAACCTACTTCATTGTATGAACTTACTTCACCAACACACATTTGCACAAGAACGATTCTGCATCTTTACACTTCTGCTGTAGCTCATTAGTGTCCATAGTTGCTCCCAGTGGTCCTTCCATTCAGTGAATATCATAGTTGCGTGCGTGTTCTGAATACCAAGTACCTATATTCCGAATATTATATTTATGCAAGTCAAGAGTAATAATTTGTAAGTAGCATCCTTGTTTGTTGTTTTAATAGTAGCTGCATTCGTGAGTTTAATATAATAATGTAAAGAAGAATGTGTCTATCAATAAGAAGAGTGGAAAAAAGAGTGCTGAGACGTTGCTATAATAATCTATTGTGCTGCTCTTCTTCTCCCATGGTAAGCAGCACCATGCCAGGTGAGACCAAAGATCTTTCTAGCTCAGTGTCATGCAATGCTGGATAATAGCAGATAGCAAAAGAAAAAAATAAGAATAAGGAAAGTATGTAGTGATTCTCTCTCTGGATATTGATCTAGCCCCAGTAATTTGTGGCTAACAGAATTTCTGATGCAAAAGTGGTATCTTTGTGTTTAATGGTCCTGCATAGATGATACCTTTCACTGAATTGATGCAATCATTTTTGATTTACGTAGATTTTTAATGGCCTCAGTATTCTGTTCTGAGCAGTTGCATTACATACTAAAGATTATGACCCCACCCCACCCCCCAAAAAAAACAAAACAAAACACCCAAACCAAAAATCCCACCAAACCAAAAATCCTATCTGCTTTTGCTTGTTTTATTAGCAAACAGTGAAAAGCAATTCCCTGGGTAAGTTTGTGTTTTGGGGTTTTTTTTGTTCAATCTTTATTTTATCAAGTTCCATTGCATCTCCCTTTTGTGATCACTTTTTTTGGCTGAATGGTCTTCCTCTATTTAATAATTCTTCCTACAGAGTCCTTTCCATAGTGCTCTGCTTTATGTCTTTCTTAATTGTAGTGTATCTGCTTTGAAGAGGGGAACCAAAACTGTTTAGTTCTTCATGCTTTGGCATCTAATCATACACAAACATTACCATATTCATATAAATGAGTTAATTTTTCGTCCTAGTTTGAATGGTTTTTTACTTCTAATTTGTCTAAAAGAGCCTGTGTATTTTTTCTGAAGTGATATGTAAGAATTCACATGCACGAGTAATAGTTACTATTTTCACAACACAGTAGATGTATAGCATCTACTATTCAGATATAAAATTGTATCTTCATTTCATTGTGTGTATCATTAAACGTACAAGGTGGAGCTGAAGTCAGATCAGAGTTTATTTACCTGCCTTGGGTAAAAGAACAAAGATATTTATGATCTCTTTGCTAGGCAGAATACTGGTGTTGAGATATCAGTGTACATGTAAAGGGACTTCACAAGTATCTGTTCTAAACTGGGGTTATATTCTGTCTGGAACACCTTGGATATGGAAAACCTATGCAGAAGTTAAATTTGGGAGATATGCTAGCAAGACTCCTCCTTATAAATAGGCCATTGGAGAAGTCTATAGATAATTAATATATACTAATATATTAATTAATATATTAATATTTCATTCAGAAGGCTTGTTCGCATACAGTGACTATAATTTCATTTTAGTGCCAGACTATCAGTAATCAGAAGTTTCATAATGACTCTCAAAAACTTAAACCTCCTGTGCAGCAGCTCTCTGTATTTCTGTCACAAGTCAGCCTTTTGTTAGTAACTATTGTTAAGTTTTAGCAACTAAAGATTTCCTTTCAGTAAATGTCTGTCTGTTGTTTCTTTGTTTCTAAAATTATATACTAAAAACGTTAGTGATTTGTAAGGCATGGAAATATATTAACATTCATTAAGTGCTTTCTTATTTGTTCTGGTTGCCATATGTAGTCAGATACTGTATTCTTAGTTAATTACTTTGTTTTACCTAAAGACAAAATATTTTGCGTGGTCCTTAATGGCATAATAATAGTCAAATGTATGCTCTGTGTAGATCCAGCTGTTCAAAAGGAAAGTGATTGACAGGCAGTATGTTTAAAATCCCATACCCCTGTGCCACGTGACAAAGAATGCAACATAGCCCATGTGCCATCCTACGCATTCTTTAGTATAGTTAGGGCAAGAAATAAGAAAACCAACTTACTCAAATTACAGGGGAGGCTGCATACACTGTGCAGCATAATTCAAGCTGGATGTTGGACTTGACATGGGGTTTGTAAAAAGTTCTGTGGGATTTCTGAAGATTTTAGGATATGACATTTTTGTTAGGCCAAATCTTTGGTCATTTGGGGAAGCGTAAGTGAAATCTAGTCTGGTATGTGCCATTGAGTAGAAATGCCTTAAAATGACTCTGCATGATTGCTCTGACTTTCAAACCTCAATACTCTTCTCAGAAATTGTGAATTTCAAAGTTGATTGTTTGCATTATTCCTTCTCTAGGTTAAGGAGAGACAAAGAACCTAGATACCTGTTCTACGAACGTGGATCCATTTCATTGCAGTCAGGGATCTTCCTTTCTATGCGTGTGTGCCCTCTGGTGGTACAGCACAGCTGTAAATCCAGGGGTATGGATGGCTCGATGCTAGGTACCCTGTCACCACCCAGGTCATGTTTAATCCTTCATAAATGCCTCGATGGAATGCTAGAAGAGAAGAGGCAAGCACCTGTATGCCGAGTTACTTTAAGGTTATTTCTAGATCCATCTCCACCACCTGTCCTTCAAGTCAATAATGTCTCCATTGATCTTAGAAGCTCCTTTAGACACCCAGGTTTGAGATTGATTTTTGAATATCCTACAATGGTTTTGCAGTTTACATCCTGGCTCCCAGCATGCAAAATTTATCAGTAATGGTCTTCCATTTTTCTTTGCCTGAATTTGGTTTCATCTGTACGCACCTTCTTCCACCCTATTGCTAGCGAGAGGAGTCAACTCTTAAGAGGAACTAGTAATACTAAGAACTGATTCTTAGAAGGTCTCATGTTGAAGAAGACTTCATGATCAAGTCTTAATGCTTGGCTGGATTTACATGCAACTAAGAATTTTGAGGTTACTTCCTTCCTGAGCTATGAAAATTGCAGGAGGGAAATAAGACAGTTGTGCACAAGAAGTAAAAAGAGCCTATATGTAAAATGTAAAAGCTACCGCAAAAGAAAAAGAGTATTTCTATGAAAATATATGTATATGGCAGTTAGTTTGTGGATGGGGACAAATAATAAACAGAAAAACTATCATTGAACAGAAGGATGTGTCTGACAGGCGAGATGGGTGTTTTAGAAGGCATTGTTAACAATTGCATAAAACCATGATGAATTAAATATGGGACACAACTATAGGATACAGCATAACACACTTGGATAATTGCTTCATTTCCATAAATGATTGCTGCCTAGCAATTTTGTGTGCGATGAGTTTGCTACTGACATTATGTGTACAAGAGGCATGTATTGACTAGTGATAAGCGGATTATTTCAGATGTCATTCTTCACCTTCTTAAGAGTTGCTTGTTCAACTTCCTATATAAAGTGGTCAGGTAGTGTATGTGAGGTATCAATCCCTAATGATGAATGACCTTCCAGAGTGTATACAGAATTGTTAGTTTCTTTCTTCTTTAAAATCATGCTTTGTAGATTTTCTTTTATACAATATGTGTGTATCCCTCTGATTATAGAAAACTTAATAAAAAACCCAAAATCCTGTTCCCCAATAGCTACTAACGCACTAGGTTTTGTTACCGTAACATTTTTCTTTCATTAATATTGATTAAACTGTAGACGGCTTCATTGCTGTTAATAGGGGGCACATTTTAAATTTTAGATTATTAACATTTAAATAGATTTTAATTGTTAAATGTAACAAATTTATGCAGATAAAGATTCAATTTCTTCAATTAATTTACATTTACATGTTCAGAGATCTTTCGCTAAGGCTATTCTCATAAAACTTTAAGGGTCCCAGAAGAATCTCTCTATACTTTTATTCTTTTAATTTTATCCCTGCTACTCTCTCCATATTATGTCTTTGAAATTGCTAGGCTTTTTTCCATGCGCTATTTAATAAAATAACACTTCTCTTAGCCTTTTAGGCAGAGGTTTGTTTCAGCAGATTTATATATAAAGAACCAAGTGAAATTTAAGTGTGTGACTGAATTCTAAATTTGTTTTACAAGTTCAAGAATTGATCATCTTCTCCGTTATGCACCCATGGGAAAAATAAGTATCAGCTTGTTTGATGTAACATGCAAATCAGTCAAAGGAACAATTCCTGGGAGTACTTTTCCATTCCCACAGGTTCCTAAAGCCCAAATGAAAATAGGCAGCGTTAGTTTGGTGTTTTATCTCATCCTCTAGAGGAAAATTCAGAAAGATTGTATTCTTACGTATTCCTTGATCTGGGTCTGGCATTTCTCTGAAAGTGTATTATCTTGGATGTAGCCACTTTATATTTACATAGTATATGAATATGTAGGAGAAGTTTCTAACAGCTCAGTAAAAAGTTCTATGTTTTACTTTACCAAAGTAGTAAGTTAATATTGACTTGCATGATGTCAAGATAAAACACAGTATAGAGCAAGGACAAGAAAGACAGAGGTGAGGAACATGTCTGACTTATGAACAAGAGGAGAAATATGTCTTGCAATGTTAAATTTTACAAAGAAGGGAGACAAATGACTTAATTTACTTTAAAACGGCCTGATCAGCTTATAGTTGCATATGTATGCTCCCAAATAAATTGCTAGTGAAGATTAAATGTAACACATTTTATGTTACTATGTGTTCATTGTTTGCCGTGAAGTAATTTTCTGAATTCGTTAACCCATCACGCGTAAACAGGGACTCAAGGGATTGTAGGAGATGGATCGGTCATTCAAAGTTTTTAACTTTAAGAAAGTCACAGAGAGATGTCAGGGACATGATGTGAGTCTGACAGTGGGGTCAAATCAGTAAATGAGAAAGGGTTTAATATGTTGGAAAGTAAAAGTTAATAAACTCCTTATGAAGGATCTGGTCATTTGAGGAGATGAGTGGACCAAGAATGGCTCATGGGAGGAGAACCACCTGCTAGAAGACATGTGAAAGGGAATATCAAATCTATCTTAAATGCTTAAACACAAACAGATTTCAAAGATTGTGGGCACAGAAAGATTAGGGGCAATAAAGATGGGGAAGTAAAGGGGAATGGAAGCAGGAAAGGCTTGGGAAAATTTTTCAAGGGAAGTATTACAACGTTCAATGGAAGTGATTTCTGTGAACGAACGGCGGACCAAGCTGAGGTGAGCAGAAAGGACGCCGAGAGGAACTTGGGCCAGTGGTAGTAAACTGACATTCAGTGTATATGGGAGGCATAAAAATTGAAGTAAAGATTGAAGAGGAAGTTGAGGTCTAAAATACTGTGGGGTTTTTTCCTCATTATAATAAACATTAGTGTTTTGGGAGGGCTTTGCCAATAAGGAGTGAAAAGTTGAGTGAGAGAAGAGAGAAGGAAAGAGGGGGGAAAAAAGGGCTCACACACGAAGGGGAAAGTCAGTAGTTAGTTGACTCAATATACAATCAAAAGGGCACACTGCTGGAGTACACTGACCATGAAGGAGCAAAAATGTATACATATCTTGAGGGTAACTCGACTTGTCCCTGTGTTATGAAAGGCAGCTTGTGTCAGAAGGTGGAGTGTTTTTCTTGGTAGTGATTTATTCTGTCAGGCAGTATTGATTTTAATTGTGTAGAAGGTATTACAGAAAAAAAAAGTAGAAAAAAAAATTACCGATTCGTGGTGAACAGACTTGTATGCAGAGCTGTTGGCTTCCATGCTGGCAGCATGCAGAAGTGTGATTATCGTTTGTGAGGGAGAGAAACTCACTTGCAAGTGTGATGGCTTGGTAATTGGGGGAAAAAAATTCTTCACTGGGTCAGTTTCATGAGTTTCTGATAATCATAGGCAGCTATATGTCCCCCTTCAAAAAAAAGAGGAAAAAAGTTACACAGCTATATATTAATAGAGGAAATAGAGCTAAGCTGGAAAGTGATATAATTTATCTTAAAACATAAAAACAACAAGTCAAATCAAAGGATATTTCCTCCATAGAGCCAACGTTTTATTTAATTTTTAAAAGTTTTTTAAAATTATTTATTATATTTTACCTATTAATTATTTTTATTATTTATTTATTATTTATAAAATTTATTTATTTAAAAATGTTTTACTCATTATTTCAGTGAAGGGTTTGCATTTCCATGTTTATGATTCTATATCTGTCCACCACCAAATGCACACATGATTTTATGCTTTTGATTCTGAGCTTAAGAGGAAAAGACAACCTGATTTCCAAGACGGAAAGTCTTTTGTATCAGAGCATCATGTTAGTCTTGGGCCTTCTGCTAATGTGAAAATAAGAGTATTTACTGCTGAGGGACTAAGGTCTACACGTAAAATAGCTATGAAGGAGATATATATTTTAAAATGCAAGCACTAAAGTTGTATTGGCACTTCAAAATAGGGTCAGAGGCTGGTTCCTCCTTCAGAAGTGTCAATGTTCTAATGCGTATTACTGCAAACACTGGAGCTTTCATGATAAAGTAACTGCTGTTGCTTTTTTCCAGTAGAAAAAACACACAGAGTTCTTTTTTTATTTCAAAAGATTTCTATAAATAGTCATATAGGGCTTCAGTGTTACGCAAAAATGGAAGTTTTCAGAAAAATTATTTTGTCTATCCAGACCGCACAGGAGAGACCACCAGAATAACGTCTGCCTGGCAAGTTAATTCATGTTTCTTTTAATGAAGATAATTTATTTAAAATTAGCAAAGAAAAAGCCATGATTCCACAAGATAAATGTATCTTTTTTTTTTTTTCCCCAGTTGATCCATATCTAGTGCCAAAACACGTAAAAATGTACTTCAGCCTGTATGCACTTAGCCTTAGTGCAGAAAAGGGGAGGTGTGCAACTTTGTGTCCGGAAGCCAGGAATTCTGCAATCTCAGCAGCCTGCTACCATCAGCTAAGTCCCGTTTGTTCTAGGTAGCATAAACGATGCAGAAGGAGATCGAACCTTTGCTTCAAAACCTTCTTGCACCTAATGTTGGTGATGTTACTTGATCTATCTTTTTCAGGTAGACTACTAAAAGTAGGACTTTCCAGTAGTCCTATTTCCTTCCGATGTACGATGGCAACAGGGAGTACTCAGATCTACTTGCTGCCTTTGCATATTCCCCCAAATTGGTTTGTGCCTTAACAGTAAAATATGTTTTGGTTTCAAGGTCAGATTTTTGTACAGAATCAAAGTGTATATTATGCTTTAAGTAATACTCTGTAAATATTAAACCTCTGGTAGTGATGTCTGGATGGATAAAAGCAGAGAAGAATAGACTATTAATAAAATAGAAATGAGGGGAGATAGATTTTGAGGACCCTAAATAGGAATTTTGCTTGCGTCCTGAGCTGAACACATACTAAATACCTGTAATTAAATGCTGAGCAAGCTGAACTTTTGTTGACCTGGTTGGGAACTGAAGTTGTTTCAAATGTGCCTCCTATCACTGAACAACCCCCAACTTTCTGTTGCAAATTACATATGGTTTTGTGTAAGTGGGAAGGTTAAATAGCTTGTGCTCTTTACTTTACGTGTTCTTATGCCTTCAAACTGCTAGTAGGTGAAGCACATGTTCAGCTGTACGATTCCTTAGAATTTGCTATACTTAAAGATTAAAATTCCAAGGCAAACAATGAGAGGACAAGAGGTGTGGTTTATCAGTGAGTGACCACCTCAAGTCAAACTGGAATCTGGTTAGATCGCTGCTGCTTGCGGTGTCAACAAAACAATCTCACAGAAAAAGGCAATTCCTAGATGGAATTTGGATATTTGTAGATATTCTTTTTAAGCAAGTAATAACTTTAAAGAACATATGTATATGCATATGCAAAACAAACTGCGTGAGTTACAAAAACTGGTGTTTGAATTTCCTACTGAAATGGTTTAACAGAATTTGTTAGGGTCTGGCAGATTAGGGGAAAACAGAATCATAAATTCAGGTGTTTTATAGCTAATTATCTAAGGGACAACTAAATGAAATTAAAATGTCAGGAAAAGTGAAAATAATGTGAATTTGAACATTTCAGTAAGTTCCTTGGTGCTGAAGAGCTACTACCTCTATCCCTTCATTGTGCAGAAGAGTCATCTGTGTAAGTGTTATTGTCTTGTCTTTTTTTCAACAAAGCAGCAAGCACACATCGATCTTGCCCCAGTGTGTTTCTAAAGAGGACAAAGTTTAATTCAAGTCAACTAATGATAAGTGTCCTGCAGGTACCGAAAGCATCAGTTTAACTTTAATGTTTACATCAGCATTATTTTGAAAAAATACTCAATAATATCCCTGTTTATTTAATATAAAAATAATTTGTTAGAAAAAAAATGACATGCTTTTGCATGTTCCTACAGAGCTCTGCTTATCAGCCTGTTGAACCTTCATCAGTCATACGCAACCTAATAAGTCAACGGAAATGTAATAGGATATGAAGAACAGTCTCTAGCAAAGTGTAGATGTACAAACAAAACCTACATAATAGCTGCTTCATGCAGTAGATATAAATTCCACTCTCTCATATCCACCTACGGAGGAAGTCTGTACACTTGGCTTGGAAAGACAAGCATGCAGCAGGCGAATTCTGTAAGATACTAAGTATAAACAAATAAGGTAATTAAAAGACAGGATTTATTGCAGATAAAAATGTATGATTGCTTTTCCCTAAAGTGGTGCTCTAATAGAAGGCACAGCTATTTGCATGTAATGGAAATATATTAATACAAAATGTTACCACTGTCTTAATTTCCTGAGAGTGACGGTAGGAATACGGAATCCTGCATTTGTGCTTCCTTTTCCTGACTGTCTCACATAGGCTTAAATATGCCTTAGCAATGCAAGTCATCCTTTTGTATTTGTGTCCAGGCTTTGAAATTTTAGACCTTTCTGGTAAATATGTTTGAATGAAAATTAGATTTATTTTCCCTTCTTTAAAGACCCAGGAGGGTTGATTCTAGTCTTTCCACTGTACTCACTATATTTTGATTAGCCCCTCAAAGTTAGCTCTAGTGAACATATGTTTGCATAGAGAGCAGCAGAAATAAATATGGTATCTCTTCTGAAGACTGCAGTTTTCTGCTAAAAATAAAAAAAAACACATTCTGATTGCACTGTTGGGACATGATTTCTGAGTCCAGCCAGTTCAGACAGTTCTGCCTAAAACTATAATCAAGTTGATTGTATTGCATTGGTATTCTAATTTCCAATTTGGGATTTTGCTACATAATCTCTAGTAGAGTATGTCTAATCTTTATGAGACCCAAAGTCTTTGTATAAGCTCTCTGAATTTTCCTCCATGTGTCTCTGCTAAACTGAGATGTGTCTTCTGGCTGAGTTGTAGAGACATTAAATTACTGAGTAAATCAATACAGTGCTGTTATGTCACTGTATCTTTTTCAAAGACCAGCTCAAATTTTGTATGCTGTAGCTTTGATCCCTTTCATTTAATTCTAAGTACACTTGTTATTATAGTAACTGTTGTTTGTATGTTATTTTAGCTTTTTACTTAAGTAGCTATTTAGCAATTTAAATGAAAATGTAATTAGGTTACATCTGTTTTACATGCATGTAATACCACGCAGATGTAAACTTATATTAAAGCCATATTTTCTTTTTGGCAGAAAGACGCAAGAATAAAATCGTAGCAATCATGCAATACATCTTTTTTTTTTTTTCTTCTTTTTTTTTTTAGTAGTGTACACAAGATGTATTCCAGTGTTTATGTTGTGATGGTAACAGCCCTTTCTATTTTTATGAGAGACAGCACAGGGAGCTGATGGGTATAACCTTTTATTTTAGTTGTACAAGGACAAGTACACTGTTATGCTGCTGTAAATCCAAAGGAACTCCGTTGAAGTTAGTTAAAATTCCTTACCAAACTAATCAGTTTTAATAACTGACTCTTTCCAGAGGCAAATTCCACTCTAAGGATCTACACTGAAATAAAGAATCTGTGCAGGTTTGCACCATTATGAATGACAGTGATATTTGGCTTTCAATAGCTTTATTTTAAAGAAAGATGAACTTCTTGCTGGACTGATCTTACAAAGTGCTGCGTGCCCTCGGCTATTGTTGACTTTGATAGGGGTTTTTTTTTCTATGCTCTGGAAAGAGAGATAAGAGGTATGGATTCAATTCCAGCTTTTTTTTAGTCTTTGTATAGGTACTTAGGGAAGGTGCTTGATGTCTCTGTACTACTGTAATCATAACACAGAATTTCTCCTGCCTTATTTGTCCTTTTCTTTTTTTGACTGTAGGCTCTTCATGGCTGATTACTACTCTTTGTTTATATGGTGTCTAGCACAACATCAGGACTGTGAGTAGTGTCCGTTGATACAGGTGTAAATCAAGACCCAAGTGAAATATATAAATGCATTGGGGTATTGGGCAATTCCCTAAAGAGTACTAGTATCTTTTTAGACCTTGGAATTTCTTTGGAAGAGCTAATTTGCTTATCAGTCGGCTAAAAATATTAGGCATTAATATGTTTATTCTGTAGCGCAGCACACAACTTTTTGATAATGTAATGCCTTGAGACCTGCATTAATAAGGTAAGACTTCTTACTCATTTAGTTTCACTTGTATAAGCATCAGTTCAAAATAAACTATGTATGTTTTCCTTGGAGCAAGGGTGTATTTTAGTAGACTTTTATTGTTTCAATCTATATTTCTGTTCAATAACTCTGCCTTTTTAGAGAATAACCGTGAAGGACACATGAGAAAACCGTTGCATGGTTTTTTCCTTACTTTTTTCCTATGAACATTTAAGGCCCTGATTCTACAGCTGTGAACATAATCATACAAGTCTATATGGAGACAGAATCAGAATATAATTGAAGATTTATTCCCGTTACGTATTATTAAACACTTCAGGGTAAACCTTGCTGCTCTTAAGTGTGAATTTGGCCCAAATAAGGACTTCAGGACTGTCTCTGAGGAGTATTTATACTGGTAATTTAATGCAAAGATGATTGGAAGCCACAGAGAGTCAGTATTATGGTATTGTTTCTTAGTCATGCCTGATAGCTCTGCTACAGTTTGCATTTGTTACAAGGTTTGTATTTCAGGAGTGTGTAACTTAATTATTCTGAACGATCTGTAATGACTCAAAACAATTTTCTCCAAACCCATTGTTTATTTGTTTAAATTAGCTAAGACAGAGACTTATCCATGAAAAAACCACAATTTAAGTCTTGGTTAAAATTTACGACTAAGTAGTTTTGTAAATACTGACTAATCTTAATATTTTTGTAAGCATATAGAGTATTTTAAACATCTAATTTTAAAGTACTTTTCCCACATATACTGTGCAACTCCAAGCTCTGTCATTTCATAGAATTTATCTTTTGCTTTTGTGTTAACCGAGCCGGTCCCATTAACTTTGCCGTATGAGGTGCTCCAAATTTTCTTCATTACTTTGCCAGAGAAAGTGATGGATGCAGATATCTTTACTTCCCACACACAGAATTTGGTTGATTGGTTGGCTGTTACGCAGGGTTATACATATGATATGGGTGTAGGATGGTAATATTAACAAGATGGAAAGAAGAAACACAAAGGTTTTTTTCTAACTTATTATCAGGCAAAGACTGAAAGCTGGGGTGCTGAACAGATTTCCCCCTCCTCTTCCTTTCTGCGTGGAAATTTTTTTTTTCCCTTTTGGGAAATCAGTGCCGTTCCCCTTTCCTGTGGACTGGGCTGTGAAGTACTTGCCCTCAAGTTGATATAATGATTTATTGAGATACATAGAGAGATGTATAAATATAGAGAGAGGGATGTATATATACAGATGTTTAAATATATATGGAGAGAGATGTATATATACATATTTAAAACCTCTTGAGTTTTAAGAATTTTTGCGTGGCCCAAAGCCATGTACTTGGTACTTGAATAACTGTCTCGGTTTCCAGACTGCTGGTGCCAAGTGTACCTCAGCTGCCGCTGGTGAGCAGAACTCGGCTTTCTGCACCTCGCTCGGTATTCACAGACTGTGCGGGTAAACTTCGCAGAGAATGATTCAGTGTTAACTTACATGACGACTGGCTGTGTGATTTATGGTGACTTTAGGTAGGAACATACTATGTACAGTGGATTCTTTCTATTTCTGTCTCCTCCTGGACAGACGTATCTCCATTTATTGCGTATAAAACGTAACTGCCTGTTGGTGGCAAGGAGAGCCGTCTCAGAGATGTGGTGGTGAGGCTTGTAACTCCTAAGTGCTTTGTCCTGGATCCACACCTGTCCCGGCCCCGCTACTCGAGTGTTCCTTCCTCTCCTGGCAATGCGACGGAACGTGCTGTTCGTCATCCCTAACCTGCCCTTTTATGCCAGTATGATTTAACGCTTCTGGTAAATAAAACCATTGTAGTTGAGTTACGGGTCAACATTAACTTTGATTATTGACACCTCTAGTTGACTGAGACAGGCCTCTGTTTATTAGTATTTTAATAGTTTAAAAACAGCCTTGCGAACTAAAGATACTGAACGTATTTTAAATTCAAAATACTGTGTGGAGGGGGAGAACATAGCTACAAGATTAATAACAATTGTTAAAGAGCTTGATGTAGCGTGTCACATCTTTCCCTTTATGTTATGGCAGCTTTCTTTGCTGAAGAGGTAAATGAGTGTCTGTTCTGACTGCCGGAGTGAGGAAAGAGCATTGAAACCTGGACTCAGTATCAGATCGTGTTTCGCTAACAGAACAAGATTGATTTATTGTGTTACATCAGGGTTGGATGGACCTAGTACTGCTTCACCACATGCTATTTCATTCCCTTGTCTACTAAGTATGCAAGTACAAACAGCTTTAACACAATTCTTTACCTAGAAACAAGCCTGAGGCTTCATCCAAATACTTTTAACATATGAAAATTGAGCTGCTTTGAACTTGTATGTTTTTGATAACTGCTTGGTATGCTTCCTGGAGGATCACCTGTAGGCTTTTCTTTCCAAATCCTAATCCCTTTGATTAAGTGCCAGGACAGATAGCTCTCATTGAATAACTCCAGTCTCATAATTCTTCCTTCATTCAGAGTTGAAAGGGAGCTGCTCAAGCTTCAATAGGTAAATCCTCAGATGTAGTTGAAGTAATTCAGACACTTAGAAACTGAAATTGTTTTGTTCGGAAACAGGGTTCAGATGGGCCGCTGAACATTTACATACCACTTGCTGCCAGAAGCTGTAGGATGAAAAAACAAAACAAATTTTTTAGCAAGAAGGATTAAGAGTAGGAAAACTTTGAGAACCAGACATTAAAAGGCAACCTGGCACAGGAATTTAGGCCCAGAAATAGGAACATAGCTACTTTGCTTCACTGCTCTTGTTTTCTTTTTCTGCAAGATGAGACTGCGGTGCTGGGCTAAACATTCCATTCCTTCCTTAGCCCTTCTCCTTGTTAATAGCTACGAAAATAGGGAGAAGGGGGAGGGGGATCCTATTCTTTTTATCTTTACAAGTATGCCTCTGGGAACAAACTTGAGCCAGTCCCAGATTCTTCTATTTAAAAGTCTTTGTGGCAGGAGAGTATGATGGGGAATTAGAAATAAACCTGTTAGCTGCTGATATCTTGGGGTAATAGAGATATCTATTGCATATACATTTTTGCACACGTCATTTTGCGTATGTGCATAATGAAGCAGTTTTCTCTGTGGAGGAACAGTGTTTCCACATGAATAATTTGCCTTGGTTAATTCTAGCACAAGCAGAAATGGAGCAGAACAGTTAGAGACACTACACACATTTCATGTCACAGATTTTCATAGCTCCTTCGGCCCGAAAATTCGTTATCTTTAGCAGCATGCAACCTGCTGAAACAGTACATAAAACTGAGTATTGTAGCACAGTACTGAAGAACTAGCCCATTCTGTGAACAAAAGGTGGTGCTTCCGTGGCTATAACCACAGCTTCTGGTTAGACTTGAGCAAAAACCATCGGGTGACTGCACCTTCCCAGCAGTAGACTTTCAGTCAAGTCCTTTTACCTCTTTGCTACCAGATTGTTCCAAAATATTCATGTACAGTTAACCTTGTAGAAAACCTTTTTTTTTTTTTTCACCCTCCTTGTCTCCCTTATTTGTTGTTGCCATGGTAGGCAATAGTGGGGTTTTTTGCAGCTCTTTGGCAGGTCGACCATGCTAGCCATTTGAAGACATGGCTTTACCGTTAAAATAAACCACCTTTGGAATTAATCATAGACCTCAAAAACTACAGGAGTAGATTAAAAAGTAGGTAATATATAAAGAAAGCCAGCCCCCACGAATCTGGATTAGTTCTGACTGTTCAGATCACTTTCCACTGTGACAATAAAGTTTTTTTTTTTCTTTTAAGACGACTGTTTTTTCAAATCATACCCACAATATCAAGAAATTTGTAATTGAGTTGCAGTTCAGCTACATAGATAAAATTGAATTTGGAGTTAAAATGGAATGGTATCCGGCTGCAACTAATAAGCGAAAGTAGGCAGGCAAGATGGCATAAATGAGCTAGAATTTTTAAGGACATAAGTGCTAATTTCTTTGATTAGCTAGATATTCTGTACAGGAGTTCAATGATTAGGATTTCAGTCTTTTCTGAGAGATCTTGCTGCAAACAGCATAGCAACACCTATTGTCTTGAATCAGCACTAAGTCAGTGTTACATAGAGCCGAGGTCATCTCTGTCTAGTATCGTGAGGCTTTATAAGGTCTTAGCTCTAACTTGTTATTTGATTCCTTAACTATCTTGATAAATGAATCCAGTAGATCTTCAAATTATTATTAGGGCAACGACAACTTGAGGGTTCTGGTTAATAAGATAATAACAAAAGTAGTTTGGTTAAATAAACTTTGAAGCAGAAAGCCTGAAGGCCTCTTGTTATTACCTCATTAACAAGAAATGCCATTAAGTTATTATTATTATCCTGTAATGGTTCTCTTTATCACTCTCGCATTCTGATCAGCAAGGATATTTAATGAAATAGCAATAAATTTTAAGAAATTGCATGTACCCAAGCAAGCCTATTAAACTAAAAATGAAAACAGAAAGATTTAACATTTGAACATACACTTCTGAAATGGAGAAAGATTCTGCGTGTTCTCATGACAAAGCTTTGGAATGAAAGCAAAAGTTTATGAAACATTTTATTACACCTGTAAATCTGAAAGCTTAGCTATCGTTTTTAATTTTTATTTTGCCTCTATAACTATTTTTATACCCTTTTTATAGTTGACTGGTCCAAGGTTTAAAATAAGTTCTGCTGGGAGTCTATGCCCCATTAGTCTTCTATAATAAAATGTGAACCTGGCTAAAATAAAACATGATGCCTTAAGAGCAATTAAGAATGGTCTTTTGTAGATAACTGTAACATGAAATACAATCGCTGTTTTTATTAATGGATTTGGGAAAAGGAGGTCAATGATTTATAGCAGAAGAGTGGGTTATTTTACACTTTTATTTCTTTTATTTTATGTCTCACTCTTCAAAAAACCTTTTAAGACCCCTGAAATAATCAAATTCTGTTTCAAATGTTTATCATGTTAACGTGAACCTTGGTATCTGTTTTATTTAGGTAGTGCTATGATGTCAGCTAAGGTGGTGTCCTTTTTTTTTTTTTTTGCTGTTACTCCAATCCAAACAAAGTGTTGTTTTTGAAAGAAAATCTTGCTGAATGTTTTATAATAGTGATAAAATGTAAAAGCTGTGCTTTGTACTTTATAACGGCAGGATTTGTAGGACACAGACGTAATCCATGGGCATTGTCTGAACACAAAGCATAGGATCTCATTAAGGCATAGTTTCTTAAAAACTATAAATACAGTTGACAGATGTTTCTCTACTAGTATAATAATAGTTTCTTTGTGATTGTTAGGTTAAGCTTCTAATAACTTCAGGTCTTGAAGATGGGTGTTTAGTATGGCTGGAAGTGAAATCTACGCTGTTAAACTTGGAGAGGTTATAGTTCTTATGTTTGAAACATTTAGAAAGACTTCAAGGACAGCTTGAAATGTGAGAGAAAAGAAAAAAAGTAAAATTGGTGTCACAATGAATGCGGAGAGAAGGAAAGGGAAGTGAAAGGCAAGGCTAAAACGGCCGGTGTCTTTTCTCATGTCTCTGAGACCGTAAACGCTGTCAGTAATATGTGGGGTATGTGTTCCCTTGGAGGCCCTGGTTTTCCAGAAGGCCTGAAACCACCTTCTGCCGCTCTGCCGGCGAATCAGTTAGCTGGAGGGTACCACACACACGCCGTGTCCATCTCAGGAGCTGTCTGCGGGGACTCGCAAAATCTTCAGGCAGCGCAATCTTGGGTACGCAAATTTAGAAGCGTGTTTTTGTACTAGTATATTTATATCTCAACTAAGAAATTGATTAGTATGTGCTACTAAGTGTGGGAAGATGTTTAAATAAAGGTAGCTCGTTGTGTCTTTCAAACCTGTTTTTCCACAGCAGAGCTGTGCATAGCTTGAAAAGCCGATAGCGTATACAGAGAAGGGCCACGGCAGTATTCCGCACGAGGTGACTGCTGGCATTTAGTTCATGCAGGATCAAGGTAGACAGAATGTGTGCCTGGTGAAGGACAGAGTTTACACTCCTTATAGGCTAGGTAGGTTGGGAAGCCTGAATTCTAACCGATAAAACGGAACTAAAATGCATGTCTTACATTGACCTTTGGTAAAGCAATCAAAATCATGTTAGCTAAGCTTGTCGTAAACTATATGTAGTATTTATGTATGTGTGGGTATATATATGTATTTTATATATATATATGGGGGGGGTATTTTAGTGTGGAAAAGGCTCTTTATGCTTCTGAAGAGTAGTATGAGTATTGTCACTGGCCTTATTTTACTTTTTGTTTCACTTGAAACAAGAAAGCGCAAGTTTTAAATTAAGTTTCCTTGCAGGGAATACTGCTTCCACAGCTATGTCGAAACAGACAATAAAAATCAGTAGGCTAATGCTTCTGCACTTGCAGAAAAGTGTAGTTGCAGCTGAAACAATTTATTTGATTTGTAAGCACATTTGCAAATGTTGGTTTGAGAGCCTTCTAGTTTACACCGCAAATTTTGTGGTAGCAATGATTTCTGGAGTTAAACCTTCTGGCCCAAAACCAAGGGGTGGTCTTAACTGTCTTCGAATGTTTGGCCCTAAGTCTTATTTGGTAGAGACAAATAGTAGCTGACATATACTGTGCTAGTAATATCCTCTGTCTGCTGTAACCAAATCCTTCCCTAGCCAATGCAGTGCCCTATTTTGGGAATGTGCTGGCTGGCAGTACAAAGTGGGCAGTTAGTCACCTTGAATTCCACCTGGCTGACTTTCAGTCCCCAGGGACTGGGCTCCACGCTCAGTGCTAGCTGCTGCTGGCATGGGCCCTTCAGTCAGTCAGAATTCTGGTCATTCTTCAAGATAAGATGTGAAATAAATCTTCCTTCTGAAAACTTGTTGCCATAGGCGTAAGAATTCAGCCTTCATTTAAAATCGGCAGCGTATCAGAGGCACTATCTGTGTCTTTCAGAAAATGTTACATGGATTTATCTGGAGATTCATAGTCGAGAATGAGGAGCTAGGACCTCAGCCTGCTTCAGAAAGGTAGCAGAGAAATGTTAAAAGACTAAGTCAAGAAGTTTCAAAGGTGTAGGTAAAAATCTAGTGTGTCGATTCTCTTTATAAATTATAGGACTTGTGCTCTGAACTCATCTACTGCAGCTCTGAGATGTGCCACAGAAAGTCTAACAGGGCTGAGGGGTAAAGTAGCCCAAGGAAAAAAGACCGTATTGAGAGACCCAGCAGTCCACCTCTGCAAATCCACATACCCCAGATTCACCTCCAGAAGAGACAAATGAAAATCAGAACGGCTAAAAAGTATTCTGTAAACTTCCAGAAATGTCCTCCTGCTGTCTGGAGTAGTTCTGTAGGAACAAAGGGGTTGTCATATAAGTGCTGCATGATCTGGGGTGATATACACAGAATGATCCCTAACAAATTCACGCAGTGGTAGAAAATTTAAAGAAAAATATTCATTTTGGCATCACACTACAGGAATATGAATTTACTGTGTTACTGGTTTACAAAAGTCGTGTGTTAGATATTTTTCTTCTCTCTGTATGGTACTGAAAATAATCATGAAAATTAATGATAATTGTCGCTTTGCTGTAGCACTTTATCTTGTATTAAGTTAATATTTTTACTCAGCTTTCACTGCTAGTATCAACATGGCCAATTTCCAAGGGTTTGTTCATGGTTTACTCTATGCTGTGAAAGTGTACTTTAATGTGATGTTTCTCGTACTGAAACTGTCAACACGGTTGGGAGATCTGCATGATAATTTAATTATCACTGGTTTTTTCACATTGAAGCAATTAAAAGCAACTTGCCACAAGTCAAAACAGTTAACTATGCTCATACAGGCTAAAAAGAATTCTCAGAGAATAATAGTTCATATGGCAGAGACAGGAGTGGCTGTGGTGGAAGGGAGTGTATAATTACTGGTCATCACAGAAAATGTTTTCTTCTTCTGTTTCTTCCTCTTTGCTAATGTAGTTATTAAACAGTTTTTATAAATGCAATAAATAGTCTTCTTTAACTTTTAGAATTTTAAAACACTTCAGCCTTTCTTGAAGGACAGTACGCAATGGAAATATGGTGCATTTGTGTTAAACAAAATGGATGCTCTGGTCTTGTCTTAGTAGCATTGACTTGAGAGTGAATACGAATGAGATGTAAGACGCACAAATCCGTTCAGGGCCTTTGCTTGAGAATTTGTGATGCTGCACTTCCCCATGTGCTTTGTTCGCTCTCTCTAGCTGCTACTCAGCCTTTTGTCTTCAAAACAGGCAATATGATTCAGGCTAGCCCTGTATTTTAGTCTTCATTGGAGCTTGCCATTTTCATTCATGTTTTGCATCATTTAAGTTTCCTAATATGAGGAAATGCAGGTCGACATTGATGTCTGTGAGAACTTTGCAATTAACTACAGCAGACCCAGGAATTTGATAGAGATTTTGCTCATTGAAGGTGCAGAGCTGCAAATAGTGTCTGGGATTGTGGAAAGTGTATATATCATGTTTCTGAGGAAGTGACCTAATAATCTTGTGGCAAATTAGATACACGCTAGAGATTAATTCTGTAGGAATAGATGTTGGTAGTGTTCTAGTTTAGACTTAGAATTCTAGATGCTTGGTTTCATTGACAAATTGTCAACAAAAACTCTTGTCATGCATTCCTGGCATTTCTGTTGGCATTTATATTCTTCATAGATATTCTGTTTGTGATGTTTAAGTATTTATTATAGTATCCCAGAATTATTTTTTAAGGTAACAAAACGGAGGAGCATAGGAAGAAATAATGTTACTGTTTGGAATCAATAAATATATTTGTATATGCATTGGTTTTAGTTATTATATTTTTAATTTTGTTATTATGAGATGTTAGGAGATATTTCTGTACTGAAAAGACACTTCTTATCCTCCGTATAAACAGACAATAGGTAAGCAAAGCTTAGTTTGACTGTGATTTATAAGGCTCATCATTGACGCTCATCACTCATGCACAGTAACTCATGCCTTCAGCTCCTTCTTCATATACAATAAAATGTTCGATTAACACCGTGCTAATTTGCACATCTGCAGCACCTTTTTCTTCAGCCTACTGTATTACAACTCTTACCTCTATATACAACTGTTGGTGGGATGCATGCTGTTTTAAATATTTGCAAGTAGAGGGTATTAGGGGTAAAGCTGAATTATTAAAAATCTTACGTTAAAATGGTTCGTAAAGGGACCTATACTTTCACACAGAAAACTGAAAATACACATTTTCCTATCCACTTAGTTGTTCAGTATAAGTAGCACGAAAATAATTTTTAATCAACTACTTTCAAGTGTTTGTATTCTCTGCGGGGAAATCCTTCAGCTTCTTTGTAATTCGTAGAAGTTACCTTGGTGCTTGTATGTCCCAATGTCTGTGACATTCAGTTCTGCACTGATTGTACTGAGGCACCTAGTGCTGTCGATGTTTTGCTCTTAAATACCGTGATACGAAATATGCACGAAAGACTGCGATAGGGAGTGAAATACTTTATTAAAAATCGGTTTACGGGAGCAGTTTTGGGACGAAGCGACCCACAGAGTGGTTGCTGAGATCACAGACAGTTGTGCTTTCCGTAATTTTTAATCGCGTCGTTACATTTATTTTAAATTATAGACTAGAAGCTGGCTGTTGCATTGAAGAAGGCCGAGTCTCTATGTGGTTCACGCTCTGGTTTGGGGGCTCTGGCTGGAATTTTGTAGTCCTTTCAGGAATTCCCTCACTGAGTTTGGATGAGTCTCTTCATGGAAAGTGAGAAAGCATTAGTTAGCGAACTGCAACGAGCTGCTTGTGCAGACAGAATAGATGTCTCCAGCCTCCATGCATAAGGTACGTTTAAGATCACATTTACTCACAAGCTAAACGATATGTTTGCACCACCCTAGCGTAGTACGTGTAAAGGATGCTGGGAACAACACTAATAATCAAAAGATTTTTAGTGGAACGTGTTAGTGCGTTGAGGCTGGGTTAAGCTACTCTGTTACTCATGTTCTTTCAGCAGGAGGTATTAAACTTGCTTGTGTTCTTCAGTTAAGGACAAATGTCAGATCATCTTTCAGTAATGCTGGATCTGTCTTTGTGCTAGGGCAGATAATGTTGTGACTGTGTTTCAATGCTGTTGATTTTTCCCATAAATTACACAATGAATGAAAAAATTGCAAAGGCATGAAGTGTTTACTATAGAGGTATGTTTACCCTGCTTAGCTAAATCCTCATATTTCCCTTGCAAAATTTTTTTGGAAGTCTGTAAAATAATTTTGTGTAACGTCTGTAGACTATGAAGAACAAAGGTACCATATTTGCACAGAAGGGGGGGAAAAAAGAGCATTTCAATGATGTAATAAATAGAAATGCCTGTGTTCTGTTTGTCAAAAAACAACAGCTCTGTATTTCAGAGCGTATTAACGGTGTGGCACACTGAGAGGTTTTCTGCACAAGGATTAATTTAATCTTTGTGTTTTGTTGGACACTGCCTACACTGGTTTTGAAAACTGTTTTTTGAGAATATAGTTGCTTCAAGTCAAACGAAAAGGGTACAGAGAATGCAATAATGTTGGTAAAATGGAGTTCTTGGGAGCACGGCATTATCCCTGCTTGTGAACTTTTAGTATTTTGATTTTCTATCAGAGTGAACAAGGGTTGAAAGACGACTAGCTCCTGCTGATTATGTGCAAACTTTATCACTCCGCTATTACCATCTGAAGTCTTGTGTAAACAATTGTACCGCAGGGCACATCCTCTAAATTGAGAGGTCTTCCTGGTGTGCTACCACAGAAGGCTGACTGCAAGTCAATCCTTGTCAGCTCATGTTAAAATAGACCCAGTCCCTGTTAGGTCATGTATTAGAGATACATCTCTCTGCTAAATCAAATTAAGCTTTTTCTGGGCATCTGCTTTTTATCACCAAGATTTCTAAACTGCTAACACTCATTGCCACGAACAGGGAACGTCGTCTTACTGGAGCACTAAGTAACTGCATATGGGCTTTATAGGCTTATGGACGCGTTATTTCCATGCCGTACCTACGCACCTTTGAGGAAGGAGGTATTTTGTTGACCTGCTTGGGCTCATGTTTATATAATTACTTCAGATGTATTTAAGAAGTAAAATTTGCTTCTGATCTTCCCTTAAATTTTGAAGTTAAGGAGACTTCTTTGCTTCAGCTGTAAAACTTGCTGCGAGAACTACCTGCTGAAAGCACTGAGCTGGACTGGCAGAGAAAGCTACAGGAAAGCGTAGTTTTGTCTGTTTTCCTCAGACCCTCTGGAAAAGCTATTGGAGGAGAATTTATATAATGAAGTAGAGGTTCATGTTCTTCTTAAGAAATATAAAGGCAAGTTTAAATATGTTATGTAGAAGTTAGAGTACATAAGAAAAAAAATCAATGTAAGGAAATTAATAAAACCTGGGGTTTATACACAAATCATTCTGGTTTAAAATAAATATGTAAAAATAAACATGAGAGTGTTAACATACAGACTTCTTGAGATCAATGAAACCCATTTGTAATGCAACGATATTCATGCAGCACACTTGTTTCCAGCTGAAGTTTTAAAGAAAGTCAAATGACTGAAAGAGTTAAATACCTGGAGCAAGTCTGCTAAACTGCTAAGCTGGCTTTCGGCAGCAGTAGCAGCATGCAGAGAGAGTTTTTCCTCCATTATGGTTCAGTTCAGTGACTAATTCATTCAAAGCTGAGAAACCGATTGAGAGTTGAAAAGGCAGGAAAGCTTATTTTATTTTCCTATTCTAACCTTTAAATAAATTGATATATAATAGGACTTGAGCTACAAGTTTTAAATGCTTGCTGGACATTAAAAACCAAAAATTAAAAAAAAAATTTTTTGGTAATGTATCCAATCTACTAACTTTTTTTAATTTTAGTTAAAAAACAACTATTCAAGAAATTATCCTCTTGTACATGTTCAATTCTTTCCCAAATGTAGACCAAAATCACACTTATTGTCATTTTTACTAAAAATTTAAATAATTAGTAATTATTGACAAAGTACTAAAATGTATAGAATTGGCTAAACAGATAAGTATAATATAGACTTGAGAAAAATATATGTCTATCAAGTGTTGTAGTTATTGCACTGAGTTGTAAAACAACTTTTTTTAATAGTTACTAGTCAACTAGCAACATTTTTGTAAGAAAACAACTGAAAGTTGTAATTAGTACTTCTCAGCCTCCAGAAAGAATGCCTTTCTCTGGTGGGTCCAGTTCTGTTTACTTAGTTGATGTTGCTCCTCTGAGCTAAAACTATTCCACCGTGACACAATATAAGGTTCACATGTCGGATCTTGGGCATTTACAGGTAGCAATAACTGATTTATAATAGTATCTCAGGTTTGCCTATATGAAAATAAATACTTCTTTTAAAAGGTCAGAGGCCATCTATGTTTTGATAAATTATATTCTTTACCCAGATCTTCTGTATTTTTCCTGTACTTGTGAAGGCAAGTTTAGACAAGGAAGAAGTCCCATGTATTTTCTGAAAATAAACATGATATAAGCCCACTTCCTAATTTGTTGAATATGTTTGGGAAGTTTGGAATAGAGGTTTAGATAAACAGATGGACTCTCAAAGAATTGAATTACAGGAAATACTCGGTTTGAAGTTTTAATTTTAGTTTTTCCTCACCTTTTGATTCCGGAAGTCAGACATAACTTAGAATATTTTTAATCTATTATCTATTGTTGGCCATGATCTTATAGTTACCAAAACAAATTCTCAAAGCAGTGTTCACAAGAATACATCAAGTACTAGTTGAATAAGATTTCAAAGGAAAAAGGAATTTTTTTTTTTAGAATTGCAATTATAGAAAAATAATTTTTCTAGTTCGTTAAGCTCTATTTCATCCCTCTATAAGTTCAAGTTTCGTAACCTTTTCCCTCTTATTTCAAGAGATATTTTGAATATGAAAATATCATGTCAAAACTTAGCTGAACCCTTCATCAGGCTTTTTAAAACCTAAGTTAGAATTCTGTTTCTAAAATAAACAGATTTGGATCAGAAAGATTTTCAACTAGCTAATATTCATTTTGGCTGAGAGTTCAAGCAATGTCTTTAATCATATTTTTGTTGATTATTTATTAGTTTCTGTGGGAAATCAAAGGACCGACAACCTAAAATCTGTCTTCCATAAGATACATCATGAATCAGAAACTGTAGCAAAGAATTTCAAGGAAGTGTCTTTCATGTACGGATATGAACTGATTGAGAGATAAAATATGCATCTTTAGTGTGTGTATAACATGCAAATGAAGGCTGACCCAAAAATGGAAGACTCCACGATTTGGCTGGAGTAGAATTTGTATTGCATCACTAGAGTAAGAAAATCTGTTGTGAAAGAAAAGAGTATTTCTGTTCTGTTCCATGTCATCAGAGGGATGATCGTTAAGACTAATGCGAAATGAAAAAGAAAGTTGACATAAGAGTGCACATTAAGAATATGTTGGCTACCTTTGGAAACTTGGCAAAATATGTATTTCCATGATTGTATTGGGTACTAATAAAATTTGCTACCATTGAAATATAGCTATGAAACCCCAATCGACTTTTAGCGATCACTGTATATATTTTTGAATGGTGACAGCCGAGGACTAGCTTTAGTACTGACACTAACTGGCAGAAAATAGTATCTTATTGTAGGAATGTAAAATATGCTGTGCATTTTATTGCAGACGTCAGCACTAGAAAAAAACATTAGTTATTTGAAAGTGTCATTATGTAAAACTAAATCTGGATTTTGAATCTTTTGCTGGAGAAATACTATACTGAGATTTTTACAACTTTAGTAACCCGCATTTAATTCAGGAAGCCATTGAGAAGCACCATTATCTGACATTTTGAGTAAGAAGCCTTTAGCTGTTTTCTAGCTGCCAATTCATGTTTCCCAGTGAGCTTTCTAGCCTCTTCAGCTTGCAGGGGACTTCTTGTCTGCTTCTCCCTTCCTTCCCTTCCCCAGCCCTTCTGCATGCACATTATCTAGGATTCCTGCTTCTCTCGTAACAGGGTGCCTGTCATCAGCGATGTAAATTTTTACTAGCATAATTTGTTGATACAAACTGAGCAGACAGAATGTCCATCATCAAAGGCTAAGGCGGGATGCTGCTGGCTGCCTAGAGAAGGAGGAAAATACCAAGAGAGTGACACATGCCCCCCACCAAGAATACTAGAGAAAAAAATAAAATGCAAGCAGATTCATGCCAAATTTATAGTAGAATTTGGATTTTCTTCTAAAATACACTGACAGTTTAATAAAAATAATTTTAGTATTGAATTAAATTGTTAAAAACAATTCTTTTTATCAGCTTTGTTTCCAGTTTGAGTGGCAAATACATTTTTCTTTGATTTCTACTGCCACAGGATATATTCTGTTCTTTTTTCCCCCAACACAGGATAACAGAAACTAACAGACAAATATAAAATTTTTATAAATTAAATAACATTTTCTTCATTTTGGGTTGCAAAGCAATCAAATACCTTGTAAGAAGACTATCGTTCTTCCAAAAAAATATATTGAGCTTTTTTTTTTTTTTTCCAAAAAGCCATTGTTTATAGGGGAAAAAGTAATGATTTCATTTAATTCTTCAGCATTTCCTTTTGAAGATTTCTGAAGGGCAGAGTCTGCTGGAGTATTAAAACAGAGGTTTAGTCCCGTATTTGGAATTGGGTGGTATTTGGCAGTCTAAATATCAGTGCTGCCAAATACAATATGATTCACAACCACTAATAGGTTCTTCTTAGCCGTATGTGAGATTTTGTAAATGTCTATGGAAGTTGTGCAATACTCTTTTTTTTCTTTTTTGGATGATCTAAATATGCAAACACAAACCGCGTCCTCGTTCTGTATCCTAAGGCAAGATCTCTGAACGAGGGAGGGTACAGGCCACTAGCCAAAATACAGCATCGCTTTTATTTTGAGACGAGTATCATCATCAGTGTAGAAGTTCTGTTTATCCAAACAATGAACTACATTGCCTTGTGTTCCATTTTAATCCAACAAGCCAAATTCTTGAGGAAAGCATCAACTATTTATTATTGCCTTTACTAGTTATATATTAGATGCAGACTTTCATATTAGTTTGTCCACACAGCCCTAGGTTTGCTTGCCTTTGTCAAGAAGGGGAGAGATGTTACTGCGGTTTATTTCTCTTGTATCTCAAAGTTAGAGCAAAGCCGGTTGTTGTTTTTTCCCGTAGCTTTTCATAAATACTTTTTTTCTTTATTGACATTAAGTGATTTAAGGACACTTGGGAGCAAGGATTTTTTTTTTTTTTAATAGTCATTATTTACTTTCTAGATGTATTGGTGAGGAAACAAAGATTACCTTGTTCATAAGGGAATTGGTGCCCCAGGTTAATGTCCAGGTGTTCTTTCAACTGAAGTCTGAGACTAATTTCTTCCTGGCCCTTTGGTAACCAGCTGAAGCAGGAGACCAGCTGGTATATCCTCACTCTTGCATACCAACATCTTTCACTGATTCACAGATTTCCTTATATCCTCAGTACTTCCTCTACTGCTTAACAATCTTTGAAACAGTAGTTTGAAGATAACCGCTGTTGTGCTTTGCAATGGCTGCATTTGAATCAAGGAATGAATGATTAAAAAAAAAAAAATGGCCTTTATGAAAAAAAAATCTTATCATGATCCTCATAAGCTCCATTTGTCAGAAGGTCATAAATTTAAGAACCCATCAAAGGTTTGCTAAAGAAGTGCTTAACACTGAGTATTATCTGGTTTGAATCTTACGAGTTTGGATGGCTTTTCAGCAGGTAATGCTACAAAGAAGAATTCCTAATATATTTAATTGAAAGGTTCAGTTTCTTATATTCACACACAGACACATACGCACTTACTCCCAGTTTCAGTTACTTTTTGCCTGCTACGTACAGTCATCAACTACGTCAATCTAAAAATACTGAGCAGCAGAAGCATCTGATATTTCTTTACTGCATTCTGAACTTCAATGCATATATTGTGTATTTATTTTTTAAACTTCTATGCAAAGTTTACAGACCTCTTGTATTCACCATTTGGTGTAAGACCCATTTGAATAAGGCAGGTAGTAAACTTAAGATGGAAGCAGGCGAGGGGACAGCAAAGGGGCAGCCATCAATTTCAGCTGCATCTTAGTAAAGAATTTACTTACCCTGAGGGTACAGGGAAAGTGGAAGCTTGAGAGTTGGAGTTTCTTGTGGGAAAGGATGGCAAAGTGATCTTTGCAGGTGCTGTTGACCTGTGAAGTAGGAAAAAAGCAGGTTCACTGTGTGGTGGAAAATGTTAGGTGGGAGTGCACAGCATAGAGAAAAATAAATTTAACCTCATACAGTAAACACCAGTTTGAGGAAGTAGACCCTTATCAGGAAAAAACAGTGGAGTCGTGAGGGATTCATTGAAACGCTTAAATCTGAACTGAAATAGCTTCAGACTTTTTATATAAGCCAGATAACACTTCGTAGCTCCAAGTGCTTCTCATTACTACTGTAGATGTACTGGTGTGATGTTACTTGTTTGTACATAACTGAATCATACTGTGAGGAAACAGATTATGTACATTTGGACATTTAGACCAAATAGTTGGATTCAGAGCAAATACCACATAACTGCGTCAGTTATGAAGGTGTGGTAATTAAGATGTGGAAACGGAAGTCCTTATTCACCGGAATGTCCATATAACTCCATCTCTGCTTTCATTGTAGTCGTTCAGACTTTTCCGTCCCTGTTAGACATTTAAATGACTGTTAGCAACTGTGGACGGAGGGAAGCTGGAAGCTGCTTATAATGGTGTGTATAAAGGATTGTCATTTGAACAGCTCTTGTAAGAGAAACCTCTGAGATGATTCCTTTGGTATTGTCAGTAAAAACTGAAGTGGAGGTCAGTGAGTTATGTTAATTACCTCGTGTATGTGTTCAGTATCTTCTGGGGTTTCTTCAGTTCCACAAGGACCTTCACAGCATAACTGTGTGTTCTAATTATATAATCACACATTTACACCACTTATGTCATTAAGTATAATTGCACTTGCTATATGAACGTGCCATGATAGAGCAAAAATTACTTTGAGCAAAATGATACAACAGAATCTTAATTAAAAGACCATTAAGTAAGTAAGACATGCTTACCAAAATATAGTCTGTACTGAAGGCTAAAAACCTCCTGATGCACGAGTGTTTGCAAAGTCTCAGTGTTTTCGTACACATACGCTTGTGAGACCTTTGCCTTAATTTACATTTCCATACACATTGTGTATGTTAAACTCATCTAATGCCTGTGCTACATAGAGATAACACTAGTAGTTGAGAACTGTAGTTCTGGATGTAGTCAAAGAAACCGTTGTGTATGCGTTCCACCGTGATACTTCGCTAAGGAAATATGAGCAAGCTGATTTAATAGTTGTAGAAGAATGCATTGCAGAAAAACTTGGTGCTGAGCTAGTGCGTGGCGTCAGTCTGCAGGTGGCACTCTTCTTTCTGCTCCTGACCTGCTGTTATCCATGGAGAGGTATTTGCATGAAACCTAGGACATTGGTGGAACAATGGTATTTTGGGAGAGACCAAGTTCTGCCTTCAAGATGTTGTGAGGATTCCTAGCATGGATGCTACAGGCACTCTAGTGAAGAGCAGACGGCCATGCAGATACCCATATTCTGACTCAGTTCCCTGGACTGTTTCAGTTGGGCTCTGGTTTGTCTTTCCTAAACCGTTGATCTGTGTTAAACAGCTGCTGCCTTTTATTCAGACCTGGCTGCAGTTCAGTGATTTATTTTAAGTTGTGAAGCTAGTGTAAGACAACTCATCAAAGGCTTAACAAAAAACAGTTTCTTAATGGGAAATAATTTTGCAATCAACTTAGAACAGAACTGTAGTAATACATGAGAGTGTCCTTTTCATGTCGCTTAAGACATACGGTTGCCTAACAAGAATGCCTAATTGTACAGGTTTCATTGTATGTAGCTGGGGAACAATTTTTACTATCTTCTAAGGTGTTATGGGATACTTTTGACCGAAATTTAAATTCAAGATGATTCATATAATGAAAATGGAGACATGCTGCATTAGCATAATTATATCTCTCTAGTTGTAAATATTTATATAACAATACTCCAAAGACCAAATATAGTTATGTGCTTTTATTCCAGTTAGTCCAAACATTCAAGAAAAACTAGTTCTTCAGCAATTCTAGGAATAGTTTATTCATCACGTTATAAGCTTTCAGAGCATTTAAGCTCACCTTTCTAACACAATTTTTTTTCTTATTTATTTGTTTCACTCTTGGGGTTTCTTTATGGTATCCCATGAAATTTCTTGTGCTTCTAAAAAGAAAAAAAGCCACTTTTATGTCAAAGTTTCTGTTGGAAAACACGCTTTTAAAGCTCACCTGTACCTTTCTTTTAAATTAAAGGTCTGGGCAAGGAACATTGTCTGCTAGGTATCTCTCTTAACATATGGGCTGAATTACTCAGCAAAGAATTGAACCACGCTGTTTCAGATTGGTTACGGTGGTAAAAACCGCCTTGCGCTGCTCTGCAGAAGAGGGATGGATAAAATGCTCTTTGAACAGTCAAGAATTTTTTAAAATGTCAGTGCAGAGGGCTTGCATTTGTATTTGGCTTTCTAGACCTGCCTCTTGACCTTCTAATTACTTTATTTGAAACAGCACTGAGGGTATAATAAAACTGGAGGTTGTCTCTCGTTTGCTTTATCATAAATTAAAGCTGTTAGTTTGGTGAGGTGAAAGTAGAGGCAGAGTGTTCATTACCGCTCAAGTGACGGCTTGTCAATAGCACTGCCTTTTAGTTTGTTCTAGTCAGCACTTGCTGTGCATTTTGTTGGACCACTGGGAAATAAATACAACAAGATTATACATTTGGAATACCACAAGAGTTCATGAAGGGGAAAAAAAAAGAAAAAAAAAAAGATAAATTATACACTTGGTAGAAAGTGACATGCTATCTTGTGCTATTAACAACGAGAGATAATTGCAGCGAATTGTAATTGCAGTTTGCAACTTACAGTACAGTGTGTCCAACATCAATCTTAATAGTGAACAAAGCAATTTATATTAAAAGTTAATTCACTTGGTAAGTTTCGGTTGTATACAAGGGAGCTAACAGATGTAGCTCTTCAGAAAGTTCAAAGGCATTTAGAACATGGAGAGAAATGCTAATGTAGTAAGCCTTAGAGAAATATTGCATTACTACTTGTAAAGAAAACAAATATGCCATTATATCCCAGTTTGTGTTTATTTAACAAACTATACAGTTTTGTGCATTGAAGAAATTGTATTTCTGAATATAACAAACCCAGATTTGTACTCACAGATTACACAAGAATAGCAATTATGTATGTATAGACTAAAGAGGGTCTAGATTTCCATGCATTTTGAGTCTATGTTTTGTTTTAACTTAATCCTTTTATGAGACAGTAGTAAAATGAGTGAATGTGTGTATATTTGTTTATATTTATACATATGTACTGTTGGAATTTTTAAATCTAGGGCTTTATTCTGGAATTCTTTACTAGTGCCCAGGATATTTTGCAAGGTTGCCTGGTTATAATTACTCTAGATTTTGAGTGATATTTTTAATCTGGTTTAATTAAAATGAAACTTTATTTTGTGAAAGGCTATCATCCCTTCTAATGGAGATGATAATCTTACTTTCACTGACCACCTAGTGGTGCCCTGAAGTCTGGAAGAGATTCTGCATACCACTGACTTCTGTTACGTGGGCTACATCACTTCACATGTACTTTAGCAGGTATTACCATTTTCTCAATGTTGTGGTCAGACCTCGGTGTTTATCAGACGACAGAGAATCCCCTGAACTGCAGAGTCAGGACCTAAACACGTGCTGTTCTGCTATGGGATTGACTGCGTTTTTGTGAGCGACCATCAATACAGTTTGAAAATGCGGGGTGAAAGTGCTGCCTTTTTGGATGGTTATTTGTCCAAGTATGAAAATCTCTAAATTAAACCATACTTAGGTTTGCCTAATTGAATAACGGCTACCTTTTTTTAGAATGGAGAAGAGACGGGGAGGAGGGGTTTTTACTTTACTATATCAACCTTACATATCCAGACCTCATTCAGACAATTCATCCAACGCAAAAAGAAGCATTGTTCTTCATTTTGTACCATCATGTTTTTTCATGAACATCTTATCCTTACGAGAGTGCAGAGTTAATTCATATATAAATCTTGGGTAGATTCTCGCCTAGCGTGAACCGCTGTAGTTCTTCTGAACTCAGTGGAACAAAGACATTTAACAGTAGCTAATGATTGGTTCGTACAGGAGTTTGGGGAGTGGTTGAAAAGTTGGACTGAGGCCATTTTTCTTCTTTATGACACCGTTTTCATTGGGTAGGTAAGAATGTGCATTTCAGAACTAACAAACTTGCTTAGATGTACGACATGGATCTTCACTTGTCTGTGCTGAAGGAGATACCGAGTTGCACTAAACTTCGTATCTCGTACACAATATACCCGTATGCTTCAGCCATGGTTTCGGTCTAGGCTTCAGTAAAGATTTATCCTGTTAAAAAGTATAAACTTAAATTATTTGATCATTAGTGTTATAGTGTAGAGGTAAACTAGCAATATTCAGTAGCAGGCTTTTAAATTTGGCGGTAAATAGTTGGTTGGAATTTTTAGAATGGGATATAGCAAATAAAAAGACCTTTTTTCCTGGTAATGAATTCTCTCCTGTAAAACAATGTATTGTATCTCACATAAATTGGCAGGAAAGGTAATTTGAGAAACTCGGTTTAGAAATGTTACGTATAGTTTTCCATTTCTTTTAGGAAAAACTGTCTATAAATCTGAGGGGCGTTTTGACAGCCAGTCATTCTGGATCTAAAGTATTCAATTAAAATTATATTTATTATGTTTATTTTTCCACAGGTAAAAGCAGAATTCTTAAAAATATATAAAGTTATCTTATATATTTTACTTTGTTTTTATTAGGACCAAGGCTCTCTGCATATATGAATATACTAACAAGTGTGATTCATTTTACAGAGAAGGTCATGTGGTTCCTCCTGTATATATTTATTTTATATGTCATAATAGGAATTCTTTCCCTATTTTTCACCTTAGCTTTGTGACTATTAGTGCATGTTCCGTGCATTACTCTGTTAACAGAACACCTACCCAAAAAACCCAAATTAAATTAATCCTAAAATGTATGACTAGTCTATAACCCATTTGACGCTGCTGCAGAAGAATAGAAGGCAGTTGGACACGGCGATGCATAGCATCACTGCTCCTGGCAGTGGGGAGCATCTCCTTTTCAGAGGTGGGTAGGGTGACATGGAGGTAAACATAGGACTTAGTTCAGACCAAGGATCCATCAAACTCTACCTGTTCCATCTCCAAGAGTGGCCATGTGCCACCACCTAGGGAATAAGGAAAGGGCAGGTATAAATGGTACTTTACTCATCCTCTAAATACAAATGAAGGGGATTCTTACCTGTTATGCCAAGTGCCCCAATGTATGCAGTGCTGTATCTGTGCCAGTGTATCAGATGGGTGTGCTGAAGTAGCCCTGTAACAGTTAACTCTTGCACTGGGGCAGTGTGGAGTCATGGCTGGAAAGTGGCTTGCTTTTGCTCTCTTCCAAATAACGCTAGCGATAAAGGAGCACTGCATGAGACTGGGTAGCAACGTCACAATTTGGCATGGAGTAAGATTGTCTTGCCGGAGAAAGAATGGGAAAGCACAAAGATTCAAATTTTTAAAAAGCTCAGCAATTAACACTTCCCATTTAACAATCTAATTAAAGGAGACAGGTTTTCACAGGAGTTCAAGTACCACTTATGTATTTACTCTGCTTGTATATACATTCCATAAAAAGGTGTGCCTATCTTTTTCTCCAGGCACTCTTTGAGAACTGTCAAAAGTGCAATTATACAAATAGACTGCTTAGGACCCTCAGTTCACCCAGTAATTAACATAAATCATAATCAGGCAACAAACCTTATTCCTAGTGTTTGTCATCTCCCACCAGAACAGTTAAATGGTCAGACATCCAAATTATTGAGCTGTTAGTAACTCTCCACCTGGAACAGATTTTTTTCTTTTTTTCTACACCTGTATATCCGTGCAAGAAAAATTTCTGAATATTAGTCTCATGAATCAGTTGTGGCTTAGTATTACCCTTTCTTTAAACAAATGATGTCACTTTGTCAGTTAATGAGTATGTTTAGCATTAATTTGTAGTATGTTTAGCACCTACTACAGAGAAAAAGTTGCAAAGAATTAACAAAAGAAACCTAGTGACAGGAATTTATTAATAATGAAAATGAGCAATATGAGACAAGCCTGAAGAATTCTACCAGCTACTGTAACAGAGCATGCCATGAAATACCTTTTAATGAAATTGAAATTGAAATAATTTACAGTATCCCTGAAATAGAAAAATATAACTAACAGAAGAAGCCAGTATGATATCCTCCGGACTTCTTCAAAACTGAAATATATTAGGGATAGAGAGAGGAACAGAAAGCAGAAGACGTAACAAAGGTTAAATTGAAGACTTACAGAAAAAGAACAAAGGTCATAAACACACATGCATGATGATCTACTTCTAGGAAAGAGGACTAGAAAAAGCAAGGCTTCAAAAAGAGCTTTGTTCAAAAGAAATGTTAATAAAACTGTAAAGCCACCAGTATGTAAAACTGGAGAAAGGAGTAAGAATCTGAGGAACTTTACATTCATCAACACATTTTGAAAAATCACTTCATTCTTTACATTTTTTTTCCTCATTTCTTAATAGAGCCACAGTAAAAGCTACATACTAAATGACTGTGAGACAACACTTGAATCACTTGAACATGTGAAAATAATCACATCTGGATGACATGCATTTTGTAACCAGGAGAGATTGGACTAGCAACTCCTTTTTAATATTAGGGTACTAGAACTAGATGAACTGATTTACAAGTGTAGTTTGGAGATAAAAGTAATAAGTTCAGAGAGTTGTAAATTCTAAGTTCATATTTTTTCTTTGCAACATTCAAAGAATTTTTGTGCATTCAGGGAAAAGCTTGTACATTTTGGTACAAGTTCAGTGCCTTTTGAAATATAGTTCCATATTTGTATTTTGTGTTCACTAATACAAACATCATTATGTTACTTCTTCCATGGTACTTTTTGGCAGTAGATCTCTGAATAATTCACAAAGAGGTAAATAGTATTACCCTTCAGGAAACAGATGAATAGAGAAATGCAATAACTTATCCAAAGTGACTTTGAAGTATCATGGTGTGTTACTTTAACTTTTTTAATTTATGCTTTCAAACAGTAAAACCACCAGTCTGGTATTTGGACAGCATGCCATGTAACGTAAATAAAAAATAGGTGATACAAGGAACAAGAAGTTTACAGAAACCATTGTCTGAAAACAACTTGCCAAAAGCATTTAAGCCATTCTTGCAAAATAAGGATGCCTTTAAAAAAAAATGAAATTCCTGTAGATAATTCTATAAGATCCTCTTCAAACTTGAACCTAATTCTTGGGGTCAGGGGAGAAGAGTGTGCAAATCTGTTTCTGTTGGAGAATTTTATTTTATTTTTGTGAAATAATTGTTGATGCTGTATTTCCAGTTCTTAAGGCTTTCGGAGGGGAGAACAAGTCTAGCTCCAGTTACGTCAAGAGAAATGAAACCAGGCCAGGAAACCACTATAGTCTGTGAAAACAAGATCCAGCCTGAATACTTGGTGTTGTGTAGTGCTAGGAACAAACTTGAACAATTCTGGTAAAGTAGTGAAAATAAGAATTTTTGGTGGGTTCTTCTTGTTGTTGTTATTTTTGTGAAATATGTAAAGCTGGTGAAGTTATTGAGAGCTAGGTATTTACTGCAGTGCATATTTTTTTCAGGATCAGAAGTAGCGCTCTGATTTCAGGCATTGTGAAAGAGATGTCTGTGGGGATTTTTTTTCAAAGTAAAGGTACAAATAGCAGGAATAAACAAAGAAAAGTTTAGCTTATTAAATAAAGTTCCAATACTTCTTACTTGCTCAAAATATTTGCAGCAAGTTCTATGAAGTAGAAAATGAAGGGAATGTGCCATGCAATTTTTCTTTAGCCTTTTTGCAATGCAACAGGGCAATCGATACAAATCTTTGCAGTAATCATCTATTGATTTTCCTAGAATATAACTCCATTTAAAGCATTTTTATCCCCAGGAGTGAAAGCATGGGAGGCTATCAAAGGAGGAAGTAGCTTTCCTTGACCCCATCTGCAGTTCACATTGATTAACAGAGGCTAGGTAAAATAAATAAATATGTGTGAGATAGAAGAAAGAAAAAAGAGTCACAGAAAGGTTAATACTGGCTGGGGAGAAACATAATTATAGTGCATTAGGGGTTTTGTAAAATTATTAGGTCAGGAGAAGCTAACAAGTGACTTGGAGAAGGTGGATTCTTCATTAAGTTGGAGCACAATATTACAATACCTATTTTTCACTGGCTGCTGCAAATTCAGGTAATGGGGAGCTTTCTAGTGATCTACCCGTGTACACATACAGGTATCAGGGTAGCAAAATTGAGCTGAAACTGGTAGGTTTTTACTTTACTCTGTAAAGGAAGGTCTGTTATGATATACTGAGTCTGGGACAAATTCATAGTGAGCATGCAGAGGTGGCATTGTAATATTGTAAAAATGCCATTGTTATAGTTTTAAAAGCTGCAGAAAAACAATATTTTATTTATTATTGAACTTTATGACAAATTATAAATAATGCAAGATACTCTTTTAATACCATTTTAGTAACACTGAAGGCAGTCCCTTCTCCTTGTGTGATGTATTCTAGACAATTTTTAGGTTTTAACCACTTCTTACATTCACTGGAAGTGCCAAGTAGATGATATCACATCTCATGTAAGTGTTATGTTCTGTAGTGTATTACTCCTACGTGAGACAGGACACCCAAGACGATGCAATAAGTGGAGGCCATGTGCCATAATTTTGGAATCAGGTTTTTCTTCAAAGCAAGGGATATTTGGATTTCCTGATTCATCCTAGAAGCCCTAGAAGTCTCTGCAGCCCGTCCTATGCAGCTTTCAGTTCTGTACTTTCAGTCTGGCAGTTTTGCCGCCTTTCCTGCCATTTACTGTTTTGATTTCCTGGCCCTTCTCCATTTCCTATGTTTTTGTGGCTGAAGCTAGGTTCTTCATAGATCAGCCTGTATTAAATTAAAAGGTGCATGTAGCCTCATTATCCTTCTTGGTACGTTGTAGTTGATACTGTTTATTTTACCAGCAACTTCAGAGCTTTTTTGCTTCAGGCAAAGCGACTACTACACATTGTCAGATAAAGTACCTTATCTGTCAGCAGCACTCTTGTGAATTAATCATAATTCAATAGGTTTACTAATCAAGATTTGAGATGAATGTTTTGATAGAGCAATCAGATTTATCTAATCTATCATTACTTGACAGTTGCTTTAGGCAGAGTGCTAACTTGGCATTAGTACCTGGTTTTGATCAGTTTGGCATGGCCCCACCAGTCAGTAGCATCAGTTATTGCAGCAATGGACTTCTGCATAGATAGTAATTGTGGTTCTTTCTCAGTTTCAAGAGAGACTGGAGTGAAGCTGAGATCAAGCAGCTCTCACCTATCCTGTAACACATTATCAAAGAAATTTTGAACCAGGAGTTCACTTTGTAATTTTCTCAAACAACAAAAGTACTCAGAGCTTGTTGACAAATCTGGGACATGATTTATGGTAGCATATGCACACATTGCTCAGAACTGAAAGGGTCACTGGAATAGAAAGGAGATAAACTTAATATATTGTTAAGTGTTGCTAATTATGAATCCAGTCACGTCTGATGTCACTAAAATTTGTTCTCTATTTTGCCCAGTTAAACATTCTTGGGGGTAATTTACAACATCGCTTGCAGCAGTTTGCTCAATTTGAAAGCATAAATGAAAGCTTTCATTGTATATTGACATATTTTTCTTGTTAAGCAATGTTTAAAGTACTGATACAAGGTGCTGTAATAGTGGGTTAGACTGCAAGTGCAAGTTTGGTACATTGTAGTCAATAATGCATTAGTGTGGGAAAAAGGAGGAGAGACTTGATGTATCTTTTTTTCTTTAACATGGGTGGAGTCTTGTCTCCATGTAGAAGAAGGAAAAAACCTTCAAGCATCAATATATACCCTTATAGTAAGGTATATACCTTTACTCCCATTTAATTTAATTCTAGGGTATTTGTCAGTACTATGAACACAAAACATGTGTGGGCCTTTAGTTTCATCATCAGCTCAACACATACTCTTTTTGTCATGCTATTCTTACAGTACTTGTGATTTTGGGGATCAAATAGTATTTGCAGGTTAATGTGATGAGAAGTCCACTGTGGACTGTCCTCTGTGCAGGTGGTGGTTATGGGTGACGCTTGTTCTTGTGCAGCAGGCTACCATGAGAATTATGTACCATTTAAATTCTGTTGAAGCCTTTAACACAGAGCTAAAACCAATCCCCTACCAACAGGATATAAACTCTTCTGCTTGTGTACAGTTTCTCTCCTAATCTTTTTAAAATTTGAAATACATTAGGCAAAAGAAGCAGCCAAAAATTCCAGTTCTCCCTAAGCCCAGAAAAAAAAATGTGCAGGTGTAACATTTTACATTGCAGAAATTAGTGTCCAAATGCCTTTACTGTTCCGGTTATGAAGGAGTTGAGTACAGTGTAGTGGCAACTTGCAGTGCTAATATTTTGGTAACAAGATGGGACAGGAAATAGATGATCACTTAGTGATGAGCTCAGAAGACCGTGGTATAAATATTTGTATTCACTTGAGACTAAATAAGCAATCATAATGCTGGACCTTCGTGGCCATGCTTTAGTTGCTTTCCTGCAGTTATCTATGAGCTCAAAAGCTCACTAACTTCAACTATGCCTGCACAGATGCCTTCTGAAGTCCTAATGCAAATACTTCTTGAACACTGCTGTGGAGTAAGTATACCAGTAGCACTAACTACTCAAGAGTATCAGCAGGCAAACTGAGTCAGAGTGTAATGCTCAGCCGGTCTGTATTGAATCTATTGCAGACAGTGAGGACAGTAATTCCTCTCAGGAATGATTAATGAGATACTTTCCTAGGTATTGTCATCACAAGTGAAACGCCTTCAAGTATCTGCTGCATGTCAGAGAGAACTTTTGTGTGCCATCCGGTGATGCAACACTGATTAGTTTAAAAAAAAAAAAAAAAAAAAAAAGTACTTAAGTGCAAAGAAGAATGTACTTCTAATTTTGCCCTTTGGGGTTTTTAGCATAGCCTGGCAAATTAAAAAAAAAAAAAAAACCCAAAACCACCAAAAAAACCCTTTTTGTTTTAAAAAGAATTTTTGTACTTTTGCCAGTCACTACTCTGCTAAAAGCCAAAGTGCATATTATTTGTACTCGCTGCTCATAAGATACCATAGGCCTGTTTCAACAGTGATGAGAATTACATTGACTTTGCCATCACAGGATTCCTTCTAATATCCCGTCAACAGTCTTATGCCCTGCATTTACTGCTGTGCTCAAATCCCATCTCTATAGCATTTAAAAGGAATAATGAAAGGGCACCCTTTCCAATATCAAACTACTCTATTGCTTCATTTGTGCACTGAAGTGCTGTTGAGTACTTTGCAAGTTCCCTCTACCTGGTAAACTGGGCAAGATTTTTTCTATACAAATTTAGATGGGGAAAGCTTTTTGATGATCAATGAAGTATCGTGCATGTTAAGTGGCTGATTGAATTTCCTTGCTTCCTCCATCAAATTCTGCAAGTTAAAAATCCCACTCTGAGGTTCTCCACTCAAAACCCTGCTGCCTTGACAGCTAGCTTTGACTTCATTTTCTTCTTGATAAAATCTAGCATGACACACGAGAGTGCCTTGCTCATATGTGAGATGAATGATGGTCCAGCGTGCTTACTACAATAACATGAGATTAACATAGATCAAAGATTTGCCAGAGATATTAAGAGTAGGCAGCCTCCACATACTTAATTCAACTGGATATTTTCCCTTTTGCTCGTTAACATATCAAGCTAATAAATAGTAATGAGTCATTTTGGTTTTTTCTTTAGAGTGCTAATAAATATATTTGAGTTGACAGTTTTAAAATGGTGAGGAGACAAAAAATGTTCTTGGTAAAAAGATGCTCTGTGTGAATACTTGTATGCATTTCTGTTCACATGGTCATATATGTAACACCTGTGTGATCCCTCAGGCAATTCAGTCACTCATTTTTCCTGCCAATTTGCTTGCTTCATTTTGATCTATGTTTGCTATCATTTGTCAGCTGACACATTTAGCATGTTTTCACATCAGTTGTTTTGAGAATATGAATGCTGATAATTACATCAGTACTGCCCCATTGCAGAGGATAGACTAGATGGTCACCTGGGACTGCTTTTTAACAGTTATTAATTTCTGATTTTCATGTGTTCCAGAATTACTGGTTGCTTATCCAGATTTGTCAGCAGTAACTAGAACTCCTTCAGTAAGTGCATGTCCTCATGGCTTCAGTATTGGAGCTTGGTCCTGGGTGTCTTCCCCAGTTGTACATGTCTTGCCTCCCCTCAGATAGATGTAAAAGACCTAAAGAATAGTTCAAGTTTCCTGTGCCTCAGTTATTCTCAACTTCCTTAGACTGGTCTTCATGGAAATTTTGTCTACCTTTAGCATGGCTTACTGAGATTCCTTAAGGGCTTCATGCAAATATTCTCTATAGTGTGAAGCATTCCTTATCATTTCTGCCTCTTTATCATTACCATGATAGTTCCATCATCATCTGGATCCAGCTACTGGTTGTTCTTCCTTTCTGTGAGGGCAGTATTCTCTCTAGCACTCACTTTAATAAAGGAGCACAGGTGAGATCTAGACAGTAATTGTGGTTCCCATTCATATATGGCTTCGCACAAACAAGGTATCCCAGAGGACTCTCTGCCAAAATTTTCATTTTAGTCAACTGATTCACCTAGTTTTCTTCCCCAAACCTCATGCTTTGAGAATGGAAACATTTGATGGAAGGAGTAACTTGTCGTTCTGTGTGTATATGGGACTAAGCATTTCACCCAACTGTTATCTTTTCATTTAGACAAACATCAAAAGACATCATGAAATAAGCCAGAGATTCGTTGAAACAGAATCATGTCATCTTAACAGAAACACATTTTGTACCTGTAACCAGTAGGTGAAGCTCCATAGCACAAGTCTTAAATAAAACAAGAATTGTTCCAGTAGCGCTGAGCCAGTGCTACTGCTTTAAAAGAGACTTAACCCAAAGGGCTTATTACCACAATTTTCCAAGTCTTTAATTTATTGCATGCTCCATGTTTTACTACCTTTCCCAGATTTTAGTTGTCTCAGCCCCACTTTTGAGTGCTGAAAGGTCAAAAGGTGCACTGCAAAGGCTGAGAGTGTAAAGGCACAACAAATGCTAAAATGTTTAAGCTATTTGAAATCCAGGAATAAAATATAAAGCTGTTAATTTCTGAAGTGCATATTTTAGAATCCAGCATAAAACCTCTTTAAACATTATAGTGCGTAATTAATGTTTATCTTTTTATCTATCCTTTTTTTCATAAATGTCTACAACAGGATTTATGGGAGTTCAATACGGGTCTTATAGCAAAAGGTCTGTCAGGTTTTCAGCCTGAAATCTAAATTTGTGGGGTGTGGTTTTTTGTTTTTATTTTTGGTTTGGTTTTTTGTTGGTGTGGGTTTTTTTGTTGTTTTTTTACTAAAATGTCTTTTTAGTGTGTCTGTCACAAGCAAAGTGATAAGGTCTTCTCAACAAAAATGCAACTTCTTGTGCAGTCTGCAAACATCTAGATGTACATGTGTTATAAGAGAAACACAACTTTGTTATTTAAAAATATACATCTTACATTTATGTAGCACCTTTTCTCCCCAAGGACCCCAAAGTACTTTAGAAAACTCTTAACATATGTTGGATCATCTAGCACACCACTAGAGTATTGGCACCTGTGGTACAGAACACAGTGGCCTTTTAAACAAGTAAAATTCTTTTTAAAAAATATAGATACAAAAGACAATAAGCACAATAAGCATCCAGGTCAACTGCCACTGAAGTCTTTCCAATAATTTTGATGGGAGGTACACAAGAAAAAAAAACAGGAAATATGACCATTTTATTTGGCAAATTAAAAAAGAAAAGCATTTTCAACCCCACCCCCCCCCCATAGTTTTACAGAATCACTTGTATACTGCTTATGATTTCAGATCCTAAAGAGACTTTCTAGGCCATTCCAGTTCAATTTCAGCTGAATGTACCTAAACTCAAGAATATTTTTCTATTGTAAGTGAATAGGATTTTAGTTAGAGAAAAAACTGGAGTTTGACTAGGAGTAGAATGGATGCTGTCATTTTGGAAAAAAATACTACTATAATGTTAAGATCCAATCTTGCTTGCCTTGGCAGTGAATAGAAATTATGGTGGCGACTTTGACAGGCTTTGAATATTTTTTTTTTTTTAAACTGAACATATGTTAAAATACATTGAGTTTACCTGTCTACCCATCTTTCCCTGTATAGATGTAGTTCATGGTGATATGCATAAGAAGTGCTTCCAAGACTTTTAGAGGGAAAGAAAGTGGAAAGAGAGTTTTCCTCTTGCATATTAATGTAGGTAGTTTCCTTATTTCACTTCTGTGTGCTAAGGGTTCTGGACTGATCCTAGTTAGACTTTTTTTCCCCCCGCTCTTCTGGTCAAAAAGACAGATGCCCAAGGCTATACACCTGAATGCACACAAGGACTACTGTAGCAAGGTGTATGAATCTAAAATTCACCTGTATGACTTAACAGCTGCTGGTTTTCATCGGAAAGGAGAGACACCTGATGTTGTTAGTGCAGCCAGGGAAAACTGATGGTCTTTGTTGCAAGTCGTGCCATTTCACATATAAATTGCTCCGAAACCAAAGCTGTGGTCTTTTAAAAAGATCTTCCCTCAAAGTTTTCATTTACACTGTCCAGCTCTAGGTAAGTGCTAGGCATTTGCCTTAGAGGTGCTGCTGGCACAGAGAGGCATAGAGCGGCATTGCTGCTGATGGTTGGTTACCGCTGTCATCGAGATGGGCTGTAACAGAAATGGCGGCAGCACTAAGCTTGTCCTGACACAGAAGTGCTTGGCTGTGGCTTAAAGCACCAGTACTGATTTTATACTGCCGGTACTGGCAGTGCTTCACTTAGGAGCCCGAGTCAGACCAATGTGGTTTTGTCTTTTTTTACAGGTATTGTGCCACCTCATAGCAGCTACTGTAGTCTCACAGGCGCTGCTGAGCTGGGAACGGTACCAATGCCACTGAATGGTTTGGGGGTTTTTGTTGACTATCTGAATATTTGCAATCACCATTGTTGTGTGTAAAATATTTCCTAATTCTGAATCATAAGTAGTACTGGAATATGTTGTGGTACATCAAAAAAATCATCCTTAGCGTTATCACTTAAGGGGAATACAGGAGGTGTAACTTTGCTAGAAAAAATGTGCTTATAAGCTTTATCAAGAACATATGATCTTGATGAAGAGCTCTGATAATATACAGTACATTATCATTCTTAAAAGCACATTTCACTTTAATTATTTGTCATAATAACCACTTGTTGGAGAAGACCTGAAAAATACTCTTCTCCAAGTCCAGTGGATTGAGTTTTGAGAAACTTGGTACACGCAGCAACAGTAACCAGGCCATGCACATTTTTAGTGCCTACGAAACACCTCTGTGAAAAAGCTTTTTAATTTCTGATGTAAAGTTTTTGGTTAAGAAGCATCGCTTCTGTTGGCAATTGCATTAATGAATTTCTATAATTAAAATACTTGGATTAATTTGTTTCATTTGACAACATCAACAGCATTGATGATATTTAGACTTTCTCTAGTCTGAAGTACGCAGTACATATTTTTGAAAAGGAATTCATCTGTTCTTAAGTGAACATACAAACATAAAAGCAAACAGAGATAATGTGTTTCTTACCCCTTTGACCATCCTGCTAATATTCACTGTCACTTTGTAGCATGAGTCACAAAGTATCTAGGAACTTCAAATGTGGAAAAAGCCATGTTGGCATTCTAATGTGATCTTTCTAAATAAATGTTTGGCTTGGGAATGTGTTTCAGCTTCCATGCCCAACACCCCTTTGTTGAAATACCCTCCAAAGAGAAGAATTTTTAATTCATGATTAGTCTTTATGGTTTAACATGGTTTAGTTGCATTTGCAGTCCCTGAATGTGTTAGCAGCGTGGGGTGGAAGTGCAATAATTACTCAATGTTATTATACAGAATGTAAAGAACCAGACTAGAAAAAGTTGTGATTCTTTTTTTCTAGATCCTCTCCTTACAAAAGCAGAGCAGGAAAAAATAAGGCAGCCATTGGTATGGGAAATAATTTGAGAAATACCCATAATTATGCTTTATCCATGTAAGGATCCAGAAGAGCCTGGACCTTTGGAGTTTGATATGATCACCCCGGCTGAGATTACAACACAAACGAGGTTATCTATCGGTTGGGAAGGCTCCAAGCTTTATTGGCGACGAAAGAAGTGAGAGCAAGCGAGGCAGAAAGGGAAAACATAGCGAAGATAGATTTTAAGCAGGGGATAGTCACCACCGCGGGTCCGAGCAACGCCTCACCGTGTCCCATACAGCCTTTCCTCGCTAGCGAAGTTGCGCCCAGGTGCCCCCAGCACCGCCTTTTATAGCTCTCCAGTCCCGCCTTTTTACTCCGGTTGCCCGGGGAAACGGCACGTCTCACACGTTCTTCGGTGCCCAAGCGACGATCGCAAGGTACCCTGGGCAGCACGCGCCTCTGTCCCCTCCCACCACACGCGCGCGGCATCAGGCGCGGCGGCGGGAAGCGAGCTCTGAGGCAGGAGGTGGGTGGAGACGCGCGTTCCACAGGTGGTGTGTGAGGCCACAAGTCTGCGGTAGGCCGCCACAATCCGTTTCACTGATTGCATGCAAACCAATGGCTTTTGTGTGTATGTTTTTAGTAAGGCTGGATGGTACTCAGAAGAATTTAATATGCTTTGGAAAATGTCCAAAACTTAGATAATGTGCGCTTTTTTTTTTTTAATACCGGTTAATAAATATTCTATAGTTAAAATTGGTAGCAACTGAGTGTTGATTAGGGTCGGATAAATAGGAACAAATATTCATAACTTGCTTGTGTTCTGTGTGGGCAAAATTTCGAGTCGATAATAAAATATTGTTAATCAGTGGATTGATTTGACTGTAAAGCAGTTGTATATTGATGCAACTGAGGCATTAAATTTGAACATTGTCAACTCTGGGTGTGTCAGATCTGAAGGCTACATTGCAAGCTATGAATTCCCCAGTATTGATAGTAATCAGAGCAGGGGGTTTTAAAGGAGATATCCGCCCTCTACAGAATGGAAAGGGTAAAAAGTTCTCTAATGAATATGATGCGAGATGATCAAAGCAGATCATCAAAGTCTGCAGTAGCTACTGTACCGGCCATATCTCTGCGAAGGGCTCTTGCTGTCTACCTGTCACTGAACTGTAGAGAGGGGGAGGGGAAAGTAGTTCAGAGGACAAAGTAACATGGTGGGGAGATTATTTTCCCAGACACATTCATGATATTTGAGACCCTGGGTCATATCGGGCACCATAGGCGCGTCATGCTGTAATTTTAGATGTATGGCTTTTACTGAGCTAGAGGTTGTCGTTCAGGAGATAACACTGAGGTCCGGGTTTAATTCTCCAGGAGGTACTACTTGGCGTAATGTTTGGTGCATTGCTATTAGCTGTACATTGATTCAGAACCAAAGGCTTTGGCAGTTACTGTGAACATCTGATCTTTTCCCCTTAGCAGTGGGTTTTCATCAAGTGATCTTTTATGATGAAGAAACTGAACTGAGTTTAGAGAACTAATTTTTGATTTCAAAATAAAAGGACATTTGAGTTTGGGCACAGGGGAAGATGTCTTCTCTCTGCCTGTTTAGCACCTCTCAAATTCATTGGAATATGTTTATTGGTTCTGTGAAGACTGAAAAGGCTTTGAATTGTCAGTGGCACATGTACTCACACGCAGAAATCTGAGGGAAGCTGAAACTTTTGGGTTTTTTTGACTGGCACTTGCAAGACATCGGCTAAGTAAAATGCAGTATGTAATGCAGTATGTACTGTGAACAATTTCCTCCTCCTTCTTTTGTGTTCATATTTTATTTACTATTTCTTACTCTCAGTGCTCCAAATAATCTTAAAATAAATCTGATCCTATTTGATAAGAAGACCAACAGTTTCTTCCCTTCTTCTCTCTTCCAATCAAATCAAATACCTTATCAACCTAAAAATAATGAGAGCAAGTCTCTTGAGAATTGCCCAGAATCTGACTTTGCCCAGAATGCTTCCTCAACTCTTAGGGAGAAGGGAGTGCCAGGGAAGGAAAAAAATTACAATAATCTGGTGTCAAAGAAAGAGATCTCACTCACTTGCCAGTGTTGCTTCTCTTAGGCATTTCTTCTGCGTACAGTTGGAGCAGTTGCTATCGTGGACAGACGAAAGAAAGGGCATTTAGACAGGTAATTTCCCCCAAGTTTTAGGAGTTTACAGGACAAACTGTGTTTTAAAATGTGCTTAGAAGACAGTGGTAAATATAAATTTCCATTGCAAATGTTTAGAGAGCCATCACTTAGCCAGCACATTGTGCACTGGCTACCATTTCCAAATAGACTTGTTATAGATATGAAACATTATGGAACAGTCATTGCCATGTTTTCTATGGCAAATGAAGTAATCGTTCAGCAGAAAACAAAACCAAACCAAAGCAGGTGGTGTGGTGTCCTTTGCTAGCTAGGAAGCAGTTATGACGCATGCCAGAGCAGCTTCCATAAGCAGAAAAGTTCTGTGATATCTTAACCCAGTAATGTTGTATTGCATGGTTACACATCTCAAATGAAGTCAGAACAATTAAAGATTGAAAGACTGTTTTATAATTATTTTTTTAAATCTATGCGCATTATAAATAACATATAGAACTCGATCGCTAATTGGGGTAGCATTGTGTATGGTGATGAACAGATGTCTAAGTGCCTGAAATTAAATGAAGTGAATGGCCCCTTCTGTAGTCGCAAACCATAAAGAAAAAAGAGAGAGACTTACTCGAGGCCATATAGGGAGTTCCTGGCAATGCCAAGGTGAAGCATTACAATCTTCTGAATCTCAGTCCAGAGCTCAGTCCGCTAGAGCTCACTGTCTACCTTGTATGGAGGGATGCTCCCGCTACAGGCCAGCACTTTGATTTGTGAGCTCTGGACATATTTGAATGGTACTGTAGATGTAGGATGTAAATTCTTACATTTTTATTTTTGTAAACTATAATTCACTGAAAGACATGAACTGAAGGTGAAAACTAGCCATTTTATTCATGACTACTTCTCTCCTGTTTCGGGCTCAGTAAGAACAACAGTGAGGGCCAAGTGATTGGATCGCCCTTAAGCGTAGTAATTTGTCTGAAATTATCTTCTCATTCTGATTCTGAAAACATGACAGAATAGGAATAGGGAACAATTTACACCTGCTTTTAAGAATTTGTTTTAACATTGCCATGTGAAATAAAAATTTCCATTTGCGCTTAGAGGTTGAAAGCTACTTCACAGCAAAAGCAAGCAACTTGTTTGCACTGTTTTCTTACTACAGAATGTTTAAAGCAGCAGAAACTAAATTAATAAAACTGGGTGAAATAAGTACAAATGTATCAAAGGGATCTAGAAGGTGCAATTTATGAATGAATCTATATGAAGACAGACTGCAAGCTGCTTTTTGGTCTATATGCTTCTCTCATCCCCATGTACAAAGTCTGTGTGCAGGGGAGGAGAGAAATGGGGCCTTTTATGATTAGTGAATCGAGAGCTGGAGTACACATAAACGCTGTAGTATTAGTATAGCCCAAGACCAAAGGTATTGCAAATTAATTGAGCAAAAAAAATTGTGTACAGTTGGCATGTCTGTTTATACATGAATCAGAAGGAAGAGTTGGGCAGAGAACCTTTTAGGAAGAAAAGAAAAACATATGTTAGTTATTGTATTGAGAGGATGTTTTTATGAGGAAAGGGGATGCTACTTCATTAATAACTCTGACATGTCACACCAATTCTGGTAGGTCTGATAGATTAAACATGAACCTCTCATTATTCAAGCAGCTGAAATGTATTGGCTGCTTTACCCACCTAATATTTATTCCTTGCACAGTATAACTACAGAATTGACGTCTTCTTTTAAAATTGTTTGGCCGTAATAAATATAAAACTTTCACCACTGATATAAAGCATTGCTAGCTGGCATAATTTCCTATCCCTTTTTAATTATTCTTGACACTGTGGAGAAACATCTAATATAGATCTGTAATGTGCTCTGATGACAAACTACACGGTTGGAAGACCATGTAATCTCTCCACAATTAATTAAAGTGCACAGAGCTCTTTTTCCCTCTTTTTCTCTCTCTCTCCCCCCCCCCCCTTTTTTTTTCTGTTTTTTCACCCCCCAGCAACCAGATGCCACAGACTGGCTCAAATAACATTGCTGTCAACTGTAAAAAATTAAGATCCAAACCCTAAGAAAGGTACTTAAATAAAGAAACCAGATGCCAGGTTATTTTTTTGATACTATGGCATACATCTTGGTGGAAGGCACTATTGTTCAACATCTGTAGCTCTACATACTTAATTACTCACATAACTTAGCAAATCTGTCGGCAGTTTATTTCCACAAGTATCTGTCACTTCAGCAAATCCTTTATTAAAAATTGAACGATGCCAATAAGTGTGCATAGTTCACCAGCATTCCTAGAGCAACTAAATTGTGGAGGATTTGGCTGCTGTTTGTTGAATGGGCATATCCTTTTGTTTTTGAACGGGTGTGAATCTGCTTCAGACGAGCTTCAGTTCCGTGCTGGAAACAGTTAGCAGTGCTGTTAGGCTCATAGGACACATGGAGTCGATCAAATACAAATTATTAACAATTTTTAGGCAACATAAGAATGTTGTTGTAACATTTACTGACTGTAATAATACTGTGGGTAGAAGACAGGTTAATAAAAGGTGTTTATTAAATATTACTGTACCACCATTTGACTTTTGGTGGTGAAGTCTATAGCCACAGGAAACTGCAGGTGCAGGTTAATTTGCAAGATAGCAGCAAAAATCCAGATACTATTAAATCAGGTTAAAAAGAAAAAAATGCATAAGCACACTCTAATTTTTCATTTACATTACAGTATGAAAAAATCACCTCATTGTTATTTAACATGGATATTTTTAGAGAAATGTTTGAAATATGTTAATGTATTTTCTGCTGTTTCTGTAAAAATAGAATCAAACGGATGGTATGCTAGTGTCAGTGGTTTTCCTACCCACATGACAAGTGTATTTAGAGCAATAAAGTAAAATGTTTTGGGGTTACAGTTATTTGGAAAAACTTCACTATGCCTCATTATTTCTCAGTCAGGACTGTTTTATTTCTTAAAAAGACTTTTTCAAGCACCATAAAAGAAATTGTTGTCAGTGAGGCCTTTTGTGGGTGGAATGTGCAACTGTTGTGACAAGCGGCGAGTGAGTTTCCATCTCCAACCCATCTGCTATATGCAGTGCAGCCTTGTTCTTTGTGCCGTTCCGTGCACAGTACCAACTGTAGGGCAGATGTCATAACAATTGATCTCTTCAAGGATTAGGAGCGTTGTATAGTAAGTATTTAGTCATGGAAATAACAATAAAGATATAACTTAACTATCCCAGTTGATTATGTAGTACTGATGGTTTAGGATAGAGTGGAAGGTCTGTGCTTCTGTTGTGTTTTGGAGAGGTTTCTTGTTATGAAATAACATTAGTGTCTGTAAACTCTTCTCTAACTCACTAACTTTCTGGTTCACATTTCGCGTTACGCCACCATTCAACTCACTCATCATGAATAAAATGAAACAATAGGTTTACAGTACATTTCCTTGCTGCATGGCGTATTTCTTAAAAGAATTTTACTACTGTTTCTAGAGAAAGTGGATTTTTTTTTTTCTCCTGTTACTAGACAGTTGGCATAACTAGAACCTAAACTACACTGTAGTGGTTAACGCTCTTGGAGAGAAACCTCCTCCATTTTACCAAGAAGCACTGACTCGTCAGCTTTGTAAAGCTTTCTGATGGAGCACACAGTGTTTCCACTGAAACATTTTTAAAATAGAACAGTCAAAACTACAGAGCAGTTCATAAATGGGGAATGTGGATGCAATCTGGTGGTTTAAATCCATATAAAACTGATACAAACAATGTATAAGCTTTTCTGTGCTGATTATTTTTGCTGTGTTTTTTAACATACTTTGTGTTCTATCAAGGGGTTTAGTGTATTCTCAATGATTACATTTTTTGAGTCATTGTATTTGGGGTTATATACAACATAATCATGTTATTTATACTTGCATTATAGTTGAGGGATTTGAAACTGTGTTACAAACTATGGATCAAATTTCACTATCAAGTACCTCCAAGAAATCCCATTAGTTTCACCCATTTTAATGGGCTGTAACTGAGACAGCATGTAGAGATCCATATGAACGCGTTTACATGCAAGACACTTCTTGAAAACATTTGAAGGGCAGCCACTCCTGTGGCAGAACACAGCACGATTGCAGTGGGCTGGCTCAACACCGAGCGGCGTAGAGCAGGCGGGGGAGTTCTGGCTAGAAGAAAATGCACAAGGAATAAAGCTAGGTGGCATAAAACTTGTGTATTAAAAACATTCCACTGCGGGCAAAATCAACATTCTAAGGGTACAGTAAGCGCCAGGGGATTTTAGTGACCACAAATGGTTAGAAACTTGGTTTTACATCTCATCTGACCAGCAGTTTATGACACGCTGTGGTTTTTGCTTTTCTGTAACAACATGTTTCTTGGATCGTTTAAAGTATTTGGCTTGCAACACCTCTGAGGCATGGGGTTTAGCTCGCAGTAATGCATACTTTGATGTGTCTTATTGTTAAATTATATAGTGCATACAATATTTCATTTTATTTAATACAAATCATTTTTATTTACTTAAAAGGAGCAAGCTGTCTTATTATATGTGTTTGGCTTAGAAACAAAGGAATTATATTCTTTTAAGAGGTGTTTTATGTTTTACGGTTACTGAGAGAATACATGGCCCTTTAATAGGCATTTATATAAGTGGGATCCATGTCTCCACTCTATTATATATTTTCAAATAATTAAAAGTGCTATACAAATGCCATATGATAGCCTTACAAAAAAGAGGGGAAAAACCATGTGGTTTAAGATGCCAGGAAAAAAAAATCCTGTTTCTTGGGGAGGAGAGGAGGCAGAAAGGTTTATTAGGGTAATTTAATTTCTACTGATGCTACAAACATGCATGGGATAAGGATGTGGGAGTTCAAATGTAGACGCTGGTTGTACTGTTCCCTATAGTGACCTGTTCTTCATTGAGACAGTCAATTGACACAGACGCCAGTGCATTTATTACTGAGTCTACTGTAAATGAGACTTTCAGTCTTGCCAGGGATAGATATTTTTCCTGTGTTCACCACTATCACACATCACGTTCGAGGGAGGGGGAAAAGGAACTTTTAAAACAATAATATCAAACAACTTGGAAAAAAATGTTAAATATTACCATATGAAGAACTGATTAAATTTGTATGGTTTTCTTTCAGTAAAAATTGATATGTGATGAAACACAGTGCAGCTGGATAACTTGTTTTGGCTAACGTTCCAGTGTTCTCTGATCTCTTTACTCAGCTATATATAAAAAAAGAAACCATATCAGCATTCTTGTTCCTATTGTATAAGCTCTGACATAAATGCCCCCTTTTCATTTACCCCTTACCATCTGGACTGTAAAAAACTTCAACTACCTCACTGGCAAACTCATGCTATCTACATATCTTCGTCATACTCTCAAGTATCATTTTTGTAAGTCTACTCATCGTAGTTTTCATGCATTGAATTTGAAGAACTACTGTAGTTGGATATTTCCCCATGCTAAGGAGCCAATGAGCAGACGCTGCTCACGTTTCCTTTTTGGTGTATCCCAAGGGAAGTATGTTCAGATAGCTGGGAATCAAAGACTAGGTCTCATATTTAGAAGTTGTCTTGTTCTGTCCTTCAGACTCCATGGGGTCTTATACATGGTCATTAATTAGTAAAAATGCCACAATGTTTAGGTACCTCTTCTGGTTTTATTGCAATGCTTTTTTTTTTTTTTTTAAATATATTTACTGGATTTATGATAGTAGTATTTTTAGTGTGTTGAAGAAACTCGGGATCAGTTCTTCCATGAGGATAATGTTTTCAAACAAATAACTGATTTTTAAAAAGCATAAAAGCTTTGTGTCAGAGGCATAACCTTATGCTTGTCAGTATCAGAGGTGATTTTAAAATTCATATTCCTTATGAATATTCCTCAGTACCTGAAATGCAGGAGTGTGAATTTAGGCTAGTATCCTTATTTTAAATTCCTTTCTTCAGCGAAATGTCCTTATATTGCAGCTTTTTGGCTGGCACAGGAAGATCAGACTTCCTGCTCATTGATGTAGATAGAATTTTTCTTTTATTTTGGGAGTGGCAGGGGGTTGCTACAAAGTTTAATTTTCCATTTTGTTAACTAAGAACATATGCCAAGGGTCTTGGACTCTCTGATGTACTGACTGACATAAAATATAATGGCAATCTAGCATGGGCTGGGGCTGGAGAATCTTGGATATTGTCCCACTAGATACTGGAAGACTGCAGATTTTTTTAACTGGGATAGATAGCATGGGTAATTTGCTCTTCACTTTGGCACACTCTGTTTAATTGCAACTGCAGCAGAGCAAAACCATCTGCTAAAGTGATCAAGGTCGGAGTTTCTGAGTTATGAATGTTAGAGAAAGTCTTAGATACAGTTCTTCTTGTCATTTCTTGTGGTGGAACCCCGCAGACATAGACGCCATTCTTGGTATATAGTGGTTGTCTCTCTTGTTTGGTAAGTGCCAACCATGTGTTCATCCTACTGCTAGTCCTGTACCACTGCAGCTGCTAGCACAACGTGCTGCTTCTGCTTGCTCTGTTTGTCAGTGTTGTTCCTAACTCTTCTATGTTTTTCAAGAGTGTTCGGTGCAGTGCTGTGTTGGAAAATAGTAAAAAAATAAGAAAAGCTTCATGACCATAGTAGGCTCAAGTTAGGGACTGCACAAACCAGAACATCTAGAGCTATGAAGTTTTCCGTACTTAATAACAACAAAGCTCTATTTTAGTTAGATTTTCTACTTTTGCTGACATCAGAACATTTTTCTTTTCCGTATGAAAACTTTGCACCTTGGACCATCAGTGAGGACTGCAGAAGAAATGACTCCTCTGTTCTTGTGTTTGCCATCGTGCATCATTCTGTGATGACTTACAAACCATTCTTCAGTCTCAAACATAAGTTTGCTCTGCAAACATCTCCTTAGATTTTTTTTTTCCCCCCTGTGTAGAATGCTACACTTTTATGGAAGAGAACACATCTTTCCTGAAAAAAAAAAAGAAATCTATAAGCCCCCAATAGAGAATTAAAGAAGAACAGGGATTTTTATCCCTGCAAGAATTATCTAAATTAATAAAGAAATACCAACAGTTAATATAATATTAATACTCTAATTCTTTCCATTCCTATTAACTTAATTCTCAGTAAATTCTAATGAATTTTTATATTAAAATAGATAATTTCTCTGCTTCAAGTGAAGAGGGATTATTATTATTTATTGAATGACAGGACAGAAAAGATTTCAGTGTGCTTTTTATCCCCAAAATACTAATGGCAGAATTCTGATGTTCTGACATTCTCGTAGTTAGCTTTCCTGAATGTGATCGTTACATAGCGATTTTATACCTCCTTTTTGTCACTGCTAGCACTGCACAATTGTGCATGTATGGATTTTTTTATGCTCAGAGTTCATACTGTAAAACTCAGTAGTATTACAAAACCTACCTTTCTTGCCCAAACTCGTAACCATGAAAATGAAGGCTAATATTCTAAAAGGAGCAGTCAGTAGCTACTTCCACTCTTTTAACAAAATTTTGACCAATTGTAAGCATTTTCTGTACATGTAGAGAAAGATTGTGGCCTTCTACACCCTTTAAAACTTACTTGTTTCATTTTTCTATCTTATTGCTACCATAACTCTTCTTCTGTTCATATCAGTTAATCACAGAATCATTAGGGTTGGAAAGGACCTTCAAGATCATCAAGTCCAACCGTTAACCCAACACCACCATGCCCCCTAAACCATGTCCTGAAGCTCCACATCCACACGTTTTTTTGAATGCTTCCAGAGATGGTGACTCCACCACCTCCCTGGGCAGCCTGTTGCGATGCTTGACCGCTCTCTTGGTGAAGAAATTTTTCCTAGTATCCAATCTAAACCTCCCCTGTTGCAACTTGAGGCCATTTCCTCTTGTCCTATCGCTGGTTACTTGGGAGAAGAGACCAACACCCATGTCGCCACAACCCCCTTTCAGGTAGTTGTAGAGAGCGATGAGGTCTCCCCTCAGCCTCCTCTTCTCCAGACTAAACAACTCCAGTACCCTCAGCCGCTCCGCATAAGACTATGGTGCTTAACTTCTGAGAAGTGGCTACTGCCTCAGCTTTGTGGCTACTAACTTTTTTTTTATTCTAAAATACTGATTCTGACATGATACAGAGACAGTAGAAATGACCCAGAGAATGTATGAATCAGCTAAAAAAAAAGAAACAAGTGCAAGGAAACAGTAAAAGAAATATTCTTCTATCGGTTCAAAGTCTTGTCCGTCTGCTCTTAATTTATCGTCATGCAGAGGTTGGATCTTTCACTGCTGTTAGGCCACACAATGAATCAAATCCTCCTTCCTAATTTCCACCATTCTGAGTTATGGTCCTAGGAAATGGAATTCTGCAATTCCTTGCCTCTCTTTATGACAGCTGAAGGAAAGGAACGAGACAAAGAGAGGAAGATGGCAGTGTAGACTTTTCACTTGGAACCTGCCTAGATCCCTAACTTTGGCTTGGAAAAGCATTGACTTTTTGTATGTCTTTGACAGGCTTTAGGTAAGGACTTTTAGTGGCCATTGTCTACTCTCCTTATTTGTATATAACTGTGAAGAATTTGTCTTATTTTTGCTAGATGCTGTCGAACATTTTAATGGCATTTCACAGAAATTAAGGTGAAAATGTTCTGTGGCTGAATAAAAAAAGAAAACCCCAATGGCTGACTTCATGCATTACTTAGTTGCCCTCTTCCAATGAAGTCAAAATTATATTAAAACCTCAGCATATCCCTTCTCAGATTTTACTTGCTGATTTTAGTATGCCTGATTTCTTTATTTAGATGTTCTTGAATTAAAAATATACACAGTTGGGTAGGAATTTAAAATAAAATCTGGGATCAAAAAGTCTCCAAACCAAGTTCATAGATGTGCTTGAAAAGGAACTGCTTCTCCTAAGATGTGGGAGCAGTTTGATATGAAGTGACAAAAGTCTGAGTATTAGTCCTGTTCTACACATAAGGGGCCCAATTCACTGCTCCATTGTGTTCTCCAGGCGTCTGTGTATCAGGATATCAATTGCTGCAAAATTAGGATGCTCACACTTCACATCTGCTGACTAGGCAATGTGCAAATAAAAGTAATGCAGGCTTAAGATATTTCTGGGATGGCGAAGCAAGGCAGGTTTTGGCAGATGGTATTCAGGTCTGGTTGGAGTCCCTGTGTATAGTGTATGATTCTGCAAAAAGTATGTGATGCTTATGTTTGGTTTCAGCCTATAGTTGCTGAGGTCAGTATCTGATACTGTTAGTTCCAACAATGATGTTTTAAAACATTGATAGCTTGATGGGGAAAGTTGTGGACCACACGTCAGCCCACAACCCAGTCCCATTTGAAGGGAAATAAAGGCTGCACAACAAGGAAAGACTTTGAGCCTGTGTGTGATATATTGCAGTAAAGTATCGGCTATTGTGAAATCACCTTTATGTATTGTGTTGAATGTCTGTAGTAGACTTCCTTTCCCCAAAAAGCATGCTGAGAAGATGTGGTTGTCTCAACTCTCTGAAGAGCTTTCCAAATTAATTTTTTTTTAAATGTAAGTAATTGATTTACTTATTAAATTTATGTAAGCTGTTAAATGTAAATGCTTCGCTTTCAGGGGGAACCTAAATCGTTTGTACATTGTGGTGTAATCCTTTTCTATTAGTATCAGAATAGTTTAGAGCAAGGCATGGCTTTCTCCCACACAGAGTCAGTATGCAGCCCCTTTTCTTACACATCCTGGTGTGGGTTTTTCCATGAACACTTTTTGCTCTTTAGTTATTTGTTGTAATTATCAAGTTCATTTTTCTCTAATAGATGTGATTAAGTATATTTAGCACTGTGTAATGAGTTTTCTGCCTGGTTGCATTCTGGCTAATAAGGAATTCCTCAGAGTCTCTTCTGACAGCTGCTGTGGATCCCAGGTTTGTGCTGCCACAGGAGACCTCTTCCATGAATTGCTAACATTAGAGAAATTAACTCGGTTAGACTAACCATAAAATCGGGGCTGAAATTTGATTACTAATAGATCTTGTGTTAGCTTTCAGCAACACAGATATTGTGGTGTTGATTCGCACAGAAAGACCCGCAAAAAAACATCAGAATTCAAAAATACTTTTGCGTTCACACATAGTGAATATGTAAAGTTCTTTGTGGATGCTGTACTGGTAAATAAGCCTGACTGAAAATAATACTAGCAAGAATTGGTCAGTGTTATTGTTATAGTAGTCTCTTTTTTAGTTCTTATGATCCATCTGCTAAGTTATTGGTCTATGGATAATACTTTTGGTACCCAGACTACTTCCTATTATTATACTAGCTCCCAAATTTGTGAGGCTGAAAATGATGGGGAAGATGTGTAACTGGTGATGCAGGGCTGTGGTATAGTTGCTTAGCAACAGTCGCTGCAGCCTCTTCGCTGAGTCTCCGGAAGGGGGATACAGAGACAGGAAGATGAAATAAATACAGTTTCGGCGTGGTTGACTTTGTAAGGGAATGGTAAAGGTTGTAAGTTATTTTTCTGCTAAGTATCGGTGACTGTGGGAAAAGTCTTCTGTAAACAGATCCTGCGAAAAAGGAAAAAAAACAGAAACTGGTCACTTGACTTTATGAATTAGTACAACAGAATGAAAATATAGCAGTAAATGTTTTCTTGCTAACTGTGAGCCTGTGTTATATTATGAGGTATTTTCTGCTGTGATGTGTAATTGTTACAGAAAATGCATAATCATATCCGTGTGTCTTCTATTTATCACTACAATTGAGTCCCAAATTCATGCAGAATAGGTATTGAAAATTAATGCCAAGTACCTCTTAAATTCCCTGCTGGTATGTTAATTACATAAAGACTGTTCATAATAAGGTTAGTGGTAATGTAATAATTATGGATGGGTATACAATTTTAAATTCTTTTGAGATCTGAAAAGCTCTACCTTTAGCATCACGCAGTATTAATTGCTAGGAACTATATTTCAGCCCTGTTCTCTTTTATCCAGTGAGATATTTTACAAAGACTCGTGTGATTACTGAGGTATCACAGTGTTATTTTATTTTCAGTACCGTATATCCCACACCTCGAAGACTTTGGAAACGTGCTGAGCTTGAAGCCTCTCTGTAGAGCGAGGTATCATGCTTTGCAACATTATTTAGTACAAAATCTCAGCCTTCAGAAAGCATAAAATGTAAAAGGGAGTAGGAAGTAAGTTGATGCAGATATATCCAACTTTAAGGAGCTCTTATCTGCAGTAACCAGCAACACGCGGGGTTTTTCCAAGTGCAAGTTATTACTGTTAGTGCTGCTTTGCAATTAGTGTTGGCGCACCTAGATAAGGTGGATATATAGGAACTAAGAACAGATAACATAATGCAAACAGAGAAATTGAAACCTTTTCACCTCCTTTGTACATGCTTATTTCTGAACTGAATCTTAAGCAAAAGAGCAAAAAGAGGTTGCATTTCATTATGGTTTCTTTGGGGGGAAAATATGTTTAGAAATTTAGAAAGAAACACCTAATTATGTAAGAGTTTGTGTTGCTTCACTTCTACATTGATGCATTTTGCAACTGCACCCATCGTAAGCCTGATCCTAAAATGCATCATAAATAAGACACTGCATATCGTAAAAGTGAAGAGGTTTTGATCTAAGTGGGAGTCTGCTGGTTCATTTTTAGAAGGTCAGATTGATAGACAATATCTCACAGTCTAGATAGTGACTCTATCAAACTCATTCTTAAACACATAGTAGTACAATGAATTATTCCTGTCTTGGAAGTATGGTTTATGACCTTTCTGCCCCAGGTATTATTGCTGATTATTATCTGAGAAAGGGTAGTAGCATGCTTTTTGTTTCATTGGGGTTTGTGTGGTTTTTTGTTTTTGTTTTTTTAATTTTAACTCAAGATGTTTTTTAAGCAAGTATGTTTTATGAACCATTTAATATAGCAGATCCCTGATAAAATAAATTTCTCTTATAGCATGGTAATAAAGAAGCACTCTTCACCTTTTTTTTTCTCCCCACTCGTAGAGGATATTGCTTAAACTAATACGTCAAGTTGTGCACGTAAGTATTTCAGTGACCTTTTGTTTTCTGCTTTTTTCACACTGAGTTGCAGAAAAATGAGAGCATTTTACAATATTTTAATTTATTTTGCAAAATGTGCATTTGCTAATTGCTGGCTTTTCAAAAACAAAATGGTAGAATTTTTCATACAAGGCTGCATAAAAGATGGAGCTATTTTGTATATAGAATATTGCCTGTCCTTTAGATCTATGTGTTTTGCTTATGGAATAAACCAAAGGAGGAGAGATAAACTAATATTTTGTATAAGCTCAGCCAGACAATACACATGATAAAGATGTTTCATCTTCTTATGTATGCAGAAAATATGAAAAATTGTAGTTTACACATATTTTCTCAATTCAAGTGTAAAATTGGGCCCCCAGATTGCCCTGGGCCACGGTGGTTGTGTTAAAGAAGCACTATTTACCTAGCAGCTGAGTGAAAAATGATCAGAATATTAGACTCATCTAGGCCACATTAAGGAGCCATTGCATTTCCCGACAATTTTATGCTATCTCAATATGAAAACAGAGCAATTTCAGCTCATATCAGGTTATGATCGGCAATTACAGTTGCATAATTCACCTAGTCGTCTCTTTTCAGGGCCTTTATTTTCCCTCTTGGTGACATTCCTGAGAAAGTGCCTGATAAAAATGTCATATATCATCCTGGCTTTAAAACTCGTAAGGGGGTAATCTGCTATGCCTTGCTGAGCCTATATTCATCACTAGATTTTTGACTTGGAGGGGTCATGACACTCATAATTTCCTTTTTGATATTGTCCTCACTAGATATGACAAGGGGCTGTAAAAGCTCAGTTGTGTGCTGTGGTTAAGAGCCATTCCAGTGGGGCTCATCACTAGCAATAACAGTGCATTACTGTGGATTGTGCAGTAGTTGGCCGTTTCGAAGATAATTAGATTTGATGTCAACATTTCTTTATCACCTGCATCCTTTTGTGCATCTGCGTGTCAAGTTGTTATTTCCGGATTTATTAGCACCCTCAGAGCTACTATCTATCTGTCAGGCTGTGTGGTGGTTGTGTTGACAGTTGTAAAGTTAATTACTAGTACTAATGAGCATCGGGCTTTTGGTGGACATGGCATTTTGGGCATTTAAAACTGTAATTAGATTTTTTTTTTTTCCTTTGTGTACAGCCACAGGAAAAATGCATAAAAAGAAAAAGAAACCCAAACCAAGCACCCTGACCTCAAATCTCTATCTCCAATATGACATTGTTTACAGTATCTCTGATTCAAAAAACTCAAAAAGGCAGCTTTGTTTGCTTTTTACTATTTTTTTCTTCTCATCATTAACTCCATGACTATTTGTCTTATCATGTCATTCAAACTAAGATCTTAAAAAAAATAAAGGTTTGTTTTCAGATGACTGTATAAAAAACATGTCCAAATAGTGTATGTATCAGTCGTTCCCTTTTCTGTAAAAGTGTTTGTATTTTAGCACATAGTCAACGTAAGTATTGTGTTTGAAATAATTTAGTAAGGACAGCAAAATTAGCCCGTCTTCTCATCCCTCTCATTTTAATATAATAATCTATTAAACCAAATGAACACTTGTTGTTTATTATACAATTGTAAATCCAGAGTAACTTCAGTGCAGTGGGATTAACACAGATGGAACAGAAAGAAGAACTTTGATACTTATTTGCCTTGCATACATGTTAAATTCCGTATCCTGTAAATCATATTACCAGATCTTTTATGTGATGTTCCAAGTAACATATAACTCATAGGATTTAGAAAAATGGCACTTACATGTGACATATACTTTATGTAAGTATATTGTTTATTCTACTGCTGCAACTAAGAACCACTCCCTTGCTGCTGTTTCTATTTACTTTCTATTTATCATTATCTGCCATTTTGTTAAACAACTACCCTTCCCAGACATAAATCATCGGTGAAAATACTCTGGCTCAGAGAAAATTTCACCCTGGCACTGAAATGATGAGATAACCATTTTCATCTCTTGTTGAAGCATTGAGATTTATTGGGCTTTGATGGGCTACAGACCAGACATCATTCTCTGCTAAACAGACTCCCACTTGCATTTATTCTTATTGCATTTAGCAATTCAAAATGGAGCTCCCCAAGTCCCTGCAGAGCCTCTTCCCAGCTTAGGTGGGGCACAGGACGTCAGTGTTATTACTTTATATTAGATAAGGAAGGGACACACGCTGCAGCGTGTGGTGATTCAGATGATTTTTTATTTCCGTTTAGCAGTGATGACAGCATGTCATAGTGAAATGACTTCAAAAGTCATTTCTCCCTCTGCCCTGGTTCTGCAGCCTTGTCCCTCGAGGGCACTTCCATTGTACAGTTATATTAATTCTGCTAACTTTCAGACTTCATTGCTGACAATAGGCCTTTTGGCTTTCTTGGACTATTACATTAAATTTCCCATCAAACCATGTCAGCCTCTAAGGTCAGAGATTCTAGGAGAAGCTTTAGATATTTTGCCTTTTGACTTCACAGGCAGGTATTTCTAAATTGCTTTTAGGTTTGTTTTTCCAGTGTCAGAAATCATATTGAACCTATTTGAAAACTCAGACAATGAATGCTCATCAGGTGAAGGACAAATGGTCTCAGGGGTGGGAAGGGTGTCCGCGGACACCCAGACACATGTTTGCTGGAGCATTTCTGTCCTCAGTTGTGCCAGTGTTAACGAGGATCAGCCACCCTTGGTCCAGCTGCATTTCTCAAGGTAGCAGAGTTTGACCATACATTTCACATACACATGCCTGGTCATTCTTTAAAGGTTCATCTTCCAAACCAAAGGCTTTTATTCTATCTCAATGTATGTTTAACGATAACTAGTTTTACTACTCCGCAGTTTGCTTGGCATCTTTATAAAAAAAGCAGCATCATATTCTCCAATTGACAGTTAGGGAAACTGAGGCACGGAGAGGTGAGCTGTTTTAGTGAGGTGGTGGAAGCACGGGAATGCAAGGCACTCTGCTTCATGGAGTCCTGTCAGCTGGCATTGTCTGGAAACAGTTACCTTGACAGCATTTGGAAGAACTGAAGACCTAAACAAAGCAAAACTTATTTACATAAAACATGGTTCAGGTAAGAATCATTGAAATCCTAGATTGTACTATGTGACCATTAAATAGTTTTTAGATTATTGAGCAAGCTTTGCTGCTGAAGCATTCTTTTTTATATATTCATCAAGATTCTCAGTCTTCTCCAAATAACACATAAATTGTTTTAACTTGATGGATTCTTTTTGTCTTGGAATGATTTTACGTTGGGGGGCAGGGGAGAAGTATTTAAACCAGCCTGTGTTGAATAAGTTTTTTAATTTATCACAGATTCACACCCAGCATTGAATTGGGGAAAACGTTATTTTAAAAAATGTGTGACTGCATGCAGAATATAATTAAGTAAAAAATGCAACAAAATCGTGGGGGGGTGGGAGGAACAGGCTTTGCGTGATAGAAACACATCAAGAAACTAAGAGGTTGTATGGCATATAGAGTTCAACAAAATTCAGAATGTATGTCTATCTTAGCCACTACTTTGAATTTGTAATCATGATTTCTGTATTTAGAAAGCAGGGATTCTGCAGTGTTTTCTTCCCCCCAAAACCCTATTATTTAAAAATAAGGCAGAGGAACAGACTTTTCAGAGAAGAAGATTTCACCCTGCAAACAACCTCTGCTCATTTTTCGTGGTCATTTTAAAGGACCAAAATTAGAACTGCCTTAATTCTTAACTGAAAATTACATATGTAGAGGGGAATGGGTGCATGTGTGTACAGAATAATGGGTGTGTGGCAGGACTGGAGAAAGATGAGCTTAGAAAGGCAGTGTCGATGTGTTACTACCTGCTTGCAGCCATAAAGCTAGGGAATCATTTCTGACACTCCGGGGACAATTTTGTCACCCTGACAGTAATGCTGTTATGCACCAACTTGACACACAGGAAGAATCCATAAAGACGGATAAGTAACTGTGAAAGTGGCTGGGGATCAGCCTGAGTGGTACCACTCACCTGCAGTGACAAATAGATAGTCATGAAGGATTGAAAATCCTGCCCAACACAAGAGATATGTCAGTCCAAGGCTAGAATACTGCATGGTTACACGAAGGTTGTAGTAAAAATACGCATAAGGCATGCTCACAGAAGAGCCCCCAGGTGTAAGTATAAGAAGTATATTAGTTCTTCTTTGTAGCTTTTTTCTTTTTTTTTAGAAGAATACTTGATGTCTTTCACAATTGGGCCAAGTTCTTATATTAATTACATTTGATTGGGCCAATTGCTGCGACTTTAATTGAAATCAGTAGAGCTTAACATTGACATAATGAAAATCAGAATTTGGCCAATGTGATTTTCATGGGAGCCAATGGGTCTGTCTCTAGGTGTCATTTTTTTAGTAATTATTTTATACCAATAGAGGTCCCCATCTGCAAATTAAATGAAGAAACTTGTAACTTAACAAATACATTCTGCTTTTAAAAATATTGTACTTGTAACTGCTGCAGTCAACCATCGGTGCTAAAAATCAGTACTAAACTCTTGGCTGTTTATTAGGTTCAAGAATGTGTTAATTCCTCTTGCAAATACTTTTTTTTTTTTTTTTTTTTGTTACAAAAAGTGACTTGCAGTTTTTAAACTATTCTTTGGAAATTTTATGATAGTTTTAGTGCCTTTTTTGCTTGTTTGTTTAAGATAAAGGAATGTAATCCAACCTTGAAGACCACTTCTGAATTCAGTTGCTCTTCGTGACCTTCTTTTCATTATTCATATTTTATAATTTGAAGTTTATTTCTCAGGAAAGAAATGAGTTACAACCAAAGGCAGATGATATGCTTGGATTTTTATTTCGTTTAGTTTATAATCTCCATTTTCCCCCTTTCTTCTCAGTCTAACTTTCACTTTTAAGAAACTGTCCTTCAGAGGCAATCTCTGAAGTCATTTTGATCCCCAGAACAGAGAGCAAAAAGAACTGCCACCCTTACATTTCCTCATATCCCACACGTTCAGGATTATTTTTTCCATGTTTGTTTCTTTTTTCTTCCAAACTGGAAGTTCTTTGTTATGTCAATTCCCTTCCACACTGCCAGCTTTTGAATAACTTCTGCAGTGCTGTGAAATGGTACCTGTTCCCTTCACTCGAATACCTTGAGACATCTGGAAAGCAGCAGGGTACGACAGGTTCCATGCTCAGCCCCAAGTGCCAATCCTGACTTCCTTGCTGAGCACTTCTATACATCACATAGAAACCCTATTTAAGTATTAATTTCATACTCTACTATTTTCTTTTTATTCTTTGCCTCTTTGGCATAGTGTTGGGCACAGGTTTTCTGGATGATTTGTGCAAGGTGGGACATAGTCATACATTTGATCGTCTCCCCACATGATCTGCGCTGACCTTCCCCCAGTCGCCTGCTCCCTGAGCATATGCCCCGTGGCATAAACGTTTTCTTTTCCTGAAGATGCCCGCCTCTGGAGCTCCTGAAGAATATGAGTTTGAGTCACCTCAGGAACCAGTCCCAGTAAGGACAAGCCACATAATGGGCTTTTGTGCAGTAAGATACACTGGTCATCATTACCACCAGTTTCAAACTATTTAGCAATGTCTAGCTTGCTTCTCCATTGCTATATCTTTTTTGAAGCACAGAGCAAACCCTAATAAAGAGATTGTGAAACCTGTTTTCTGCCCTGCCCCTCCCTGTCTCAAGTTCCTCATCACAAAATGCTTTTTAGGCTTAAGTCAGAATTCTGTAGTCCCCAGTACCTTCCCCCTTGCATTCTTGCACTGCTTTAGCCTTTTCTGTTGGTTATGTTCTTTCTTTTTCTTTCCTTTACCTATCCCTTGCAGTAGAGTCCCTGTTCAGACAAGGCTTCCATTGCTCACAGGTCTTCTGTTGCTGTCTATCAGCTTATATGAGTGGGTCCTTTTTCTTGATCTGCTTGCTTCTTGTCCGAGGCTACAAGAAGTTTTGTCTTTGTCAAGAATCGTTTGTAGTCATTTTAGCCTGGTGTAAGTTTTTTTTTTTCCTGATTTTTTCTGATTGTTACAGTACTTTACAGAGTATTGAGAGAACAGTTTTACAGTAAAAAAAAAAAAGTTTCAGGAGAAAAATGAAGATAGATATTTATAAATTTAGGGTAAATATACATCAGTGTATCTCACAATTGTTAAAGGTGATGCCCCCCAACCCCAATCCTTATACATTTCTAGATTCTAAAAGACCATTTCTAATGTGTTTTCCGCTTCTATTTTTGAGCAGGTAGGGTTTGTATTTCCATTGCAATTTTGAACAGTAAAGCCTTTTTGAAACAGAGGTTAAGATTCATGTGTTATTCAAGTCCAAGAATTTCTTATTTAGTAAAGATGCCACAAATACTGTGAAATTTTTGGAAGTGATAAGAATTAGCAAAGCAGTGTCTAACTCTTCCCATTTTACCATATTTTTGCTGAGATACAATTATTTGAGCCAATCAAAATTAAGGTCAAAGGCTTTTTCACTAAAAAGCTCAATTTTTACCAAGCTAAAGCTTTCCATGCTAAGTATCTCTGTTTTATTCAAACAAAACGTTTAATTGTGTATGAGTTTGATCTGAAGTATAGTAGTTTAGATTTCTGATTATTCAAAAACATTTCATTTTGTGTGATTTGAAATTGTCTTCTAGAAGTGCAGATTAAACTCCCATTTTGTTCTGTCTGTTCAGCTTCTTGGCAAAAATAGTATATCTTGGATGTATTTTGGATTTTGTGTAATATCCTGTAGGAGTTAAATGACTGCTGAATAAATTATAGGAGGTGCAGTCTCCCATAAGGGCTGTCGACTACAGTGTAAATGTGAGTGTCAGTCTCACCTGCCACAACTTCTATCAAGCTATATGTCACCATGAAGAATACAGTTCAGTGTCTTACTGATTAAAACACGTGTTTCAGCTCAGTTCTACCCATCAGAGTGAACATCACAATTTGGAATTATTTGGGCATTATTTGATTTAAAAAAATGCACTATATAAAAAAGCAATGGAAATTTCAAAATTTCCTCTGGCACGGAGATTTGTGTGTTCATTCAGCTTATGTGCAATATGCAACTGGCAAAACATTTTTCTTCTATAGTCAGTTGCTCTTGTTGGTTGGACTGAATGCTAATGGAGGAGCTTTCATCTCATCCAAAACACATTAGTCAGAACCCAGGGAGCAAGAGGACACAGCCAAAAGGTGTCTTGCATTGACAGCAAAACTTCTACCTCTAGAACTCATCTCTCCCATCTCCATTCTAATCTTGGCTCTGAGTTGGGGAAGGAAAATACAGTTATTTCCTGTCAACGCTTAGAAATATTAAAAAAAAAAAGAAGTTTGTTTCCCATTTTCCTTCTCTTTTTGTAGTGCTTTTACCCAGAAGGTGCGTGATGACTGCAATTCTTGTGCTTTGAATGGTGCTAAAGCTGTAGTCGTGCTTTACTACCTCATCAACTTACAAAGGGAATTGGAAAACATTTTTTATACCTCTATACTCTCTTCCATACACTCATGAAAAAATTGACTGTAATGATTCGATGTATTAGAAACATAATATGCTTTAGAAAACTGGTAATGGGATATCTGTGTTCCTAATGCTTACACTTCTTTAGATAATGTTCATTTTGCCTAGATGTTCTCCATGTTTTCAGTGTATGTGTCTATATCTTTCCATGAAAAGAATTTTGAAGCGATGTTGACCTGTCCCTGCTTGATGTATAATCTATGCATATATAAAATGTGTGTGTGATATACAATATAAACATTGCTAATAATGAAAGACCTATGTTTTTAATTGTATGTCATCTTTGTGCACACTGGTGTAGTAAAAACTTTTTAAAGACTTTAGGAATTGTGTTCTTGAATTGATCTTAGTTAAGCCTACAGATTTTGCTAGTAAATACGTTATGCATTCAAACATTTTTAGCCTGAGTGTTTGATGATGCAAAACACTGAGCTGAAAATGCTGGTTAAATTTACAATGGAGTGATCTTTTAGTAAATTAATTGCTGGAAAGAAATGGGCTCTTCCTACTACCAGTCACAAGAGGTTGAGTGTTCACTCTAAAAGCCTATTTCAAGTCCCCTCATTTATGGTTGGTACTAACAAAAACCCCAGGAATGTTTGCTGTGACACATCCGCGTTCCTTTCAGCTGAGCCCTAGCAAGGAGTGCTTTGGCCTGCTTGAGAACTTAGGCCTGTGCTGTTCTCTTTCTTTGCCTTATGTAGGTACTAGAAAGGGCAAAATCCCTCTCTGTTCTTTAGGAGTGATGATAATGAGTGTCTATGTAATACCTAAACCGAGGCTATGTAATTTTGTCCAAGGGCAGGGAGTGGAAAGAAAACTGGCTTTGTGGGTGTTTCGTTAGAGACCCCCACAGTGTTTCCAACCAGTTAGAACATGGGGTGGCTGAAAAGTGCTTTCCACTGAATAAGCGGTGTGGGCACAAGGAATTGTTTCGCTGGAATTATTAATAGGAATTGAAGTAACGAGACACCATAAGTATTTTTCTGCAGAGAAGCCTTGGGTTGTGCACAAAAGGAGGAAAGTCACAGTGTTACTAGAAGGGCTTACAAAGGTCAAACCCTCAGTTACAAACTGAATAGATTGTAAATAATACACGTAGGTCACAGACATATCTCTTTTTCCAATGATTAATTATGCAAATCTGGTATTCTATCTCAGGTCAGATCTATGACTTTATAGCGTGTTCCCTTTTTGTGGAAAATTTCTGTGTTCTACTCCTTCCTCCCAAAAAGGAGCTACTAGTACAGTTTCAGAACTTGCAAACCGTGTTTCTTGCTAATTTATTTCAAGCAAAGTGCATTTTATGGGCTTATCTACTAATTCTTTTGATTAAAACACAAGCAAAACTCAACCAGCTTGAACAGGTTGAATGCCACATCTGTGCAGAAGATAGCAGCCCACTTATTTATGGCTCAAAGAAACAGAGTCTAAATTAAAGCAGCTATTGCTATAGAGTGGATAAGCGGCCATTATGAATTATCCTTAATTATAGCGATTTCCTAAACTAATAAACCTGCTAAATCTTTATTGCAAAGGTTAGTTTACACAGTGCATATAAAATCCGCATGTGCTATGCATCAACCACCAGCTGTCTGACAGTGTGTTGCTATTGCAGTGAGTGTTCACATAAATTTTATGTTGGTTATATTAACAGTCAGTCCATATCACTACCCACAGATGCCAGTAGACATAAAAATTGCTCTCCAGTGAGCCTAAATATCCCTAGAAGCTAGTTGTGTCTAATGTTCCATGTAGTATTTGTACGTGAAAGCAGCAGATTGAAAAGTTATTTACAGATGAATATTTCAATCCAGTTAGTTCATATTGGCCTACTTAGGCTTCTTTGCTGGTTTATTTGTATGCTAAATAATTCAGTAAAGGTTCTTGTTTACTTTCAAAGGTAGTTTCTATGAAATGCAAACAACAGAACCAACTTTAGGTGCTCAAAAGGCTGAACAGCCCTGTTTTAAATGCAGGTCAGAGCTACAGACAGCATCTTGCAGATGGGCTGTCACTCAGTTTTACCCTTTTAGTTGCTGGGTTTTTAAAGAATTTAGTGAGATTTGATGTTTTCTTATGCATTTTTGTCAAGAATGGGTTATTTTTTCTTAATCTATCGCTTTTCACAGGCAAATGTGAAGTCCTTCAGGGTCTTCCCATTAAGCAGGCAGCACTGGCAGCACACAGCATGTTGTGGGCTATTAGGTGGATTCTTGACAGTGCACAGGACTAGCAGGTGCAGTGGATATGCGATTCCTCCTGCTGTAGGACATAAATACATTTTTGTATGAATTTCTGTGGTACAACGTTTGCATACCATTTGTTGCATACTTTGCTTTCTTGATTAATCAGAGCACTGAACAAATTCAGCCACTGTCCCTTTTCTGAGATGCAAGAACTTAGGAACACTCCTAGCACAGCACTGTCTAGATCACAGAGTTCATCCATGTGCTAACTTTTTATTTTATAATATTGATTTTATCATTTTTACTGTTTGTAGTAGGAGTTGCTTTATTGATATTTACTCAACCCCTCTTTGTGAAAACACTGTAGAATACTTTGTTGCAAGTATTGACATACATCTGCTGGTTGTTTCACCACCATCAGCTTATTTCACCCAAATGGTATTCAGATGCTGTAATTGTTTCTTGCTATTGATTTTAGATTGCCTTTATAACATGCTTCCGAAGACCATAGCACACATGCTGTGTCCAGCTAGAGTTTCAATTCAACCTTTTCAACAAGAATACAAATCACACGTATTGAAGTGTCTTATATGTGTGCATATAAGCACACTTACATGTGTGTGCTTATACACATACGCACTTAAAATATATGCATAATATTTTAAGTATAATATTTTAAGTCTAGATTTACTTTGCAAAGATCTCTCAAGAAACATTGAGACCAGTCAGCTCTTGAGAGACCATGAAGGAGTATCTTAATGCTTCCTAAAGAATAGTTGGTTATTTTTGCAGCATTCTGAGCTGTTACTGAATATACTAGCATAATACTAGAGATGCTATACTGTCAATGGTGACCTATTTTTCTACAAATATATAGTTGCTCAGGCTATGGTTCACAAAAGACATTTAAGAGCCAGTTATTTTGTTGTTATTTTGTTTGTCTATGTCCTACTGTTTGTAAAATGAGGACTTTGGGGCAAATTTCATCTTCAACAGTTGCTAAAGATGGGTGTATAATGCAAAATACCTTCGCAAGTGTTTCTTTAAATAATGAGGGTTTCACTTGGTTTATGCTCAAGTCCCATTAAGTCTTTCCACAGAATTTTTTTATTAATAAGTTAACCTGCCAAAGTGCCATGGAGGCACATGCCTTTAGTGGCATCCCCCAGAGAATGAAAACTCTGAATGTGAAATTAAAATACTTGCACTAGGAAATACTCAAGGATGAAGTAGAAGCCTATGATATCACCTAGTAAAATTAACCAGTAGAACATACATAACATATCTGTTGAATTTTATCAATTATATTTTTATTTATTTTATTTAGCTAACAGCAGTAGACCATAATCTTTATCCTCAGTTTACATAACATTAGGAAACCTGACATAACCTTCCAAAAAATCAGAGTAAAGTAGGTGCTGTAAAGTATAGGAAAATTTCTTCTCTTGTGCTGCTAAAATGTGAGCTAACTGCCGAATTTTTACTTATTGGCTGGTGGTGCATTTTGCACAGCAAATGCTGTGTTACCATGCTGGTTATAGAATTAGGTACCTATAGAAGATACCTCTTCGAAGAACTGAATAGTGGTTTTTAAAATGAATTTGCACGCTTATTTTTGAAAACCGAGTTGCATTCTGTTTAATAAAAGAAGGGTGGTAAATTAAATAAGATTAAATGCAGAATCACTAAGAAGGTTAATGGGGGTTTGCACCGAAAGTGTTTGGGCAGTTTTGAAAATTTCACTTGCATTAAGAAAAATAAAAATAGTTAGAATATTTCATAAACATGCAACTGTGTCTGTTTATGTGGAGGGCAACTTCACAGGGAATTAGTTTTCCCAAAAGGGGCCGAGTTGAACATTGTTAGTATTAAAATACAAAACCCAGCTACATCTGCCAAAATATTAGCAATCAAATTCAGTCCTCCCACGATTGCATCAAATAGAAAACGTGGCCCCACAGTGTTAGCTGTGAGTAAAGACAAATCAGCAGTACTTCTACAACAGACAGGCAAAGAAAAAAGGCCATTATGAAATATTAGAGTACGTGTTGTGAGACATCAGTATTTTGCAGAAGCTGTGCCATTTGTCAGTGCTGCCCCAGTTGCCGTAGAATACATGTATTTAAGGAAATTTTTCTGTGTAAATTTTATATGTTAAAAAAATCTGAATTCGTTCCAACTCTCATGTAGCACTGAGAAACACAAATTTTAAGAAAGGACTTAAATTACATGCTTTGTATTTTGATAAGAGAGTGTAAATGTTTTGCAAGTCTACTAAGTATTTGGAATGCAGCATTTTACAACGGAGAAATCGTGCCATCTTCAGACAGATTCTCAGCTTCCTGAGGACTTTTCCTGAATTCAGGGGAGTTTTCCTCTGAGCGAGAAGCTCAGGGATGGGCTCCGTCATTGTCAGTTAATTGGGCAGAAATCTGGCAATGAGAACGTTTGAAAGAAGCATGTGAATGAAGGCAGACAGGCATCCTGCAACAACTAATTCCCCCACATAACACATCTTTGAACTGTCTACGGCATACCTAACTGTTTACATGCTACCAACAAGAGTAAATAGTCTGAACAGAGGGAAGAGACACAGTTGCTGTGAATAAAGAAAAAGATTACAAGACAGCCCATCTGCTAGAGAGTACCTGTCACCTCTAGTTACAAGCTGGAGGCAGCCCTACCTCATAGCAACTAGAGAGACCAGTTTATTATTCAAACAGGAGAGAGGAAGAAGCTAACTTAGTCCTCCACTTTCTGTCTGACAGTGGTGTCAAAACATTAGTTTCAGGGAATCTTGTGGACAGAATAGTGAGGATAAGTTGCGTCTAAACACTAACAAGAAAATAGCTGAAAGAAACTACAGCTTCAGCGAAGCTAAATGGCTATCCTTGCTAATAGCCGTGAAAGGGAATGAACACATTGGCTGTCGTGTGTGGACAAGAATTCTGCCAAGGAAAGTACTACTGGCAATGGGGACGAGAACTATATTAATAGCTAAGGTAATCTTGTTATCCTTAAGAATCCTGATTATAGTCATTTAAAAAACAACGACCTATTTGTCACTGTACTGTAAGGCTGACAAAGGCACTTTTAGAGGCCCTTAAATTAAGCCACCTCATGTTCTTTTCTCTTTGGAATACCTATTGTTTATACATGTGGAGCAGGTATTGGAATACCTATTGTCATTGGAAACCTATTGTTTATGCCTACAGCCAGGTCAAGTTTCACTCCTTTCGTTGACATCTTCAAGGTCAGGTGGAGTGGTCATAGTCAGTTTTCACTGCTCTTATAATGTTTTGTTTGGTTTTTTTTATCTAGTATCCCTTAGGGAACAGACAAATTGGGTGCATACATGTAGCAGGCCATCTTGACATTGATTTTTGAAGGTTCATTAGATAAATGCTGACATCATAGATTGATGTCTCTTTAAAACAGTGCCTAGCACAGAACCATTGGGGGAATCAAAAATATCGACTTACCATGTTTGTGCAGAAGGCCCATTGGAGATCTTCAGCATTAATGGGTCCATCAATTTAGATGTTCTTTAATTATTCTAATTGCACACCTTGCAGCTGGAAACTGACTTTATTAGGACTTCTGGCTAGGTAGTCACACCTTTCACTGAGAAGAAATAGTAGTGAATAATAGTGACTTTTATCTACATCTTGAATTGTTCAGTAATTTTTTTTTTTTCTTTGTTATGGGCTAATTTGCCTGTGTAACATGGTGGTAAAAATGAGTAGGGCTGCAGTGATGGGCCAATGCAGAGGCCAAGAGGATATATGGTACTTTAGAGAAATACATGCTGGTAAAATAAAGTTGATGGTTTTGTTCGTGTTTAACCCCTCACCCTGGTACCATCAATAGATTGAAGACATCATTTGTATCTGCAAGTGTTTGTTTAATTAAGACCTCCTAAAAATCTTTGCTATTGATCCCTTCCATTATCTTATTGATTAACTGCACTGGATCATGTACTTGCTCTTTAGTGGAAGGCAACAGTTTCAGCCTGCTGTCATTTACCCACAGATGTGAACAGTAAGCAATGTTCAGCATCCATGTCTGCCAAACTGTCTTGTGTTTTAATGAAGTACTGGCTGCAATTTCCTGTATTACATGAGTAAAGCCAGTTGTCTCCTGCTGGTGGTGTGACCAAGCATAAAGGTTTTCTTCCAGTTATTCATAAAGCAGCTGTTTACCAGCGAATGTTAGAAAGTTGTGCTCTGCATTTCTATGTTAAAATCTAGAGGTTCATGTCAGAGCAGCAAATTAACACAGATGACCTGCATATTTTATGTCCACGCTTTTGTATTTGCGTTTTTTTTCCGTACTGGAAAATAATGTAAACCAGGATTTTTTTATAATATGATGTCATATTTGTACCTTACAGCTTCAGCTTGTGGAGTTTGCTGCATGACCTAGTATTATTATATGTGTATCTGATAAAAGCATCCCACCACTGCCTCTCTGAAGATTTCTCTCAGGAAAATAGTTTGGTAACAACATTCTGACTGCTGAAGAATTGGACTGTCTGGCTACATTCGTGTACCTGCATGTGCCCTTGTTTGTCAGCTCTTTCTCATCTTATTTGTGGAGAGAAGTCCCTTCCTTCACACACCAGTGTGATAGCAATGTGGCATGTAGTACCTTATTTTACAATTCCAGAAATGAGTTTCTGTGTTGAAAGTGGGAATCTGACAGCTCAGACCTGTGGGGACTGGCTGCCAGGAGGTCACACAAGAGTAACGTACCCATCTACTTGCCCACCCCTAGGTAGGCTGAGTTGCTGGTTTTAGAAATGCTCATGCTGCCTCTCAGATTTTTAGGAGTTACCATTAGTAGCAAGAAAGAGGTGGTGACTGACAGTAAAATTACAGGTAAGTATAAAGCGAAGGGAAAAACCTAGCCTGGCATTTTCTCCTTCTGTCTTGACATTTGAGTGACAATCCAGATTGGTGCAGAGTAACTGCCAATATTTCAGTGGAAAATTTTAAAACATTCTGCATGCCATATTGAAGCGTTTCATAGGAAATAGGGCATATATTCTTTATTTTCACATGCAGCTCTTTCTTGACATTTCCAATATACTGTATGTACTGTGGGTGGTCTCCTAGTGAGTGCTAGTGGGTTCTTTGTTGCCATTGTGAAGGGAGGGCTCAGAAACTCCTCCCCTCACAAAATCGCTACTTTTTTTCCTCCCTTTTTTTTATATAAAAGGAATATTTCTCGACTTGGGCTTTTTTAAAGTTCTAGCTCAGCTGAGACTTTTGTGTTTAGTTAAATTTATGTATCTGCTGTCATGCTTTGTTAATTTAAGCCAAACCCTCAACTTTACCTTGGCAGAGACACTGATTTTGTTGGGTTCCCTGCACCCTGTTAAATGAGCTAGTACCAAAACAACATCCAAAGGACAAATGACTATGTTCTGATTACTTTTCAGGGTCTTTGATGGCAGCAGTAAGTCCTGACTCAGCCTTTACGATACCTTAGCATGGCAGTTCTGAATGCCTCAGGTTATTTGTAACTGCATAAATGCTAAAATTAAATCACAAAGAAAAAGTTCTTTTTTAAGTTCTTCTTCTTTAAGCCATCTCTGAGAGCATATCATAGAACACTCTTTTTTTTTTTCCAGAATCTGTTTACGTGCAAATAATAGGTTCTTCTGTTTGCTATCATGAGTAATAGTAATATTTATGTTATAAATATGTAATATGTATCATACATGAGAAGTTACTAGCCAAATTTTGGAATTGTGCAGGACAAGGTAGGCTGCCTTGTTGCAGAAGTCTCCTTCCCTTCTGAATTTCATCTGTTTATTTAACCCCAATAACTTCATCACTTTGGGATTGCTGCTGTGGGAGATCCTGGGAATCACCCAGGTGGCTGGTAATATCCTTAGAAGGGTTTGTCTCAGAACAGACCTAGAACTGGATTTTGTATTTGGTGGGGAATCAGAGTAGGCACAGAAACGCTTGCCTGACAGGTCTATGGAAGGCTGAATGACTAAGGCAGAAGGCTGCTGTAGGTTTTAGCAGCAGATGGGGCGGGGGGGTGGGACAGGACAGGACAGGACTTGTTCCTTAGTTTGATAGGGCTTGCTCAATTACACAGTCTTGGCATCTATGTGATATTCTTTCTGTTCCATGTCTGGCTTGGATTTTTTTGCTTAGCTTCGGTCTGCTCCTTTGCTTAGGTTCTGAGCACTTACTGTGATTAGAGAACAGAGCAAATAGCCAGAATGGGCTTGGTCCAGTTCTTTACCAGTAATTGGAATAATGGGGGAAAAGCTCTATGTGTCCCTTCTTATTTCATCTACAGATGGGCTGATTGGAGCCACTGTTTTAAATTACAGTGCAGCACTGGAAATTCACTTTAGGTAGTCATACCCTGGATGGCTTTAAGTAAACTGCAGTTGGGTACTGGTGAAGCATAGCTGTATAGTGTTGATCACCTTGTTGAGGTCTGAGTTTACTTTGTAAGATCAAAGACATATACTATGTACTGCTGTTACCTAAACTGGTAAGTGTATTCTGACAAGCTCAGGGATACACTTAGCTTAGAGGACCTGCATCACACCTTTGCATTGTGATTGAGGCTTTATTAGTTTATACTCACAGAAGTAAAGAGCAATACAGTTTCAGCATGTTACTGGAAAACAGACTGGTTTTGTTTCTCACTGTTCTAAAATCCAATTACTTTGTAATCTTAAGTAATTCACCTATATCTCCACAGGAAAATGTAGATAGCAGTAATCAATATTGATAGAAAGGGTAGATGTGAGTCTCGGGAAAAATGTCAGTGTTTTAGACATTTTCTATAAGGACAAAAAGTCAAATTATTAAAAATCTACTGTAACCTTCAATTCAAAAGACACTTTAACAAAGGCTAATGAAAGTATTTTATGTTCCCAAAACATATATGAGTTTTGGGAGTTCTTCTGGGTATATTTAGCTGAAATTTCCAAATGGAAATTACTTGTTTTGAATATGTTAGGAAATATCTTTCCAAAATATTTTGGAAATGTTTAATAAATTGAAACTGACCTTTTCCACCAACCTTTACAGTTTCAAGAAATCAGAATTTTCTGGGGAAAACATGTTTCATTGAAAAGATCCCAGCTAAATCTATTGAAGATTTATTATTTATCATGGACCAAATCTTGCTTTCTGTACCTACATAAATAGTTAATGAAAGTGCTTCCAAGCATAAAGCATAAACTATTTGGACCAATGTTATAAAGTGCTTTGGGCTGAGAGAAATAGAAGCTGGAACATGGAAGTTACATTATAAGCAGAGTTATTTTTGTTCTGTGGAAAAACTTTTAATTGTCAAAGACTTTAAAAAGAAAGTCTCTTGCTTTCCCCTTTAATCCTCCAAGAATTAACTTCAACGCACATTACTAACATTTTATTGCAGTTGTCAAACACTCAACACTATTGTTTTGATTACTGAGATTTAGCAGAGATCAATTGAACAATTAGAATCTCCAAATAAAATTTCATGAATTGTCAAATTGAGCATGAGCTCCCAGTGGAAAGGACTTATTTTTTAAGTTGAAATTTTGGTCCATAATGTCTTTACCAGTTTACAGCTTCGCTGAATGGAGCATACAAAAATATTTCACAAACCGTGACACTTGGTCTTTTATGGATAGTGACCTTACTGCATTCATATAATAGATACCCTAACTCATGTATCATTATGTAACGTCAGATAAAGTAGGTTATTTTAGAAGAAAATAACACTGGTAATTGCTGAAACTGGCACAAGTGTTTGGAGTTACTTTGAAATCTGAATAGAAAGCAAAGAACACTTTCAAGTAAGGTCTACATTAAAAAGTAATGGTTATCCAGTATTTTGGGGGAAAGAAGTGTAGGGTTAATCTTGCTGTCATATTAATATAATTTCTCCCAAAATTTGTGGTTTACTCTCTGAGATAGATTAATTCTGAAAGTGCTTCCTATATAATTCTGAACACTGTATCAAAGGGAGTGGGAGTGTTGTCTGAATAAGAACAGAATAAAACTGTAATGTCAATATGAGGCATTGCAAACTGAAAGAAGTATGTTTGGAAAAAGTAAACTAAAGCTTCATGAAACTTTCTTGTTAAGTAAATTTAGTGGAAACATAAACAAGACTGCTTTCTCAATAGATAGGGACCACCAGTAATAAATGTAATTGGGCAAAATGTCTCTAAGAACCTAGGTACTTGGGAAGTAATCCTATGCTGAGCCCTTGGCTGCTGTCACTATATTAGCAATTTCCAGGTTAATTTTCATGTGGAATACTGCAGAATAGAATCCTAAAATAAACACTTCATATCCACCAATTCCTTGACTTGTATGTAACCTGTACAGTTCAAATGCAAACTATGACTATCCTTCTATCCAGTATGTTAACCAAAAAATGACATAGAAAACTTTTCTGGAAATAAGATAGTCATAATTTTCACTGATGTGAGTGGGGTTTAGTTATTTGCTTGTATTTGCTTATAGTATTGGTGAACTTGATCTTCCGGCAGAGGGTTTGGTAGGTCATTCCACACCAATGAGGAAAAAAGTGCACAATAGCACAATCTAAAAGTAAAGAAGCAAAAACCTCTGTGGAATTTCTGCTCTGTAAAACATTGTCTTGTGAAGATTTCTTTTTAACTTTTTTTGCCTTCCATGTGAGCCCAGATATATGCCTGTTAGCATTTCTTGGAGGCTGTAGCAGACTAAAACAATCCCTGCTGTGGCTGCTGGTACACACATGTTAGGTCTGTCCCTTCTTTCCTACAGACAGTAGTGTAGGTTTTTCTGAGTCTTTGGCCAGGGCTACCCCAGCAGCCTTCTGTAAGTGGGAGATACTTACTCTGGAAGAAGAATCCAAAGGTATGGAAATGTTGATTTTCATTCACCCTAAAAGACTCGGCTATCTGTATTTTTCCGCTTGCAGTTGCTCCATCTCTCTATAGGTAGGCATATATCTTTTCACCTGGAAATGCAACAATGACCAAAATTGTATGAATTGCTTTTGTTTCCTGACCACTTATTGCTAAAACACTGAAGTTTACTTTTAATCCTGTCTATACTTTTACAGAATCCGTAGGGAAGAGGAGCTGATTTATGTACAGCTTAGCCTGCAGCGCTTGCGTCACTGTACAGTTTTGTATTGCTTGCTTAGTAGACCACAAAAGTCAACATCTCTTTGGAAGAACAATTTGTGCTTAAAGTAGTCACAAATTCCAAGGGATCCTGTTAAGGCAGGATGTTGTGAGAAACCCAGAGTTGGAACAAAAACTCTTGTTTCCTAATTATAATGTTAATACTTGGGAAACCTTAAGCCACTGTGTCTTGGTTTATGTCAATAAAGGTTTGGTTTTTCTACTTTTTTTCTTGCCCATCCTGCTTTGGGAAGTTGGAAGCAAGTCAACGTTTTTAGCTGCAACATAAATTTCAGATGTCTTGTTATGGAAGCAGATGCAAGATCACATCTCTGAAAAGAGACAGGAGAGAGACAGACAATCTGCATTTAAAATACCTTAATAAAACAAGGTCAAAAACTTCAGTTCACAGTTTATAGAATACATGAGGTTGGAAGGGACTTGAGGAGTTCTCTAGGCCAACCTCCTGCTTGAAGCATTATAATCGATGAGGTCAGATCAGATTGCTCAGGGCTTTAACCAGACAGAGCTTGAAAATCTCCAAAGATGAAGACTACGCAACTTCTTCAGGCAACCTGTTCCACTACTTGGCTGTCCTCATGGGAAGAAAGTTTTTTCTTATCTCTGGTCAGAATCTCTCTTGTTTCAGTTTATGTCCATTCTCTCTTGTCCTCCTCCTGTGCAGTGCACTGAGGAGCCTGGCTCCCTTTTCTTGCTAACCTCCTCATAGATAGTAGGAAGCTGCTATCAAGCCCCCTTTAAGCTGCTATTTCTCCAGGCTGAACAAGCCCCATGCCTTCAGCCTCTTCTCACAGGGCAGGTGTTTCAGCCTTCAGCCATCTCAGCAGCGCTCTGCTGAACTTATTTCAGTTGATCAATATCTGTCTTGTATTGGAAAATCTCAAACTGGACACAGTATCTGGTTGTGATATAAAAAGTATTGAGTAGAGGGAAAAGATCACTTCCTTTGAGCTGCTGGCCATGCTTCCCTTTATACTGTTGGCCGCCTTTGCTGCCAAGAGAGACTACTGGCTCATGTGCAGCTTGCCGTCTACCAAGACTTCCACAGCCTTTTCAGCAGAGCTATACCCCCGCTGGTCCTATATCATTATTCCTTCCTGTGTGCAGGGCTTAGCCATTTCCTGTGTTGAATTTTGTAAGGATCCATGCCCCATTCCTCCAGTCTGTATGGGAACCCTGCCCTTGAGCATATTGACTAGTTGTTGTGTGTCCCCCAAGTCTGATGTCATCTACAAGCCCCATGAGCATGCACTCTTTTACCTGCTCCATATCGTTGATAAAGCCATAAAATGATGGGCTCCAGTATAGACTTCTGTGATTCTTTACTTGCTTACTGACATCCTGGTGGATTGCAAACCATTAACTACTATGCCCTAAGCCCCCAGTCACCCAACCAGTTATTCTTTTTACCTTTGTAGGTGTCCATTCAACCTGGGATGATCTTTTTTTCCCTGCAATGGTTGGTTGTAGGTGCCTATATCACAAAGGCAACTACTGCATTTAGTCACATGCACAAAACATTTGGTTGTTCGGTGCTTAAATAGGTTTTATGTAGGTGAAATGCAATTAAATCATTAGTCTTACAGGAGCATAAAAGTGATGTATAGCCATATTCATGCCAAGTTTTTACTGGCACTTTAAAGTTTTCATCTTTGAAGGATTAAAATAACAGCAATTCTAGATTGCGTCCATATAGCTTGCAGCATGAGCTCACTTACAATAATCGCTATTAAGAGCGTGCCAGTACATACTTCAGATCAGTCTAGTTTCAGTGTTCCAAAGACCTGGAGTAGGAGGTTTGTTAGGTTCAGTTCTGAATGGGTTGGTTTAATGTGAGGGATGAAACTTTTTTCGCCTTAAAATAAACTTTAGTTATATAAAAGACATATGGTATAACATTGCTCATCTTAGTCACTTTATTCATGTTAGCTTCACTAATTTTCATAAGATGTGGCATGTAGTATACGCTCTTACAGAAGTGTGTAGTATGCATTTACAGAGGAAATTAAGCACTGAAGCTGATATAAGATTGATGAGAAAAAGCTCATTGTCAGCATGTCATAGCATTACAGGCTATAGCAGATTCATGTGTCCAGCATTAGGTTTAGAGGGAGTGCATGAAAACCAGTGTATGGTTGCCTGGTTTCTTCTTGAACTATCAAATACAAAGCCACACATGAGCAATTCCGAGAGATGAATATAACCCCCCTGATAATGTCAAACTCTGGAGTTCTTCTGACAGCCACTGATAAAGCCAGCTGATTTATAGTATAACACATTGTCCATTCCTTCAGACAATTGAAATTACTGTCCTCACCTGGTCATATTGAAATGATTTCATTTTATTTCAGGAAAATCCTTTTCTAATAACGTACAGATTTTTAGCAGTTTCTGTTGCGATGGATAATTTTACTGATTTCAGACAGCAGCTAGAGCTTCTAACCACCTCCTATAGTAGTCATGAATATTTCTATGTATACACTCATGTCAATATTACACGTGTTTCATTTCACAGATTGCTAAACATTCCAGACCTACTTATGCACTCTGTATGGATCTCTGTGTAAGAGAATTAGTAATTCTGCTGAGACTCATGTCTGAAGATGAGTGCATGGTGAATGACTTTGTTGAGTCAGAACCAGAGTATACAAAATTTTGTGGCATTGAGTTAACAGTTTATTGAGGTGCAGGGTCGACAAGATACTTAAGTATGCCTAAGTAAAATGTCTTGATTTTCTTTTAATCTTGGATTTTCCATCCAAAAAAACTTTCTGTAATTGTGCTTTGACTATTTTTGAAGGGGAAAAGAAATACGAGCTTTTAAAAGACTGCATGACCAAGTATCTTAATGTATAGATACAAATGATCTAGGCAGCTTGTCTGTTCAGCTGTTTGCTGTGGCAAATCCACATGTTGCCATCTTCCTAGAAGATAGAAATCTGAACTGCAGTTAATCTGCTAGATTTTTGCCGTAATCAATATTACTATCATATCTTGAAATGATAAGTGTATGGTTAATGTGGTTGACATTAAGCCCCTTCTGCACATACCTAATACCTTACGATTATTTGTAATGTGAATATATAACATTCTTCACAAACATACCATATATTTGATGAAAATATTTTTTTTTAACTGGGTTGTTTCTGTAGGGTTTTCATTGTTTCTTTTCTGTATTAACATCACCATCATATACGTTAATTTGAACATCCTACTTTGGAAGACTATAACAGCAATTTAATTTTTTCATTAAATGTATACTGTACTTCATTTGCTCATTCTTTAGTAGAATGTGTATTTTGATTAATTTAGTGCTCTGATGTTTTCCTTCTATTTCTAAGTTTTTCACCGATGTTTGCAAACTGAGTACCTTGGAGCCTCTCCTCCACTGTAAAAGAGAGTAGGTTTTCTACTACAGTGACCTGTTTCTCAGCCATTTTGGCTTTTGCAAGACAGTGATGTTTGCACGTAACGTTTCTCTCAATGTTCCTTCAATTTAGCAAGGACATTTTATCAGCACAAGCTTGAAGTATGTAGTGTTTCTAGTCCTCCTTTCTTGGTGAAAGTGGTGAATGAAACAGATATAAAATAAACTCTTTGTTGGATACAAAGAACAGACAAGAACACTGGGTAGCAATTAAGAACAGGTTTGAGGGATTTAAACATTATTGAGAGAAGGTTAAGCAGAGTGAGAGGTAGATAATCAGAAATAAAAACAGGTAAAAGATGAGAAGTGCAGCAATGAAGAGCAAAACATGGTGGTGTTTGTATACCATACAAAAAGGATGAAGACAAAAACCTTACTTGTAGAAGTTATAGTTAAAGTCTAGTTACAGAAAGACAAAAATGGTGCTTTAATGAGCTGCCTGATGCTGAGATTATTACAGGTGACCAAAACCCTACTGTTTTATAGACAACTGAGCAAATCATGAAGAAATCCAAGGGGCAGTGGAAGTGCTCAGGTACAACAGAACACAAAGTGTTGAAAACACTTCTGCTGAATTATTAACATTAGCAAAGGGTAAGTTTTGTTTGAAGGCTTTAAGTGGAAGTATGAAGACTTTTAAAGATAGAATTTGGAGATCTAAAATAAATTTAAACAGCTGAAAATTAGGTTGCAATTGAAAAAAGAAGGGCATGTAAAGTACCACTGCATCTCAGTCCTTATTACAACCTATGGGATTCTTTCTTTGATGCTAATTCACAAGCTCGCTTAATATTTGGCAGATACAGTAAGAAAATACTAGGAAAAAACCCTATGTCCACTATGAACGAAGTCTTTTTGTTATTTCATATCAGTGTGGGGCTTGGAAAAAGAGTACGCAAATGACCTCCAACCAGCTTTTGGACAGCTTGTGATGTTATTATTTTAAAGAAATATAGGCAGGTGAAAATGGCAAGTAAAATGTCATCCAGATAGGTAAAGATGAAACTAGTTTTATCAGGTGAGGCAACATAAGAACCCAGACAAACTTACAAACAGTTCATAATGATAATCATACTATTTAGTTTATGTACCTAGAAGCATTAATTACTAGTAATAACTTAAGGAGAAGAAAATAAGGCACAATCCAAGCAACAGTGGGTGTTTGCCTCTCACTTTTATCTTTTGAGAAGTTTTGGGTTCAATTACCAAGATAAAACGAGCTGAAGATATGCAAAGCTAATTAAAAAGAAAACAAAAAACCTATTGTTTATGATAAAGGAAATTGAGCAATCCTGTGGAATAAATTACTAAGGCACGTTTTTGGGTGGACCAGAGAATGATTGATATACTAAAATGTAATAAGGAACTGTGGGAGGCTGGTAAAGAAGCAAGTGTATGAACATGAAACCAAGCATGTTCCAGGCCAGAAGAGGTAGCAAAAAGGTCAAAAAGACCAGCTAGGTGTCTTTTGGAAGCTTATTCTTTTGGGGTTTCATCTTATGCCAACCAAAGAGAAGAGGGAGCAATAGTAATTGAATGAGTCCTAAGATACTTAATATGAATTACAGCAATAGACAAAAGATACTGCTGACATAAAATGGGGCAAATTATGAGTGCAGCTGAGGACCTTTAGGGTTCATAGAGCCTAGCAGGTACATTTTTTTTTTCTGGTAATTCCCATAACAACAAGCAAAATTTTTATTCTAGACAAAATAGATATAGTACTGTTTTTTCACCAGTAATTAATTAAATCCATTATCTACATTCTTATAGCATACATAGAAGGGGGGAATTTGTAGAGAACTTTAAAGCAAATATGACTTACTTTGTCATTGCAAGAATCTGGGATCAAATTTGCAAGTGGTATCCTGCTCAAATTTCTCTTCTAGGCTGCTATGCTCTAGCTCTTTGAAAGCTGCCTGTTATTTTCTACCCGTTTGTTACAGTATCCTGTTCTTGGCAATATGCCTACTATTTAAGGTTACTTTCCTTAATCAGCCATAAGTTAATTTCTTTGTGGGCAGAATCTCTGATCTCATTATGTTGTCTTTAAAGCTGAAGGCCTCAGGTGTCTTTTTTTTTTTTTTTTTTACTTTGATATCACTGTAAAAAGATACTCTTAAGTTAAAGAACTGTGTCTCTGGGGACTCACTTGGTAGTCTTTGAAAAAGTGACAGTTTGGGCAATCATAAAGTAATATTCACATTTTTATTTAAAAGTTACAGAATTCAGTGACTGGTGCAGCTGTGGAATGTGGATCGTGTCCTTAAAATAACCTGTGCTCCATAGATTGCCTTGCAATGGTGCATAGAAGAATTATTCTCACAGGCTGCCTGGTCTCAGGGCTAAACACACAATCAAGTCAGTTGGTAACATGACAAAATCATTTTTCCTGCCCTGATGACATGTAATTCTTTTCCTAAGGGTTATGTGCATATTTTAGCTAATAGATGTGACTCTCCTTGTTGTACTCCTTTCTGACTTTTTTTTTTATAGCAGCCAACATGTTTAAAAGTTTATATACTGATTCATGACTCCTGTGTAGTACATTTGTGCTTTGGGATGTTTCTTTTCAGAACAGGCTCATCACTTTTTTCTTTTTTCTTTTTTTTCTTTTTTTTTTGTAAGATAGATGGCCATTACCAGTACATGGAAACAACAGTCAAACTTGATACGTTGCATATACTATGAGTTTAATGTTTTTTCCATTGCACTTCATTTCCCTAATGCTACCTGAGGTATTTCGAAACATATACATCCCCATCTTTCTGTCTTTCAGAGTTAACTTCAACTTCAGCAATAAAATCCGGGTGCTTTTTAGAGCATTAAATCTGGCGAGTGGAAATTTGTCATGATGTCTTTCAGGACCACCAGGTGTGTGTCAGAGAGTGGGGAAGTTGCTCCACAGGTAACTTAAATCTCTGTGAGCAAGTCTAGTACATGAAGAAGCCATTTGTATCCCACTGAGTCCCGTAATGTTGAGCACATTGCTGAGATTTACACAAGTCCAATCTATGCAACTGATAAGATGGCTGCAGCAGGGGTGACCTGAATCACTGCTTCTCATGCCTCAGAGGCTGTGGCACTAGTGGGGTTTTTGGGTTTTTATTTGTTTTGTTTTCAGCTGGGTCAACGCTACCGTGAAGGGTGCATTTTATTAAACTAGGCAGCTGGAAAGCAGTTAGGTGGAAGAGCTCAGGAAAGGAAGCCACGTTGCCTCTTGGGCACGGAGTGGAAACACTGGGTCAAAGGTAATGTATTGGCAAAGGCCCTGAATGTCTGTTTCCATATCTTACTTAGGGTTGGCCCAATGCTTTTAGACAGAATTATTGTCAATGGTATTGATTAGATGTTCTGATAATCTAGCAAGCTTCCTGATGTGTTAAATTTCCTTCTTTGACGTGGCGTTAAGTGTGGAAGAAGTATATGTAACTGCAGAAGTAACTCTCAGTGGACACCACCAAAGTATGACTGCTTGCCATCAATTGTGCTGTGCATGCCAATTCCAATTAGTCATTTGCTAGTCACTTTTAACACTTTCTAGCAACTCTGTGTACCCCTACTAATACACTATGTACTTTTAGAGTTTTAATTTATGTTCTTATCAGAAGAGATTACACCAAAAGTTTTATTTTTATCAGACATTAAAAAAGTCTGAATTACATGTTGTAAGTGATGCAGAAATTTATTCTTAAAAGTGTATATTCAAACTCAAAAGTAGGCAAAGAAAATATGGACTCCAGGATAGCAAAATTTTGCACTTCTGTCAATAATTTATCAGAACGGAAACAAATGTAACATTTGAACTTAGAAGTCAAAATTTTAAATGCATCTTGGAAGAAAACCTAACTTCACGTAAGCTTCTGATTTCTTTTGCATAGACATATGCAAAAGTTGATAGTGGATAGCTGTTTTATGAACAAATTCTTGCTATGGAAAATATTATGAAGTTTTCAATCCACTTTAGCTTGTGCTTTGAAGCAGTTACAATGTGAGAGGAAGGGTGTGATTTTCAAGACCTCTTCCTTTTTACTGGTGCACACAGGTGTACATTACAACTTCCAGATTTCCCATTTTCCATCACCACGAGCACGGAAGAGCTGTTACTGCAGACAAGATCAGATGTCATCACTAGTTTTGTCTAAAGGGTCTTGTGTGACGTCCCACCTAATCAACAGCTCCTCCCTTGCTGCCGTACGCTGGTAGGGCAGCCTCTGAGCCTTGTTGCAGCCCAAAATTCCCATCAGTCAAAAGAAGACCTGTTACAGCAAGAAATGGGTTAATGACTGTATCTCTACTTCAGCAAATGTGCAATAAAGAGCTAGATTAGCAGAGATGAAAAATTTATTGCAAAACTGCCACAGTATTATGAAAAACAAAATGATTTCATTGAGCAGTAGTTCTGTTACCATAATCCTAATGGTAAACTCTGTTACAATAATAATAGGAGAAAAACTAATTGCAGCGAGGACAGGACAAATCTTTTTTAATCCTCATCGTCATCTAAACTAAATCCAAACCTATTTGTATTAACCTTTGCTGACAGAGTCACATGATGGACATAATTTCTTGTAATTTACCAGCAGTAGATCTAACCTTTCTTCATCAAATATTCATAAAGGCAAGATTCTCAATGATTTTCTGTCTCTTTTCATATTTACAGCTTGTTGTCTTCTTCCTTTTTACTATAATTTGAACACAACTGAAGTCAGATGGAATTAAAGTTAAATTGCTTTAGTGGCTACAGTACCTGAAAGCAAAGAATAACTAATTGAAATTTCTTACAAGTAGAGATCATGCTATACTCTAATGTGACTGCCTTAAACAGTCCAAATGTCCTTGCCTTTGGAGGGAAAAAAACCCAACCCAGATTAAATGGCATCAGTTCTTGTCACGTGCATAACTGTTAAAAGTGTGTCATGTATCTGCGTAAAAACAACACATGGAATTGAAAGTATCCTTGCGCAACGTATTTGAGTCGTGGAAAGAAATGCTGTGGGCCTGATTCCTTATTTAGTTGTAAATAATAATAACCATTGAACTCAATTAAATTATGCTAGTGTAAAACTGATATAAAAGGTTGAGGGTGGATCAGTTTGATTAAGGCAGTGTAGAACTGGCATGAGACTTGGACTATGCATTTTTTTCCATCCAAGAAGTTTAAATCTGAAGTATAATTATATACTAGCTGTAGCATGACCATGCTTCCTACTGGATTTTTTTGTGAGGAAATGAGACTGTTTTAATGCAAATGTAAGATATAATAGGAAATATTAAACAGAACTTCATATACCTAAAATATTATAATGTGAAAACTTCTCAGAAATACTTTAGACTGGTATATCTTAACTTAAGATGTCGTTGTTGTAAACATTCTTTGCATCGTGCTATGAACAGAAACTATGCCTCTGAGTAGCTCTAATAGACAACTTGGTATCACCATGCTCATTGTCTCAGAATAGATTGTGGATAAGTGGAAACAATATAAATGATTTAAAATAAGCATAGCTTTAAAATGCAATGCTTCTTAAGTAGGCATAAAATGCATAGGCTTTTTTTTTAAATATAAAAAAAGGCAATGCTTTTTAAGTAAGCATAAAATGCGAGGCTTACTTTGTCTTCATCAATCTGTTGCCCAATTCTGGGTGCATGCCAGCCAGTAACTGAGCTGTTAGGACCTTGCTTAACATTTTTCAGGTATGACTGTCATTCTTTTTGTGAGCAATCCCTACTGTCTAATGCGATGAGCTGCTGAGAGCCGTCAACTCCCATTTCCATCACTGAGAACTGAATGTTCAGCACCTTCTAGCATTAAATCTCTAGAGAACAGAAGGTTGTAGCAACTCCTAAGTAGTGAGATATTGATGAAAATTAATGAAGAAAATGTCTTAAAGGTACATTTGTCATAAATTTTATTTTTGTGGAAAGTAGGGATGACTTGTTTCTGCTAGGTTCCTGTATAATGATGGTCAGATGAGGAGTACTGATGAAAAACACTTTGTTTCTTTCCTCAAACCTGCTGTCATCTATGAAGGAGTAGATGAAGAGGCATTAACTGACAGAGCGCTTTCTGAACTTTGAAGGAAGTGTTTTAAATTTGTTTCATTACAGAATTACATTTCTGGAACTTTTGCAGGCATGCTAAGCACACTTGTAATCTATATTTCCTGTAGCTTTTCATTGTGCTTTTTTCTTTGCCTATGGCATCCTCTGTAGAGTTGGATTCTCATTTGAAAGTGCATGGCCTGCTATTGCCAAATTGAGAGAGATAATTGAATGGTGAGAAGAAAGAAGTAGTAGTAGTGTGATGGGAAGGAAGTTTGCCTGGTGGATTAGGCACCACACTAAGATTGGTGAAGTTAATTCAGTTCTTGACTAGTTCATGCACTAATTTCCCATGCACTGAGAGCACATTGTTGTGACACCAGAAGGAAGGTGTGACAAGTTTGGTTGGAGCAGTGATGAGGGCATAGAAAGTATTTAAATATGCACTAGAAGCAGATGAGCTTACAGATGAATACCATATACTGAAGCAGTTGATACATTTTTATTACAACACGAAGTCTTTGTTTTAAATTTAGCATATTTGAAGGTAGGTGTAGAGGTTTTACAGAATTTCTTAACTGAAACCAAATGAAATGCTGTGGAGAAAAATGCAAGGAAGCTATCTTGGAAGTAGAACAAGTTATTAAAAAGGCATAGAGAATTAAAGATAGTTGTTCTTTCATTTCAACTTTGCAGACAATTAGAGCGAAAAGTATGTATGACTATGGTTATTCTAGCCTTACTCAGAGAAAAGCACTTTCTATATCCATAAAATAATGAATTTAAGGGGAATGGTTCCTATTAAATACATGCATATTTGAAGATTGCATGTTTTTTGTATAATTAAAACTTTAAAATGATGGTACAGCATTTTGAACAAAACTATTTTATAGCAATTTGTAAAACTGCATTTCCTTTCAGCTTTAAGCATTACAGAGAAAATGTTTATTTCATTGTCTGAACTCACAGCTCGGTTATCTTTAGAGGTATACGCATCTAAACATTTTTAAGTGGAAACAGCTTTAAAGAACAGAAAGACAAACAGTTAAACATAACTAATATCCTCTCATCAGTTTTTGGTATGAAACTATGGTTTATTCTTTACAGCTCAGGAGACTGCAGCAACATAAAGTTAGATGGGATGCGCCAGGCTATACTCAGATTTGGGGACAGATTCAGGAGTTACGCAGAAAGTCCATAAAAGGGGGTGTGTGCTATCTCACCATTATGCAGAATTAGCTTCTTTCTAGCAAGTAAAAAAAAAAAGAAAAATCGTAAAATAAAACACAACAATTTATTCATTGAGAATTTGTAGAATTCTGCTGAGAAAATGATGGTAAAAACGCCATATTTTTACTATGACCAACATGGGAGGAAAATCACGGGACTTTTCAGAGATTCGTGCCAAATGAGCATAGTATCTTCAAAGGGTTTGTGGCAGATACAGAAGGAACCTAGTCCTGCTCATTCACCAGTATGCGGGATGTGATAAAGAGAAACTGAAACCAAATACTTCTATGTGGAAGAAATGATTACAACCTAGAGATTTTTTTTTCCCCCATTTTCTGTATCACCTTATTTTATGAGGTTCCTCCAGTCTGGAAGTTTAATATAACCTGTAGTTGATGCGGTGAAATGTTCTCCAGCTTTCTACCGTAGCTGGTTACTCAAAAATAGTAAAGATATAGAAAGAAACCACACTGGATTCTCACACATTTCATATTATATATGTAATTTGTTTTTTGTAGTAAGCTAATTATGTTTTAGGAGGTCAAACTGCTTGCTTTTATGGGAATATGATGGAAGATTCCGTACAGAGAAAACACACAGAGTTCAGAATTCGTGCATATATTGAAAACATGGTTTTACTCTATTTGTATTCTAAAGAGAGTGCTTTAAAGTGTCTGGCATGTGATTACAGGTTATTTCCAAGAAAACTTATTTTCTGCTGATATGTTCCTATCACCTGATTTATGGCAGTCAGAAGGAATCAGACAATTAAAAGTTAGTATGCCAAAGTTACACTCTTCTTAAGCAGACATGAATCTTTACAAAAACTTCAAGTTCAGACTGTCTTTATATGCAGAGAATTTGTGATTAGTGGCCTAATTATAATGCTCATGGTCATTCCAATAGACAGTAGTGAACACTGTACAGTAATTGAAACTAAGTGCTTCAGATGAATCTCAGACACTTTAGTTTGTATAAATGTTCATCTGAAAAGCATGAACACCAGTTTAGTAGAAAAATTGCTGAAAAACTGGATTTTCCATTAGCCCCTTGGCAAGGGCGGGAGGTTACTGGGACTAATCAAGTTGGTCTTGGGGACAACCAGTGAGGCCTTATGGTTTCCCAGGTGACCTTGGTCCTGTAATGCACTGTAAAGGACTGACTGTCTCCATTAATAGTTTTTTTGCGAGAGCTGTAAAGGTGACTTGTAATACAGCTGCTTTTTCCTGATTCTTCCATAATGACATTTTGAACAAGCAGATGATGTCCTCTGATTCAGTATGACCTTGTATGTTTTGATGATTCCAGGATGCTTTAAGAGAAATGAAGTAAATTAAATGTTAAACATGCTGTTTACTTACATTTTCATATCTTGAATATTTTTCTTAAATTACACGACAGATTGTAATATTAATCAAATATATGTGTGTGTGCATGCCTGTTGGGCAATTCTCTTTTCAGTTAAAGGTATGTATATTAAACAGTTAGACTTATACCTGTCTGTAACAATTCCAAGAGAATGGAGAATATGGTTTCTCCATTCTTCTAAAGATTTTTATCCCCTGCATCAGGGGTTTTCTCTCCATAGTGGTATTGGGTTCAAAGGCTAAGCTGATACTTTTGGGACTTTGCCAATAGAAGTCTTCTTTCTTCTTTCATTCTCCTGGAGTATCTATTCCAATTAGAATGTATAATTTTACAGCGAGATGTATTACAAGGAATTTTTAAAGTCTTACTCAAAGTAATCTTATTAAAGAATGGTTGTGTAAAAGTTTGAGCATCATTGTATTTAGGATTTTTATGTCAATTCTTTTGACTTCTATCACAAGTTACTGAATTTTATCCTTTTGTCCCTGTGCTAGCTGTGTAACTGCATGGTTTTCAGGCAGGAATATTTTCTTGATTTGGAGATGTCAGAACTGAAGAATACTCTGTTCCTTTAATAGTTTGTCCCAGTGTGTGATTGACTTCATCGTAAAAGAACAGGCATATTTGAATTTCTCTGGGTTCTTTTTCAAATTCCATCTTCCTCTGCTATACAAGAGAGCTCTTTCATACAAGATATTTTCCTTCAGTCTATCAGTTTTAAATCTGATAAGTGAAACAGATTGAGTTAATCATTATCACATATTTTCCACCTGTCTCCACAGTCTCGTTTCTCTGCTTTCTTCAATGTACTTCTAAAAAGCTGGCAACAAGGTTATTCCATGCTACTCTTATATTAGTCTACCTAGTGAAACACAGAAGGATTAGGTACTGTGCTGGGAATTAATTTTGAGGTCAGCATAACATCTCCATTGTTTTCAGTTGCAGTGGTTTTGAGCACAAACTCATCAATTTTCCAGTCATCCTTCTCCCTATCATTGTATGTAGTTCTATAACACATTTGGTCCCGATCGCTAAGTGACCTGGCAGGGCTAAGTCCTGTCCACATGTTTTTTAACCATATCAGTCTCTGTGCTATCTGCAAAAATTGTCATACAGCTGATCATTGCCATTTACTTTCAGAATACTGATGAAAACGTGACTAATACTGGCTACTGTCTTGGTCTCTGGAGGAATCCCTTATAAGGGTCACCATTCAGTAGTGATTCCCCATTTATGTTTATCATTATGTTGCTTGATAGCCATTACTTACTTGTGGTGTATGTTCTGTTGACATTCAGTGCCACTTAGGGGAAAAAAAAAAAAAATTATTCATTAGCTAGTGTAAATCAATTCATTCTATTCCTCCATAGTTTCTTCTAGTACCTGAACTTGTCATCTTGAAGGGTTTGTCCAACAAGATTTGTTTTCCAGAAAAAATACATTGAATGGCATGCTTTAGATATTCATCTTATCTGTCAAATGAATCCTGTACCAGCTTTCCTATTGCTTAATGGTATGCTACAGGGCCTGTAGATACCTGGATCATTCCATTTGCTTTGTCATGATAATAGCACTCTAACAGTCTTTATAATTTCCAGAATTCTAATTGACATTATTGGGCCACAGAGTTCTTCAGTCTGTTACAAGTTAGTAACACAGCATAGTGCCAGACATTAACATCTCTGGGCTTGCTGTATGCAAAGATGGATACTGTTCTTTCTTGTGTGTGTTCTGGAGGAAGTTGAGAAAAAAATGGGTCTGAACACTGCTAAAAGCTTCCTGGCACAATCCTAGCTGACCTCTACCAAGAGGGTTTTTGACACTGGTAGAAGATTATTTGCTTCTTAAAATCCAGAGGTGCAGAGAATAACACCCTTTGTTGTTTTTGAGTAAAAAATACAAAACGCAGAGTGGCAAACAATATTTTTAAGCCCCAAAGTTTTCATATTGCAAAGGTGTTCTCTTGAAGGTATTCTAAACATCCCAATTAGAAAGGTCACAAATATCTCTAGAAGATTGGCACCTTGTTTAAATTATGAGACAAATGTAAATGAACAGTATTTTTCTAGTATCTTGTCAGGAGGAAAAAAAAGGGGGGAAGAAGTGCATGGAGCAGTCCTCAAGGACTTGAGAAGAACCTGTGGTTACAGTGTGATTTCACCAGTGTTTCACTCTGGCTAGACAGACAAGCCTACATTAAGTAAAGTGAGCCTGGTAAAGTCATTAAGGCTTGGAAAAGGGAGATTAAATTGATATCTGTTAACAGAAAGTAGCTAATCCAGGCCTGTCACTGTTTTGGCAGGCAGGAGTTTTCTACATGGTTAATAGTGGTGAAATGCTAGAAAAGCTAAAGTGAAAGTGGAAAGGACAAACTCTGTAGGAGAAGGTCTAAGAAAATGAGCTTTTCATCTTGCTGAGGAAAGTCATTAACTTCCCTAGATGCTCTTACTGGCACTTCAATAAACAGGAGAGCGCGTGAAATTCCCTGTAGAACTGCATATATCAGAGAAATACAAACTACAAATTAATTAATAACTCCTCAGGAGTACTTAAGAAAGGAAAAAAGAAGAAAGGACACCTCCTGTTTTTACCAAAAAGAGGAGGATTATGTAGCTATTGCCAAAACCCTTAAAGTTTACATTAATTCCTTGGCATTAAGATAGGTTGGAGTAATAGCATTTCAGCAAAGAAAAAGGTAAATTCATACTTTGCATTTTAGGCTAATACAATCACAATATTATTTGAAAAAGCAAACTAAGTAGGAGGGATATTAGGTCTGCTGCATGCTACCGGGAAGTAGTGTTTCTTGTAACACAGAAAAAGAAGAAATATCATCAGCATTCATTGAAAGGAATGACTAACATAGCTCAGCTAGCAAGCAATAAACTAGGAAAAACAGAATCTGAAATACAACATTCATAGACAAAATAAACTATATAGAAGGCCAAGGCCATCCACTTTTCATAAAGTTTAAATAACTGTTCTTTAGCAGACACAGAACAAAGGAAGACAAACCAGTAGGTCTCTTGTGAGAGTAATAAAATGGATACTTTTCAATGTGTGTATCTTGATTTCCCATGAATCTGCACAAAGTAGGGAGGGATGGACAGCTTATGGCACCCAACAACAGAAGATTTCTGTTTCCTCGAGCTCAAAAAATTACATCATTATCCACAGAATTTGAACCTAGCAGTGTGCCTACTACATATGTTGCTTGGCAGAAGTCCCTGGAAAGCACTGCTGGTACATTGCTGTAGTCCTGCATTACTTCAGATAACACGTGGAAGATTCATGCCCATTGCGTTATGAATTAGAGAGAACAGGTCAATGCAGTACAGGGACTAGAGGCTGAATGTGAGGAGGGGGGCTGGGGTAAGGATAGGATGGCTACCTCAACTTAAGAAAAGTTGCAGTTAATCATGTAATGTGTGTACAGGTTGTGCACTGAGCAGTGATGTAGAGATCATCTCAAGGGACTCTACGCACTGCAGCTTTTAAGCTTTGTGCTGAACTTGAAATATATTTGAAAGTTCCACTGAGCTAAATGAGATTTAAATATGTGACTATGCATTTTGCTCAGTCCTGATGGAAGATTGAATCGGGTCCTTAATTAACTAATGTAAGAGGTCTTTGGAGTTCTGATGTGATGTTTTAAGAGGAATTATGTGACAGAGTAACGTGAGAGTAGCATTGCAGGCCAGTCAGCACAGCAGATCTCAGCTTCTCTTATTAACAAACTTAAGCTTTTTTAGCCATTTTATAATAAAGAATTAGTCGAGAGAAAGCACATAAATGTTTGAGAATGAATTTGAATTGTGCCTTGCAAATACTAACAAAATAACCCATCTGAACTGCTCTTAAGGCTTTGGCACCATATACTTTATTATCATTAGAGTGTCCCCTATGGCAATAACTTCATCCAAGAAGAATTTCAAGAGTAGATGCATTATCTATTGAAAAGCAATTTTTCAGTTTCTATTCAGGCAAGACAGTTTTACGAATAACTCTGAAGTTTACTCCGAAGGCCATTTCAATCGTCCATAGATCTTAGGATATTATGTTACCTTCTTTCGTTTCAAATTCACAGCATAAGAAAGAAAAAGAATGACATAAATTGGATGTTAGAAGAGTTCTGAAGATAGACATCAGAAGAATTCAAGAGTAAGAAGAGAACTCAGCATTATTTGTTATTTTCCATCCTAAACTAAAAAGAGAACAAAGCATCAAAAGCATCAGTAGTGAGAGAGAGCTCAAAGCCAGGACTATATATTATAGCATATAAAACAAGTGAGTTGGCACTACCGAAAGGTCTAAAGTCTTAGTCTGTGGTTTAAAGTCATTGATATTGCAGTCAGAAAGATTCTTTACGCCATGGACAATCGTATGAAGAGCTATATGCATTTGTTGCAATAGACGTTCTAAGTTTTGCCTTCTAGCAGCATTTTGGTACGCACTTGGGTGAATAAGTCTTTGTGGTGCTGAGAGAATTCAGGTCTACTGATCGAATGTTATCGATTGGGATCTTGCACTTTTTCTAAGCACTCATGGAAGTAATGTCTGTGAAAGTAGGGCAGGATCAGGTGCATGTAGTTTATCCTGTGTTTAAATTGGTTGAATGCAATCATATTCCATAAAGAAAAGCATATTCCTGTCTAATAACTTTCGATCGTCATGCAGTCTATACTGGAATTTTAGTTGGTATTAAAAATATTGCAGAATTACATTAATTGCAAAATTTTGAGGTATAGTGAGGCTGAACTTTCATGCAGAATTTCTTTCCTTAATGCAGTTGAAAATAAGTAAAGAAATACATTTATTTGCATTGTATTTGGGCGATGGTAGTTTTTTACAAGTTAAAGTAGAAAGAATATTTAACATCTCTATATAATGTTTTCAGTTATTTGAAATGCAAAGGGTAAATAGAAAAAATTTTGAGGTCTTGTTTGGTAATCAGATTTACTCCACTTATGGAAGTAGAGAAGAAGCATATTGAGCATATTGTTGCCATATGATTTTTGTTTGTTCCTCGATGTATTGTGGCATTTCCTGGGACATCAAGTCTGTTTCTCTGCCAGCACTGGAATTTTTTGAGTGCGTATATTTTCATAGTGATTTATCCATAAAATATCACTGAATAAAGTAGCAACCATGGAGAAATTCTGCAGTGATTGTAATGTGATTAGTATGTGAGGCTTTCTGGTTTTATTCCTAAACCTCTTTTTCCTCTTTTTGAGCCTCTCTGCCTTTCTTGTATCTGTTTTCTCATTTCCCTATTATTTGTTCCCTCCTCCTTCTGTTTTGCCTCATGTTGACCTAAAGGAAATTGTGTTTTAGTCCATAGGATTGTGTTGCTCTTATAGTATTCGTTCCAATATATGTTATAAACATTCTGGTTGCAGGCTACAGCTGAGCTACAAGACACAGGGAAGACAATGTAGTTCTGCAGCACGATAAACCAACCTTTTTTTTTGTTTTTTTTCGTTCCCTAAGCCACATAGGAGGTCACGGCCATATGTCTTGATAGAAAATGTGGTGTAAGCTCTTCTTAGATATGTGAGTATAAAAGTATCTATGTATGTAGAGAGAGATGTATATATGTATGCATACATATTTGTATCACAAGTTGTAGTCATAAGCAAGATCTTAATTTCACTCTGCAAATAGTTAGTCTTGTGGTTGGTTGACCTTCCCATCTGATGCTTGCTATCAGTCTACCATTGTTTCCTTTTGGCTAATGAAACGGGCAAGTTCCCTAAAATGGACCAAAGCTAGTGAGAGCTGCATTTTAGTAAGAGTCTGAGAGCAGCCAGACAACATGGCTCCTGGGGCAGGATCCACGTTTGGTATCACTCTCCGTAACAAATTTACATCAACGGACTGTTCTGTGTAAAATGGTATATGGAGTCCTTCTTGCACAGTACTTACTACAAATACATAAGGTCTGTGGTTCCACTTTCCTCCCAAGTAGTGCCCCTTCTCTGTCACCCTCGCTTTGGTCCTGGTGGAAGTTGTGGGATTTTGAGGATGGGTTGTATTAGCAGCTTGCAGGAGTGACTCAGGAAACACTTCGGGCTGAAAGGATTACGTAGCTTTGATGCTGAAAAGATATAGCCCATTTCTGTCCAGTCTGGTTCAAGGATCAAGTAATACAGTTGCTGTAAGTTGCATTCAGTCATGCTGCTTTTGGTTTTACTTTCCACACATAACAAATAGGGGTTTGTCATACAGCAGTTAATTTTTATTAACGTGAAGAGTTGTCTTATGGGAAAATGCAGAGTCAACAAGGAAAATGTTTTAGGTTTCTTGCAGAAGGACAGAGCCTGCAAACCCTGAAGTTCTTTGGAAACTGGGATTGCTTAAATGAAGGGGCATTAAATGGAAGGGTCATCCTCCCGCAGTGTCATCAAAAACCACACTATGTATACATTTTTCCTTGGCTATATGACATCCACATAATAAAAGGAGTACAAGAGATAAAGTGGAACAGTAAATTATGCTGGAAGCATCACTAACTTTTTGGGTGGCATTCTTTTGGAAAACAGTGTCTTTTGAAAAAATGTACCATATGCATGGCTCAGCCCCAAGTCTTCCAGCAGTCTAATACTGGCAAGGGAGGGCATCTGTGGCTCCCTGGGAAGCAGACTGTGGAGATCTCCTTTTCTCCTCTTTGTTGCTTTTTTATTTCCATTTCCTTTTCCTTTCTTTTTCTCAGTCATTTAATGCCATTCTGCACAACAGAGGGGAGCATCTGGCCCCAAAGTAAACACCCAATAAAATAAGTGGGGGAAGTTCACAGCTCCCTTGGTGCTATTGCGTCTGTCTGTCTGGTTGTGGACTCAACAAGATAACCATGCATCAATTTACATTGTCCAGGCTATCTTCACAACCAGAAGTGCTTGAAACCTTATTTTAATAGAAGCTTAGATTCTGGAGAATACTGTAAAATCTCTCCAAAGGCTTCAAATCAGCAATTCCATCTGTGTTTCTGCAAATGTAGAGGAACAATGCCCCAGCTGATTATGCAAACAGAATGAAAATAGTTATTTTAAAAGTGCATAAAATCAATACTTTGGGGAGAACAAGTCAGCTGTGTTTATACTCAGAGTATAGCAGGCATTTTGTTTCTTTGTGTGAAAAATCATAGGAAAGCAAGGATCGCAAGTGAAATAAAACAGCCAATCGTAGAGTGCAACAGAGGGGACTGGAACATCAGATGCCTCAGCAAAGGCTTAAAGCATTTTAGGTTCCTTTTGAGGAGAATATAAATTATATTGAGGTTGATATATTTCTATGTTGTTTGAAGTCAAAGCCAAATATTCTCAGCACAGAGGGAATAACTCACATCCCACTGATGATCGTGAAAAGTATATAACTAAATCCATGTCTGTGGTGCTGAAAATTTCCTCCTAAATGCTGTCTCTCTTGGGCTGATGGGATTTTCTGCAAGTATCGTTATGAAGGGGTTTGTATATAAATATGTATAAATGTGCTTCTCATACAGTCAGGATGTATTGCTTGTATACATATTATTCTAAAAACTGGAAACAAAAGCATCTGAGAAACAGGGCTGAAAGGGAACAATTTGTAGACCTATAGGTTAAATTGGATTAAATGTCATCTTTCGGCAAATGCTGTTATTTGTTCAGTGTTTCTCTGGGGGATTTCCCTACCCCCTACACTTTTATAGAGTGGTGATGTTTCTTAATTAAAAAATCAAACAAACATGGAATGGAGGCTGCCCCATACAGCCGTTCTCTTGTGGGAATAGGAGGCACAGTGAATTTCTCATGGACGGTTTCTAGGTCTGTTGGACAGAAGCCGCAAAGGAGAGGAAAAGCTCTGGCTGGAGAAGTTAAGTTTACATCACGCACCCAATGCCAGCACTCTTCTCGGTGGCATTCCAGTTGCTGCAGTGCCATCTACTAGGTATGCCCCAATTGTAGGGTGGAGTGGGTGGACATGGTGAGGAAGGTCATTGATAATCTCATCAGAAGTATCTTTTGGGTAGATTTCTGTTTGTTTATTCACCCACAGTAGAGATAAATATATCAGAGAAAGGAGCTGCTTGTCTTTTCTTCCATTCTTTCCACCCAGAGCTGGAATGTTTCTGAGGTTTTGGGGCTTTGTTTTACAATCCCGACTCTGTAACTGAAGATACCGTGCAGCAAATCTTTATCCTTTCCAATAGTTTGTCAGCTAAATAGTTTAGAAAGACTGAAGTATATTTTTTCAGATCTTAATTAATATTGTAGCAAAAAAAAAAATTAAAAATTATTTTTGTTTCTCTACAGTTAAGGAAAGCAAAACATCCCTTAAAAATAGTTTTGTGAGTTTTTCATGTATTTCTACAAATACATGTGAAACACATTGGTGCACCACTTGAAAACTCTTTGAAGTTGGGCTCCACCAGTGCTTTGGTTGCTGTTATTTCAACATTTGGAGTGTATTAACAATTTAAATTTTTCTTATATTTACCTGATTTTGCAATTTCAGTAATAATAGAAACTCTGGCATTTTCAAGTTCGTGCAACTGTCACTTAAACCTCTCTAGTGTCAGGTTCATCGATCTCTCTCCTACCTCTCTGTGGAACAGAAAGATGCACTCTGCAGGCGAGTGTTAAAGGATGGATTCTGCTATAGATTCACTTTGTGGAAGTACAGGCATGGATAACGCTGGCTGTTTTCAGGCTATCCTACTATGTCACCAGTGATGCCTCAGGATATTTTAGCAGGGTCCGTGTTTCCAATGGAATGGCTAACATTGGAGGCATAAAGCTCTTGGGTCAGTGACTGTACATTTTGGTTCTGTAGTAAGGGCCAAAATGCATCAGTGACACAAGTCATTATCATCTTTTGAAAGAAGCAGACGAGAGATCTTCTAACACGCCATCATATGTATTTGTACTCGCAGCTGATCCATGTTTTTTTCTTGGATTAAAATTTAACTGACCTGGCTTCCACCCCTTCCTAAATCTGGCATTCTCTTTTCAAGTTTCTTATCTGGAAACAACCTCATTTTGTCCCTGCTATAAATGCAGTCGTGGTCTCAGCCATTACTTATGGCTGGGCACACTTGAGTTACAGCACGTGAAAGAACATCAGCAGTGACTTAATGTAAATGGGACAGACTCCTTGGGAATACACTGGGGATTAGATGTTCAAAAGAACGAAGCACTGCTCTCTTTCCATCTGGCCCTTTCATTTCACTGCCTGTTTGAGACTGGTACTTGTGAAATCTGGTTTGCAAAGTCAAATATTGATGTAAATTGTTTTGCTCTTAAAAGGCAGAGTAAACCTGGGAAGGTTTTAGTTGTGCAGAGTCACAGTAGGGACAAGCGTGGAACAACTGAAAGAAATACTCTCTGCCAAGGTTGACAACTTTCTGATTGGTTAATTTAAAAAGATAAGAAAATCTTTGGTTTAAGGTTTAGATTGAACTCGATAACTTTAAAAATTCCTGTTTTGGCATGAAAAAATATAATTTTGTTGGTGATAAAGCTTTTACAGCCATACAAAGAAAACATCTTTCATATTGTTATATTTCAATATTTTTGTGTTTTCCTCCATCCTTTGTTTTTTCAGTAAACATTTTTTAGGGTGCAAAGTTAACAAAGTTAATCGTAATACCAAGTGAAGGATTTCTGAATTACTCACTTGATTATGCTTTACAGAGTTGAAACAAAAAGATCAGAAAACATTCCACCCTAACCCTGTGTCATGATGGGGCATTAAGTAACCCCCATTTTCTAAACATCCTTAAATTTTGATGAAGTTCCATCTGAAATACTGATTTTGTATGTGTTATTTCCTCTAAAATAAGCGCAACCAGAAGTCAAGATTTCAACAGTTTTTAACTATAAAGAAGTTTAGCTCCAGATTTCTATGTAAATCTCATGTCTTGGATTATGTCCCCAGAAGAAGTACTCCTGGGAGAGCATAGGAATGGTTTCCCTCTGATAGAGCTGATCCAGGCTGGAGCTCTGTCCATGCAGGATGAGGGCAGCAGTGACATAATGGCTGTTGCATGTTTTGCTCCGAATGGAAAAGTTGCCATTTCTTCAACTGTGTTTGTTTTCATTGTTCTTTGAGAACTTTAAGGCCAAGTGCCAGGTCCTGCACTTCAGTCACAACAACCCCATGCAACGCTACAGGCCTGGGGAGAAGTGGCTGAAGAGCTGCCCGGTGGAAAAGGACCCGGGGGTGCTGGTTGACAGCCGGCTCAATATGAGCCGGCAGTGTGCCCAGGCGGCCAAGAAGGCCAACAGCGTCCCAGTCTGTATCAGAAATAGTGTGGCCAGCAGGAGTAGGGAAGTGATTGTGCCCCTATACTCGGCACTGGTGAGGCCGCACCTTGAATCTTGTGTTCAGTGTTGGGCCCCTCACTACAAGAAGGACGTTGAGGTGCTGGAGCGTGTCCAGAGAAGGGCAACGAAGCTGGTGAGGGGTCTGGAGCACAAGTCCTGGGAGGAGCAGCTGAGGGAACTGGGGTGGTTCAGTCTGGAGAAGAGGAGGCTGAGAGGAGACCTTATTGCTTTCTACAACTGCCTGAAGGGGAGTTGTGGCGACGAGGGTGTTGGTCTCTTCTCCCAAGTAACTAGCGATAGGACAAGAGGAAATGGCCTCAAGTTGCGCCAGGGGTGGTTTAGATTGGATATTAGGAAAAATTTCTTCACCGAGAGAGTGGTCAAGCATTGGAACAGGCTGCCCAGGGATGTGGTGGAGTCACCATCTCTGTAAGTATTCAAAAAACGTGTGGATGTGGCGCTTCGGGACATGGTTTAGGGGGCATGGTGGCATTGGGTTAACAGTTGGACTTGATGATATTGAAGGTCCTTTCCAACCTTAATGATTCTGTGATTCTGTGAACAATGTATCCATTCTCCCAAATGGCAAGGAAAGCTGCCTTGTACGTCTGTGAAACCATGCACTTTTTGTTTTGTACGTTTCTACAGTCGTCTCAGCTTTGTGCTGAGCTCTGGAATTTAACTCTGGGTACATGCAAGCTCTAGCAGGGTTGCCTGAAATGTGACATATATAATCACCCTTGCCATTTGACCCCCTTATTGTTCCACGTGGGCAGGTAGGAGCAATGCAGGCTACAGGTGCCCCCCTCCGGTGGCTGATGTCAGGGGTCAGCAGTTCCTAACCGGTCAGCTGGCAAAACGTCCATTTGTCACCACTGGTACGTAACGGACATGCTGACAAATAAATCTAGGTATAAAATTGTTCTCAGCAGTCTACCTGATGGCCTTAAACCTTAATCATTGGTTGGAAATTTTCACTTGTTACCAGCTGCTGTGACCCAACAGGTCCCTGGAGTAGAAGAAAACTTAAAATTGTGCATATCATAATTTCTGAAATTGCTAATGCTGGAATGGGCACGCAACTGGGAAGCAGCTGGTTTCATATTTCTCACCCCCATTGCATTTTATCATGAATTACATTTATCCCTTCCACCTTTTAATTTTTCGTGAAGATAAATGTAAGTTCAGTTCTTCAAATAACAGGGGTGGCTTTTTCAATCCTTTTTAGGGACTTTATCCCAATATCCTATCCATGTCCAAAGGTGAAGGAGAATGTGTATTTACAGCATCAATTTAAGTTTTTTGCGCTTTACTGAGCAATTCAGTTTGATAAAACAGATATTTTTTTCTTTCTGTGGCATCTTTGAAGTTACAGAACATCACATCTTGTTACTCCACATTGTATTAGCTGACTTACAATGTCCATAATTTAACCAACATTGTAAATGGATAAAAAAATTAAATTTAGTATCCCTTGCTAAATTTCACTTTGAGAAGCTGTATTCAGCCTATTTCATTCCTTCCATAGTTTCTTTTGGATGTTTATTATTATGCTTACTAGCTCATGTCTATTTGAATGTTCTCTGGAAAACCATTTGGATTGAAAACTTGGCCTTGTTGAAATCACTCAAAGTCTTAACTTTGACTGAAGTGGTATCAGGTTTTAATTGTGATGCATTCTGCAGCAGAATTTAATTTGTGATACCTGTCAATGAGAGACACTATTTATAAAAAAGAAAAATCAAGGTTAACTTATTTGAGGAATTGCTCTCATGTCTGTAATCTCATATTTTCTCTGTACTCTGCATAACAATTGAGATAGCTGAGAATGAACTGTATGCTCTTGTATATGCTCTGGCAACGAAGAATGTTAGCTTGAAATGACTTGGGATAATCCTAACACTGAGATTAGAGTAACTACACATAGTTTGCATAATAATTTCCAGGCAGAGGAAAGTTTTGAAGGACAAGGATGAAAAAATACTTGCAAGCAAAGCTCTATGTACCAGGTGTCTGTAATACTAGGATTTGTGTTCACACAGCAGAGCTCTGTCTTGGAACAGTAATAACCCATATTTGATCATACCCAAATTCGCAAAGTCATCGTGAATCTTAAGAATGAAAAACGCTGTCTAAATAAGCCACTACTGTTACTCTTACTCAGAACAGCATCCATGTTAGCAGTGTTTTATCGTTTTAACCAATGTTAGTATGGGTTTAATGAATGCATTTCTTTTAGCCGGGTGATCCAAATGCTGTTTTTATCCTGGGCCATTATTTTAAAAAATACTCTGAAGTTCTGAATAACAGCTCAGTAACACTTTTATTCTAGCATGAATGGAGGGAGGAGAGAAATCCCATATAAAACATTTTAATAATAGGAATGCTGGAGTAAGCATGTGTGGATGAGTGTGTCCTTTTGTACATGCAGAGCAAATATCCCATCCTCCCTTTCTGACCATATCAATACATGGGGAAGAGGGCCAGACCCATGTTCCTTGACTTACCTTACAAATTTCCACATGGTCCCCATTGGTCTTTGAACTGCCAGGCGTAGGCAGCTAAATTAGTACCATCTAGCAAACTGGACTGTTCATGTCATCTCACTCTTAACACACCTGTGCAGTCTGAGCCACAAATTGACCCCTATTGATCTCATTTGACTACACCTCTGTGGAGTAGACAAACAGTGCAATAGAATCCAGGGACCCTAATTCACAGTACCTTATTTAGGTTCCTAGGTAATAATTCTTATTTGCATTAATCACATTCATCAGCAGAACCTGAGGCCACCTTCTGGCTTATACGCATTCCTATTCCTGACAATGGAACAAAAAAGCATTTGCTCTGAAAAAGAGTGTTTTAAGTATATCGGTATTTGATACTTAATAGTTGCAAAACTTAACTGTTAGAAAGATGACTGTTTTTCAAATCAATGGTTCACACATTACTGTAAAATATATTGATTAAAAACAAAGCAAAATGTTAGTCATTTAGTCAGTAGAGTGATGCAATACTGAAGTAAATTTATCCTTTGACTTTTGCATTAACCTTTTATTGACTGCTTGCATACTCATAATTAACACACACTTTAGCTAGTTTGGTTAATTTTAGCTTCGTGATCAGTGTCCTCTAACATAGCTCACACCCTGATCATCAAAATGTCAGTGCAGCCCAGGGGACCATAACCAGGCAACTGTCTGTCTCGGTGAATGTACACCTGCCCATGGTGATACTAGCCACCTTCCAAGGGAAGGTGTCATAACATTGTCATACAAATAGCATACAAATGTTTATCGTGACTTAAGTTGAACTTACATTAATTCAGCTATTGGTAAATACTAATGAACAAAGTCCATTTGGCAAAAATACACAAAAAGGGCATCAAAAATCTGTGAAGTTTACAGTGGAGAGGTGGTGAGAATGTGCACTGCAACAGTTCCTTAAAAATGGGCTTTGTAAATTGAAACTGGCACAGGTCTTGATTGTTTAGCAAGAAAGTAGGGACCATGGAGTTTCATGTATTCTGCACATCTTTAGACAAGTCGTCCTTTCTGTACTGTGCTGGTGAACACGTATTATCAAGGTGTTGGAGCTGAATTGCTCTGAAATGTATCATGCCAGTTTTTCCTGTTCTCCTGCTGCAAATAATGTATGAAAAAAGCCTCTTGATTTGGCACCTGTTCTGTATCTCAGAGCATGTGTTATTTCCACTCTTAACATGTTTTGTGCATACAATATACATGATTAGATCTACTCTCTTTTGGAGATTTGACTTTATTAACTCAAATAACAGTTTTTAATTGGTATAAAATGTTTTAATTAACTTATATTCTAAATCTTGGTGCTTTCCCGATACCACTGCACATCGATGTTTGAAATGTTTCCTACATGGAGCCTCATAAATTCTTTTGTATCTGGGAAAAGGTAGAATTTCTGTTTATCCTGAGTTGTCATTGCTAACTTATGTTGGCTATCTTTTCCCAGACACAAAGGAATTTGAAATAATTCTGTGCAATTATTTAAGTGCCTTTGATTGTTCTGCTTCAGTTAAAAATGTTGCTATCCTTTTGCAGGATCTTCGTGTCTGTTGCTCTGCTACAAATTAAAGACCATTGTAGGAACAGTTTCTCAGACAGAAATTTATTAAAATCAATAGTAATATACTCATCTGGAAAGAACTGTTCTTGCACCCTAACTCTGAGTCAGAAAGCGTGTATTTAGATGACTGCATTCAAGCTTGCGGAATGCCATTCAGGTGAATTGCTTAATGAACTGCCATGTGCAGCAATGACTGCTTAGAACCCAGTCCCGTATTTTTAAATATGAGCAACTTGAGTTGACTTTGATTGTCAGCAGATTTGGCACAGGGATTTTTAATTTTGGTCAAAATAGGTGACTCACAAAGTGGTAAAATGTAACATTCACTGCTGTACTTGCTAGTGATATAAAGCAAAGCAATAGAAATCCCGGACGGAAAGACAAAGGAGCTATGGAATTGCAGACTTTGGAATATTACAGCACTGCTTTCCCCTTTTTTATCCTTTTGCTATATGCTGATGCATTTCTGTCATCGGACTTGCACAGGAAGTCCGAGGACCTGACACATTTCCATTCCTCAAACACCTCACGTGGGGTATGATACAGCTAAAGCTTCCCAAGTGCATGATTGACTGGAAGTTAAGGCATATGAGGCATAAGGCATTAAACCTCATATGTATGAGGTTCAATAAAGCCAAGTGCTGGGTCCTGCACTTCGATCACAGCAACCCCATGCAACGCTACAGGCTTGGGGAGGAGTGGCTGAAGAGCTGCCCGGCGGAAAAGGACCCGGGGGTGCTGGTTGACACCCGGCTCAATATGAGCCGGTAGCGTGCCCAGGTGGCCAAGAAGGCCAACAGCGTCCCAGTCTGTATCAGAAATAGTGTGGCCAGCAGGAGTAGGGAAGTGATTGTGCCCCTATACTCGGCACTGGTGAGGCCGCACCTTGAATCTTGTGTTCAGTGTTGGGCCCCTCACTACAAGAAGGACGTTGAGGTGCTGGAGCGTGTCCAGAGAAGGGCAACGAAGCTGGTGAGGGGTCTGGAGCACAAGTCCTGGGAGGAGCAGCTGAGGGAACTGGGGTGGTTCAGTCTGGAGAAGAGGAGGCTGAGAGGAGACCTTATCGCTCTCTACAACTACCTGAAAGGGGGTTGTGGCGACGAGGGTGTTGGTCTCTTCTCCCAAGTAACCAGCGATAGGACGAGAGGAAATGGCCTGAAGTTGCACCGGGGGAGGTTTAGATTGGATATTAGGAAAAATTTCTTCACCGAGAGAGTGGTCAAGCATTGGAACAGGCTGCCCAGGGAGATGGTGGAGTCACTATCTCTGGAAATGTTCAAAAAACGTGTGGATGTGGCGCTTCGGGACATAGTTTAGTGGGCATGGGGGTGTTGGGTTGATCGTTGGACTTAATGATCTTAAAGGTCTTTTCCAGCCTTAATGATTCTGTGATTCTGTGATATGCTTAGTTGTGGGGTGACCTTTCAGAGATGGCTCTGCTGGTAAGAAAAATAGAGAAGGGGAAGCAGCAACTAGAATAGTTGCTCGTGGGCTGTCCCGTCACAGCATCACTGTGGCTGCTGCCACATTTACAGCAGCACAAATGCCCAAACACCAAATGTGAGGGAAAAACTGGTCAATCCATTTGCGTGAGAGAGCAAGGGAAAAAAGAGACATGGAAGGTAAAAAAAGGGCTCTGAAATGGTGGAGAAGCTAAATGTTGGTATATTTTTCCTCTTGGTGAAAACTCTGTTGTTAATAGCAGATGTGTGAGAACGTTTATTATTACAAGTGGAGTTTTGCAGACCACATAACATGCCTGCAGTATTTACTGGCTGGGTTTCTTGATTTGTCATCTGCAATAATCTCTACATGGTTAATTTATCCACTTTTAGATTGAAATGCTTAAACTGAAATATCTTATACTACCCAGCAAATTGAGCGTATTATTTTGTGCCAAAACAGAAAATAAAGCAAGATTTTAAAAGCCTTATAGAGTTATGCTGTAATTAGTTTCAGCTTCCCCTGCATATTAATTTTCTCCCGTTCCTTTATATAATTTGGGAAATGTCTTCAGAACATGATGGCACAATCAGTTAAGTACCTCTCAGAACTCATACTCTAAACTGCATTTGCTCTAACAACTATTATAAGGCAGCCAGCAAAACAAATCTGCTGTTATTCTGTACAGTGCAGCTTATCAATGCAAACAGTTTAATATTTATGCTAAGAGGATTGTCACAAGTAGCTTCTGTTCCTTTAATTCTTGTTTTAAATAAATAATGAGAACATTTAAACACATTACTCTTCCCAGGGCCCTGAGGTCGGCTAATCTTATTATTTATGAAGTGATGTGCTACATAATAGTACTTAGTGCATGTTAACAGATGCTATTATCAGGGGCTGATGTGGAGAGCTGAAGATATATTGGACTGTTATGTGTTAATACTGTCCTTGTAGTGTAATGTACGATGGATTGAGTGCCCAGGATGCTGGTGCAGCAATTAACCACACACCAACATGGGTGTAAAGCTGAAGTATGTTTTCTCATGGGGATTACACTGCCATTAATAATTCCCAAGAGAAGAAGACATCTTTCATTTGGAAACGGTCTCTTCCAGAAGGCGGACAGTGTAGACAAGGAAGTTGCATGTGTCAATATTTTTAGAGTTCATTTTACAGAGATGAAAGATGCTTATATGTTTAAAACAACTTCAAAATTGTTACAATTATTTGCTTTATAGAACATGATTTTTAAAAAAGTCTTACAAGATAACAAGATAAAAGTGTATTTCTACAATTGGCTCATTATCTCTTTGAAGAACTACGTTGACCTGCAGTATATACCACAATTATAGTAATGCTTTGCATTTTTCTTGCCCCATTGCAAACATTAACTAATTAATCAGCAGCATGCAAATTGTTTAAGGGGAGGGGAAAAGAGAGGGAAAGAAATCCTTGAACTGTGACAATTTTTTTGATGCAGCATGTTATATTGCAACCTAATCTTAAGAGATGCAATGGTTGCCACTTACAAAACTTTCCTCTGCAGGCTGCAGTTCAGTTGAATATTATAATTAGACTTCAGTAGTATTGATGAATAATCCATTTAATAAAAAACACTGTAATTCAAACATTTTCTCTGGGGACTAACATACACTAACCTCTTAATTTAATTTTATTGAAGTTTTGCCCACCTATTCATCATTGCAAGTTGTTATTAACCTTCATTTCCATTTATCTTTATAGAATTTTCTCTTTTTATATTGCCTTTTTCAGAGCTAAGCAGGTTGATACACTTGTAAATCTCCAGAATCTACAAAGCTAGTCCGGCTTCTTTAATATTGTTTAATCTATCCCCCCTGACCTTAATGCAGTAAATTCAGTTTAATCTTTCTCAATAATCTAGTAATACATTGGAAACCAGCAAACATTTAAATCTGATAATGGTTTAATCACATACTTTAAATAACAGCTGAGATAATGAAAAAATAATTCACCATATAAAGGTACGCTAACTGAGTTTTCTGTGTGATTGGCTTTTTGAGAAATCCCTATAGAAAATACAAAGCCTACAACAGAAATCAACTTCACTGGAAATGAACAATCCATTTGGTCAGAAGATGTGGTATTTCTTTTTTATTATCATCTTTCTTTTTAAATTAATGCACAAATGTATCCTCGCTGAGTATTCAGTTTCTTGATACAGTTTTACTTCAGTAGTTCATCTGCTTATCTTTCTTTTCAGATGCCAGTCCGAAGCAGCAGAGAGCTTGCCAGAAGACCAGAAACCAGAATGCCATCCCTTCTGGACAGATGATGAATGTAATATGCCTCTGCCATATGATCTTGAAGAAATAATTGCTAATCTACAAAATCTTGTTCAGTGGGTAGAATAACAAGTGACCTTCCAGCCTAGAATTATTGATACTCATCATTTGGAAAGAAGCCTTTTAGTTTAACATAGGTCTTTTCATCTTTATGATTCCTTGATCATGTGGTTTTTTATGTGTTGATGAAGATTTTACTGGTCTCCACGTAGTACCTTAGTTAATGTCTCATAATAAAAAAGAGCAGGCCCCAAATCTACAGAAGCAGGTGGCTTTTAAGACCTGAAGGCCAGAACACCAGCCTCAGTTCATTCCTCCTCCACTCTAATTCCCATTGAGCCTACAGCCCATGGATATCCATGTTTCCACAAACTCCCTTGGCATCTAAATTTTAGCTTCCATGAGTGCCTGGAACTACCTCTGGCTTGGCAGGTTTGAGCAACGCAAGTTGTAGCTCCCACCTGTGACAAAACAGAATCCATGATCTCGGCATCCTAATGAGAGGCCAGCTTGTGGTGAGCCTGCTGGATATCTTCAGAATAAAGCTGTAACTTCTTCATCCACTAACAGAGACAGAAGTGCAGGAGATGGTGAAGAAAGTCCTTTATGCAGCGGCTCCTCGTTAGAGCATTTTTTTCCAATGAGGAACTCTGGAGCAGCATCCTGACGTAGATCCCAAGACTTTCTTGCTGTGTTTCATGATGGCAATTGAGTAGTACTGGGAGAGATTTCTGACGTGAATCTTACACCTCCTGGGCTCCCTGGAACTCAGAATTCGGTTCCTAACCATTACTTTGTTTCTGCATGTTGTGAATCCTATTCTGAGGCCAGGTTTCCCAGTGCATTGTCTAAAGACCTGATGGACCAAAGTATGGGTTTCCATTTGGGGTGTCAGGTCCTCTGACAGATTAGCTTTAGGTTGTGTGATACTGGGCATTGCAGCATCTGTGTTGACCTAGTGAGATCTTCGAGAACAAAACCAGAAGACTGTGAGAAATGGAGCTGTTTCTGATCTGTTTTGTAATAACATGCTATGAAAAGAACAATTCTGTGTTGGATGATACAGGGTGCCCCTGAATGAGAGAGAGATTTTTCATTTGGTTAAGTTGCTATTTTAACTTGAGCTGCTGTACGCCTTTTCTTTTGCCATAAAAAGCAGAAGAAAATCATATTATGGTGAAACAGCACACAGTCTGTATTACCACTACAAAAGAAACCAGTAGTCAACTTGGCTTGACATTGCCACCAAGAAATGAATACGCCTCCTGTGTTAGTCTTCTGTTTAAAATCACTGTTGAGGCCAGGCTTACCCAGAGCATACCAGTATACTGTATTGGCAAAGCACTCTGTGTGCGGGTGAGGCTTGTACTGCTGAAAATTGTACTTTTGACAGCGTAACATATGCCAGACCTCCCTGGAGCTAAAGAAGCTGTGCCAGCAAAAATTTAGTTTTAGTAGTATAACACTGTGTCCACACCTACCAACTTTTGCCAGGGCAGTTATATCAAGTAGAGATTGTACCTCTTAATACCTTTGACATAGCTGTGCCAGCAAAAGTATAAAGACCTGCATCAAGTGTTCTCATTGTAGAATGTAAAGACTCTCTGAATAATAAATTATATTTAAAATAGGTTTGATTATATTCCAACCTTGGTCCATAAATTTATGTATTGTCTCTTGTGCCACAGATTTCTTAACATTTTGAAATACTATGTTATGGGCATAGCTTTTTCTGTTCTGCACTAGCTAAAGCTGCCTTTACCACTGGGCAAATACCATATATTTGGATTAATGCCACACTAAATACTGTTTACTTTGGAGATCGCTTAGAGAAAAGCTAGCTGAAGATGTGGGAATTCTGCTTTTGAAAAGGCAGTTCTCACAGAAACAGATACTACTTTGGAAATGAGCACTATGAATTCAAACAAGCTAATGATGTAACACTGTTAACACAGCGTTTGAGGAGATTGTTTGGTTGTTTATGCTGTTACTTTATGATTATTTTGTGTTTAATTAAGCACTGCTAGAAACCATAGGGATCACAGTATTGAAATGAATCTGACAGCCATAAAAGGTAGAGAAGGCACATCAGTGTTGTAGTTTGTAGCTGAAGTGGAGGCATAGCTATTAAAAAATGATTGGCAAATAATTATTTCCAGCAGTAGTGGGGAAAAAAAAAAAAACTGGGTGGGTGTTTTTTTTTTTTTGCTAGGAGACTGCTGGCAGCAATAATAGAATTTTTTAAAATACATGATTCTAGGTTTGTTTATGCTGAAGATTTAAGCTAGTGAATTGGCTGAACGAGTACTAGCCTCAGTGCAGTCAGATAGCACTCATTTAAGCCATGGATGGCAATGATGTAGACAAATGAACACCTTTGGAATGAATAAGACCATTCCAAAGTAATTCACTGGCAAAAAATCAAGTGGTTAAAGAGAATTAATGCTCTGTGTTACATTCCAGTCTCACATCATCTAAATCAGTGTAACTTGATTGAGTTCAGTTGAAATACAGAAGTATAAGAAGACTTCATATCTCCAAAGCCCACAGGAGTTGATAGCAAAGACATGAGCAGGATTCATGGAACTGTTTGAAGCATGTAGTAATGCCAAAGGGTACCCCAAAAGGAGAACATTGTTAAAGGTAAATATCTATAAAAAAAATGAGAGATCAAGTGTAAATTATTGCTGTGTTTTGATTACATACTAGAAGCAGTTAATACTTCAACGTTTTCTTTATTTTATTCAAGTAGTTATAATTTAGCCTATGTTGCAATGATACTTTAGCAATCCCCATTTATATTCCAGCATTAGATAACCCATTTCCATTTTGGATGAGCTGAAAGACACAGCCTCTAATGGATGTTCTGTGTATAGCAACTGTTTGCCAAGTGGATGCTCTTAGAGGCACGAGGACCAAGGTCAGTTTTTTTCAGGGAAGAGGTGAGAGTATAAATTAGCTTCTAACATTAGATTCAGTGATTCTTTTTAAATGGTGAAGTTCAGGACTTTGCTTACATTTACTTTTCATCAGCCATGAAAGGATTAAGGTAAAATAGTTCGCTTGCACATGTGTGTCAGGCTAAATGGATTACAGAAGATACAGATCTGTTTGCCTGTCTGCACTTGCCTTTAGACAATATTCATCAATTCTGCAAAAGCTACTGACTAAACATGGACCCAATACAAATGAAATGCTCAAGGCAAGGGCTTTCTTTAAAAAATCTGATACAGAGTTGGTTTTATACTGATAGAAAGAAAATGTTGGCAGAAAATTAAAAACTTCTATTGTTTCTTTAGTTTGGGGGATGAAAGGTAAAGGCCGTTTTTAAGTATTTGATACAAAACTGCTGTGTTATGCAATGTAATTAGAAATGCTTCTGTAATTCTTTATTCATACTTCCATATATGAAAATACTTTATCCTGTAGGTCTGTCCATCTTTTTAAACTGTTATGTAAATAAAAATATTAATCTCTATACAATAAATTTTAAAGGCATCATGCTTATGCAGATTCTGGTGATGTAAAGCGTAAATAAGAATGCCATGAGTAATCACTGACTGAAAACTGTCAAAGATGGGTAACATGCGACATAATAAATACCCAAATCAGTTATCATCTTATCATCTGGATATAGTTTTCGTTTCACTGGTAATGATGCAAGATGCACTTTAAAATCATGCAGGATTCCTTAATGCTGTGGGACAGATTCAGGGATTCCAGTGCCGTAACAGGAAAAAAAGAAATTAAAAGAATACTAAAATCCATCATGAAAGATGTCTTAAAATATTCTAGTGTGTTAAGAGTGGGCATTGCTCCTTTCTCAGTTACTGTAATGCCATTCCATTAGCCCTGTGTCACGTAGTGGAATTTGGGCTAATGTAACAGAGATTAAACTAGCCCAGGAGCTGATGTCTAAGCTGGGTTGAGAAGAGGGGAAGAGAGATGAAATGAGATGAGATGCACAAGAGATGCAAGGGATGTGCTTTCTCAAGGCCACAGCTTTATTAACTGAACTCATATGGGAGTCATTGAGTAGTAACTTGCACAGTGCAGGTCAGGATCTCTCCCTTAATTGTTACCACCTGGTGCAAAGTTAATGTTGGCTCCTTCACCCCCCTCATGACCTGGACAGCTGGTCCTCAGCTTTTTGTTAGGAACTGACCACTGTTGTCTTGCATCAAGGTTACAGAGTTGGGAAGAGTGGTTGTTCCACTGTAGCAACAGGCATGAGACAGCCTTATACCCAGCTTCAGCCTCCACCTCTGTCCTACACCTCCATGGACTGAGTACCTCCACTCAACATCTGTTTCCTGTTTGAGATTCAAGTTGCTGCAGCGTATCTTCTGAACTATCCCACCGGGACAGTGAGCTGCTATGGGGAAGGGTCAGACAAACAAACAGAACACTCTGTTCGCAGTGAGGTTCCTTGTTCCTTCCAAAAAAAGACAACCAGTGCACTCCCCACAGCAGAGCAAAAAACTCAGCCCTACACTAATCTAGCATTAGAGGGTGGGAGCTGTTAGGCAGTGATGAAAGACTCAAGCAAACATACCAACATTCAATGTTTCTGAGGACTCCCAGCCTGCATGATCCTGGCTGTCACCTCACCCCATCTGTAAGGCAGAGGCAATCCTAAATAGAACCATCGTGCTCTTCTCTTTCCAGTCCAAACTGAAACTCATCACTTTCAATGTGGCTGGGCTTGCATCTTAATTTAAATTCATCTGTTCCCTTTGCCTTAGCCTGGGGGCATTCATTGAACAAGAGAAGATAATTTATACAATTGCAAAAAGGCTACTTAGTAAGGCTGCAGAACTAGCTGAATAACATGTCAAATAAAAGCCAATAAATAACTGATAAAATTATCACATTAAAATGCTGATGTTTGGGTGTGAGCACTTCACACATTACATGAAAACTATGGTTTATCTTCTTGTTGCTTTGGAGATGGCATTCATAATTCACAAGATAGATAAAGGACGTACTATGCTATGGTTTACATCCTCTAATACTCCTCTGGTTTCATGGTGCTTGTCCATGATGAATCAGAATTTGGTCATAAAAGTTGTTCTCCTCCCCCTCTGTATCGTCAAATATTTGCTTTCATGCCAACACATCTTGGTCTGATTAGTCCCCTTGATTAGAGGCTAAAGTAAAAAGTCAGGTGTATAGGATTCCCATTATCCTTTATTTCACTGCTTCTAAGAACAGGTCAGATAGAGTTATTTCAGTGAAAATGTGAACAATCAACTTCTGTTTACCATTAACCTTCAGTTTTCTTTTCTTAAAATCAAATCAGGGCTTGGTAGGCAGTTATTTTCATACATGTCCCTTGATCAGTGGAACAATCTGTCAAAAGCTATTAAAGCCTCTATTAGGTTGAATTGCATTCAAAGCTAAACTATCCAATCATTTAAGGGGCTGTGATGATTGTTTTTAATATAGTATACATTGATTTCTCTCTCTGAGTAGTAACATAACTTTGAAACTAAGCATGTATGACTAGGGCTTTTTGCTATCCAGCATATCCTGAGAAGCTTGGTTTCTTGTGGAAGATGAATGTGTACATAAAAAAGGAAAAAACAAATGCAGTGAAATCACCTGTATATCCTCAGAAGCTTTTCCTCTGTTTTCTCCTATTTCATTATATCCATCCATCAAAGTGTAACGTATATGGAATGGGAAGAAGAAATTTTCCAAGGTCCTTGGTTCAAAAGCTTCACTGAAAAATTAAACATCTAACTGTAGTAATATTTTAAACTGGCTTTTTATCTTAAGATCGCAGGGTGCTTTACACAGAGAAACTGAGGCGGAGGTCAAAAGTGCAGCTGTGTTCTGACAGCTAACGCGGGAACCGAGCACATGTAGCCCTCCATCGCTGCCATGTCTTGATTACTTCCAGTTAATCAGCTCAGTTTACAGATTAAAGATGCTCTCATAGAACTTCTTTTCTCCAAAGATATGTCTGAAAGTGGAGTTGGAATCTGTCCTCCTCATGTCGTATTTAACATACTATTTAATTGCCTAACATACAGTAATACATCTCATGTAATAGAGACCTTTCAGGCCTCCTAATGTTTGATTAAACTTTCCAGTGAATCTTTTAGTTACATTCCAAGTCCCTGAGCTCTCAATGAGAAAGGTAAATTTTACTGGAACTATTAAATTATTCCATGGAGAATATGCAGATATGCAGTATATAATACAGTGTAATATAATGTGATACAACCCGCTCTCTTTTACCTCTATTTCAAGTGTGTCCACTGCACACCCCACAAGGTGGTATAACTGCTGTACTAGGAATCTCTAAGAAAATATCCTGTGGGGATTTTGGTGCTATTTATCAAGGTGAAGATGCATTGCTGGAACAAACTGGAATGCTGGTTATGCACCTGTTAGCACTTTTGTCTGGTACTTATTTGGTAGTCTGGTAGTACTTTACTGAGAGCAATACTTTTCTAGTTACTTTGATGAACATCCTAATAATTTATTACCCAAACATTATCAAAGCATTCCACAATTCTTTCATTGCTGTTCTTTCTCTTCTATCCACTGATGCCCTTTCTTTCCCTTTTGTCTCAGTATTAACAGTAATTTTATTAACAAGTTGTGTTCTTTGTTAGGCTGACATGACTTTAAAGTGAGAAAACTTTAAAACTATGTCTCAGATAGCATTCTCATGGGGACATTTAGTTTCAAACCAATTTATTAGGATATTTTTGCTCCTTGCTTATTTGGTACTGCTACATGTAATTTTTATTAAGGACTATTTATATAACACTGCAAGATATACAGTGATATTTAAGTTTGGGTTATGCATGCGCTAATGCACCGACATTTATCAAATAAACCACTTAAAGAATCTGTTTGTCTATCATTTGTCCTCCAGAAGCATTAGGTCTTGTCTCCAATACCTTGTTGTTGCAGTGCATGAAAGAAGACTGTATTTTTCACACCATCTAACTTCAGGTGCCTGCATGATAAAATTAATTTCTGTAAGCTTCCTATATGCTGACTAGGGAGAGGTAAGCTTCTTCAAAGCAGCAAACTCGAAGATGCTCTGAATCTACTCTTCAGTGGGGCATCTCTCTCTACCTGAATTGTATTGCAAGGGCAAGTTAGGTGGCGTAGTTATCCTCATCTGCTTATGCTGACAATTTAATAATGGTAAATAAATGAAAGATAACAGGGAACTTGTTGTTATTCTTTAAGTTTGTAGAATTAAATTCTGGTTATATTGCAAATCTTCTAGTAAGGAAGGTGGATTAATTTCTGTTACTTTGGTAAGACTCATACCATAAATGGACATGACTGACTTCTATCCCCTGTAATAGTGTTTCCTTCAGCAAAAATTTATGGCTCTACTAGTACGTTTAGCAGATATTCTTCTGGCTGTGCAACCTCACACTTCCCATATTTGACACAAACTCTTCCATTATGTGAGTAGTAGGAACTCAGTGCCTACCAGCGCTGCGTCAACCTGTTTGAGCGTATAAACTGTTCTATGTTTGTTGCAGTAGAATTTGCAATTTAAAACCTCTGTAGCCATGTTAAACAAGGCAATATCAGAGAAATGTGTCCTGCACATAGAGCAGAAGGTGGTGAGGTTTGTGATGTCTGTTGTTTCTAGGGAACTTCATTTCACAGTGTTATCTCCCACTCACAGCAGATTTTGCAACAGGATTCTACTGTGTCAAAGGAGTAGTTATCATCAGTGGTCTCCGTTTCTTCTCTGTGGACAGCCTAAAGGCCAAGTTAGCCCAGATTCAGGTCACAGAGCAAGGCAAGGACCAAGACTGCAAATTTCCCTTGATACTCTTCAGAGTGCCATAGAGTACAGCAGAGCGATTTGATGTGCACGTGCCCAACGTGGCTGAGGTGCACTGCAGTGTTCTGTATTACTTCAAGTTCCCTTAATGCCAAAGGCTGAGTGCCCAAATTATTCTGCATTAATAGATTCCAGCCAAGAGGTGACGAAAGCGTGAATAACAGAGGCCAGGTCATTCCTTGCCAGGATGGAATGGAGTCTCCGAGCCAAAAAGAGTTGACAGAGAGCATTATTCACAGATACTCCAGCTTAGAGTCAGCAAGGCATCCAAGAGGTAAGAAATTTGATTTCTTAGCCTAGAACATTCTTTCCTTGGCTTTAGAAAAAATTTAATTGATTTAACTGAAAGTCAGTATACAGGCAACTGGATGGAGAGCCATTTGTGAAACCAGTATTCTGAAACATTTCTTACAATTCATTGTAACATATATTACATGTATTTAGACCAAATGAGCATCCCTGGGATCTGGAATCCCTTAAGCTGTTCCTTTTTTTCTGTTTCTCTCAGAGCCAAAGATTCCCTAGATTTTCCTGTTCCTTAACTTTTCATAAAAATGGGTAAAACCTGTGGCAGTAGTGACCTTTCAAAAAAAGATGCAACCGTTAGGGAGCCTTTTCTGCAAGGGTACAAGCACAAGGAGATGTCACGCCTCTTCACTCAAGAGCAGGCATCTTCTGGGGATGTTAAGGCACTCTTCCAGTCTCTGCACTCAAGAACAGCTTGTCTTAAATGAGGCAGAGACTAATCAGATGCATTGCTTGTTGAATTTTGAATTTTACCCTAATTCCATCCTTCCCATAGAAAATCTGTCATGAGAACCTAAATTCTCTTTGAGGACATGGACTTGTAGTTGTCCTTTCATCATAAAGACTCCAGCACCCTGTTACATACAGTTATCACCCTGCAAATAAGAGTTTCACAAAGGTTATACGCCCTGCTATAGCTAAAAGCGGTGATAAAAATTTGTTTCTGAACTAAAAGGTCTTAAGTTATATTGCTGAAGTTGCTGAAAGTTGCAGGCGTGCAATTTATCTGTCAGCCAGAGCGTCTTTATTTTGCAGTCATATAGTAATAACTAGAAGTGGTTTTTATTAAACGTTTTCTAAAGTGTTGGGTTTTTTATTCCAAGGTCATTCAAATTAAAGAACCATTTCAAAACAGAGGAACCATGCTGAGTTTGTAAATAGGTAAAAAGAAGTAGAGAAACTTTGTATCACTCTGGATACTTGCTTTTTCAGTGAGTGAAGAGTAAGATTTTTAGACTTTGTAACTGAATCATCTTAACTTCTAAAGACAGCATACATGCAAGTTTTCCTCTATATGATATCCTCTTTGCACAATTATATTTCAGCAGATATGTGTGAAACATCTTGCATAAGTATCACTAAGATTTTGGAACTAACGGCACTTCATAAATTAGGCTTCTGTTATTATTCTATTCCTAGTTGCATCTTAATTACTAGGGTGAAAATAAAGAACCTTCTTTTCTAAGTCTCCATTTTTTCTGTTTACAAGGATTTTACTAACATCTAATAAATTTTATGACCTCTAATAACAAGAGGAAGTGAAATCCTATTTAGCAAATTCATAGCTTTTCAATGTATCTTGTGGCTTTATGGCATTTCAAACTCTAGGAATGTAAAAGCTGTTCAAGGAGCTGTTGCTGGGTTCCACAAGCTGCAAAAACTGTTAAGTTATTTTTGTTTCTTTTTTATTGCTTAACCTCTGGGGCCTAACTCTGGGCTACCTGATAAAGCAGTCGTTCAGGAACTTTAAACCATACAAGCTTTGACTTGATAGACATAGAACAAGGTCTTGTATTAAACATATATTTTAAAAACATCATTTCAAATCTGGAAATTGATTGTGGCTTGACCTACTTATTTTGAAAAGCTCACTGTTTCTTACTTTCTTCGCTTTGCTGATATTATTAAATATATTGTTATTTTATCAGAACTCTAAGATGACAGAAGAAAAATCAATGTAGTGCAAAGCTTGTTGGGCAACAGCACTTTCATTAGAGTCAGGGCCACAATTAACTAAGTTACGACATTTCCACTTTTAAAGGTTACAAACACTTGTATTATGCCACTTCCGGTATTCTCAGAGGGACAGAATCAAACATGCATGAAGCAAGCTGGGAACAGAGCAGTCTTTTTAAAAAATTCCATGTTACACACTAATTTTTAATACATGCCAATATGAGAATTATAAAACATGCAGAATTTCTTTACAATGCTGATTTTTGAACAAAGTGTATGTCCAAAGTAACACTTCTCAGGACTTTTTATTTAGTTGCATTGCATTTGCATTTGTTCACTCATTTCAATTACCTTTTGTGCATACTGACCTCTCAGCTGCCTATTGCAATGTGCATTTGGCACTCTCCCGTATGGTACAGCAGCATGCAAAGGGATCTCTGAGGATGCGTCCCTTCTGGACACAGTAGCCTGCGCTAGCTCATCTTGGATTGAGGATGCTCAGAGGTCTGTAGTTCAAACACAGATCTGCCCAGCTAATGGGGTCAGAACATCTTCTTCCAATAATGGATTGGTTCTCTCTCGGGTGAAGTGCCTCTAAGAGAAATTGAGAGGAGATCCATCCTTAAATAAGATTTGATGCAGCCCAGGAGAATGACAATTACAGCTTTTACTAACACTATTCCTAAGGCAAAGTCGTGCTTTGTAGGAAACAGGATGATGGAGTACTCGGGGAGCTTTTTTAGCGTAGTGCCTGTACATGATAGGTCCATGCTATGGAAAAGTTCTGTGAAAGAGAAAATGAAGCTCACATAAGGGGCTCTTATGTTGGAGACAATGAGAAGTGTCCCTGTGTGGGTCACCTTGGTAAAGTCTGAGTTATTTTCTTCTTGTGCTCATGCAACTGTCATAGTTTAACCCCAGCCACCAACTAAGCACCACACAGCTGCTCTCTCACTGCCCCCATGGCAGGATAGGGGAGAGAATCGGAAGGGTAAAAGTGAGAAAACACGTGGGTTGAGGTAAAGACAGTTGAATAGGTAAAGCAAAAGCTGCACACACAAGCAAAGCGAGACAAGGGATTCGTTCACCGCTTCCCATCGGCAGGTGGGTGTTCAGCCATCTTCAGGAGAGCAGGGCTCCATCACATGTAACGGTTACATGGGAAGACAAACACCATCACTCCGAATGTCCCTCTCTTCCTTCTGCTTCCCCCAGCTTTATATGCTGAGCATGACACCATATGGTATGGGATATCCCTTTGGGCAGCCGGGGTCCCCGCTGTGTCCCCTCCCAGCTTCTTGTGCAGCCCCGGTCTGCTCACGGGTGGGGTGGGTTGAGAAGCAGAAAAGGCCTTGACGCTGTGTCAGCACTGCTCAGCAGAAACGAAAACATCCTTGTGTTATCAACATTGTTTTCAGCACAAATCCAAAACAGAGCCCCATGCAGAGGTTAGAGTTCACGGAGGCAGCCAAGTTGTACAGTAAAAGAGGTGCTCGGAAAGGGCTGACGAAATCAAGTTAGGACTGCAACTAGAATTCACATCTGAGCAGTTCTTTGCTGGGGCTTAGCATGTCCTGTGGCATAAGTCTCAGCCGGGGAGCCAGGGTAGGGCTGGGCACAGGTGGTTATAGTGGAGACGGTGGGCTCCATCTCCACCTGAACCGTAGCACTGTCATACTCCTATTTCCTCTGTGCTGCTGCATGGACCATGCACATGGTAGCAGAAAAGCTGCCTCACAACTTCTCAGAGCAGGGAGAACACCATTGCTGGCCAGTAGCCCTCAGTGGCAGGGAAGGGAGATCACACCAGCTAGAGAGCATTAGACCCACCACTGAGCCATGTGTCCCTGAACAAAAGCAGAGTTGGTTTGCTTGCCCCTCTGAGGTTACTGATTCCCAGAAAGTCTAAGGCATCCTGGTATTTTCACCCCTTATTCTTGAATTCAAATCCTGACTTACATGGCAGATCAGTGGCTGAAATGTAAAATGGAGATGTGGGCAGTAGCTGAGACCTTCCCTGTCTCTGACCACTTAATTCTCAAATTTGTAATTCCACAGCCTTCTGCACATGCCAGTTTTCCACGCAAGATGTAACAGTAGGCTCTCCAGTCATTGCTCCTAGCTTAACTGACATCACTCATCCATTTTGGATACTCAGGACACTTGCATTAATACTCCTGGCCCAGACTCCTACATTAGCACTAGTTTGTCAGAAGATCAAGTTGCTACGGTGGCACCACAGCCCCTTCTGAAATGTGGCTGCAGCCCTGGTGCTCTCACCTTCCTGCTGTAACCCAGTGTGGGAGATGGCACAGTCCTTCCTTTTACCCTTTTTGTCTCTTCCTGCTTTTCATACTTACCTGAACTTGCTGCTGGCCTCAGCTATTTGGTGAGGGTCCCTTTCCTTGAAGAAACCTAACTCAGCTGTGTGCTGTTTGTGCTTACCATGACAGCTGTCTTTTGAGATTGCTGATTAGTCTCGTCTCTGTCCTCCTCTCCATGCCCTGCAGTCTGACTTGCCCCTGAATATAACCTGTGTAAGACCTCCTGACTTCAGGTATGGCCATGTCCTCTCCTGTTTTCTCCCTGATTGAGTGTTTACTTAACCTAAAGCACGGAGCACGGTCAGGGCAGCAACAGAGCAGTGGGTGCGGTGGCTGCCGGGCAGGTGGACGGGCAGCAGTGCTCAGGGCATTGTTGCTGGTGCGTTCCCTTTACCTCAGGAAGAGGTATGAAAAGGCATCTCAACGTCAGGGCTGTCTTTATGAAATGATTTGACACAACGTGGCATGTTGAACTGTAGATAGGGCTTTTTTTTTTCTCTTTGAGAGCAAACATGTAGCTCCTTATTAATGGCTAACAAACAGGAGGAGACATCTCTCCAATTATATGTGCAAAAGTTTGCATTCTGCTGTGTCCAGGGAAGGAGTTAAATGTGCAGTGATCTAACATGGGCATTAAATGGTTACAAAGAGCTGCATAAGCAGATGAATGTGTGTATGGCTCTTTACCCCCTCAAAACCCCAAAACAAAACAAATCGGGGCTGGTGTGAAAACAGTTACAGGCTGGGATTTTAACGTACCTGTAGAATACCTGCCCTGTCTCTGCCAGTCTGCCATTTTGGCTGCCATTTGTGTTTAATAGTTCTATAATGTAAATCCTCTCTTCCCTTTAGTATTGCTGGGGGTAAAATGGTACTGAAGCAGCAGCGTTTACTCGCCCAAGGCAACCCTCTGACTTTCCCCAGTAACCACCTGAGCGGTGTATGGTAATTACTGAAATGGCTGTGTCATTCCTTCTTAATTCTTATTTACTATACATAGCTTTCAGAGCCTCACGGGGTAAAAGATAAAAGAATATAAGCTCCTGTAGTGTAAATATATCCCAGTGTTAAGGAGCAATGAAAATACATTTCCTGAAACATACTGCAGTATTTTCTATTATTTAGAAACACTGTACATCATTATTTTATGGAGAAATAAAATATGTAAAAACATTTCTGCACAGTTCTTTTCTAAAGCTAATGCAGAAGCTTTTTTCTTTTTTTTTTTAAAGCAACCATTTAATAAAGTCTGACACTTAGCAGTGTTTTGAAATAATTTTTGCTGCTCTGCCAGCAGTTGGCTTTGCTGTGAATCTCTAAAGACAAATCCATCTACAGTGAATCTAGCAAAATTCAGCTCCGTGTTGTATGTCAGGGTTGAGGACTACTTGTCAGCTCTGGCACTGTCAGATTTTATCTTTAAATATGACAGGCAATTTGTTCAGGGAGCACTTCTGAATGACAAGATATAGTGGTGTTGTAAAACATGGCACCTGTGTGGTATGCCCTGCCTTTGTGGACATCAGAGGCTATTGTTTCCTTTGCTATTAGACAGCCACGGTCAGACAATAAGGTGTGTAAAATGTTCACAGAAACCTTTTAAATAGAGTAGCAGGAAAGTAGATACCCTCCAGTCATATAAGTCACACCATTTATCATTTTACCTTATAAAACACAACATTCGCTAAAATATGATGCAAAGAGAAAACCACATGCTCTGCTGAGCAACACTGGTGCAAGCCGAGGGTTTGAACCAAGCTGTAATGAAAGGGTTTTATCTTTAAAGTGCCATGCAGCAGAAAAATTAGGATTTTAGCTCCTTCACCATCAGACAGGTATCAAGAGCTCTTCAGAGGGCTGTTGTTGATGTATAGAATGAATACGGTTTCACTGAAATATCCGCTGTTTACTGCAGTAGGGCTTCCTGGAATGGGGCCGTAAAAGCAGGTGATGAAACATTAATATACCTAATATGTTTGCTTTAAAAATAAATAAATAGCGGGCCATAGTGGATAATGTTCTTACAATATAAACCAGATCAAACTAGCGAAATTAAACTGGAGACATACTGTGGGTATGCCACTACCAAAGTCAACGGAGGGTTTTTCCACACCACAAGAGCCATGGGAGTGGTAAGTAGTCTTCTTCAGAACATGAGTGTAAAACTGAGCAAATGCAGAGAAATCTGGTACTACAAACACACTGTATGCAAGCATATTCCAGTATGCTTGTTCTTGACCAATGCTAATGCTCTTGCCCTGCTGACAGCGAGTGGTGGCCATATTCTGGAGGAATTAGGAGAGGGCCAACCAATTCTTTTAAAAGAAAAAAAAAAATCCCTTTAGACTCTGTTTTTAGTGAGTTTTTGTTACCTAAGAAGTGGCCAGGGTATTGTTGGCTGAATGCTTTCTGCTCCTGCATGTGCATGTCAGCAAGGACTATGCCATGCCTCTACAGCGCAGCTGCCATCCTGCTTGTAGCCTTTGCACACATGAACCAAGCCATTCCTGAACCCAGCGCCTTTAAAACCTGTACTACTGCCAATACGCCATGCTGTCCTTGTTTATCTACAGTCATGTGAAACTGCCTTAAAGGCAGGAGAAGAAGATACAGGTCTGCTCTTATAGATGAAAGAATGTATTTAATCTGTGATGCGCATTTCAGTTGCCCCTTAGTGGCCCAGGCAGTGACTAAGGCTGTAGTAGATCTGTGACATGGGAAGTCTGGATTAAGGCCGTTCTGTGTAGATTTTCTAAATCGAAGATCAAGGAAAGGATCAAAAGGTAGGGGTTTGATTTGCAGTAACACTGTGATCAAATCATGTTAGTGTCTTATTGTGACTTGGAAGGCATGCAATATTTGATATTTTACTTAAAGTCTCAAGTCCTGGAAATTAGTGACTCTGTAAGAATGTTGTTTTAGTTTTCATATAAGAAGCAAGTATCTAGAATTTCTGTTTACAGCTGAATGGAATAGAAGTGAACTCTGCAAACTCGAACACTAGGTGGCAAATACAGAGATCCCAACTGAAAACATGTATTAGTAACAAAAGTACAGTTTCTGCCCCATTAATAGCTTTATTAATAGCTTTATTGTGTCAGCTTGAACAAAAATAAATTTAATACAAGCTGATGGGTGATAGGATGGGATCAGTGGTTAAAAAGATGTAGCATATTTGCAATTGGACCCCTCACCGGAAAGATTTGGCATAGTTTAAAAATACTTTTGTATTTCTTCTTCTGAATAGAAATTAAGTACTAACTTCTCACCGAGGTATAACTACTTTAAAGGAAATTCTGCAGATGAAGTAGCCTGTGCTATTTCCTTTGTGTGAGACAACACTATTTGTCATGTTCACTCTTCGTATGATTTCCCCATCTTCAGTAGAAAAATGATACATTTGTTATTAAAATAGCATAATTGTATTCAGGTATCTATGAATTTGCCTCGGCTATTTTTATCTGTTTCTTTTTTACATACAAGACTGCCATAATTTTAGAACCACTGTGCATTCATCTTATCTAACCAAAGATCTTTTGACAATTAGGTCCATATTCTAAGATGGTTTCCATAATCAGTGAAAAGCAAGAAGCAGCTCCAGTGGGTTAATCATTACACCTGGTTTTGGTATTCATTTCAGGTTAGGATGAACTGTCTTTGAAGAAGCCTGTCTCTTCCCATTGACTCTAGGGAGAGCTAAGATAACTTGCTTTCTAACTTTCAGGTAGCTAAATTTGGTTGAGGAAAGTCATCTTTAGTCATCTAAGTCCCGTGACTTTCTCTCAGACATAGAAACCTAGACAGATCACAAAGGTGGTTTTGAACAATGTTTGCCTTCTCTGTGTTAACATACCACAGATGGCTTTTAAAAACAGAAAGATTTTATTGTAACTAATGGTGATGGATGATTGGTATTGTCATACAGAGCAACATAAATCTTTGTGCCATGCCCATTCCTAAAAAGCAGATAAACTCAATAGCTCAGGGAACCTGTACTTAAGCATAGGAAAGTCATACAGGGAAAGGTTTGCAGATCTGATGTCCATTAGGACAGATAAACACCCAGGGAAGTAATTTTGTCTGCCCATCACTGAAGAGCGTACTCTGAAATGAGATGCTGCAATGCAGTTCCACCCTCCTCAAGTAAGTGGCCTTGCTAGCACTTCTAAAGGGAACATAATCAGAAAGGAGAAAACCCCTCAAACATTAATGAGGAAACCACATACATCAAAATTAACTGCCCCAAATAACAGAAGCAGCTATGTGCAATTCTCAGTTATCTACTTGCTGATTTTCATTAGGAATTAGATACAAAATACTTAATACATCTTTCAAATGTGGTGTATTCACTGGGTCTATGTTATGCAGTTGTATAAAAAGTATTGGGATTAAAGAGCAGGAAGGACTTTTTTAAAAGGTGAAAATTGAAAATCTGGGATAGAAGTGAACAGATCAGTGAAAGAAGACACAGGCCCATCTCACAAACTGTGCACCAGTGGTCAGTGTATAATCTTTTGCTGTTACAGTGGTTTCTCCTCTCAAATGTGGTAATTTGAATATGTCTATTACAGGGAAACTGAGATGTGCCAGCTAGGAAGGAGTAGTTCATCATATTATGCACTCTACAAAATGTAATGCACTGGTGAGCATGCTTTACTAGTTCCTTCTATACATAGTCCACAGATATCATTTAATGCTACCTGCAGTAGAAGTATTTCAAGTGTTTTTAGTGGAAATAGTAGGTTTTTTGCTTTACTGGGCTCCTTGTGCCCTCACTTTGCTTTGTGTAAGCCATGAAGGTTGTTATCATGTAAGTGTGGGCTTATACAGGAATCCAAATAACGTCCTCAAATACACAGGAATATCTTCCTTTGGCAGAGGAAAATTGCAATTCATTGATGTGCAAGATGCCACCCCCCTCTGGTCCTGAAACATGAAGAACTTGGTTATCCACAGCTATAGTAAATCTGAGATGACACGAAACAGAAGCAAATATGCACAAGCTCCATTTACTTCCCCAGCTGCCCAGGAGAAAGCCTTGAATCTGCAATGGGAAAGAACTCAAAGAGACTGGAAGAGCTTGTGGACATGCTTGAAGGCAGAAAGGTAGGTGGGAGTGTTCCGCCATAGTTGTGAGTTTAGTGTGGTGTTTTGCAGAAAGTAGTGCTTTTAGTAAATAAGTTAACACTTTCTGTGATTAATAGAGGAATCAAATTCAGGCATGGAAATTTTTCAGCATGACTGTTCCATCTGTAGGAACAAGGCTTTGGTACCCTGTGGATCAGGCTTGTCTTGGGAAGACAGGCTCTGTTGCTTGCTCTACTGCTTTATAGCTCTTTCTCCTAAATGGGGAGAAGCCTCTTAAGAATGCATTTTCATCACATGTCCATTTCTGAGTTGTCCTAGGGACTTTTGCATTTTTGGCCAGCTTTAATCAAATATGAAATAGAAATTCAAGTCTCAAAAATGAAAGTTCAGAAATTTTTGTGAAGTTTGGAACGTGGCAAAAGAAGCAAGATGTATATCAGTGTCTCTTTCGAGGAGGAACCAGCAGAACATGACCATCACTGTCCCTCTGCAGCAGCCAGCTGGTCATTCAGTCACAGCAAGGTCTATGTCCTGGGTGGAGGAAACACTAAACTACGTGGAGAGAGCAGGGCTATTGTGGTGAAGGGGTAGCGGCAGGATTTTGGTGACAAAGAATTTGAATCCATGGGAAATCAGGCTTCATTAGTTCTGCTGCTCGCAAAACAACCTCTTTCTGGTAACCCTGGGAAAACCACAACTCCCTCTGTTTTACACTTATAAATCAAGGGTCTTGTTATTTAAAGTGCTTTAGCTATATAAAAGCTAACATTTTTCAAGCTTCCAGGAATCATCCACAATGGACACACATTCTTAACTCATGTTTACTTGTAATAGTCAAGTAGAATCGGGCTAGGTATTGAGTTCTTCAGCCCCAAACCAGAAAAGCACTTGGGCATATATTTAGATTGTAAGTTGCATGGGTTTCCCAGTTGCGAAAATGTGTTAAGTGCTTTGCTGGATCAGGGCTGGTGCTTTGCACTGCAATTTCCTAACTTTTTGAGAAAAGGTTATTTCAGAAGAAGAAATCATTTAACCCGATTCCCTAAGGAAGTGTGATGTTTGCAGTTCTACTATATGCTTATACATATATGTCTGTTAGTTCTGTACCCTAATCAGCCAAGGACCTATTTAAACCAAATTTAATTGGAGAGGGTAAGTTTCTGCAGGTTTTCTGAAACTCGAAAAGAGGCATTATTAATACCAGTTAAGGAAAAAGCTGTTTTGAGAACTCAGTCGTACTAGATCAGCTAACCTACACAGGTGTGAAATTATGAGGCAAGAGCTCCATAGCAAGCAAGAATTGATGGCTCATACGGCTCAGAGAGCTACCTGTGTTTTTTACTGTGATAAAGCTTTAAAAGCAAACATCATATTCAGATCAATTGTTCAGAATTTTTAACCCAAAGCAGGGATCTTTTTCTTGCCAAGGGACACATGTGGCAGGCTGCACATTAATGCAGACCTTAGCATTATCCAGAAGCATCACAAACAATGTCCATGGCTGCGTGGGTGTTTGTTAGGAAGTTCGCCTGCTGGCTGGCCACAGGCTCCTTCCCCTCTTCACCTTCCTAAACTCATGGAAGGAGAAAAATGAAAAGAAGGGTGGCCCAGACATGCTAATCTGAGTCCTAGGATGAAGAACAAATAGCTTGTCAAATCACAGTATTATGTGAGATAATGTTTCTGTTATTCCTACAAAGAGTTGGCAATTACGTTGCAGCTTTATTTTGTTTTGCTTTTCTTTAAAATCAGCGGAATACCAATCTACAATCAATAAAGAAAGTTGCCCATAGGCAGTTCTACCTTCAAATCTACTTCATGGATCAGCTGCTGGTAATTTATACACAGTCAATAAGACACATTTCAAAAGTGAGGTTTTTCTCCCAAAAGGCAAAACTGCTCTAATTTACAGCTGGATATGAACTGGGCAAACAACATACACCTGGAATGAATGTAATTTCAAATTTACAAGAAGCGCCAGTGAAAGATTAGATCTGATCTACTCTCTATGCAAGTAATCTATGGATATTTATATTATGATAACTGGAGAGCATCAATTGCTTTTTTGTTTTTCCTTTTGGGTATCTTTTTCATTTGTTTGTTTAGCAAAACCTGCAGGGGAAACTAGAACAACTATAATTACAGTCACAGTTACAAGTTGTGGGGTCTGTAGATAATAAGCTACAAGGCATTTTTATTGTGCTTTTTTATTATTATTTGTTTAAAGGATGCTTTTTTTCCCAAGACAATCCATCTGTATTTTGTAGGAAAGAGAATCAAAGCAATAGCTGTCAAATATCAGTGAGATAGCAGATTTACAAATTAATCCCATTGCTTGGTATTTCCACCAAGGTTGAAATCTATAATTGGTGCTAGAAACTACAATTAACTTACAATTAGAAGCATCCAGGCAGCTAGGTGTGCAAAATGGCAGCAGATGTGTAATATCATTAGAAATACTCTGTATAAAAAGCACCTCTGAGTTTTAGTCCTTTAGTTTCATGCTGCCAGCTGCCAATTTCATTGGTTAAGTAGTTTTGGGCTATGCAATACTCTTTCTTTTGGATTGATGTGTTTATTACTTTTTATGACAGGAGATCCCAAGGCAGATGTTCAATAAAGAAACAAGCTGCTACAGACCAGAGTAAAGAGATAGGTGGTGTAGATGCAGGAAATTGGGAAAGTTATCATATGCGCTAAGTTGTTATTGAAGATTTTGCTCCCAGCATTTGTAGCAGTTGTGTTATATACTCTTCCACAGCCAGTAATCTAACAGGGAATTATTGAAAGCCAAGTGCCAAGATTTCAAATTGCACTATATGATCTGGAGCTGCTACTCAAACAGGGAGCTGGAGCTTTGAAATTATGAAGACATGGCCATGCCATTTTTAGGAGAACTGTGTGTGAACGGTTAGAGCTGCTCTGCCCATGCCCAGCCTTTTCTCACTGAGATGCACAGCTGAAGGTCTGCTTTTCCTTTGTACCGTATGCAATCCTTTACATTAGTACAAAGTGAGTGAAAGTCATTGATGTGAAGGAACATAGTTCAGAATTTGGATAAATGGTGAACAAATTTACAGTTGTATAGAGATCTGATTTACAGATCAGTCAAAGCCAAATTCTGCTCTGTCTTCACCAGTAAAAATGCAGGATCACCACATTTAAGTGAATGGGAACATAGAGATGGAGACACAGAGAAAAACAAGGTTTTTTAATTCTTATAATTGTTCACAGCTTGGTTTCTGTTTTGCTTAGTCTTAAAGGGGAGAGAGAATGCAAGTTTCATTGCTTTCAGAAACTTTTGAACACTCTTATAGGGAAAAAGCAAATGTTTTTTAGAGAGGCTTCTTGGCATAAACCAGCCTTTCTTTTGAAGTCTTTTAGAAGGAAGCAATAGAATGTGATTGACATAAAAATCTCCTTTTTAACTGGTTTAGTATATTTGGCTGGTTTTGTGACTCTAATTTAATGTATTACAACCAGATAGGAGGAGAACTAATAATTAATGAGAGAGATGTTATTTTCTAATCAGATTTTTGTGAATACCCCTAATGCTTCTGCCCAGAGGCAGAAGCTGGCCAACAAATTTGGATTATATTGAGAGCAAACTGTTCTGCTCTGTCCATGTTCTTTGAATGACTGCTTTCCTTTGGTTTCTTCTTGGCAGGTGTTAGCGTCATCCCTGAAATAGTGTTCTTCCACCTGTGTTTTGAAGGAATGAGTGTCTCATTCTGCCTTTCACCACCTCTGAAATGCTTCCTGACTTACCCCTGTAATCTCTTCTGACCTTTCTGAGGCTCAGCTGTTCAAACTCCACTGGGCACAAAGTGCTGCCCTGCCCTCTCTTGCAAACAAGGAGGTGTGACTATGCCATCCCAAATCTTCCCACTCCTTTATGTGTTGACGGTCACTAGAAACCTCCCTTCTTTGGTTATAAGACTGTGGCAGACTTGTTCCAGCCTGCCTCATAGGCAATGCTTTTCTGTACCCTCTGCATTTTCCTGCTTGTTTCTAAATTATGACGTGCACTACAAGGGAAAAGAAGGAAATGTGTAATGGTCTCTTGCTGTCTGCAGGGTTGGGGGGGAAATGCCATTCAAATTCAGTCTTGAGAGCTGCAGGACTTCCCATGGTCTGAAATGGCAGATTTCATGGGCTGGGACAAGTATTCCAGGTCGTTTCCCAGCTTTCCATTCTCCTCTAAGTGGAAAGCTACTGAAGCCTTGAGGGGGGAGGAAAAAGCTCAGGCAGTTATCAGATTTAGGCTAATTATTAGAATGCTTATCAGACCAGGCTAAACAATACACAATTTTGAATTTCTGTTGATTGCAGTTCAATTAGCAGTAGACACGAGGACAGGTCAGGCAAGGCTAACACTGTGTGGAAACAACCAAGAGAAATGCCAAGCACACATCAAACATGTAAGGCAGAAAAGAAAGAGTTGTGACAACAAAGTTGTATTAGAGGAAGGGGTGAACATAAAACTCGAGAGTACTTTCAGTAACAGGTTGTGTTTTGTCACTGCATCTCAAAGCATGAACAAAGACAGTTGGAAGAGACAATGCAGACCGCAGGAGCTGAGGAGCAGAGGAACAGGGGAGAGGAGAATCATGCTAAAAAGCAATATAAGCAGTTGGGGAAGTGACGTTTTTAAAACAAACCACTGTGGTTGCTGCATTGTACAAACCTAATAAGACATAGTGAAAAATATTGGATTTATTTTTACAAGTTAAAAGTGACCTTGTTGGCCTTATGAATGGATTCACTTCTCACAATACCTCTTAAGGGCATTAGGGTTATGACTAACTCATAAAAATAAATCCAATATTTTCCCCTTGGCCATGTCATATCCAGCGTTGGAATTCAGCTGTGAGAACTGTTGGGGCTCCAACTTTCATTTAGTTTGACCTCCCATTATGAGAAGTACCTAGCTCTCAATCCAGGTGGGTTGCAGCATAATTCCAACAGCGGTCATATCACACACCAAGTGGAAATTGAGAAAAAATCCAAGAAGACCTAGAAAATAGCGGGTTGTGCAACACAGTATGTAACTGAAAACAACATATGAAAAGAATAAGTGTTTCAGATACTGGTAGGGTTTTTTCCTTCCCTGTTTTTCATTTGACCTGCATAACAGATCAAGGCAGGACTAAACTGCCAGTTTAGTCATACACTGTATACAGGGGAAAAAAAAAATCTAAGCTAATGACTTATCTCATACAGTTGTTCATTTCTGTTGGAATCAGAGGAACTTAAAAAAATCCAGTCAAGAAAACCAGAGAGCAAGTGGTTTTAAAAGTGGTTTAAAAAAGTAGTTGAGAGCTTTAAAGATGATAGACACACCTATCTAGTAGTTGTGATAGCACAAGACCTCTACTGAACAATAACCTAGTCCAAAGCAGTTGGAAAAAATAATAAAAACCGCACCCATGAATCTGAAGCTTTGTTCCTGCCCCTTACTGGGCTCTGTTGATCACTGAGGACCTCTGTTGGGTCCATGCACACAGGTGACTTCAGTGTAAGGTAGACATACAGTAGTCACTGTCATGTGTGGATGAGGAAAGGTTCATTGTAAGTGTATACCAGATGTGCTCTCTTTATAACCCGTGTAGTCTGCATATCTGTTCTGCATGCTTCTAGGAGCCTCAGATGAGTTCATCCTCCCCTTGGCTGAATAACTTTTAAAGGCCTAGTATATGCATCTGGACATGGTCCTGAGGTACACTGGCTGGAAGTGGCCCTACTTGAGAAGGGATGTTGGACCAGATGACCTCCAGAGGTCCCTTCCAACCTCAACCGTTCAGTGATACCATTATCTTAAATCTGAGCTGTAACAGCACAGACTTCTGTATAGGCTCATTTACCCTGTCGAGAAATGTAAGGTGGGCAGAAAACCAGCCAATGACATAGGAGTGATGGTGTTATGGGGTTAATTCGAAGGTTTGCCAGTTGCAATTAATTAGGCCAAGCTAAAACAGAAGCAGCAGGAGATAAAGGGTTTCCTGCATTGTGACTGTCCTTGCAAGGGTAAACCCTTAACTAGTATAATTTGAGTCAAACACAAACTCTGGTGCAAAGAACATATAAATCCATTTATCTGTGTTTATCCGAAGCCAAGCTGGATTCCAGCTTGGTTACTGCCAGGCTAATTTTGCCATTGTTCAGTGCTGCCCTTTCTCCTCAGATTTTTCTCCCAACAACTTGAGCAGCATGCTGAATTAGATACTGTAGAAAATCATGAATGACATGCATATGCTGTAGGCATTTTTGAGGTTGCAGGGCTAACAGTAAATATTCACACTTAAAATACTGAATTTAGGTTTATATGCCATGGAAATGTTGAGTACCTTCTTTGCTTTGTTTTCTCTGCCTCTGCCTTTCCCATGATTCTTTTATTACACTGAACAAGTTCCATTATCTGTAACATCCAGAAGTCGATGAGTTCTCATATTGCATTTCCTTATTTTCTCTGGAAAGGTTCAATGAGTGTTATTTTACCTGCATTATTTTGGTGTCCAAAGTATTCCCATAGTCAGATCAATCATGGGAAAATTTCCCATTCCCCAGAAACATACAGGATCCAGAGATACTGGGTTCCTTAAGTCTGTAGGATTTTAGCCCTGCTCCGTGCTGCTCTGCTGTGCTCTGCACCGCAGATGAACCGTTGACTTTCCTATGGAAGAGCCCGTGCACTTTAGTACTAACTTCACACCCCAGGCCAGGCAAATGCCATGCTCTGAGCATCATGGTGACTTCTGCAATAGCTACCACACGCTAAAAAGGTATGTTGGCAAGTAAGCCATAACCACAGATTTACCTTTATTCTATGAGACAGCTTTGTCAGGATTTAAAGGTGTTTTTTCCTAAATGTGACAAATAAGCCTGCTGAACCAACTAAGAACTCTTATTTGTATAAACTGACTCTGATGTTACCTTGTGTAAAATACATTTAATTTTAACCAATGCATATTTGAATTATAGTTTCCATAAATATTTGTGAATACATTATGATAAAATCTAAAACCTTGGCAACAGTTAAGAGAAGAGAGTTTGCAGATAAAAATCAATATTGCCTGCAGTATCCCAGGAGAACATACTGCTAGTGAAGTTTAAATTAGCTTTGCCCTAAAATCTAAGACATTCCTCTAGCACACTTTAAAGCATCTTAAAGTGTGAAGGAGTTAAGCTAATTACTGTAGCATTTGAAGACAAGACATTTGTAAAATTAATAGGCTAAAGTCTGCAGTCTTTCATTCAGCAAAAATTTCTGCTGTAATTGTGTATTTATTATGGATGAGATGCAGAACTTGGTCTCCTGCGTTTAAACAGTGGCATCTATCAAGAAAATAGCCCAAATACTGGGGGTTTTTTTACAATTTCTGGGTACACAGTGAGAAGAGGGTGGTTACACAGTGAGAAGAGGGGGAAGTTGGACCACTTAGCTTCAAGCATTGCTTGATGTTATCTGTCTGCAATAGCAGGACCTCATCCCAATCCCCCGCAGAGATGCTACCTTGCACCTCTCCTGAACAGTTTGGTATCCTGACCAGTTGTGTTTGTCTTTGACTGTCTCTGGATGCACAAGGCCAAGCCTACATGAGCAAGTCATGCAGCCCAATCGGAGCAGCTCTGTAAAGCAAAACATGTGGTGCTAGACACCCGAAGGCCACACTGTGGGAGTTTAAGGGAAGCTTATTGCAAATTAGCTCAGGTCTGCTTCCATACGCCGAGTGCTTGCCTGTGGCTGGCCAACATTAGGTTTAGCTTTACCCCAGAGGATCCCAGTTCATACAGTGGCTTTCTGCTCCGCAGTGCAAACCAAAGCATGGGAAGTGGTGGTGATCGGGAGATTCACCTCCAAAGGGTGCTCCTCGTCTGTACTAACACACTAAGGTAGACGCGTCCTGATAAACTACAGATACCTGCAGTAGGTGTGACTCCCACTGGCACCAGGTAGCGTGGCTCCTCTGCAGTAACGCTCCTGGGGGTACTGTATCACCTACTGAAGCGTGCAGTGAAAGTAACAGGATCCCAGGCTCTGCTGCTTCACCTTTCCATGGGAATCTGTTGAGATGTGATGTCCATATCCTGCACAGAAGTGAGACCAGTAGAGCCCTTTGGAAGGGACATTGCTGCAAAGTTGCTCTATCTCCCTGCATGCAGGAGAGACGAGCAGAAGTAGCTGTGTGAGGGCAGGAGTGATGTTTACCTGGGAGACATGAAGCCCCGTATTTGGTTTAGGCATGAGCTCTGTTCAGCAGCTTTGCTCTTTCTCAGTGTTCAGGTTCTCACACAGGGACATGACTATGGGATACAGATAAATAGGGATTCCGCTAACAGTTTCTTTGTGAAGTGTTAGAAAGATGCGACCCTCTGTTAAAGCATTTATAGGGCAAAGCACTGGTCCACTGCAATTCATTGGCACTATTCACGGTAAGAAGCACTGATTTCTGAGCTCAGGCTTAGCAAGGCAAGCTGTTTGCTATTCAGGTTGATTCCCGTTTCTCCTCTAAACCAGTCCAAGTCAGTAGTGCAGTTACAGAGAAGACCGAAAAAATTTGTGTTGCCCCCTTAACGACAAGTGGCCTTGTTCCCTCTGGGCTATAGAGACATTTCTTCCACATCTGTTTTTTAACTGAAGAGTTTTACAAGGCATTCACAAACGTGAAAAAAAAATTTAGCATATTATGTGAACATTTGCCCAGCTGCATTTTGCGAAGCTTTATTTTGGCTGTGGAAGCTGATGGCTGGAAAAGGGTCAGTATAACTGTAACAGACTTCTTGATTCTTGTTGTTCGACAAGAGGCTCCCGGCTTCGCTCACCTTAAAACAACAACCTTGATTTGGTTTCCTGACTGAGGTAGGACTCAATTAATGGAAATTAACAGTTGGTTTGAGATTGAGGGTGAGTGGCTGGGTAGGGGAGAGGATTGCTGCTTAAGAATTTACAGCACAGACTCTGTTCGAAAATGTTGTTTCACATTTTTATCTAAATATAATCGCATTACTGAGTGTTGGCCAGATGAAAAGAAACAGTGCACCAGCTGCAATTTATATACACACACACACACATATATTTGTGTATTTCTGTACCTTTGATCTTCATAGAAAAATATTGTCCCTGCAGTAGATTCATTTTCAGATGAGTTTGCTTGTCTTTTTCCAATTCAAAGATGTAGTCAATAACTGAGGTTAGTCTGGCAGAGATGGTACAGAAAATTGTTCAGACTCACACGAGAAGTGTGATAATTGCACTTTTTATAGCTATCATCCAATGCAATTCAGTTTCACTGGACCAGCGACTGTTAGTATTCAGTTTCCTCCCAACTGCTATTTGAGGAAGTTTTTTAAAATAAAATTTTCTAAGTGTTCCCTAGCCTTGTGCAATGTTCTTATAGTTCACTGCAATTTCCCAAGTAACAAGTCTTTATTATGTCAAAACCTACATTAGAAATGCTTATGTAGTAGCTATGCAGCTCATCAGCTTTTTGCAAGGCATCTTCTGTGCTTGTGCACTTAGAAGTTTATTGATTTGAACCACATTCTGAATCTGTCCCCTGCCTTTAAATTCTTCGAGCATGTCTAGATGCATCATTGACCTGTGAGTCTGTTACCTTTTTTATTGCAGCTGCTCAGCGTCTCAAGCACCTTTTTGGCATGTAGTAGGAGCCTTCAAACTTCTTTAGATGCTTGTCTGTAAGCTGGTAATAGTAAAGCCTTGTGAGCCCCAAGCCCTGGCAGGCAGGACTTTCCTGTTCATCCCCAGCAGCTGCCCTTTCAAAGCAGGCTGGAAAACTTACAGTCTCCTTGACAGACTCCAGAATGTCCTTTCTGAATTGTTTCTTCCCTAGGGCAATCTGAAGGAATATGCCTCAGATGACCGCATTCAAGCAGATCTCACCCTTGCATTTCACTTTAGTCAATTTAAATCTCACACTTTATGCTGTAGCCAAAGCCACTAGCCCATGTCATCCTTCAGTGTAACACAGACCTGCTCCTATCTCATTATGACATGTTTAGCTCTGCCAGAGGGTCTGATATACACATACAGAGCTACGCTGAATTATCAAGGGTTTCACTTAAACCAGCAAGACTTGGGTAGTTTTGAAACTCTGTCTTTAATGTGACCCGTAAGGTTTAAGTACTTGAGAAGGTCTCTCAGCAGCTGATGTTTTTAATATGCTCTGTGCTGTAGTAGTTTAGCACAATGGGAAGTTTGGAAATTTTACTTAGATCTGTAGTAATTACATGGCTTTTGACATAGATATATGTATTCTGACTTTGGACGAGACTGCCTCTGTTGCAGTTTGGCTGTAACAAAAAACTAAAGACCTTTTCCTCTTACGTACATAAACAACGAAATCCTTCAATCTTCCTTGTCAGATGAAAGCCTGAGCATTCCATAATAATATTTTTCATGTGCCTTACAGTAGGAATTACTTTGAGTGTTCAACTTTGCCTTATTAGGTCAGAGATTATATTCTTTTTACACAGATCTTTAATATAAGCAATATTCTCTCTCGCCCCTGACTCATAATACAGCAGTTTCCCTTCAAAGCGTAAATTAAAGTGAAGCCACAAAAGGGTCATTAATGGACTTAGTAGAGTCAATACTGAGGGTATCATGTACTGCCTGTTTAATATTAAAAGCAAAGTCAATGGAAGTATGGCCTTAATATATGTGGGCTTTGTGAATACCAACGAGAGAGAGCAGAAAGTTTAAACTTGGGAGTATGCAGAGAGATGAAACAGCTTGCAATGAGGCATTAATGTTGGGGTTTATTCCTGAAAAACCAAGAAAATATATGCCTGCAGCTAAAGGTCAGAAACTATTAGTGAGGATTAGGTTGGTGTCATCCACTGTATTTCATATGTGGAATTTTTAAAAATTCTAATGGAAGGAAAAAAAATGTGATTCCAGAGCCACCATTTAAACAGTAATATCCAAATCATTGGCTAATCTTTTCCTTCAAAGTAATGAATGGAAAGGCCAGAATGCTGTAGCAAAATACTCTACAGAACATACTTTGCGAGAGAACTAGTAAGACACACAGTATAACTTTATTCCACGTAGAGTATGCAAGACTTTTAGAGGACCAATTAAAAGAGACTTAAAATGCTATTAAAGTAGAAATCACTTGGCAACAAGGCATTAGCTATCTCTCCAATCAGCACTGCATTAGCAAGCCTTTAGCAAGAGATTTGCTGGTGGATAAAATCTCTGTGAAGCCTAACAGTGGGGCTGAGCTAAAGCAGCTGATAGGAAGCTGGCCTCTGGGGAAGGGCCTGGGACTGCCTCTTCTTCTTGCTGTGCTGAGATGTAAATGGTGGCAAGTGACGGGAAAGAAAAGCAGCTTCTGAGAGATGGCTGCACTGGAGAGCAGAGGGCACAACCTGCGGGAGCTCTTTCGCCCTTCTGATAAATGGTACTGCATCAGGGAGCCCATCTGTTTCTAGCGCTGGCAGTGCAGATTTGTTTTTAATACCAGTCTCTCTTTCCGTGGGAGGAGGCAGGCAGTATTGCCATGACTCGGTTTTACCTCAGTGGGTTCCTCACCAGAGGTGCAGGGGAACAGCTAGGAACAGAGGTGCATCCACGCACCGTGGCCCAGCACATGACGGGCTCTTATCCTTGAAGTGCACCTTTGTATTGGGACAAGGTGATAGTTCTGGCATCACTTAAAGTTTCTGTATGTTGGGGTCTGAGCCTGGGAGCCATAAAATAGAAAATTCTGCAGAAGGTAAGAAGACCTGCTTGTACTAAGAAAATGCCAATGGCAGAAGAAATATTATCTTTTTTAAGGAACAAATCTGTAAGTAGCAGGTTTGTGTGTATAAATCCAGAAAAAAAGAACTTTCTGTGAAATCCACTTTGTGAAGTTAAGAATGGCAGCCACAGAGCTGAGTTTAAGAGCTGGAGACCTATCCAGGCAATGCTTCTTGCCTGCCCGGGGCCACGACTAAATCGTGTCTAATATTCTCATTAATACTAGGTGATGAATGCCGCAAATGCAGCTATATCAATAGATGAGGAATGTAATTTTAAATATGTACGTGCTGCTTGGGCATTTAAAGGTAAAATGCATGTGTGCATGGGAGTTTTCAGGTGCTTTACCTGTATCCAGAAAATCGTACCCTGCCTTGTTCGGTCAGAGGTGCTGCTCTGCTCACGCAGCCCTGTGTCATACCTGTCTCTGCACAATGCAAAAATAGTTTTAATTGTCTGTAATGTATGGCAGCGAGCCATGACAACACACTGCTTCCAACTGTCTCTGCCAGAGCTGATCCCTGAACAGTTACAACTGACCATACTTCCTCCCCAGCACCGGGTGGTGGAATAACAAACTGGTGAGCGGTAGCAGTGCCTGCGACAGGGTTCATGTAAAAACAATCAAGCCATGAATTGAAAGGCTGAGTAACTGTTCTGTGTTACTTGCAAAAAGAAATCTTAGACAGGCAGTCTGTGCACCTCCTTTCTCCCCGTTAAGTAGCTGTTAGCAACGTGCTGCTACTAATAATTTGCAGAAATGAACATTAATTAATTTATTTTTCCTTTTCCACTGCTGATTACATTTCAGACACAGCTTGGGCATTTCTTAGCCAAATGGCTCCAGATTTGCATAATTACAACCGTGATGCATTTTCAAATTTTAATAGTGGATAATTAGATTTTTTTTAATAGAGGGAAATACCTTAAGAGAAGGCAAAGCAGAAGCTTGGCCGTTGTATTTTAAGCCACATTACGTGGACAATAAAGAAGAATTAAATCATCCACACCTTATCTACAATGAAAGAAAGGATGTTTACTATTGCCTGCCCCTCAGCACAGCAGAGTCCTGAAAGGACACTTGTTTAACCAAAGCACTGCGGGCCCCGAGCTGCAAAGCCTCATCATGAAGAGTGGGGCTGACATTCCAATTTAGAAGCATCACGTAAAATCTTTATCAGTGCAACCAAATTAGCAGGGGGAAGCTTTTACACCATGTTCATTGTTTACGCTTATCATTTTTAATAAATTTTAAATGCTTTTACAGGTGTGGAAATAGGCCTATTACCAAGATAATTTTCTTAATCATAGACATCTTAGATTGAGATGTGACATTTACCATAGTTCCCTTGCTCTATCTCATATAGATAGAAGCCATAGAAAGCTATCTAGGTTCCCAATACCATCTCTGTGGTAGAAGTGGTCTCTTGACTGACATATCTCCAAATAAGCCTTGGAATAGCTTTCCATATTGGCCTTGAAGTAATTCAGACATCAAATTGCCTCCCTCCAGACTTCCTGACTCCACGAGGCCCCCTGAATATGTTTTTTAAAGTATTTAGGGGGAAAATATTAGATTTTTCTAAGCTGGATCAGGGTTCATAGCATTTGCTAATAAAGAGGCAGGCAAGAAAGATATTTACTTGGGGAAGGTTTTGAGTGTATTCTGTGCAGCAGTTGCAGGTTAAGATGGCCTTTGGTTTGTGTTTCTGAGTTTGCATGCCTCCAGCTTTTGGCATCTTTGCATTTTTCTCCTGTTCTCCTTTCAAGACAAATAAGGAAACAATTTCAGTATTTTCACACCGAGCCTTTTAGCATGGTCCACATATTCAAACTGCAGGTTGAACTGCTGCTCAGTTTGACAAGGAACATACTCCAGGTTCTCATTTTGTTGTCTTTTAAAATGCCCTTACAGCTGAAATGCATTGAGAAGCGTAGAGCACATTGTCCTTGCGAATACTGGCAGGCTTCCATCAGCCATGGCGTGCTGCATGCCAGCAGCGTTGCAGCTCTTCGTAACGTTCATGTGATGGAACTAACCAGGAGAAATGATTCTCACTGTTGCTTTGGTGTGCAGAGACAGCTCTGTCTCACAAAGCTGCTGGATAATTGTTTGTTTAAAGATTGTCCTAATTACTGGTTTGCCTCTCACTGGACATTGTTAGAAAATCCCTATTAACATTGTTCTGCCCGAGGGCCAAATGGTAAGATTGTCATCTTGTACTGCTCAAAGGCCAAATTTTCAACAAAAAATCCCTTTTATATTTTGGAGCACTTTGTAGTGGTGATGGAAAATGGCCTCTGCCTTTTCTCTGGAGGATTAATGCAGCAGGTCCTCAGTCACTCCTGCTGCTCGTAGCCTGCTGCAAGCGTGCTTTGTAGAGTGGCTTTGTGTAGCCACATCAGTTGAGTAACACAAGGTCAGTACGGAACAAGGGCTAAACTGGCCTCCTCCTGCTGTATTAAAAACTACCTCCAGAGAAAGGTGCATTGAAATAAAAACTTTTTCACACTGGTCCTTCTGGATGGCCTGGCTGTGGTCAGTTCCCTTCCAAATCAAGCACAGGCACAGGGGTTTTCTGCCAGAGGACTTGGTGGAAAGCAGGGCTTTCCCTCATAATCACTTGGAATTTCTTTCAAAATGCTTCATCTTTTTGGGTTTTGTTGTTCTTATTCTGGAATAAGATGATGAAACAAATTAGTTTTACAAAGACGTTGTTCTCCAGCCCAGTGGAGAGAGAACTGAACAAGGTTCACTGACAGAACCTTGGAACTGGGCAAGCACGCCAGGGTGTAGAAAATGCAAATGAAATTCAACCCTGGGTTTCATCTTTTCTGTATTAAGCTCATGACATTACAGATACTAGCAAATAAAATTTTTATCAAAAGCTTGATTATCTAGAATGAACCTTTTCCAGGAAGATGACAACAAGGTTGCTAATTGATGAAATATTTCAAATCTGGAAAGAAGCTTAAAGCTCCAAATAGTTTCTCCCTGCAACATGGGACTACACTCAGATGGAAGCTGCTGCCTATATTTTTTAAAAAATTAAAATAAAGAAGTATTTGCAGTGCATTTTCTTCAAATAATGCACTAAAATGTGAAAGTGAAATAAAGGTAACGTAGATTTAATTGCATGAGTAGAGAGTTAAAAAAGCCTGTTTCTATTTTTAATTGCCCTGATTTTAATAATCTGCAGTCTAATTATACATGTGGAAGGAAATGTGCTCATTTGCTATCTACATTATTAAATCGGGTATCCCCTTAATCAGGCCCTCTATCTAGTTTGCCCTCTGTTTTTCACTTCTACTGGGTGTTTCATATGCCAGAACCACTCGAAAAAGTGGTTAGTTGCAGTTTATCACTTTTCAGAACGTTTGCTGCAAGCATCTGATACTTGTCAGGTGGTACAGAATCTGTTGCAGAACCATGGGCTGAAAATGCCCACAAGTATTGTTTCCTTTAAAATAATGTCTTAGCTTTAGCCTTATCTTACAATGTAGACTCAAGTAATCTGAAAGGTAAATAATCAAAGAAAAGTTATTACCCAAGACTGCTTGCAGTGCTTTTAAAACCAAGTCTCTGCACAATGTTAAAAATGCTGTAGTTAATTTTAGAAACAAGCATGTGACAATAGTTACACACTATCAAAAATACTTAAATTCAATTATTACAATAAAAAAGTAATTATACATTGCATTCAAAAGAGACAGTTCAATGCGTCTGAGAGATCAGTTACAACCAAAATCTGTGAAAAGAAGCAGTGAGCTTGTATGACTGTCACGCAAAGCCCTACCAAATTACTATTCACTTCGATTAACTTTCAGTGACCGTGTCTATAGGCTGCTTGGTTAATGGTTTTCTGTCAATACTGTAAAAATGCTAACCTGTCTTTACACCTAATCAATTCTGAAATGGCTCTTTACATAAATGGTCTATTCCTTTTCTTCATTAAAAAAAGCAATCAAATAGGATTGAACTGAACAAGCAGTTGTAAAAAAATACAATAATTAATTTTGAGTCTGTGTATTTTGAAGTAGTTGTCCTTGAGTATTTTTTTCATCACCATTTTTTAAAGGGCATTGAAAAATCAATGTTTCACTTTACTATCATCCATCTTTATATAGTAATAAATTAAGTGGAAAGTATTGATATTTTTGACTGAGCTTTTAAAATTTACATACTAATGACAATTGTACCCTTGTGACTTTTGATTTCTGTTGCTGTTTACTGACACTGACTAGAGGGAAATTTCAGTCATCTGGGGACCGTTTTTCCTCTGAAGGAATAAGACGGTGTCATCTCTCTGGTAATATTATGCTTGAGATCTTAGCCCTAGTATCTCTTGCTGGACTTCTTTTCAAAAAACAACTTAGGAAGTGAAAATGGTTGAAACGCTTATCATGTCGCTCTGTCTTTGTGTGCTCCAGCTAGAGCGATAGACGTTGAAAACACAGCTAATGGACCTGCAGGAGAATCAGTGAGTGCAGTGGGTAACAGCAAATAAAAACGCTGTGACAACGTAGTCATGCCTTAGTGTGCCCTCAGTAATGCAGCTAGCCTTAGGAGGAACAGGATTGCATCCTGCCATGTATTTGGAAGGGAGACGGATGAATAAGAAGCTAGGACTGTCAATCCCATCGTATGCTTTCTGGCTATTTTTCCTATGTATGCTAGTCTCATAAGCAATGTCTGGGTTGTATGATAGATTAAAAAAAACCTAAATCCAATGTCTGAAAGGAAGGAAGCTTTCATGGATTCTATGATCTTTTTAAAATACATTATTTAGAATATAGTCGACTATTCCAGCAGGAAGTTAAGGGTTATTTTTAGCGGTGTGTGAATCCTTGAAAAAATTATTTGTGCGTGTTATTTCAAATGAAAGGCGCAAGTGGCTTTGACAGCATTTGCTCCATCTTTGTTCACTTCCTGAGAACATTATGAGCTCTCTGCTGTGCACGAAAACATTTGCAGAAAGAACTCATGTGATTATTAATTGCTGGTGCCAAAAGTAGGTGGTTGTCTTACGCGTTCTTCGCTGGCATGGGACTCGGCTAACCCAATAGAGCAGGGAGAGAGGGAAAATGCCACATGACTTAGGTGGGGGAGTGCTGAGCACAAATTGCTGATTGCACGAAGAACATATATTCATAGTAATAGTTGTGGTAAAAAACCTGCCAGTAAAGCACTGGCAGCAGTTTGCTGACATGACCTGTTTGCTGACTAATTCTAAACAGCAAATAGATACACAAGCTCACTCTCTATTTGCAGATAAATTGCAAACAAGAAAAAGGAGTTACGTTTGTTGAATAACTTGTTCATTGCACATATCTCAGTAATAGCTATTTTCTATTGTTTATCCTCTACAAAATAAATTCTTATAACATTTCTTCCACTTACCGCATGATTTGTTTAGGTAGGCAATTTACTTTCACTTTTGAACACCGTATTAATAGGAGGAGTATCAATGCTTAGTTTATTGACTACTACTGTCCATTACTCTGTTAGCTCTCCCCTTTAATAACATACAGGTGGAAAACAAACTACTTTGCACTGAGTGATAAAACCAAATATTGACAGGGCAGCCTTGCTGGATTTTCTGCATGCAGCAATATGTAAGTAGGTGTGTTCATGTAAGAGTGTGTAAATTCTGTACTGGAAATATGTTAAATGAGTACAAAAGTTAACGACAAATAGTATGCCAAAGGCCAGATTCTGAAATGCTTTACCATGCATCTTATTGAAAAAAGCTGTCTTACTGAAGTAAAAGGCTTTCCTGTGAGTAACTTCGCAAGGGTTCATTATTTGGGTTGGAAAGGGTCTCAGGAGGTCTCTTGTCCAACCTGCTGAAAGCAGAGTCTGCTGTGGGCTTTGAGGAGGTTGTTCAGGGCTTTTTCTTGTTGGGTGTTGAAAACCTCCAAGGAATGGAGACTGCACAACCTCTCTCAGCAACCTGTGCCCCTGCTTGGCTGGCCTCAGGGAGGTTTCTCCTCATCTCCAGTCGGTACCTCCCTTGTGTCACCTTTTGCACATTGCACTTCATCCTCCTGCCACGTACCACTGTGAAGAGCCTGGGTCCATCTCCTCACTAACCACCTCGCAAGGTTCTGGGGGCTGCTGTCAGGTCCCCCAAAGCCTTCTCTCCTCCAGGCTGGACAAGTGCTGCCCCCTGACCCTGTCCTTGCAGGGAAAGCACTCCATCCCCAACCATCTTGCTGGACCTCCTCTCTAGTCTGCCAGGGCTTGGGCAGTTTGATGGGGCAGAAGCAGGGACCTGCTGCATCTGCTTCTTTGGGGCTGTATCAAGCACCGAAAGCTCCCACTGAGCCGTCCCAACGGCGGCAGCAGCACCCCTGCCCACCTGCGTTCTTGGCTGTGAGCAAGCTCCTCTAGCCGAGAGGATAGGAGCAGGCTCCAGGGCAAAAACCTAAAAAATTAATTCTGGGTCCTTCATAGTGCTGAGTAGCTTTCTGGGTCTGGTGGCACTCCTCCCTCGGGTAGGTGCTAAACCCTCTGGAAAAGAACCGCAGGACGTGAGTTAAGTTGTAGTGTGCTCACAGCAGCAATTTGTTAGGTCCACTGTACTTCATGCCAGCTATTTTTTTTTTCCTGTGAGCAAACAGTAGCTCAGTCATAAAGGCTAATTTGCACAGTAATATTGATTGCCTGCAACACGCTCAATTCTAGTTTAGATTTCACAGGATAAAGACACAGCAGCACTGATGTGTTTTTCCCTCTGGAACTTGAAGGGTGCTGGAAAAGACAAATACAAAAGAAATTGTGCACCAAGGTACAGACAAACCATATGTTAGCTGCAGCTCTCCCCAGGGCAAGGTGCTAAGTTTTGTTTACATTTTGCCAAGACAGCAATAAATTGCTTGTTTACAGATGACAGGAAGAAATGGGATGTCTTTAAAAGGAAGCTATGCACGGGGATGCAAACGGCGCGCAGGCAGATGCACATCTTTGAGCAAAGTACAATTAACGCTCCCTTCCTGGACAGCCTACCTCCTCCTTTTTTTGCGGGGAGAAGAGGGTTAGCGAATCCTGGGGGTCATTATGCAGGATTATAAAAATATTAAGGCTGATGAAAGTTTGCCTTCTCCAATTTCCAACCGAACGGTGTATTACGCTATTAGATCCAACTGACCAGGATGTGCCTCGCAGCCCTGTCTATGCGCAGAGGACAGAAAATATGAGAGGTGTGGAGAAGGACTCACTTTCATCAAAGTATCAGTTTCCAGGATAGTTTGGAAGCCCACAGCATTATTGTATTACACATTGCACAGAAGCGTGCCTTGTTCATTTTTTTTAGTGTTTTAGAAATAAAAGACTTTTCTTCCAAATTGCGCTGGGAGGCAAATTCTTCAACAGTGTAATAGAAAATGTTAGACAATATTCCTTACTGGAGCTATTGACATTTTTGGTAGTCGTGACACTTTGATTTTTCTCAAAACATATGGATCAAGCCTGAGTGTGTTATTGGACAGGAAGACCTGATGAAAGGCCTTCCTTTATCTTTCTTTGTATTTTTTTTCCCCTCTGTTTGTTCATGGCTTTCTCTCTGAATATAATCGCGGTTTTCTTATGCTGCCCAGGGAGTCGTTACTGCCTTACTAAATATTTTATAGTGCACAGTGCACCATACCTGCCAACTGGTTATTATTTGTTATATAAAAACTAAAGGGGTACCATGTGAAAAGGAGTGTGTGTTAAAATTTCAAAACTACAGACAGAATAATTTTAAACCCTTAAATTAGATGTCAGGCTGGTTTTGGTTTTTGGATTTTTTTTTTTATTTGCTTGAAAAAGGTCTGTTTATAGTTTGGGGTTTTTTTCCCCCCTCTCTTTTTGGTATGTGTTCCTTTCTATGATTCCAAGCACTTGTTTCCTCACAGTTTCGCTTCCTATTTGTTCAAAAGGGAAAAGTTCAAAGCCACTCTGGCAGCTGAGGGAAAAGCTTGCTGAATACTAACCCTCAAGTGTCTGTCTTGTCCTGACCTTGAGAAAGTAGCAGTAAACTGTTCTATTGCAAACACCACATGTGTGTTTTGTTAGACCAGGTTAAGAGGGGTCAGAGCTCACCTGAGGCTTGGACTGCAGATTTAGACTGCTTTTCAGCAGCATAATGTATTTTTAAAAAGGGACATTCTCGCCTTTGTATGGGCCTAATATAGGCTCTTTTTAAAAACCTGTCAAAATCCCAAGCACACACTCCATAAAATATAAATAAGTACTTACTGTTTGCAGATGTTGCTTGTTTTTCATAATGTTTGTATTTGAAGTCCTGAATCCCCACTTCCTGTCAGAGCCAGCCCTGTTGCTTTAGTCCATTTATTTCTGAAGGAACGGGAAGAACTTCAAAATGCAATTTCTCAATGAAGACACTTTCTGTCAAACCTGTCAGCGTTCGCAGCACAATTACCTTTTTTCAGACCAAGGCTTGCGTTTATGGCTTTGACTGCATGCACAGCCTCTCTTCCCCCCAGCTCAGCTAAAGCAGTTGCTGTTTTTTAAAAGACTCCTACTTGCCATAAAGTGTGGCTTTAGGTTCTTTCAAAGCAACAGGGTAACTTAGCAGACCTTTCTCCTATTTGCATGTTTTAATTCATTTGATAACAGATACAAAGGATATTGTAGGGAACAATTCTGCCCTGGGAAAAGGGATAGATCGGATTTTTTCATGTGCAATCTATCAAGCGTCTCCCTCGGTAAGGTGAGCTCTGTCGAGCCATTTCTCAAAAGAGGAGAGAAAAGACAGGGAGAAAGAATTGTTTCAGAAACACGGCTACCAACTACCTCAAAAGAACAACCGTATTTTCTAACCCACTGTCTATCTGAAGAGTAGATATTGATGATTTTTAGGGGACCATCGAAATTCCACTTAATCCATAGAGAATTTTCTCAGATTTGGATTGAGCTTTTGTTCTGAATATTATATAAATATAATATTCAGAGAGAAATAGTGCTTTTGATGGATAGCTTATCTGCGGTTATGTAAGGTATTATTTGGGTTCGTTCTCGTACCAAAAAATGAAATTGTCTGGATGGAGGACCTCACAAATACTTCTTATACTCAAGCTTTTTTTGTGTAGGGGAGAGTGTTTTTCCATGTGCTGTGGCATGCATGGGCTGATGAGAGCAACACTACAGGTATTTCCTGGGGATCTTGCTGCAGACTGAAACCACACGCTGCTCAGTCCCCTCCGTAACCCCCGGGCATTAGGAGCACGTCTTATTTGTAATATGCATTTCCCCGTTAGGTGAGTAAGCCTTATCTCCATGTGCCTGCTTTAGTCACCATCTTTTTAGATTAAGTTTCTTTTCTCGAACTCCCTCCTCTAGCATTTTAACCTCTCAACTAATGGCAGGCTCTTTAGTGTGCAATACCACCACACTGCTGGCAAGGAGAGGGGGAGAAGAAAAGCCTCTCCTTTGTATTGCAAATTCAAAGGGTCATTATTCCATCGTTCCCTGTGGACAAATGTGTGAAGATTACTGTGGGAAGTTAGTATTTATTCTGAAGCCCTAATATGATCCTCTTGAACATTTTAATAATGCATTCTCTGGGGTCCATGCTGCAAGTGTTTAAAAGGAAGCAATATGCGTTAGCACTGGATGGCTGCTGCTTTGCTGAAATAGTCTAAGTTACGGGGTTGCTTTTGATCAGTCCCCACTTAAAAAAAAAGCAAAAGTCCCTTTGCCCCCTTCCTCACCATCCTAGAGTTCTTTTATCAGTTACATTGATCTAGAAGCAAGGACAAGGCCACAGTATTATATGTCCACATTTGTTACACTGATTTACGAGTTTCTTAATTCTAAAACCCTTACCTTATCAATGGCCTCAGGAAGTCCTAAATCCCTGATATTAAGCAGAGAAGGAAAACACTTAGAATCAAAATAGGTGGGGTTTTTCATTGGAGACACATACAGGATAAACAGCATTCACTTGCAATCTGCTGCTTTCCCTGTAATTTTAAAGCTTCCCTAAACGTGCGTTGTTTCTGTAGGGTCTGATTATAAACATATGCATGGGACAATGACATACATGCTTGGATCAGGTCAGTGGAGTTTTGCTTCATCTTTAAAGCTCAAAAACCATAAATCAAGATGAAAATACTCCAGCCAAGAGCTTTACCAATTGATATAATTTTAAAATAGGCCGCTGCTAAGGCTTGGGGGAAAGCTGACACGATGACTTTTATAATAGCAGAACATTTAAGGTTATAGAAATAAAAGGAAGAGGATGAAATCAGTCGCGTTGATCTTAGCCTGCAGGCTCTCTCAGCTAACTCGAAGCTCCAGCAATTATTTCTGCTCTGGCTTTTCCCCTTTTTTCCAGCAGTCTGTTTGAAATGAAGCAGAACCAGGCATGGCAAGCTTATCAGTGTCGTTAGCTGACAGGGAGCACATCACACCTGCTTTTACTTGCTAGTTTTTCAGGCACTTTATGCCACAGAAGAATGTTGATTTTGTTCTTATAATGTGTAAAGATTCATTTATTTCACCTTTTGAACTTGACAGAGCCACTCAATTTTGATGGGAGTTTGTTTTCATCCTGGCATTTGGAAATCCTTGGCAATTACTGGACTGTGGCCCAAGGCTACCTTGATGAAACGTAGAGATGATCAAACCCAACAGACTATGGATCTGGCCCAGCTAGAAAACCCAGCCTGCTGAAACCCTGTGGGACTAAGGAGGGCTTGAGGGTGGCTGAGGCTCAGATATGCTGGTGTCACCTTGGTCATTGTAGAGCTGTTCTCAGAGAGAGATGTCCCACGGATACTCACCAGAGCATCGGGCAACGGTCAGGGTTTGCAACCCTGCAGTACCATTGGAAGAGAAATGCGTAGAAATGATAGCAAAGATAGGTCCAGAAAGCTTCTTTTCATACTTACTTGCCACCTTTGGGGGTTTTAGTCACACCTGAGTTTTCTAATTTCTCCTTAGAGAAAACCATGAGCGTTACAGTTATTGCCTGCGTAGTTATTTTAGCAGCTCCTGCCCATCTTGCTATGTAATTGTATAAGATTAGGAGGATCATAATCCATAATAAGAGGTGTAACCCATCTTTTCCAAAAACCTGTTCCCATCTGTGGTACAGATAGGTCATTCTTTCCGTGCCTTCCAGCCAGGCCCATCTAATCACACTGCTCAAGGAGCAAAGGAATTCATTCGCCCAAAGGATCCCATTATGAGATATTCTGTCATCTCCGTTTTAGACCTGTGAAAGCCTTATTTTGAGTACCACTGCCAAATGTGATAACAGGAGCCTTGCACAGCTGAAGAGAGCTCAAGTATCTGGGATCCGTGCTATGTAATTGTTCTTATACAGACCTACTTTCAGTTGCACAATGATGCTTGCAGGATTTGAGCTTGTAGTATTGAAAGCAGTAGGATCCTCTCTGCTGACTTTTAATGAGAACAGCTCAGACCTTCAGTAAAGCAGGCACTCGGGCAAAAGATTTCAATGTTTCTTGCAGCTGTTGTTATTTCCTAGCCAAACAACCTACCAGTGACAATTTTGTAACTATCAAGTACTTGCAGACCACTTGCAAATAGACAGACATTTCACGTCTAAATTCCAGGTGCTTTTATAAAGCTAGTACCGTATCAGAGCTCTGCTTTCCAGGCACCAGCAAACAGGTTTTGAATATATCCTTTCTGATGTCTTCCTTTTACATTTGATCTTTGGCCATGATTCTTGTAGAAGAAATTCAGAAGAAATCTAGACCATGAGCCTACAATACAAACAGACCCAATCACACACGCTAACGTGTGAAAAATAAAAAACAGTGACAGTGGCAGAAGTAGAAGCATTTCTGGTAGGTGCTTACAGAGAGAACAGCTAAATAGTAATACACATATTAATTAATTTGGTGCACTGGAGATGGACTCCTTGGAACAATATATACTATTTTGATGGGCTCCTGCAATCAAATCTAAATGACAAACCAAAGTGTGCACGTTAAGCCTGGAAGTGAGGGGGACTAAGCAAGGGCTGGACTGTGCCGCGATCTGACAATCTTGGGGCACCCTTGAAGCAGACAAGCCTGACTCCCTAAACCACCCTTTCCTTCCTCCACTTTACTGAAGATGTAGGCTGTGACAGATCCTGTTGCAAGGTATATTCTCCAGTGCCCTATAGGGCTATAGAGGGAAGAGGAAGAAGCCTGAGGCTGCAGGTACCCCTTGCACACCCCTTGCACGCAATCCCTGTCCTTCTGGGCAAGGGTGGAGAAGAAAGGAAGGCTTGGACCTTTATTTTGAGCTAGGTCTGCGGAATCATAGAAAATAGGACAAGGAATGACCTCAGAGAGGTGTCTGTTGAGAAACCTCAGCTCCAGGGTGGGGTGCCAGAAAGGACTGTGGTCGGTGTGGGCAGGATTTGGCCCTTTGTCTTCATTTGGGAATACAGCCCAAACTGTGCTCTGTAATAAAGTGGCACTGTTCAGAGGAGTGCCTGTGATTCCACGCTTATTTTCCTGAATCCAGTGACAAATATCTCAAAAAGCTCTATGATAGATGTACTGCAGAAACAATGTAAGTGCTGCTTAATATATTAGGAAATAAGATTCTCTGCAAGCTCTTTCCTTTATCGGCTGTTCCGGGAGGATTTTCGTATGTTTTGAAACACGTTCCTGTTTGTTAAAGTGCCATACAAGCATTTTTAATGAACCTGGATAATTCACTGTTTTATTTGGTTAATTGTCAGGATCAGGATCATATTTTAAAAAAGAAAGGCTTATTTTAACAGCTGATCATTCAGCAGTATTACTGAATTACATTATTCAGCAGTATTACTGAATGAATTGTTTTTCTGCTTGTGAGTTATTTTCAAGTGATTTGATCTGAAACAGTTAATCCAAGAATATAAGAAATTTCACTATTAAAGATGTGATTATGGATGAAACATGAAGTTTGAAACTGGGAATTGCAAGGTTGCTTGTTTTCTGGAGCTTTGCCCATCCTCTTTAAAGAAGGCCTTGCGAAAAGGACTGGGCTGAAAAGTGCACAATTTTACCCCCTCTTTTCCCCGCAATTTATAAGGGTTCAGATTTTCTAGACTAGGTGTAAGAGATAAAGAAATTGTAAATGTGCAAGAAAGCTTTATAAGACTGCTACCATTCCACGACCAGCTGTAACTGTCCAGCATAATGTGTTACACACAGGCATAAAATATGCTCCTATGTGCCTTTATGGATTATGTGTTGATGAATATTTATTAAATCTCATTATTGCAAAATGTTCATGTGAAAGCATCTGATTGACAGTTATTTTATTGCTGTTTATTTGTTACCATTTTTGCTTTGGCAGGGGCTTAAAAACTGACATACGTTTTCCTATCTATATTTGGCTTCAGAAAGCTTCTGAAAATTGGTTGAAAATGTATAAATTAAAAAAATATATATACCCAAAACAAAGTAATCTTTGTTTGACCTTAGGTTATGTTTTGTGGTATCCTAATACCACCTCCATTATTCTCTTTGGTCTTTAGTTTATACTAATGGGCTGATATTATGCTGGGCAACTTTAATTAGGGTGTCTATTGCTTAGTAGGCAGCATTTTTGCTTTCAGGCAAGTATGACATGCTGTACAGTAGAGACTTAATTCCTGTTTAGGGAAAAACCGTAATACATCTCAGTTGCCAAGTGCATAGTGAGCAACCACTCTTAGGGAAAAAGAAAAAGAAAAAAAAGAAAAAAGGTATTCTCTCCTAGATACAAAACACCCATAATCCCATTAATGTAAATGAGTGATTACACATGTGCATAATACATTGTCAGGAGATGCCAGAATTTTAGATGAGATAGAAAAGGCACATAGTATATCATTTAATGAAGACCCCAAATATTCTTGTGAAGGAAGTTCTGTGTTACCGTCAAGACTGAATCTCTGGATTTTTATTTTTATTGTCTCATTAGAGTTATAGGAAAAGTAATCTCTAAGGCTCTATTGCTATATTAATAATTTTTTTTTTTACCTTCAGCATTTGTTTCATAGCTTTTTAGATTTGCCTTGCAAATGCAAGCTCAGGTTTACTGTAGATGACTGTAATGAAAGGTGAGTTTGTTCGATGACATTGTGGGTGCACATATATTTCTGGAGATATTTTGTTGAAATGTTACAGTCCCTAGGACACATCATACAATTCCATATCAGTGTTACTGACATATCTGTGGAAACAATCACAAAGATAAAGAAGGGGCTCCATCATGTGTTCATTTCCATCAAATTAATAATACATGAAGTTCATATAGTACAAAATGTCAATTATTTATTTTTTGTATATGCAAAAAACAAGAAGAACCGTGCAGGAAGAATCCTTGGTGTCAGAAAACGAGCATATGAATTGAAAAGATCCCTGGTAATTGTTACATTTTAAAATAATTATTATTATTTTTACAAGCCTGTAGAAGTTACTGTAAAATATTTGTGTATACTACACTCAGTTGGACATTTTGTGAAAGCAGAGATTTATACTTTAGTCCTTTCAGAATATACGTTATAAAAAATTAAGGTACACATTACCATATTCCTACCTTTATATGAAAGGAATAAAGATGGAATACTTCAGTAAAACCAAGCAGTGATTTTTAAGTTATAGTAAGACATTAAGACTAGGAAAACTCAGGTGAAAAGAAAAACACTGTAAACATAATGAAGTTATTGATTTTAATTTTCTGGCTTTCTCATTGAAGGATGAAGCATCTGTACAGGATAGATGATACAGAAAAGTAAAGAAATTGGAAATCTAGAGCAGATCCAGCAGAGGAGGGTTTTTTTCAGTAGCTTTAAGATAAATAAATTACATTTTTTCATATGCTTGGCTGGGAACGAAAAACCAACACATAGATGGCATTAACTTTGTTGTGTTCCCACAAGTGTGTATGTTTGGACGTATTTCTCACTGGTATTCAAGCATATATCTGTCAGTGAGTTTAGCCCATTAATCAGTGAAAACGAGTTTTTCTGAAAATCCAGACCCCTTCCGCATTCACAAATGAACACAACCGCACAAAAGCTCACACCTATGGAAAGTTGGGGGATTTTGGGCTAATTCAGTGACCAGGCCATAGATTCCTATCCGATCCTAATCTTGCAAGTTATTTAGTATCATTATGTCAGTAAAATAACAAATAATTTCTTGCCTATAAGGAATTAGACTTGTTGAAAAGCTGGCTTTACTAAAGAAGACATTATTTTTTACAATACAGTCTTCAGCAAAATCATATTTTGCTTTAGTAGCTGTGTTGTCAAAACCAGAACTGATCTAAATCGTTATATGGAAAATGATGACCAAACCAGTTTATTTTGGATTGTAATAGGATTTTCTGTGGAAGTTTAGTGTTCTGTGCAATTGAAAATAAAAAGGGTTTTATAACGTTGAAAATTTTCAGTTCTGATATATTCAAAAAAGCTATGAAAAAAATTAAAAGGCAAATCAAAACAAAAAGCCCAAGCTGCAGTGCAGACATAAGAACATAGGGGAACTGGAAATTCTGGGGTGTTTTTTGCCCTTTTTTGCTGTGTCTCTGAGTTAAATAGCGATTTGCTTTATCTCTGTGCTTTTGTCTTCTATCTCTACAATAGTGCTGTGGAGATTAATCCATTAATGGTTGTAAAGTGCTTATATTAGTAGTGGTGTTGTAGTCGTGATAGCCTTAGAATAAAAGTGAGGCAAGATATTTAAGTAGATTCAGTATCTTTTATTAGTTACAGGCATTATAGACATTTTCGTTCTATTAGACATAATTATGAAAAAACAGATAAGTATTTAGGCACACAAGCCCATTTTTCAGGTCTGAAATACAAGCAGCAACCTTGATGCATTCAGATGAAAACGTTCTGAAATTCGTCTAGCTCTCACCCATCCATCCAGCTCCTAACACAGCTTTCAGCCAAGTAGGACCAGGGCTGCCATGAAAAGCTGTGGGACTTCACAGCATCGCTGTGTATTCACAAACCTTGTTGTAATATTCCGAGTAGCATATGAGTCAGAAAAGACAGCGGGCAGCATGTTAGAGGGTTTGTGCTACAGATTCCCATCGGAGTTAGAAGTTAGAGACCCGCTCACTAGGGATAGTCAGTGGAAAATATAGCTGAGGGTAGTTCCTATTGCTGTACGCAGGAGGTGTTGCTGCCAGCGCTGACAAATATTTAAAACAATTCATTGCCAGCAAAAAGGGATGACTGTGTGAAGTCAAAATGTATGCACATTTGCATTTGTGTGGGAATCTGCTGTTGTACTTACTCTTTTGAGAAATATTCTAAATGTGGATACTCATAAGTAGGAAAAGACTATCCTCAAATGAAGATCACTTTTCTTCTCTTAAAATAGAAGAATGATATTTAGTGACTCTCTGGCAGAAGGGATTAAGGCAAGTTGTCATGTCTTATTTACAGTATTCTAGTGTCAAGGAGCTGTAGTTACGGACTAAAATGCTTCATTGGACTCAGGAGCATCACACTGTGCTTGGTGCTGTACAAACACATGGCGATAAGGCAGGTTAGTCCTATGAGCCAAGAAAACAGAAAGATGCTGACAGTGCTAAGGGTCAGAATGACGAGCGGAGGTTTTAGCACAGCTAAGCCACCAACGAGCTGTCACATTCTGTACGGCTGCGACAGCAAAGAACAGCTTTGAGAAGGAATTTGATGGAGACCTCTGGTACCTTGTTCTTCTGAAGGCGAGCTGGGTACTGTGTGGGTGAGGAATTTTTTGCGAGTGCCTAGCACTGCCTGATTGATGAGGTGCGTTTGGGGCAGGAGGGGTTGCACATCGGGGTCTGACGACAAAGGTACCACATCTGCAGGGACAGGAAAGGGAGGACACGCTGCAGCAGGACAGCTGGCAAACCTAGGGCAGGGAGGAAGCCACGTACCGACACTGCCTCCAGCCTCTCTGCCAAGTTCAGTTTTGGCTCTGGAGGTTTAAGAAGCTGATTAAATAGAAAAGTGATAGCCCTTTAGGTACCAAAGCAACTAAAATAACTCCTGGTTATCTATAGTTTATTCCAAGTACAAACACAGGACCCTGTCCTGCAATCTTTCCTCGCACAGCTAATCAGGGCTCCGTCCGGTGGGTTTACAGTTGTGAGCAGGACCGCAGGCTGTCCGCTCACTAGTTGGTTAACGCTTGGTGGTTTTTGTCAAGTTTGTTGTGTGAAGGAGCATGGCACAGTAACTTCAGGGATTTGTAAAGCAGAGAGAGGGAGCTAGCACAGGGTCACTGGGTCTGCCCAGCTTCTTTGAAACTAGACGTCTCGGGAAGCTGAGAGCCAACGCTGAAAATAGGGTTCATAAAATCATGATGGCATTTGAGATGGTTAGAAAGCTTTCAGTTGCCTGTTCTTGTGTACAGACACCAAACATAATATATTAGTGATGTGGAACTGCTTTTTCTTCATAAAGCAACTTCGTGGTGGGATGCAGCAATGTGGCTTGGGGGAGAACCGCAAAGGGCAGAGTTGCTGGGTAAGGCAGAGCCCTCTTGCAGCATCCGTGCTGACTGTCGTTACTGCAGCAGAATTTCAGTAAGATATACAACATCCCATGAGACTTCTTTCATTATACAGTGAGTCTCATTTCCTTTCTTAAGTACTTTAACTTGGCTGGAGCTGTATAGCTGTGCTGTGGTTGAGCGAGGACCAGGCTTAATTCCTTACTTCAGTCATGATGGATTTTCCATCTACTCATACCATTCTTACACTGACATGTCACCACTGATTTCAGTAAGTTTCTTCTGATTTGTACCATTGGAAAAAGAAATAAATCTATAAGCTGTTACATCTGAAGGAATTTTAAGGAACACCTCTTCTAAAAAAATTCTCTATATATATTCAGAAAACTTGTGTTCCTAGATTTTCAAGTTAACCTAAATTAAAATGTGTGAAATTTTAGACTTCTAGTTATTGCACTTTTTAAAAAAATCTCTTTTCACAAGCACTGCTATTGAGAACCAAACAGAAAATATACTTGTCACCTCTTACAAATGTTTGCATGAAACCATAGGACTGAGAAAAATACCATTTTTTTTCTGAATAAGTTACAACTCTCATATGTCAGATTTCCCTTTTTTTTTTTTTTCTGCTTTCTCTCCTTAATACTTGACACAAATTATCGGGGCCCATGATCTCTGGCCATGCTGATTCAATCCAAAGCACCCACCATTTGAAAAAACTGTATTAGGCTGGCACAGAGATGACCTGACAGCCAGCTGGAACAGACCCTCTAGCCCTTTGGGAGTGGACCTCAGGCACTCACTGTGACAAATATCTCCAGCACAAGTGCTTGTGATCATTTGCTACAGTCTCCATCTAGGAAAATCTTTCACACAGCAATTATTATTAACATTTCAGCCCTGCAAAAAATGCTTTTTAAATCTAATTTTTAAATCAAACTTCCATCCACACAGAATTGCCCAGTTTACCAGCAGGATAGGGACCTTTAAAGCTATTGATAGTTTTGCGTTATGAGTGGCTTAAAAATTATTAATAAGGAACAAAATGCTGTGTGTTCTTTTTATATACCTATGCGTTTCAAGCCTCTAATGTCACATTTGCAAGCTCTTTATTCTACATGTTTGGACAACCTATAGTCTGGAGTCAGATCATCAGAAAAATTCCAGTTTCTCAGCTGCAGGGTTCTAATCTGAAAAACCTTTTTCTTAAATGAAAAGTTACAATTCTCACACAACCATGTGACTCCAGAAGTTCAACTACATGAACAACAAACATTGCAAGACCCTTGATAAAATGGTAAGATTTGCAATTTCAGCTTAATCTCTTTGTTTGAAAATGTAACCTAGCTTGGTCATTCAGAGCAGGATATGTGCTCTGGATCCTGAGCTTTGCTGAAGACAATGGCAAAGCAGCCCACCATGGCTCCACAAGACCTGATAAAGTCTGGGTATGGATAGGAAGGCAGCTGTAATCTGGAGCGTGCATGACGATGAACGGGGAGCGCAGCAGCAAGCTCAAGTAGTCTTATTTCTGTTCAGGATTTCCTGGACTGAAATACATGCTCATATGTAGCACAGATGGTCTATGCATTTGCAGCAAATCTATGGTACATGAGACCTACAGCACGTGTGCTGTACAGTTGATGGGTGCTTGTGCTGTACAGTTGATGTGTACTTGCTTGGGAGCCATTTGTTTGGCATTTCTGGATGTCCATCAGCTTGGCAGTAAGTTACTGCTCTGACTGGGTTTCCAGAAATGCTGGAACAATGTCCAGAAACTTTAAATTCAGCCCAGGCAAGATTTCCAGGTGGAAAAAAGAGAACAAGTCCATGGCAACACCATCATAGCCTGACATAAAATCTTCTAACACCTGGTAAATCTGTTCATACTTTTAATATATTATTAGTTTTATGGAGGAAAAAAACCCACAGTGAATTTTGCAAAGATAACCTCCTATATGAAAGAAAAACAACTTTTTAATCTGAAGTGACCATGCAGAGTGATTGCATTTGTGCATTACCTGCTCTCAAGGGACAGTGTGCCGGGTTCTTGGTGCATGCTCCACTCTAAACATAGCTCTAGCAGTGATTTGGGGCTTCCTACTTGAGAAATTGTTCTTCCCTCCCCCCCAAAAAAAAGATTTCCTGTGATTTTGAGAGGATCTTTTCAATCCAGAATGAATGGGTGTTTCTGTAATACCACTAAATTGCCTCTGAGTGTCTCTGTAGTTCACCTCCTCCTAGAAAGCAGCCAAGCAGGAATAATGCAAGAGAAATGAGTCACTGAAATTTATTGGTGTCAGCTTTGGTTTTGTATTCATAACATCTTTTACTGTTATTTTTAAGGATATTGCAGATTGAAACAAGGGAGGATCAAGTGTCCCAGTTGTGTTCAAAGGAAGTAAATCTTTAAGAAATTATTGTGGAACAGATGTTAAATAAATGATTTTGAGTTAAGATCTGTGACAGAGTGGTGTACCTAGGGAAACTCTTCAATAGCAAAATTCTTACTGTGACTTAGACCTATGGCTGATAAAGGGAAATCAGACCTTTTTTATTGTTATAACTACATAATGCGTAGTTTAACACAAAAGCAGGAAAATGAATTGTTGAGTCTCCAACATGAATATGATTTTAAGCCAATGATCACTTATTGTAAGAGAGCATCCTAGTACCTGTCAGGCCTGTCAGGTGAAGGTTTTATTAAGGTTTTCAGGTTGGATCTTCAGTGGCTTTTGGTTATACAAAGCACTGAGATGGGTGTGTGGGTAGCGGTGGGCAGAACTGGGAATTATCTGTGCCTTTACCAGAGTGGAAATCAGACTTTGAGGACAAGTACGTCTATTTGCTATCTGGCTGTTGATGAGGCTTTAATACACACAATATCTGTACAAAAAAGAAAATACTGCACCCATGTGTAATTTTTAGGAATGAGCTATACATATGATCGCACAGAGTAACATATAATTCATGTAAATGGCCTAATGAATAACCAAACTCCTTTTTACAGGGGAATAAAACCCCAGACACATTAAGTAGGCGAGGCATACTAGCCTTTGTCTCAGAGTTGCACTAGTTCTCGTTAGTTCTTCTCTGTAATACATATATCCACGTACATGTAAGAGTTCAAAGCTTTGAAACTGAAGTCTTTCTGGTTTTCAGTCTTATATAAATAAGTTTATCAGGAAGACATTTCATGACCCTGCAGCTTCAGGGCAGCTCAGTACAAGGACAACACTTACGTCGTGAGCCTTACACATAATTTACACCTCACAACTGAGCCGGCCATTCACAGGCATAGCAGCAAATCTCTTGTTTGTAGAGGCAACTGAGATATTAACAAAATGGAATTTCTTTCTTTTTTGAAATGTGTTGTTGCTGCTGTATTACATAGTGACTCGCTTTTGTGTCGTAAGTTGTATGCAAAGATCACTATGGAGAAAAATGAAAGCTGAATTTGTGCTCCTTGGTCCGATGTTTACAGTAGAAATATTTCCCAACCTCAAAAGCAAAGCCTCTCATGAACACTATGAACAATTAATGCATTCATTCAAACTTGGAGATTGTAAATACTTTTGTTGTTACAGCTAAATGAACAGTGTTATGGCATAAAGGGAAATACAAATCCAAAATAGTTTGCCTTTTGCATGGTAGTAACATTAGCTACAGTACATAGAAAAACAGAGGGGAAAAGATGTAGCTTGTTTCACTGTGATAATGAAGGTTCAGGACTTTCAGATTATATGACAGGATAGCAAATAATTTTAAAACAAAAAACCCTACGTATTCATTTCTACTAAGGAGACTTACGTACTTCAGCGAGGGAAATAATTTGGCCTGTATAAAAAGATACCTTGTTCTGCTCTCTTTGAAAGAGCACTTGTGTTCATTACATTCAAGGCAGAGATGCGTTCCTTCCATTGACAACAAATATTATGCATTGATAATAAATATTATGAGGCAAGATTTATGCTAGCAGTTTTATGTACTGGTCATAATGAGAACAACAGTATGGTTGAAGAAAATGGGATTTTCCTAGGCCCCAAGAAATCACTTTGTTTTCCCCTATCCTGCACCCAGTGCATCCCTGCACATGTGAGAAATTTGTGGCGTTCTCAATGATCAAAGAGTTTTGCCTGTGGAGATTAAAATACTAGATTTTCTTGTATTAGAGCTGTCTCACATCATTTACTCCACCAGATCTCTCCTCTTGGGGAACTCACCCAAAGCACTAGGCATGGTCAGCATATCCTCCTTCCTCTGATGTCCCACAAAGAGACTGCTGCAGGTCGTCGCTGCTAGGGCATGGAATATCCTGAGGGGTTGAAGTTGTTACTTTTGCTTGTATAAACACATCTGACTTGGCAATGGTTTCTGTTTCTGTCCCCAGCATGGATTACTTGTGCTTGGAGGAGTCTGAGACCAGAAAGGTGGCTCTGCACGAGGCTTCTTGCAAGCACAATTTAAGTAAACGTCCACCTCACTGCTGAGGTGTTTCTTTGTATTTTCTGTGGGTGGCAAAGTCCTTCATCATGGTCAGAACTGGGCTGTCTGACAATGAGTGATACCTCTCCATCACTGCTACTGAAGTACAGCTAGGCAAAACATTACTTGCCCTAGGACGTGCTCCCTGCTTATTTCAGACTGCAGAAACAACAGGGGCCATGCTGCAGCCTGGCAGATGTACATGGTGACTTGCAGAACAGAAGGGAAACTTCAGCATGAATCCATTGGAAGTATCATATGACAGCACAGCAAAAATTAGTGTTGTGATTGTGTGTGTGCTTGAACTTTTCCAAATGTACTTGAGTTTATTGCAACAATAGCCAACACACATCCTTTTCAGTGCAGTTTGCCTAATGGAAACCTGTCGTTTGCAGATGACCAATTTCTTAGTCACCTGTGCTGTTAAAAGAGTGGTATGTGTACTTTTAGGTTGTGTAATGCAGGTACAAAACATCGTGACTCAGGCATGGACTTGAAAAGTAGAAAAGTGAATTAAGAGTGTCTGCCAGATGATAACTGTGTGTACGTGCCTATTTGAAAGGACTTCCCCATGTTTTCAGAAGCCACCAGCTTTTGATCAACTCTGCTCAAAATCTATGCTAAGCATTTCTGAGACAGATTTGTAGAAGTCCTGAGCTCTCAGCTCTCTCACTGGAGTTGAAAACCATTCTTTAATTTAGTCTTTTGTGGAAAATCTTCACGTGTGCAAACACTGTAAGTTCACAAGCGGTATTTGTGAGAACCAAGCGGCAGGTTAGTTGTTCAACTCCTTGATATGCACATGTGACCCAATGGCCCTGTCCTGCACGGTGCAGAGGGCCTTTACATCCTACCTTGAATAGCTGTTGAAAGCAATGGGAAATGTAATGGATAAGGGGCTTGGCACTTCAAAACAAGAGTCCTAATTTGTGCACACAATGGCAGTCATCCAAAAATTAAGCAAACATGTCAGAGATACAGTTTGCAAGATGTAAATTGTAAAATTGGAGAAAGAATTTGCAAGAGCACTTATACATTCTACAAAGCAAAAAAAAAAAAAATTCAGACACAGACTAAAAAAATTCATGCCATAATAATATAATTTATATTCTACTACATTTATGATGCAATCTATCTTTTCCTAAAAATGCAAAAAAATACATACAAAATAAATCTGCAGAAGAAATTAATTACTTGCCAAATGTCAGGTCTGAAACACAAATCATTTGATTACAAAAGAGCACTTGAAGCCACTGTTGTGTCTTATTTGCTTTGCCTTTGCGTAATTTAAGAACCCAATTGACATTTCTTAATTTGGTATTTTATTAAATTCCCTCCAGGGCCAAGCACTTTCTTTCCAAATTTCCTCCAAGTACAAATTTTTCTATGGCCAAGTTCTAAGCTCTTGACACAAGTTTAACAATAGCAATACAAATATGTTACTATAAGAATCCCATTCCCTTTAATTTTTCCCTTTCATCACGTTGCAAAGCCAGACAGAAAACATGAGCCTCTCCATAAGGGATTTTAAAGAGGCAGAGATGGAGCCACGTAGAAGAGATGCCGCCGAGAACTGAGGCACCGGGAAATCTTGGGGCCAGCGTGTGCCACAGCTGTTTTGAGAAGGCACTTTAGGCCTATAAATTCCAAAACTTTTTTCCATCTACATCTTTAAGTTTTGATTTCGTTATTCAGATTTCTCCTTTAGATCTTAGCAAAAGGTGACGGGTTAGAAGCAGCAGATAATAGTAGTGTGATAGCGTGAAAAATAGTGTGAATTTTTGTTGCAATATTGCGACTGTCATTGGGATATTCTTATATATTTGTGCCTTGAAGAATTAGTTGTAGAGCATGACCTCTTGCTATGGGCCTGTCTGAACATAGAACAAAAAGGATATTCCTAAGACTGAGACTTTGGAATGAGCGAGATGCTTTTTGCAAGATTACCTGCAGCTGGCTCTGCTACTGCCTTTTTTCATCATGCAATCCTTGCTCGCCGTCTTACTTAGCTGAATTGGTATGCAAGAAAAGATGCATCAAAGTCAGCAATTAAAGTGATTTCATCTAACTTGTTCAGACAGTTGAAGTAGCCGTGTTTGATTTTGCTTAGGAAATCATTAGCACCTTAACAGAAGGCAGGAAACTTTGATCAAGATGTGATAGATGCAGATCAATATAATGTGTAAAGATTTTATTTGGCTGTGGTATTGACACCTGGTAAAAGAACTGGTTTATGGCCAGTTCTCTCGGGAAGTTTGCATAATTGTTCAATACTGGCCTGGTGTTTTACATGGGAAATAACACAAGCAGCATTCATGTTATGTATTATATTACTTTTTTTTTTTCCTGCAGAAACTGTTTATCTGTATTTCAAGGGATTATTTATGAGCAGGTACATAACCAGATCCAGTCAGTGGGATATCCCAGTGAGCATAGAACTGACCAGGGACATCTGGCTTAGGAAGATGAAAACAGCCAAGTTGTGAAGTTCAGGGGACACAGCTGGGCAGAGCCAGCTGCACCGTCCTGCCTGAGCTGAGCAGGGTTAGGAGGTTCAGGAGCTTCCCACGCACACACACACACTCGCCTTACTAAAGGTCACTGTCTGTCACATCTGCTGGCACAACGGTGCACGTTTCTCCGTTGTATTTTGTCAGGATTATCTGGCTTAATCTAAACGCTTTTTATTTTCCTAAATCAATGGTTTTGACAGAGCAGATGAGGGAGCAGCCAGAGGGCTCAGTGGAGGTGAGCAGAATGGGGGAGACACCCATCACCTCCCCACGTGTCTCAGCTGCAGCCAGGGACCAGGCAGTAAAAGTGCTTTTTTTCTAGCTGGGCTTAGATCAGTTGCTTTGCAATGCCGTAGCAAATTAAATTCACATTCTACCTTAATCCACAATTAATTCATTAGTTATCTTCTCAAGCTATTTTCAAGTTTGAACACCAGACTGTGGATTGCATTGCCTGGCTAAAGGATGCTCACTATGCGTTCAAAATGTCCATCCCTTGCTATCAGATGAGCACAGACCATTCCCAGTGGAAGTGCATAGCTTATTTCCCTTCCCCTGGACCACAGAAGAAAAGCTTTGGGTATGTTACAGCTGGGATAAAAGGGCTGGAGCTGTCAGGGCCCTGAGGGCACTGAGAGGTCTCAATGGTGCTGACCAACCTTACCTGGGTCCTCCCCACACCTGCAGCTCAGGTGCTCCAGTTCAGCTCAGTCCTGGGCTCTAAGCCCTGGGCTGCCAGTCCTGCCTAAGCTTTGCTGCAGGAGTACTGGGTTCCAGCTCAGCCATGTCCCTGCCTAGCCATGGTCCACTGATCCAGACCTCAACCACTCAACTGATTTCCTGGCCTGACCTTGGCTCCACTTCATCACCTTTTACCATGGGATGGGCCCTGCCCTACCAACTGTGTGATCCCTGTCCCTGGGGAGCAACTGGCCTGCACAGTCCATGACAGGCATGTTGAGATGGACACTTCTTTTGGCCTGGACAACAGGCAGCCACACCGCATGAGGACACTGTTGGTGAAGGGACCTCTTCTTTGAGATGTTGTGTAAGTAGCCTTGGGTGAATAAGCAGTAAGTTTCTTTGTTGTGGGCTGGCGAGTCTCTGTGTTGATTTGGTTTGGATGAATATCTGACTAGTGAGTCTGCACTTGGTGGTGGTGAGACAGCCACCTATCTGTACCTAGACATGCATTTTTAGTTCTGCACACCTGACTTTGCTTTTCCCCTTCTGATGGAGCAGCTAATATGAGTATGCTAGTGGATATAAAGGGATTCTGCTGTCTCAAGTGTGATAGTAGCAGTCTCCATCACAAAAATGTTGTAGGTTAGCATTCACAACTTTATTGTCCTTTGGTGGATTTAACTTTATCTTTTCTACTGCTTGAAGCAGTGATCAGCTTTGAAAGATCCTACAGTGCCACCTTATTCCTCAAATCTTTGGGTGGAGACCTTGCTTATGTGGTACCTTCATACCAAAATGCTGAAAGTGTTAGTTCATCTTGAGGGTAATAAAGAGAATTTTCTTTTTTAAATGCACTTTAGAATTCTTTAGGATGTTTGAAGAGGGACAGGGGACTCTTGAATACCTCTCATTTTGTCCTATCTGTATTACTCTAAGCTGTTTTCTTTTTCAGGGTCCTGTTAATGTAGTTCCCCCACTGCACTGTCTCTGCACAGCATTTCCTTTGGAAGACAGGCATTTGCAATTCTTTATTTAACTTAAAGATACGGTCACATAAGAGTGTTTAGTGTTCTCAAGGGAAAAAAAGCTTAAAATGAGGGTAAGTTTACATGAATAAGCAGGTTGGCATGAATAACTACGGTATTTAATAGAGGAGAAACTTTAAACACCTTAGCAAATGTGTCAATGTGTGAAGTTACACAGCAGTTTGATGACTTGTTCGGTTTTGAATTTATGTTAGACTCAGCTCTGCAGAGCATTGCAAGGGAGTGAAATTCTGGGCTTGCCACAGTCAGCAGGAGTCGGGGCCTGCGCTCGCTTGGCTCAGTAGTACACACATCTCTTTCTGGATTTAGCCCATTCCCATTACATGAAAAAAGCACTTTTTACTCAGGTGGATTTCACAGTGATTGCTTGACAATTAACAATGTGCTTTTAGAATGAAGATTCCAGCTTTGTCTACTTCTATGACTTTACGTCTTATGATAACTGATACTTTTCTTGGACCCCAGCTTTAAGATCTCATTTAAAATACACAGAAATTTGTAGCCTACCTGGTTGTGCAGAAAAATGTAAAATAATTTAAGTGCAAAAAAGTTAGCATCAGAAAAAAAAAATCCAGAATGCGTTTATTTTTTCAGAAAGTTTGTGATTTCTATGACAATGATTAAAGGGAGAATAGTGGTGTTGCAATCAACATAACCCAGATACTGCGATGAATATTGCTTAATATAGAGAATCCATATACTTTAAGACTAGCTAGTACCTATTTTGAAAGCATGCTCAAAGGAGCAGAAAAACTCAATAATTCAGTAAGCCTGACACCTCAAAGAGGCTAGGAGTAGGCTGAATCCCTCTTCTGTAGTAACTAAAGGAGGGCTTATATGCATATGTACTGCACCTTTTCAAAGCATATTACAGCTCCAGCTATGATGTGAGCAGCCTGACCCCTGAAGAGGGGACAAAGATACATCCACACCTCCTACTGGTAACGCATCCCCTCCTGCTGCCCAGAACGGGGAGGCTTTCAAAGGCAGAGAAGAGAGCTCTGAGTTACCCCAAATCCAGTGTCCTAATAATGAAAGTTAACCATCATTTGGAATGAGAATAGTCCCATTGCTTCGAAGTCTGTGTGTGTTGGCTTTTCAACCTGAGTAAGATCCAAGGCTCAGATGGAATGAGTCAGAGAATGAAAGACAGACCAGAAGTATATGAATTAACACCCCCCCCCCCCCCAGTTTTTCTCCTGTTCCTGATTCACATCCTTGAAGTATTCCACTTTTTCTCCCTTCCCATAAAAAGCACTGGGGACAGAGGAAGAGCAATAAAATATTCCCAAATAACCCTTCACAGCTACAAATAATAACTATTTCATATATCAAGTTATTTATGTTTTGTGTGTTCCCAAATAGCATTTAATTTCTTCCTTTCTTTCCCTTCTTCAGTTTTAATTAAGTTTCATTCCTTGGCTGTTAAACTTTCGTGCCCCCTTTGTAACAGCTCGCTTCCAGGTGAGTTTTCCTGGGCTAATTCAGCCCTTGGTTTGTGTTTTAAGAGATTCTTGGTAAGACTGTCTCTATAGTCCAGCTCTGACCAAGTGATTAACTAGGAATTTCCACTTAGTGTTTCTCCCTGACTCACAAAATCAAGCTGGTACGGAATAAAGTAAAATAAATAAGCAGCAAGCCAAATAATTCGGAAGAGGGATCTCAGTTTGTCTTAAGTGTCATCTGCCTTGTATCTGCTGTGAAAATGGTAGGTGTAAATGCCAGCTTTAATGTGCAGGCTTCCCATGCACTGTTTTTTATCCTCTGGAACATATCTGTCATTTGACAACAGGTTCATCTCGAGTGCTGAGCCCATTCCTTGAGCTGGAGCTGCATGTGATCAGCATCTCCCCAGCTGGTCAGAGCTGTTGTGGCTCAGGTTCCTCTCTGTTCCTTTGCTATCTCTGCAAACTTCCCCCCCCGCCCCGCCCTTCATTATAGAATGAGTTTGAATTTGCCCTGCTTTGGTACAAGTCAATAACCTGTACTCATCTCACAATATTAAGTTAATTGTATATCAGAAGGCATTGAATAAAATGACAAATGAATTTTTACTCTGTATACTCTGCAGTGGAGAGACAAATTTTTCTTATACAGTAGCTACTCCCATTAACTTGGTATCTCCATGGAATGTCTTCGGGGTCAGATCCTCACTGGTGTCAGTGAGTTCTCAGTGGTAGGACAGATGTAACTGTACATATGAAATACAGGGCTTTGAACTAGAGTAAGCCAGATATTTCCACAGGGAAAAAATGGCTATATACAAAAACACAGTGGCTTGTATTGTAACTGTGCTTGATTCAAAGTCTTTCTTTAATCCTAGATGGACAGTCCTGTTTCAGGTTGCTTCTACCCAGCCTACCCACTGCACTGCAGCACGCTGATGCTGTGCAGCCTCTTCCTTGCTAATGTTTTATGAGCTTTCGTAAATATGTATCAGCCAATTCAGACCTGCTAAAGAAAGGTCCCAGTTTGTGATCCCACAGGTGCATGAGTGGAGTGGGAGCATGGGGAGAACATAGCAGGGATGGAAATTGTTGACTAAAATTCCTTTTATCTTCCATCTCTATGTGTTTCAACTAATTTGAGTCCAGAAGTGCCCCTTGTTCAGAGCCTCTGTTGGGCGTAGTCTCCTGTTAACAAACATGTGTTACAAGTGGCTCCCAGAGGTAAAAGATGATGCAAGCAGGCTAACTTGCATCTTCTCCACACTCTTTCTTCATTCCTTCTTGGGTATTGCCACAGTAACAGTCCAGTGAAGTGAACACCTCTTTCACTCAAATATATTTGCTCAAATAGAAATGAAAGATTCAGTGTTACAGCTCGTGTTTTGAACAGGCCTGTCCAGGGTGAAGAAGTGTGTAGGGCTGGGTCAAAAAAGGAGCAATCCATGGTGGTCTAGACCATAGATTTGTAAGTAGGTAGTACCATTTCTATGACTCGCTGTTCTATATTGTGCATTATGTGCTACATTACACGTTACCGAGAACGGTATCTTTTTGTCAAAATTTCCCCCAATATTTTCTCCTGATTAAGAGCTGCTGCTCTTCATTGCAAGCTCTTTGTGCCTCTAATAAAGCTTGCTTTCTCCCAGGCAATCTCGAGGCATTCTGGGACCACGCAGACGGCTGTGTCCTCTCAAACCAGTGCTGGCCTATGACCTTACAAGTAGGGTCAGTCAACATGCTACAAAGCTTTCCTTGCCGTTTATCAAATAACAAAGCAAACCAAATTACATAGTTTCTATAGCAGGCCACTACAGTATGTAAACTGTAGAGAGGGCTTACACCGCTTGCTCATTCTGTGGTGCCGACAACATGAAAGGCCCTTTCGTTCCAGTGCCTGAAGCCTGTATTTGCCTATCTCACCTATTACCAGGCAACAAAGGAGCTGCAGAGGTTGAGCAAGCAAATGGAAAATGAAAATGGAAGAAAAAACAATTGCCCGGTTTCGAAGAAATGTTTGTCTAAAATGTATGCAGACATGTCTCGGGCAGTTTGTAAGTGCTGAGGGCCCCTTTCTCCAGCTGGGAGCTGCTCTCCCTCTGCAGTAACAGAGTCAAAGAAAGGTTGAGGCAATGTCTCCTTTTGCCATATAATGTATTTATCCTTCTGACTGGTGAAATGTTCAATAGCTGTCATGAATAATCAGTTGCATTAATATTTCATCTCGGGCATTTCACTACAGACATATTTTCAGAGATGTGTAGCAGTATTGCCAGTGCTGCCAAAATCAGCTTCCCTGGTTTTGGGGTGATGATATGTGGGCATATTGAAGTGAGTCCAGCAAAAGGCCACAAAGATGGTGACGGCTTTGGAGCATCTGTCGTATGAGGAGAGGCTGAGAGAGCTGGGGTTGCTTAGCCTTGAGAAGGCTTGGGGGGACCTCATCAGTGTGAATAAATGCCTGATGGCTTGGGGCCTAAAGAAGGTGGAGAGCCAGGCTCTTCACAGTGGTGTCCGGGGAAAAGACAAACAAACGTTCTCTTTAAACATAAGAAAACTTCATTTACCATACGGGGGGGTCAAGCACTGGAACAGGTTGCCCAAGGAGGTTGTGGATTCTCCACCCTAGGAGATATTTTCAAAAGCCGACTAGAAACAGCTCTGGACACCCTGCTCCAGCTGACCCTGCTGGAACAGGGGGTTGGACTAGACTATTTCCAGAGGTCCCTTCCCACCTCATCTGCTTTGGGTGATTCTGTGATTCAGCAATTGTAAAGGGGCACACGGTGAGCATGGAATCTCCTCTGAATCTGAATGTCAGTGTTGTTGAAGTGTTTCCAAGGGTGGAAGAGATGGAAGGTACATGTGGAGGGCAAACATCTTCCCTTTGAAAAGGAGCTAGTATGTAGTGGTATGAGGATATCTGCATACATCCACAGTGAAACTTTTCTGACTCCTTTTTTTTGAATCAGCAAAACAGTTGTTTTAATGGAAGGAGCTTATCTAGGCAGAAAGTAGAGAATCCTTCCCAAGGAAACAGAAGCAAGGGGTGAGTACAGTGGGATGAATAGTGATTACACCAGAGTTGGCAAATGCAACTATTCCTAAATATAATGGCATTAAGTGTTCATTGTGAAATTAGATCGGCTTTTTAAGAGCTGCAGGGTGAAAAAACACAGTATTCAGCTAATTAGACAAAGTTAAAAGATAATGTTAAACACTTTTCCTTCAAAAAGTATTTGTCTGCACTACCATGCATTTTAAAATAGAACTGCTTGAGATGGCAGTGTTATCAAGTGATCTGCCATTAAAGGAATTATAATTCAGGTCTTTTTAATTCCCTATTGTGGAAATCTTTAAATTAGAACATATCTAAACTGTACAAATCTGTAGTTCTCCTAGAACAATGCTGACACAGTTCTCTGATGTTCATTAAAAATTTTTATGCCTTGATTTCTATATAATGGAACGTGAGGAAATTTAACTACACTTACTGGGTTTTGTGCCCAATCCAGCTAATTACTAAAGCATCTGCCCAACTTTAAACATATAAGAAGTTTAATCAAAGTTAGTAAGACTTCTGACATGCTTAGATGAACTGAAACTCTAGTTACCATTCTTAATTTTGAGTGTCATGAGTCAAAGGCTATCGCTTTTAAGAATACAAGTCAAGTAGTTAGTCATCAAAAGTATATCAAGTTGACAATATTAAACCTGACATCAAATGAATGGTTACTTTTGATAACTTACATCTGTGCATTTAAAACCAGGCTGTACTCTTCCATATGCTTATCGGCTGTTAAAAGTGCATCTCTCAGCAACTTTGAGGTTCTCTAATAGACTCTAGCAACAAGAAAGCTTGGTGATGAACCTCCTCTGCAATTAGAAAAATCTTATTAGAGACAAAAATGTTCTGTATTTTCAATGGATATTTTATAATCTTTCAGTAACAAAGCGATTTGAATATGTTTTTTTTTCTTGAGCCAAAGAAATGTAACATTAACTACTGTAAGACAAATAATGTTACTGAGCATGTACTTCCATTCTGTTCGGCTTTAAACTTTTTTGTTGTTGTTAAAACTTTTTGAGATTGAAAGAATTGGTGCAGGACCAGGGCGTAATTTGAAACATGCATTTGGTTAGTATTGGAAGTTTAATGTCTAGGGTTTTTTTTTTTTAGTTTAGATGAGATTTGCTGTCTTCCTCCTAAAGATATCACATATCCAAATTATTTATTTTGCTCTTCTTATCCCAGATTCTGGTTATAGAGAAAATCTAGTGATGTGCTTATCCTTAAGCATGTGCTTCCATATACCCTTATGGAAGGATGTAAGTGTGTACTGGTGTAGCTTGTTGAATTAAGGGCCAGAAGCATAGAGTAATTTGATTATAAAATGTGCTTGTCTATCCCTGGGGGCCATGGGCATGCTTTCAGTATTTAGTATAATATTTTCAGTATTTGCTACAAACATAGCCACCACAAAACAAATCTGAAAATAATTCCGCAACTCATGCCACATGTCTGCGATTCCACATGTAATCTGCGCATGGGGAAGCAATGAGCTGCTCCTCTCAGACCTTCTAGCATGGTAGTGTTCAGCTTGGGGACAAATCTCCCTGTGATCAGGGTCACCCCATGTTCAGGGCTTTGAAGAAGGTGCCTAACTGTCTCGCAATCTGTGTACCATAAGGAGCTACTGAGATGCATTTGTTCAGATAATTAAAAGTATGTTTTCAAGCAGTAATTGTGAGGTCATGCACTGCCATTCAAATATTTGATTTCATATAATTAAACAGTGTGTTACTGTTCCTTACAAATACATTCTATCTTAAGAATTTTATCTTATTGCTTTTATTTGGGACGTATCTGGAGAATATTGTGTCTGGCATGGAAGTTAGTTACAAGCTTACTGGAACTTCTTTTTTTCAGAGTTGTAAGGGGATTTTCTTAGCCTGTCTCAAATTAACAGAGTGCACTTGAAAGAAACTTGCAATTCTGTCTTTGTCTGCTGATGGAAAGACTCCCACAGGCTTCGGTAGAAGCTAGTCTGGGTGTGGAGATGAAAAAGATGTTGTTAATGCTGTGGGAAACCTTGCATATATGGAAAAAATTGATATACTGTCTTTGTAAAGGATCTGCCCAATGCACTCCTGATAAATTGGTCCAAATGTAAGTAATATTACTAGTCAACAACATCCCAAACCAATTGTTTGTCAATATTTTTGTATTATTATCTATCTCAGAACAACTGTACAATAATTTTCCAATCTGTTTACATATCAGAAAAAAGGGATGGAGTATAAAGCTTTTCTGAAGGAAAAAAACCCAAAAAACCCAACACATCCTAGACAAATGGTACTTGCTTTGGGAATGTTTTTGTTGTTATTAAAATAACAAGTAAATAAAATCAGTGCTCCATGAAGTTTCAATTGGAAATTAAAGAAATTATAAGAATTTGCCTTTTTACTAAGGTTAGCTTCTGTCAAACTGGAAATGGTTTCTGATAATGTGAAAACAGCATAACGCAAACTTGCACAGTGTGTAAATAACACTGTATTGAGTTCCTTTTTTCCTTTTTAAAGTATCTTGTCTTGGACAGAAGGGCAGATTCTGCCAAGTGGGACTACTTTCACCTTTGCATGATATGAATGTAATTTAAAGCAGCCCTAGGTGTTCTTCTTGTGCTATTTATTTAAACTATTTATACAAGAAGAAAAGCCATTGAGATGAAACATCACATATCTAGAGTAGCCTGTCTGCAGTAAGAATAATATTGATTGCTATGGCAGAAAACTGTGATGCCAGGTCACCTTCCAGCCATTGATTGTTGATTGTCTTCTTCCAACCTGCCAATGATGACTGCATTAATTGTGCTGCTGAACTTAGCAATTTCTTATGTTTTTGCTATTTTACCTCCATCCATTTTCCTAAAATGATTGAAATGTAATAGCCATAAAAAAGGCTTGAAATAGGAGCTAGAGGAGTTTAAAAGAAAAATGTTTTTTAAATGCTGATCGAGAACATTAAATAAAATTAGTGTCATTACATTTCCCTTGGCAAGACTTAGCCAAATTTGAGAACATGGACAGAAAAAAACAGGAAGAAATGTAAGTGGCTGCTAGGGAAGGATTTCTGGAACATGGCAAAAAAAGAGGAGTTGGTCTGCAGCCTTATGTTAAATATTTTATTTCAGTAGTTTATTTCAGTTAAGGTAGGGCTTGCTGACATCTATCTGTCTTTATAGTATATGTACTTCCATGCTTACAGATCTGCTCTATTTAATAGGTTTTTCTCTGCGTGTATACATGTGTGTAGTTGTACACCTACATAAAATGGATAACACTATCACAATCTGTGGCTGAAAGATGATGTTTTTTCAGCTCCTGAACTAATAATGATAAATGAGTATATTCTTTCAGTTTCCAACAAAACAGTTTTACAGCAGGGAGATATGGCTGGGGTTATTAGAATCTGATTGTAGCTGAAGTTTTGCTAGTGTTTCTTTACAACACTTATCAAAGAATAAGGCTTTTCAGATTCCCAAATTGTTTTAAGTTTGGATTATAACAGTTGAGCACAAGTGCCAGTGTGTGGAATAGCTTTCCAAAGAAGTATGATGAAGAATGTCTTCCAGAGCTTTCTCAATGTTTGCTTAAACCCACTGCCCAACTATCTGAGTTCTTGTGTCCTCTCCTCCAATCCTTCTCCCCAAATGGAATTGCAGTACGCTACTTCAGGGCTAGGAATGATCTCTTAGTCGCATGTGACACAGCCCGCTCTTGGCAGTATCTATTTTCTAATGAAACATAAATGTTCTATAAGAAGACATCTGTTCTTCTGATGCCAAAGCATGCATTGGCAAAATTGTAACAAAAAGCATTATTCATAGGATATGCCCTTTTCTGCCATTTTCTTGCTTCTGAAGGTCTGTACAGTAAATGAAGGACAGAATCCTCTCTTCAAAAGATTTATTGTTCCACTGGCCTTCAGGTAGCACAACACAGTAGAAATATGGGACCTTGATTTGCAAATATCCTTGTAACTCATCTTCTATGTCTGCTCAGCGCTGTAGGGACGGAGGACGTGGCACGGTTTGTCTCATTTGTACAATGAGTACATGGTATGCTTCTTCCCTGGTCATGGAAACTCCCATTCTTATGCAACTGATGCAACATAACCCGTCGTGTTCAAAAAAATCTCTAAGTTGGATTGTGTTGAAACTGGCTTGGTGTAGCTGAAATTGATAAAAAGGAAGGGAAGAACGTAAGGAGTCATCATTTTAAATAGTGGGTAACAATGTTCCTAGGAGAGAGAGGAAATGAGTTAACTTTTTTGGATAAATTTATATCCAAGCATTTCCTTTTGAGCTATGTATCCCTAGTTCTGTTTAGAATTGATTTACCTCAATATGCATGGGGACACAGAAGGAGGATTTCATGGAGTGATTAGATGGAAACACTTAAATGCACAACATGGCTGTGCAAAGCTCTGTTACTGAAAGATGTGTTAATTAATTAATACCTCCTTGTATTAATTGCAGCAATTCATGCTTAATAGAAGTGCCAGTGAAATGGATGCTAAACAAAAACTTTGCAGGTATTTTTCTTAGGGAGGTTTGTGACTTGCAGGCTGAGATCCTCAGTGAGCTCTTCCTCAGTAAAAAGAAAGGACGTTATTTGCCCTGGCCTGGTAACTTCTGGGTGCTTTAACACGACCTATGTTGTTCATGTGCATCCACAGTCGGTATGGTTGCAGTTCTCTAGCTTCTAATGCATAATTGCAGTGTCCCTGAAATTCTGCTATAGCAGGCAATTTGAGTGATCACATCCTTCATAAGAGTTAATTTTAACTGGATAGATTGCTATGGTAAACACAACAATTTCCAGAAGATGTGAGTTGAGCTTTCTCTACATGTTTGTCTGTTTTTTGAGCAGCTTCTCAATTCCAAGCTTAGGAATTGAATAAACAGAGTTATTATGGTACCCTAGATAACTGTCAAGGTTTCTGTCGCTGTTATTCTATTTCATCTATTTATTTTTTACTTTTAAACATACATGAACAAGAAGATATAAAAATATGTGACTCTGTGGTCTTTGTGTGACTATATAGCATTCACATTCTAGTAAACTAAGTAATGTACTCAACCTGTGGTAACACCTGAATATCCCAGCTGTGGTAGCAGTCCTGTTGCACTATCTTGCATGCATATATTCAGAGGTGCTTAAATTCTAGCTTAAGATACAAGGAGCAATTGTAATCATGGACAAGAGGAAAGGAAAAGAAAAGGTTGTCTTGACTGCTTTCAGCAATATAGCCCATGGCTTATCCACAAATCCCTACAACACATGTATGGATTGTATATATGGGCAACGCTGCAGAGCGAAACCTCTCAAACTGGAAGAGTGCCATGGAGGAGAGGCATTGAGTTTTCATGAAGGTAAAGCTGGAACACGGCAAGGCTCCAGGAGATATCAGAGAAGAGGTTTGTTTACCCTTATCTTGCCATCCTTAGTCCTAACATTGGCAGTTTATATGCTCAAATCAAGGCATTTGTCTGGGTCTGTGCTTTTAAAGCCTGAATCATCAAGTGCTGAACAAGCCACAGATAGCTGGTTTATAGCTGTTTTCCGCTCCTCTTCTCCAGCTCGCCTGCAGTGCTGCACTTGTTCCACTGTCCTCAAATGAACGTCACATCCCCAGACAGATCAGGAAACTTTGTCTGTCTTTGTTCCTCTTTCAAATTCTCAGCTCATTTCAGCTGCAGTAAAAGCTGGTTCCCAAACCAAGCAAGTACTATTAGATAGCAACATTGAAAAGTGTCTCATTTGAAAACATTGAGGCATTCATGATTCCATGCAGCAAAAGAAAATCCTGAATTTCTTTAGCTACTGGTTTTATTGAATTATGTACAACATAATGTTGCTTGTTACCCAGTTCCTTAATGTAGGAGCACTCAACATTTTGTAACACTAAATGTACTTACACGTTTATTTGATTCTTAATATATTTGATGGTTTGCAAGTAAGGAGGCTAGAAAGTATTAATTTTTCTTCTTACGCAGAGGCCGGGCAAGATTTCAAACAGAGCTCGCTGTGCTAATAGCATAAGTCCAGGCACCTTACACATGCCAGAAAAGGAGCATCTGTAAATGTTGTTACAGGAGATAGATGTGCCATGAAGTTTCAAAGGCCTGGAGAGGCATGTGGAAACTGCCTCTGATAATACAGCTGACAAATTAACAGTTTCTGGTATGAGGCTCTTCTAGAAGGCTTTCCTTTTTTCTTCTTCTTTTTTTTTTTTTTTATCATAAGTCTGGCTACGTGGATTTTGGACATGTGGAAAAAGTAGAGTTCAGGAGCTGGTAATTCAGGTTGTTGCAATAACAGTTCCAAGACCCAATTTGAAAGGCTACCTCCCCCTTAAATGGCTTGAAATGTTGATACCTTTCATAAATATAGTGGGAAAGAGCAACTTTCCTCTTCCCTGCCTTTGATGACTAGGTAGAAATTTCCTTAGGGAAATTTGTCCAGTGAGGCTGGTTTCCAGGTTGGTGCTATAGGCCAGATACATCTGGTATATTGACACCGTTTTCATTGTCTTTCCTACATTGATCAGAAACCAAATGTTAGTACCTTTGTATCCACCCTTCCTACAGACAGCTGCAGCTTTGGTATGGTGTCTTGTTTAGGTATGTTAATACCTGCCCAAGTGTCACAATTTGCCTATTTCTTCAAATTATACACACTCTACTTGGAGACCATTCTTTTCGTTTCTTTGACAGAGGATTTATTAAATAAAAATGAGGACGGTAGTATTGTTATCTGAGAATATCTGATGTGTCATGTAAGCTGTAGAGTCAGGCACCTGCATGCATCAAATATTTAAGACAACATCTTAGGATAAAATGTAGCACAATTTTAATATTTTAAAATACTTTCTTACAGTACAAAAACCATCCTCATAGATACTTAGTTTCTAAAGGAAAGAAGACTTAAAATTACATTTGATAATCAAATTTCTCCACCTATGTCCTTGCTCTTTAAACAAATATTTAAAAATAAGCAAGAATACTTTTCCCGAAACTTCAGTAGATTTCTTACCTTTACAGGATATTTTCTTCAACACAACTCAACCACTCTCTATATTGCTTGAAGTTTTTAGAGCCAACAGTTTTGTACATGGATAAAGTACTAAACAAGTGTCATTATAGTGTTATACATATGCTCCACGGAAGCATAAATTCAGAATTAACATCATACTAAAGAGTAGCTGAATGCGTTTTAATAAATGTCCCCAATGACTTCAGTGTCTAGTAGCCAGACAGAATCAAAACGCATACACATTGCAAGATGTTATGAACCTTTTTATCAAAAGTAATACACGGAATTGTTTGCTAAGATGCTTGGCTTACGTTTTTACTAATCTGTTTTGCAGTTTTCTGAGACTGGGGAGAAAATTATTCAATAGTCCTGTTCAATAATATCTATCTACTAATTGCAGCCAGTTAGGAAGAAGTAAAAGATCCAGCTCTGTTTCATCTGATACTGTAAAAGAAGCAAAAATGGTGCATGATTTTGATATAGAAGGACATCTGTAAATGACGAGAGGTTTACTGAAGTATTTCATTTCAGTAGCAGTAAAAAGAGCCTACTGCTCAAATCATTAACTGGCTAAAAATCTAGCATTCTTTTCGAAGACTTTACAAGTTTACATTAAGCATGCTTTCAGTTGTCAGGCCCCTGTTGTGACATATTGTTTGAGTCAGACTTCATCAATCTACAAAGCATTACTTGAGGTCTGATGGCATGTGTGTACACCCAATATACCATGTACGAATGGAAGTGATACAGGATTCTGTAATGACTACATTTCTTTTTAACCCATAAATATTTGGTGCATAAAATTTCTGCCCTGAATTTTTCGGAAAGCAATTAGTTGGTTGCTTTATCTGCACAAAGTAGATAAAATATCATGGTATTGATGATATTTTTCATGTGCAGTTATTTTGCTTTTAGCACATCTGTATGCAATAAATCTATTTTCTATGTAGGAATGGTATTTTATTATATGATTTAATATGGAATCTTGAATAAATAATTTAAATTGGAATTCTTTCTTTGGGAGCACCCCAGAATTATTTGCAATAGCCGAGCATACCACATATATCCTTTTTTGCACACAAATACATTAGCCAATTGCTTTAAAAAAGCAACAGTTGTACTAATATTACTTTACACATAAATGGATAAATGAAAAAATGATCTTATGTGTAGTGTGCCTGGATTTTAGTTGTTTCTTATGTTCCTCTTATTACAGATGTATGAGCCTAGCAGATTGGGTTTGCAGCTAGACTGTGGCATTGGCTGTAATGAATAGAAATGAGGGTGCATGGAGTGAAGAGTAGGAATGTTGGCTTCCTCTGTCCATCTGTCTTCCGTCAGTCATCTGTGAGCTGGGTCAGGGGTGGGGCAAGGCAAATGCAAAGCAAAGCCTCCTATATTATGAAACTTATATAAATTAGCCTCTAAGGACAAATTTTGTAATTGCCTGTACATGGATTTCTGTAGAGAGTGGAGCGAGCGGTGTACACTCCCCAAGCAGAATGTTGGGTTAGTGAGGAAAATGGTTAATCCATAATCTGGTAGCTCACCAATGAGTAACAGACAATGGGTTTTGATTAGTTCTTCACTGTAATTGTAAGTGCCAGATACAGTGAGACTAAATCATTAGGCCAATGCAAGGATGCTTGGGGAGTGCGGTCCCTGGGGCAGCAGAGGAAGGCACTGTGTCCCATTCTCGCGCCACAGAAGATCTGGGAGAACATAACTCCTGCAACCTTTTCGCTTCAGCTCCAGGAGCCGTTACCCAAATGATGCTAAAGTGGCCTGAAAAGAGAACCACTCATTCTAGCAAGGGAATCTGGCTGCAGCAATGGACCCACATGAAAGAAGATACCCTTTCCTCGGCCAGTCCTTGCAGGTCTCTCCACGGGAAAGCAGGATAGGCAAACAGCAAGTATTTTCCTTTCTTCAGTGATTTTTGTTTTCCATTTCAAATAGCTGTGTGGACGATGTGGCTTTTTTTGTGGTATCTATGGTTAGGGGACAAAAAATTGTTTCCTGACCATATGACCATCCACCTACATGACTCTTGTGTGCGGTTTTTTTGTTTTTTCTGTAGTCGGCTGCTAATCTCAGCAGCCAGCTATCTAACTTTGTTGTCAAACAGAGCAGTTTTGTATGAATATGGATAGTTCAGAGGCTTTAGCACTTGTTTCTCCCATTGGTCTATCCAAATTTCAGGGTTATTTGGCAATAGTGCAAAGGTTTTCTATCCTTTATCTGTTTGCCTGTTGAGGGGTCATTGTTGGTTGTCTACATATATAAACATATGTATGAATATAAACAAATGTATTCAGAGCTGAAACAAATCTTTTCAGAGCTGTTTGTTTACCAGGAGTTTATTTCTGCTGATATCAAGTCAGGTGTTTTCTAAAATATTTCATACAGTTTCTGTGTCCTGGTGCACCCATATTGAGCATAAATTGCATATTGCAAATATCTATTTCTAGACACTATTCCAATTTTTTAAGTAATGCCCTAAATCCTTGTAAACTGATCTCTGGTAATGTATTCAGCAGTGACCTTAGGCATCAAAAGTTTGTCGTTTTTTTTTTTTAATTGCCAGTTTAAAACAGAAACATGTGCCGCTTTCCAAGTGTATGGTGTTACCTAGCGCTATCAACATGACCATTCTGGCTATTATTCTGTATGGTATGAGTCCGCGTATCCGTGTGCATATTCTGCCTACCCTGCGAAGTGCAGTCTGTGACTCTGACCACTTCCTCCACTGAGCCACAGTAAAAAGTGAGTGATCTTTTTGGTCACGGCTGAGTGATTCGACGCTATGGTCAGTGCCGCATGTTGCAGGGCCAGAGCACAGAAATGATCAGTACCGGTTGTGCTGCCAACCTTTGAGGACGGGGGTTTTGTAGGTTTTGTTGTCTTTTTTTCTCTAGTCTGGGACTGGGCAGTAGAAACTGGGAACCAAGGGGTTAGGAACCTTCATGTATTACGCAGCAGGAGTAATGTGTGGCCTGGCACCAGTGAGGTCTTCTGGCTTGTGATCCCCGATGTAGAAGGAAACTTCACTGGGTTTGCAGGACATTGCATTTGCTAATATCAAGTGCAAGAGAAGCTTTAAACTGTTTTAAGAGAGATATAATGGTCTAGTAAGTAAGGAGCAAGGTAAGTCCGCATTCTTGGTTTCTATCCCTGGCTCTGCCAGCTGCTTGCTGCGTGACCTTGGGTGAAAGACTTATTCTCTCGGTGTCTCAGTTTACGCATTAGTGAAATGAGAGTAATGATACTTACCTATCTTGCTGGGGCTTTTTGAGGCTTAATTAATTGGTGTTTGTAAATCACTTTGCGATCCTCTAGTGAAAGTTGTTAGAGAACTGCCAAGTTCTATTTATCCTCTCTGGGTTTTTTTCACCTCCTAGTCTGCACTCATCCATCTAATATCTAAAAGCATGCTCGCGGCTAGCAACAGATACTAGCCAAATTGCTCTTAACAGGAGATGTATGGAAGCTTTTACAAAATTACTTTTGCAAATTACCATGCTTTTTGAAGTACCATGTGCAGGGATGCAATGAAACACAGTGCAGACAAGTGTCTGTGCTACTCGCTGAACTGACTGTGGTTGTGATTTCTCATGTAACATCTTTCAACGGATCCAAATGTGTAGGACTGTTTTGAATTTCATATGTGCCTTTTTTTTAATTGATTTGCCTTTGGAAAATACTTTGGGGCTCCTGAAATTTTTTTCCTATGTTTTTGATTTCACATAGACTTGTCAGGAATTGAAATGTAAGTCTTTTAGATTGGGACGGTAGATGAGCGTACAGATTTATTACCATTACTTATTTTGCAATTTCCTCTCAATCTGGGAGGAGCTTACAGACTGTGTTCTGCAAGAGGTTTAAGGTGGGCAGACCCTTCAAGTGTTATAAAGCCTTGTGGAAGAACAAGGCTGCATCCTTATGTGCAGCATCATCATAAATTCAAATACTCATTTGCTTTGCCAGTGTAAAGGAACTGCATTCTGTCCTGGGTAACACAACTGAAAATGCAAATGTGAGGAAATATAATCCATCCCTACTCAAAATGAGCCTGGAGACCTGGCAGAGCGCAGTTCTGAGTGCAAGGGCAGGAGGTTATCGCTGGATGTAAGAAACTACTGCTCAAAGTGGTGGAACTGGGCATCAGAAAGTGCATCTGAGGAGCCTTCCAGGAATTTGAATATTAAATGTTGCAATAAGATGGGAAGTGATCCATTTTAAACATAAGCTAAACTTCTCAGCCTTTGTATTTCTTGTAGACATTAGTGCCAGTGTTAAAGAATGATACAGATTTTGCCTCTGTGCCTGTTTAGCAAGAGAAAGTGTGCATGTTGCTGCATTGTGTTGATAACGTGTGTTCTCGTATGAAAGTATAAGGACAGACTCTGACAGGAGTGAGGAGGAAAAGCCCGGCTCTGCCCTTGCACCAGGTGGCCTGGGGAAGCCTGCAAGCCAGGCTTTCGCTCCTCTAGTCCCCTTCCTGTGTTCCTCCTCTTGCCCTAGTCCACTTCATGCTCCTGGTATGATTCTATTTCCTATTTAGCTCATGAGGTCTTGTTGTGGAGCCAGACCTTGGAGAGGACTTGGACTGTGGTACCTGGGCTGTGAGCAGTGCCTGTGTTCATCAAGGGAGAGCAGAAAGGGTACAGAGCTCCTGATGCACCAGTGCAAACGTGTGCCTACCAGTGAGTCTAAAACATAAAGGAGTTGTCCCTCCACATAGACCAGGTAGTGTCTTCATGCCTGTTTAGCTCAGCACATAGTAGTAGCATGAGGGAGAAAAAGCTCAATGACACTGAGATAGAAAAACCTGTAAAAATGAAAGAAAAACCCCATCGCCAAAGCTCTGGGTGCAGGCCAGACCTTTACAAGCTTGCTGAGCCTCTGAAAACTTCCTTTCCCAGTGGTACAGCTTATCTCCTGGTGGTTTTCTTTTTCAGTAGCTACAGCTGGAGGAAATGGGAACATGCTATGGGGTTTATTTCTCGCTGGAATGAAATGTAGAGATATTGCTATGTCCCATTAGAAATAAGTTTAGAGAAATAAGGTCAACACAGCATTCCCAAAATGAATGGGACTGCTCAGCTACCCTGGCTTCAAGTACCTTCTTGGCCTTCCTGTGGCTACAGGAAGCCCCTGGCTCATGGCTGCTTTGGGGGCATGTTTCTCCTGAATTTGAAGCAGCTGAGGGCTGAACACACTGACAGATATCCTTAAGACCTGTGTGTTGCACATGGGATTGAGCGAGAGCCCAAAATTACATGTGCCCTACTGTCTCCAAGGCCTCTCCCTGTCTCGTGCTGTACAGGTGGTAGAGCTGTCCCAGAGCAGGGATGTCCTTGGTGGTGGGCACCAGAGCACATCATGTAGCCTGTCATGGACCTGGAAAGTTTGGACTTCTCCTATTGTAAAATCTATATGCTTCCACAGAACGTTTCTTTTTCTACCAGTTGGTGTTTTTTCATGAAAGACATCTCATTGGAAAAGTCTCAGCCAGCAGTGACACGGGGCCTGTCACTCTGCTCTTTCCTTTTTTGTGTTTCAGAAGCATCTTACCAGCACTTACTGGCTGAAAATCAGCCCTAATTTCTAGCAGTATTAAAGATGCTCATTACAGCCAATGTGCAGGAAGGGATGCAGAGAAGCCTAGTAGGGGATTACTGCTGTTTGTATTCATTATTTAGCACAAGGTAAAACAGCAGTTCTGGTTAAAACATGGACGTATAGATTGTCTTTGTTATTCCTACAGGTGAACATAGTGAGTGTGAGAATCAAAATAATCTGATTTTGCTCAAAACTGAATCAAATTCAAGGATCAGCAGGGTTCTTGTAAATGACGTCTATTATCTAATACTGTATGTGCTGTCCTGTCCTTTCCTCCATGCTAATCTTTCCTTTCTGTTTGTTCACTTTTCTTTTGTGGTGTTGTTTGAAGCTTCCTCCCCTTCCTGCTTTGAATCCCCTTTGCGCTGGAGTGCGTTCATAGATTTGCGTCGTCCTGTTGCCTGCATGTGCCAGCTGAGCCCCTTTCACGTGGGTCCTTTCAGAAAACCTGATCATCACTGATCACCAGCTGGTAACATCACCGCTGCTGATGTTACCAAGGCACATAGGGTGTCAGTATGTTTCCTGTGGTGGCAAAATGCTTGGCTTTTTTTGACTTGAATCATTTCAGTGATGCAGCTTTGACCTCGGCACCATGTATATGGATGAGTTTTGCAAATGAGCTGTTGCCCAGGGTGGGAATGATCAGCCTGGGAGTGATGGGAACTCCTAAGTTGGCTTTGCTGCTGCTGGAAATCTATTTTGCAATTACGCTCTCAGAAAACTGCACATAGAATTAAGTACTGCTGTGGGCAACTGGGCTGTAGGAAACTTTTTTCTTTTCCTTTTTTTTTTTGTTTTACTAACCACTGCTGGTATTGCACTGGATAGACTGGAGACTGGAACATGCACGAAAAGCCTAGTTTTATCCAGTGGATGGATTCATTTTGACTGCTTCTAGAGTTCAGGGAGTATGTTCCAGTGACTGCTAACAACAATGGGAAGAGCACAAAACCCACCCAGATAATAGCATTCTTACTCTGCTGTATTATATGTTGTGTATTAATACTCCTGACACTGTTGGTTGCACCAAAATATAGTGCAAGTCAGAAGAGTTCCCAGGCAAGTCTAGAGCAGGTAAATCCTGTGCAAGATTTTAATTTTTTGATGCTAAACAAATGGCCTTCAGATGAGTGAATAGAAATGTAAATAGCAATCTGGTAACAATTTGGTAATTGTTTTTTAAACTTTGTCTCTAAGCATACTCTTTTGGAAATTTATACTTTATTTTTATGAAAGTCTTTTATGGTAGGTGCAGTTTATTGGCCGCCTTAATGATGGCTGGTTTCACTGCCGAGAAGAAACAAAAGAAAAACTGACTTGAGCTGCTCTGGAAAATAACTGGAAAGTAGGGATGGACAAGATAAATAAAAAGTCCTCAGATCCTAAATAAATGATAACGCATGCATTACTGAACTATTACTTCCATCTAGAAAGGGAAAGAATGCAAAATGTTCAGAACAAGCTGAGCATGCTGAGGTATATTCAAAGCTCAGACTGTGCAAAGTAATGGGGGAAGCATACCTGTGCTTCCTACCCTGTTTGATAGGTAGTTCTGCTGGTTTCAGTTGCTTTAGTTGTCTGGTTTATAGTAACTCTTTGTCACATAGTCCAATGTGGCAGAGTATACCCTAAGTGTATTTTTTCTTCTGTATTATTTCTTCAGTAATAGCCTTGTTACATACTGCTTGTGTCACCATTAGTCATATTTTGTAGATCATGTTTTCTTTTGGGTTTTTTCTTAATTTGATGGGAAGATGGTAGGGATGAATGCTTGGGATAGGACTTTAGACTGAAAAGAGTTCAATTCATGGTACATCTGTGTCAGTGGAGAACTGCCAACCAATTGATTAGCCGTTTCCTGGTGAGAAGATGAGAGGTTGACTCTCCTCAGGAGATGCTCACATCCTGCGTTGGACCTGGACCTTTGTGCATCCAAGTGAAATTTCCATAGTTCACAGAGGGAAATGCTTTGCGTGCGCATGTGTTTGCACACACAATGGTTTTAAATACCATACAAAACTTTCCACAGTGGGATTTAAAAAATAGTATCCCATGTTACGGCAAAGTTTTGTATCAGATTCAGTAGTCAGGAGAGGCCTATGAGGGAAGAGCAAGGATAAGAGTATTCTCTGAATTAGGCTTAGACATAGATAGACCATTGACAATTACACAAATAAAAGAGCCCCCCTCTTGAGATTTCTTTCTTGTCCCCAAGTATTTCTGCATCTTGATACTCTTTGCTTACAGAAAAGTCATGATGGGGTCTGAGCTCATGAACCTGACTGCAGGACTGAAGCCCAATCTTGGCTAAGGCCAGTCAGGTACTCAGCAAGTATCTGTTGTTTTCATATCTGGCACAGTATCTAGTTATAACATATTAAAAATAAACACTCTGCGAGAAATGAAACAAGATTTCTGTCGAAATTTATGAAGCAAATAGTGCGTGTGTGTGTGTGTGTGCGTGCGCATGCAGGCTTCCCCAAAGAGCGCTGCTTAAATGACTCTGTACAAAGTGGGATAGCTATGGGGAATTCATTTGGAAGTAGGCTTAAAATACAATTAGCTTGCTGTGCAAAAACCATCATAATAGCTTTGATGCATCTTTATTGACAGAGATTGCAGGGGTAGCAGTGAAGTTATAAAATAAATCCAAAAGCGAACTGTGAGTGTGTATTTAAAAGAGGACATTCAGCTACAGTTCTGAAATCAGTTGCAGTATATACCACTGGAGTACTTGGGCTATAACTAGTGGGGTCCAAATTGAGATAAGCGTGGCAATTTAATTATCAGATAACATATGCTTAAAAGGATTCCAACTTGATAAGAATTGTGATAATGTTTTCTACTCTGTGAAAATATCAACATCTAGATATTTAATACAGTCACAGGAAAATTAAATGAAGTAAATTTTCAGAGAAAACCGAGGCAAAGTGCTTCCCACAGCAATATGGTTGAGACAGGGTTTCCTTTTAATTTTTGTATTTGTTCTTCTGAGGGTTACATAAGCAATAACACAAAATTCTAAGCCCTCTTTTTCCCTTCCTCCATGGTACAACTCAAGGCACATTTAGCTTGCATGTTAATTCAGAAACGCGCCTGATAGCTCTACTTAACAAAACTGTGCTGCAACTTTATGATGTGAACTAATCTGTGAGCTGAGAATCCTCTGTTCATTTGGCTCATGAAATCCAGCCATACTTTATGTAAGAATGCAGAGAAGAAAGACAAATGGTTTATCCTCTAAGCCACCCAGCATCCTGTTCTTGATATTTCAGTAACATATGCTAACATATGCTTTCCTCAAGAACTTCAAAAACATGCTTTTAGCAGCAATGAAAATAGTACCATACATCGAATCCAACTTTAAACCTCATAGTTTACCTCTAATACCATTACCTCATGTATAGAAGAAAATGTAAATCTGAAATATGCTGGTGATTATAACCTTTCTTCCTGACAGACACTGCAATATAAATGCACATAAATTGAATTTCTTCTTTAAAGAAATTTGAATACCTTTGGAGCATTTTAGCAAATCATCTCCAGCCCTTATGGCACAACTTCAATGGACTGTGGAAAAGTGCTCTCCCTATGGCATGACTCCTGCAATAGAAGGACATAGCAAGGCAGAGACATGCCAAGAAAAATAGAATGTACTCCATTGATATTCAAAATTTATTTTATTAAACTTGCACAAAAGACTGAAAAACTGGAAGCCGGTTTTATTAGAAAAGGCATTCAAATATTAACTCTGTGAGTGCTGTTTGCATTGCTTGTCTGGAAAAAATAGTAATCGAAGATATACAGTTTGAATGGTTTGACTTTGCTCCCTGGGATAGTTGTTTGATTCCTTGTGTTAACCATTAAATCGGAAACTGTAAGAGTGGGTAAGTGGCAAGTAGGAGATCCTGATGCATCAGATGAGAATTCTTCAGAGGGATTCTCCCTTGAGGGAGAAATGAATGTATTTGAGCAATCTTGTGCTAATTGGTAAATATGCTGATTGGTGGATAACAGCCGTATTTCAGAATTCCATTTCTAAGGGAACATATGGCAATGTTCCTGAATACCATCAGCTGTCAGTGTTTATCTTAGAATAGGGATGGGAAATGAAGATGCCAAAAAAAGTATTTTTCGGAACGGCAAATACTAATATTTCCATAATATGTTGGAAGGATAAACTAACTGAAGTTTCCTAAGTGTTTGGTTGAGTGGAGAATGGCCAAGTTTGCTCTAAATTGGTTGGATCACTTTCCTGTTAATCAAAACAAGGTAGGTGTTTACTTTAGCAAGGTGAGATGCTTCAGTGTATTAAAGATTTTTACCTCCGTCTGCATAGTGCAATGTATATAACTTATGGTAATCTTGGGAATTGAAAGAGCTGCTCATTGATGTAAATTTGCCACGTGATATATTTTAAGATGATCTACTGCCAGGTAAATTCATGGGTTAAGAAAGTTACCTCAGTGGTGAAATATTGCCCTTAGCCTTTGGCTCCACATATGGTACAGACTTTCCAACTTCAGAACTTTAGAAACTGGTAAACGCTGTAACTTGTCAATAAAGATGATATGTGTGTGTATGTGTCAGCACCACCCCAGTCTGCCATTACAGTTAATGGTCTGTATGTGTTTTTATTCCTACTATAACCACCTATTTTCAGGACACTATAATTTATGCATAAACATTTCCTCATGACAAAGATCTGGGATGTGACATAAGCCAAAAAACTTTTTTGTTTTTTTAAACAAAACCTGTTTCAACACAAAGTTTGCAAGTAGAAAGGTATTATATATATTCTGAAGAAGTAACTTTTCGCAGCAAAATTATGAATAAGGGCTTCATTTATTCATTTTTGAGTGAAAATGCATAAGCACCTGAGACGAAGCAGGGCAGTGGCACTGGACAACCCCAGTGTCCCTCTAGAGTCCCATTCTATCTGAGCGGGATCTAATTTTTCGTGATATAAATATGTCACCATCCTCTCCATTTTTCCATTCTAGTTAGAAGAGGGAGTGAGTAAGAGTTTCAAAACATGTCAGTGGCTTAGGGCCACATGAGAGTTAAGGCTCTAAATGGCTTTTAAAATCTGGCCTTTAAACTCATTCTCAATAAAGCAGTGAAGGCACTTAAGAGCCTGAGTCTCATTGAGAGTCACATAGTCACTTTTAATTGTTTTTTCAAATGCACGCAGATGTTTTTGCTGCTCTTTCAGACACCTGACTACATTTGGGAGTCTGACCCTGAGACACATCTGAATGTCCTCTGCTCTGATAGCATGCCACGTCAGCTGGAGCAATGCATTTGTACTAGCAGTTTAAAGTAAAACTTGTTCGAGTATTTGATGCGGCCATTGAAATCTAAATTAATTCCCCATCCTAACTATAGCAAAGATGGGAGGAGATCAAATGCAAATGCTTCAAGCCAATGCTCTGCTTCAGTTGCTGCAAGAAAATTGCTAGTGGAGACGCAGCAGTAGTGCTGCTATAACCGAGGGCCGTCAGCGTAGGCAGGGAAACGCGCTGCCGTAGACAGATGAAATCGTGGAACCATCGTATCGTCCCGCAGTGGCCAGGAGAGCGGGGATCAGGCATGCTCGGGGCTGTGGGTGGCCGACAATGCAGGGAGAGACTGTGGGAGAGACTAGCACAGAAGTCAGCTGGGCAAACCCTGCCTGGAGGACTTGCTAGGTTTCCTGGCCCCTCTGCATCAGTCTGTGGTTGAAGCCAAACACAGACCACTGATGATAATCTGTAGTCTGTGGCCCAATGATTGTTTTAATCTGATAAAGTGCAGCAGCCGGTGCAGGGCCAGAGGGAGCACAAGCTATGCTGAGCTCCAGGTCTGCACTGGAAGTGCTGCCTCTCATGTTGTACTGGCCAAGAAGAAAGCACAGCACAGCCAGCCAGGAGTGCTTGTGGAAAGAAAATTCATAGTGTTTGGAAATGCAGATGAGAAATTGTTTGATGAAATGGCTACTTTTGTTCTGACAGGTATTAAAAACATAGAGTAACCTAGAATACAGTATAATACAGGGCTGGCAGTGTTCTTGACTTTATCATGACTCTCATTTATGTAGGTCTATCCCCCAGATTCAAAGGATGGCGTGTTCTTTAGTTAGTAAATGTATAGCCCATACAATGGCCAAAAGAAGCTTGATAATGTTGAAGTTGATAGCTTCAAAAAATGGAAGGAACATAAAATGATCTTTACATTTGTCATCTTTAGGCCGCATGATTTTTAAGGCGAGCTTCTGATTTTGGGGCCCAGGTCATGATATGTGAATGTTTGGAGTTGGTGATAACGTAAAGAATCATAAAGTTGTCTGAGCATCTGCCCGTCAATTCTCACATTTGAAAGATCAGTTCTTCCTGGAAGAATACCTGTTCTTTTCCGGTATTGATGTATTGATTAGACTGCTGTGTCTTTGGCAGCTTATTGTTTCTTTTGGAAATCTGAAATATGTTTTAAAAATAAATACATAATCTCCCTTTTCCCTGACCCCTGTAAAGATGGTCATCTGGAGATAATCTTTAATCTCAACTCTAGGCTCTGAAACTGGGATTTACAATAGAAATGCCAACAAAATTTCAACTGTGCCATAACACGATAGTTATGTAAATACAGTACATAATGTATTTAACATGCTAATCTCTGAATATCAGGCAGCAAAATCTCACTGGAGCAGAACTCAGCTATGGCCTAACAGCCTTTTGCTTGCAGAATAAAAGAGAATGAGTTGCAAAGCCTGTAAGCGTGAGCTGCTTCTTCTGGTTAGCCCTGGCATTTCTGGGAGAATGAACAGCACTTCTTAATTTTCACTTCAACCACTAGCCACTTTTTTTTATGGTATGTCCTGCCAGTTAGGCTTGATTCTGCCATGTTTTTGATGATTTATTTTTGTTTGACAATAATGTAAAATACAAACCATCTGATGCTAGGTTTTAGCTCCATTAGCTGGGAACCACAAACCTATGCCATGTCACTTTTTCTTTTTATAGTGCTGTTTCAAACTTACTGGCATAATTGATCGATGCTTTTCCTTGTCTGGATTAAATGATGTTTTTGGCCAGAGTTTCATACCCAGATGCCAAATTTTCTTACTCTTATGACTCCCATCTCAGTGCTGCATGGGACTAACTATATAATATTCAAATGCCTCATTTGTAAACACACAATTATGTACACAAAATGTGCTTCGTAATGTTTCCCCAATTTGGCTCAGCTGTTACACTAGTGATGGCTGCTGGCATGCAGACCAACTAATTTGCGCCATGCCAGCACTCCAAAAGCTGAATTAAATTGAGCCTGGACAATGTACAAATACTGCAACCTAATGTTTTTAAAAAGTCAGTCCCTAAAGACCATACATACAGATGGGTTTCTGCTAAATACATGTATCTATGCACGCACCTCTCATGCCAATATACGGATTTTAGCGAGGATCCAGTCAACAGAGTTGTGCTGGCACATTATTCCTGAAGTGGTTCTTCCATTATGTGATATAACATAAGCAAAACAGCTCTCCTCAAACTTGTTGGATGAAGGGATCACAGCCAGCCCTCACTCTCTCCTGCAGGCTGCCACATAGATGGGAAGGGAAGAACAGCCTGGTCTATGCAGTGGACCCCTGTCCTACCCATGGAGTCACACTGTGAGATGGAGCTACAGAAAGATGGAGCCATGGAAGGATGCTTTGCAGGAGCCCAGGGGCCGTGCACAGGAGTGCAGCCGCTCTATAAAGGCAGGTTTGCAAACCTGCACCTTTTGGCTATAGTAGTCAATTTGTTTACCATTGAGGGTAAAGAGGCAATTTCAGCAGCTGCTGAAAATGGTATTTTTTACCTTGACACAGGTGGTTACTTACATCTAGCTTACTAAAGTGTGATAGATCTCTTTTTGAAAGACAGTTTTACCCTATGTGAACCTTAATATACATGTCTCATCAGCCACGTGTGATAGCCACTTCACACTCCAGAGTGTGAAGTATTAATAAGTCACCGTGGGTCAGTAAGAGTTTCTTGTGTAAGCAAAGTGTCCTCAACCCACCAAAGTATGTTATGCAACAGAAAACACTTTTCATTTTCTTGGAAATAATTTTGTCACTAAGTTTGTGTTTTTTAACACATCCAGGTGTTTCAGTCTGGCTCTCTTCAAAACACAGAGGAAGTATTGGGGAGGGCTCTATCTTTCCAACTGTCTTAGCCCAGGTGACATTTACTCATATATTTTTTTGATCCATACACTCAAATACTCTCTGTAGCAATAAAAGTGTGGGAAAATAAAAGATATTAGTGCACAGCAGAAAGGAACAGAATGCAATCGAACTGTGAAAAACCTTTTTCACATTTTAAATCTCTTCACATCTGTGGGCAGCTCAGATGAGTTAATAATGAACTGACTAATATTTGCTGCTGTGGAAGCTAATAGGATGGATAAAAGACCTGGAGGGGAAGTAGGATGAAGTAGACCCGATTATTTTAAACTTGCCACATTTCTGAAGAGAGTTTTTAGCAGAAGAGGCATTGGAGGCGGTTGCCGTTGCTGCATGCTGGGGGGAGGAGGGCCACCGCCGCTTCTTTGTGCAGAACCTGGTGAGCTGGTTCAGTTTATTCAGGACTGCAGTTTTTGGCTAATTCACAAAGCAAAAAGTAAAATCAAAAGGAAGTATCATTTCCTCAACTACAAGGTATTAATATCCTGTTCAATTTAATTTCTGCCTTCTGTTATTATGAACCCTTTAATATGTGGTGTCAGCTTGGAAAGGATTTTTCCGACAGCTTCAAAAGAGAATTTGCCCCTGAAATATTGTCACGGGAATTGCTGCAGCTCTTCATACTGTAGTGTCCCAAGAAGCAGCAATGGAGATGGCTGCTGCAAGGAGAACAAATCCTTTGGCCGGGTACTGCCCCAGAGTCCCCAGCAGGCTAATCATAATATCTAAGGAGACAAATTAATATAAGCTGGATGCTGCAAGTTCCTAGGCATGTGGATGTATAGTCCAGGTATAAAGCTGGCAAACAGGAGCAAGGTGAGGGGTAAGACCTGGGCTGGGCACTGGTGGTTTCAGACTGCGTAACCTTCCTGCACATAGATGTGCTGAGATAACCTGGCCTTGGGCAAGGAAGCACAATGGTTGTGCAAGGAGACTGCTTATCCAATGCATAAATACATTTCTTTATGTTGGGAGGTGCAGCAGTTACAAATTAGTAAACCAGAAGTGTTCTGTGAGAATCTCTAGCACTATTATTTTAAAGAAAAATATTCTCCCTGTTCAATTTATATTGATTTTTCTGATTAAGTAAAAAGAGCATTTTCACAAAGATACTTCCTGTCTTTAAAATATCATAGATCACATGTTAAATTGCCCAGCGCTTTTTTCATGAAATTATATTGTTGCTGCATGTTTGCTTCTGCTCAGATGAACCACAGATGGAATTTGCCTACTTTCAGCATGAGATAAAGACAAAGTCTTATATTAGTCATAAAACCACCAAAAAGATTTATTAAACTGAGTTTTGAAAACAGAGCTGAATTCCCCTTTTCTACAGTTTTTAGATTCTGAGTTTTGGGTTGTTGCTTGTTTATTTGCAGGACACTAGAGCCTGTAGAAATTGCCACCTTCTCAGGAATTATCCATCAGGACAAATGATAAAACACCTCAGTGCTTGTTAGGATTAATTTCATGATCAATTTCTGACTTGTTCTCCCAGTGTTGAAAAGTGGGACAAAAATAGAAGAAATTTAGGATTGAATTGTTGATAATTTTTAACCTTTCACAAATCCATTTGACTCAGCTATGAGGTTTATCTTTGCAATTGAGTCCTGGAGGACCAACTAAATCAGTGTTCCATGAAGGCCTTTTTCTTCCTACTTTAATTAAGGTATTTCCCCACAGTGGCACTTTTTCCTTGTGTCATTAAAATATTTCCTTTGGAACTATCTCAATTTCAGAGATGACCTGTGGCCTCAAGTCACCAATTCTATGACTTCCACAGTACCTTATTTCCAAGGAATAGCAGCTGAGATGATGTACCTTTTTTCTTTACTAAGATGCATGGCTTTGGTATTTAGTGTTGACTGACTGACTTCCCCTCCATTCACCATCTGCCCTTCTTTTTTTTTTTTTTTTTTAAATAATTGGAGGTTCTCTGTCATTGCAGTGACCAAACCACTTTTAGTATCCGTTATTGTTTCCCTGCAATGAGTTTACAGGATGTTGCAAAATACTATGAAGATGCAGCTTACTGAGCTCCAGTTTCATGCTGTACGTGAATAGTGTTATACGAGTCATGTGGCAGCTGAGACATGTGTTTTGAGGTTTTTGGTGTGTCACTCAAGCCCCTTGGCCCTGTGTCCTCTGTATGGCTGGATGATGAATTTTATACTGGCAGAATATGCTGTTTGTGGAAAACAGATTTTGTGTGGAGGAGCTGCCAACGTATTTCCTTAGACTGACATCAAAATATAACAAATGCTGTCAGGGAAGCCTTGTTCTAAAATGTGTGCTTTTGTGCAAGAGTGTATCTGTGATGTATTCAGGGCTTTTCTAAAAGTTAATAATAATAAACTACTAGACACATGTACCTGTAACTCGGTGCGCTCTCTTTGCCCCATCTACAGCCATCACCTTGAGATCTTTTCTCTCAAGCTAATGACAGTCATGCCTGCAGCAGTCAACAGTCCCTGACAAATTCCTGGAGTTGGCCAAGAAGACACAAACCAGAACTCCTAGAAATATCCAATATTGTTCTGACTTTTGGCATTATCGTCACAAAAATTTTTCATTTTAAATTCTGTTTGGCATCTCTAAGAGCTTATGAACATATGACAGGATCAGGTTCAGTATAAGCATTCTGTTAATTTCAAAACCATCCGGTTTTCAGTCAGTTTCACATTTTAAACCTCAAACCAAATATATAACCTCACTGATTCTCACTTGCCATATGACTGTGCAGCAGCTTGTTTAATTGCTTTGTGCCTAAACTTTCTGTAGATAAAAAAGAGATAGCAAAATTTGCATATAATGGAAGTGCTTCATTTTTAAGGACTTTGAGCTGAAAAATGTTATTTTAACTACTTCACCTTGCTTCAATATTTCATCACTTGAAAATATAGATTGCAGGGGCATTCTTATACTTTGGAAAGTAATACTTAGTGACTTTGGAAAGTATAAAATCAATGCCTTCTCTGTTTCCTGATTTTTATTAGCCTAAGAGTGGGAAAGTGTAACATTTAAAAATACTTACAACCTATTTTTGTCTTCGGGCTGTTGAGAAAGCTTTGCTTTGCTTTTGCCCAGAGACATGGGAAACAGTGATGGGTAGTCAGAGGAGGCAACCCATCTCTTTTATTCCCACTGTGCTCTATAATTTGTAATCCTTACTGTGTCTGAAGCTAAATCTGAGGCATTCCAGAGCCTAGATACTGTGCGCAACCAGGTCCAGTGGACAAGTGCTCTGGGCTGGGAGGCAAAAGACCTGGTGCCAGAGGTCAGGGACAGAGCAGGCAATAGGAGCCCAGGGATCAGTCCTCTTGGGTTCTGGAGCTTGTGCAGAGCTCTTCACCAAAAGAAATAGAGTACAAAATGCTGCCAAGACAGAGTGAAAGCCTCTTGCTTTCACTTGACATGGGTGAGAATTGCTGCGAGAGGCAGCAAGCAAAAACCCTTCTCGTTGCGACCATGCATCGTTCCCTGCACTGTGCCCCCGGCAGCCAGGTATGGATAATGATGCTTTTCCATGCTCGAGATCTGTGGCTGAAAATTTAAGTGACTTTTTAGTGATGTTTCTCAGATTTTGGATCCTGCACAAATAATATATTGATAATGTTTTTTTATTTTGCCTCGGTTTCTTTTCAAGCATTGTCAACTGTTGTTCTAAAGTACATTAAAATGCAGAAGGAATATTTTGCAGTCAGGTACAGCTCTGTTAGAGGTAATGGGGAGAAACAAGCTTCAACAGATAGGCAGGCAGTCGTCTTGATGGTACATACGTTTTGACTCGTGGAAAGACAAAAATAGTCTTCATGCCAGAGACGTCTAGAAATTCATGGAGTTGTCATCTCAATAAACTATCAGTCAGGACCTTTGTCACTTTGTTACTGTCTCTTGTGTGGCTTTATTCACCTCTCCCTGCACTTTATTGTAGGGGAAGTCAAAAAAGTCCTAGACATCTCATTTTATTTCCACAGAGCCTTAATCTGTTTTACATCTGTGTGTGACTGCAGAAAGGCAAGAAAGGGTGAAAATGGATCAATCCACAGTAAAGCAGTGGGAGAGCTACTTAGTACTGTTGAAATAACTCCTGTCCTATCCTGACAGATCTCAGCACTAAAGCTTCAAAACCGCTAGCAATCCTATGGAGTTTTTTTTAAGTGAAGTACTAATACTCCCTCTTGGTACATTTCTGAAACTGTACATATGTAGGTTTGCTAGAATATTTAGGAGAAACAGCTGGACATTACAAGAAAGCTGTCTTTTATACTTAATCTTTTTATATGACCCAATTCATATTTATAGCATATTTTCCTTCAGCTTTCCTCCTTCTAGCCTCCATTGCCTCGATCTTCTGCATTTTGCATTTGCGTCTAAACATACTTTCAAAAGAGAGGTCAGAAGAGAGTGAGTGCAGAATTTTATCAGTGCTAAGGGCCTGATTCTGCACTCCTGACTATTAGTCAGGAGTCTAATCATCAAAACTCTTAGAGAGCCCCTGTTGCCTGGATGAAGAATCAGCCTAGCGTCACCGCTCTGGGAGAAACCCTCAGGACTCCTGCCCTGCCATTTTATACTTGCATTTACATAGATAAAATATGAAGACTCATGATTGCCTCATTTGTATCCACAAATGTGTTTGCAACCGTCTTCAAATTACCACTTCTGCAGCGTTACTGAATGCCTATTATGTCTAGCCTCCTTTAGGATAAAGTTACTAGAACAACAAGGCTTGGTCCAACAGAACTTCGGTGAAATGCCATGTTACCTCTGAGTCGCTTAACTGGGCTCAGAGCAGATAAACAAATATCCCCAAAGCCACTGCTGTTATTAGATCATTGTCTGGCCCATGCATAGAGAATATGGAGAGCCCTAAGAGGATTTTTTTTTTCTCCGTTCTGCTGTGTTTCAATCTATAGAGCTGAACAGTTGATTCTAGTCTTGGACTGAGCTGAGCATTTCAATAACTTGTATTTTAATCAAAATCAGACGTGTGTGTGTGTATTTTCCTGCAGCAAGCCCAGAAGGGTTTTCTTTAGGGTATTTTGAAATCATTACACTTAACGGATGATGTGGTACCTTCTGACATTCTGAGACAATATTTATCTTCATTACAACACAATTATGTCATCATTGCTGTGCTCTAAACAGTATAAGCTAATCAAGTAATAGGTTGCTACAGAAAAGCTGTTAGGAGTATCAAGACTGTAAGGATAATAAATGTCCATATTTTGTTGAAGAAAATGTGTACAATAAAACCCAATCCCCTGTCTCACCCTCTTTAGTAAGAATTCACATTCTCCTTCAGTCCCTTGAAGTTACTGTTTTCTTGTAAAGAACAGGCTCCTGAAAGTTGCTCACCCAAGCCCAAACACTTAAAATTTGGTATATGCTTGAGTATGAAAATTGTGTCACTATCTTCTGTGATGGCCATAGCCGTACATGTGTGACATGATGAGACAACATTAATTGCCTTTAGCTAAGCAGCCTTTTCAAATGGGGCTGATCTAACCCCATCAAGTCAAGGGATCAGCAGCTGGGGTTATCATTCCCCTTTCAATATGATGCAGAAAGTCGTGGGCTTTCTGAGGGGGAAGGCACTCAGGCCAGCTGGTTGGGACTCACAAGTCATAAGGCTGCAGCTTAATTAAAGAGTCTCTAGTCCAAAGCAGTCTGAAGAGCACATCAGCATGATATGCTCTCTTTTGCTTCTCTGGGTTAGAAGATTAAAGTGTGTTTTCCTGGTGAACTTGTTACATAGCCCAGGTTACGATAAGCCAACCTGAAAATACTAAAGGCATGAATGTAGGGTTGTTATCCCAGCAGGTGGATTGGGATTGTGGAGATCACTTCTGCTCCAGTACTCGGTACCAAAGATGGATTCAGTAAGACCCAAAAGGAGCATAATGTTTTAACTGTCCTGGATAAAGAGCCCTGCAAATGAAGGTGAGCCTGTGTACTGCTTCATTCTTCCAGTGCTTTCTCCTTTCAACCAGTATTGGCTTGTCAGGGTGTGTTTTAAGCCAGCTGTTCTTCATCCAGATTCCAGTCCGCCTCATGCACTGAGAGGTCTGGAAGACAGCGCTGGCTGTGCGGGATGAAAAGGATATGTCTTGGCATATAGCTGAGCTATTAGTCTGTATCACTGCACAGTGTTCCCTAGAGATGGCAAATGATAAATAGACTGGACAGTAGTTAGCAAGTTAGAGCAAACTGGGCCTAGCCGGTAGCCGGGAAGGTCACTGGTGCTAAACGCAGATTTCCTGAAGGTGACCCAGGCTACCTTGGTCACAGAGCTTGCGCAGTCGCCTTCCCAATCTGCTGTTACAAATTCAATAGATCTTTTTCCCCCCTCTTTTCTGGGATAAATCAGACAATTAGAAGAAAAATCAAGCTGCATATAAATTCCGTGAGCCAACCAAGTGGAAAATCTGACGGAGAAAACGTATCTGTTCGCTTTTCTTTTTTGAGAGTAACAGGACTTTCCCTCACAAATACAGTTAATCCACTGGTCTTCAGCTTTTCAAAATGGAAAATCTGTGATGTACGTGACTTAAGATGACGTGGTCAAAAGATTTCTTTAGTTACCTTTGCCTGCCGATGTCGAACCACACCATGGCAGGCTTTGCATGGCTGTGCAGAAGTCGCTTGAGAATCTTCCTCTGCCACAAACCCACCCTGCAGCTGTACAGAATACCTCCCAGGAGTGGGATGGAGACGTGTATTCCTGCTCTTTCTACGAGGAAAAAGTCTCAACATTACAGGTTGTGGATGCAAAGGTGAGATTTGGAAGGATTAGTGCTGGAATAGACTGTTCGTTGACATCTCTAACTGGCCCAGGACAGGAGAAGGCCAGGCTGGCCTCTTTGAAGCTCCCTTTCCTAGGTATGCCTTCTGGAGCTCTCTGCTTGACACTTACCCCCGAGACTGGGTGGTGGCACAAATGCCACAGGTTAGCTCTTGGATAACATATAGCTTGTGTCTAAGCCACTATTAGATTTAGAAAACAGAATCATTTCCCAAAGCCCAGAGGGAGCAGAAGGGGAAGCAAGAGAGAATGGTTCTTAAAAAGTCTTATGTTTCTCTTCAGCAGAAAATTACCATCATCTATCTTTCCTTTCTTGCAAGCTCCTAGACCCTACTAGTAGTGCCCTGCTGCTGGATTTTCAAACTTCTATTTTGCTGAAGAATATCTCTCTGATGCAGGTGCCAGTGTCATTTATCAGAGGATGATGTCAACATTCCTGTGTCATACATGACAAATGACAGCAGAAAGGAGTGCCCCTTGAATTCTCTTAGTTTCACATGGTTCTTTCTCCGGTTAAATGACATTTTATTTCCTACAGTGTTTTAGCTTAGACTTCTGTTGCCTCTAGAGAGAGGTATGTTCAAATTGACTCAAAATGAATGATTAGTACCAGGCATTGAGCTCCAAATTCCGTATTAGTGTAAATACAGTCACACAGCAATGGACGTAAACTTTGCTTTCATGCTTTTGGGGCAAATTCTGCCTCATCTTACACCTCAGAAAATGCCAGTGACTTTTCTGATGTATTCCCAGTGGCAGAGCTGGATGGATGCGAGAGCATTTCCCTCATCCTCTGTTTCTAATGCTTTTAAAGAGATGACAGTTTTTGAGTTGATGACAACCACTGTATTCAGAACTGTCTGCTTTGCAAAACAGTTACCTGTTCCTGTACCAGCGGTCACTTGGCAGAAGAAACCCATGTGTTGACCCTGTCAAGGCCTGGACTCCAGCTCTGTTCTGCATGTGGGCCTGATTTGAAAGGTAATATAGAAATTAATTGGATTGGCATCCAGTGGCACACTCGGTAAAGTGGAGCAAAGCAAAATAAAAGCTTGGGAAGAAAACAGGGAGGACAGAGCACATATGCTGCTTCTAATCCTGTTTTTCTTCTGCTTCTTCCTATTCATGCTGGAAGAAGGGATTTTGACTCTTCTTTCTAAAGCCATGCATGTACAAAAAGGACTTTATTTTTAACTCATGTTAAAATCCTTTCTTGGACTAGGCAGCTACAGTTTTAGCATGTTAGCTGACTGCTATAACCCAGAGGGGGGAGCTTAGGGTTTATCTTGACCAGTAAATGCCTGTTAAAACTGCTACTGCTTTGACTAACACTTGTTAAAATATCAGTATGAACAACATGTGTTTTTAAAACCACACACCTGTACTCCTAATGACAGCGAGGCCTTGGGGGAGGAAGTGATTCACAGAACTGCTGCTCCCTGCTCTTTCAACCCACTCAGCATTTGATTATAGTGTATTTTGCTCTGTTCAAACATGCATGAGGCTGCCAACCCTGTGAATTTTTTTTTTTTTTTTTTTTGGTACCAGGCTTTTAAGCTAACCAGGAGCATGGCTTGTCTTTGTTCAGCACCCAGTGAAAGGGCTGGATTTTCATAAGAGCCCAGGATTCAGCAGCAGCCAGGGCACGGTTTCACATGTGCTTAACTAGCATCCCAGCAAAGCAAGCTTTTCCCATCCTGCTCTTGCCTTGCACTGCACCAGTCCAAACACTAATGCAGATAAGCAAGGAATTATTTAGAGAAACTGATCCAGCTGAAAAGAACCATAAATAACTTGATTTTTCAGTGGTACTGACATTTAGTCGTCGTATTTCACACCTTCCATCTAAAATCAATAGAAACAGCAAAGCCGCTTATGGACTTCGAGGAGTTTCTGGATCTTTTCTTGTAACAGAACTGATTTTTTTTTTTTTTTTAATTCAGTTACCTTACAGATGTTCCAGACCACCTCCCTGAAAGAACAGGCTTGTTCCCAAGATCTGGGGGAGATTTGGGGGTATGATAATGACAGCAGTAGTTTAGATGAACCCCTTCATTATAAGCTAAATTTAAAATATACATACAAGTTTGCATTAAAAAAACACTAAAGTGACTTCAACAGGTGAATGATATCTGCACAGTGACTTGTACTGAAAAAACTGATGGAACTAATTGAACATGATGTAGTTCCTGGGGAAACTGGGAGTAGGGCAGCCCTTCCTGGCATTACTGGTGAGAGTAGAGGGGATCACTCACTCATGGATGCAGAAGTGATCAGATGTTTTCATACATTTATAATTTCAAAGACTTCTTCAGAAGGAAGAGATTTAGCAACATACCTCTCCTTTCTTTTTAATATGAGAACTGGACTTTTTTTTTCTGTACCCTTCTAGTTCTTCCTCAAAGCAGGGGTCCATTAGCTGCAGGCTCCACCAGTCCCAAGGGCTGTGATGTTATCTTAGGCTGCCAGAGATCATTATACACATCACTGTCATGTTGCTATATTATTGGTGGGGTTTTTTCCTTCTGTTTCATTTATTTGTTTTTTACATGGGGCGGGGGGGGAAGAGGTAGTAGGGTTTTTCTAGCCCTTAGACATGTAATCTGAGACAGAAGGCCTCAATTCCTCTCACTCTTCCAACTCTACCAGCTGAAGTACTATTTTTCACAGGATGAATTGCTGATATTCCTACTTAGGCAAGCTAAGAGCAGCAACTGAGTCTTCCAGTCTGTAACTGTCTTAACTCAGACAGTACCGACATTAATATTCCTAATGGTAAAGCTTTCATTCTGGTTTCTTTTCCATGGTGTAAGATATATTCTTCATTCTCTAGTTACTGATATATTTCTGATGTGCCCAGCAGGTAACTTCTAGGAGTCGCACTAGGTCAAGCTTACTTTAAAAAAAGGAGGAAGAGTAAAGGGATGAAAGGAAGAAAACTGTTAGTTTCTTATTTCTTGCAGTCTCAGCTTTATTCAGTATTTCTGAGTGGTTTTCTGGGCCCACAGTAAAGTCTTTAGTAAAGCCTGTTTACCAAAACTGCCACTAGTTTCCTTTGCTTTTTATGTGGCTCAACTCAAAAGTAATACAGAATTTTTATAGTTAATCTGTCCTAGCGATTTAGAGTATATATTAATTTATCTAGATTCCTTAGGGCATCTTTCACAGCTCTGGTGAACTGAAACTCTTGTGTTGAAGGAGGCATATAGTATTGCTTGTGAGGATGGAGGTGATAGTGAGGAAGTGGTCAATTCTCCTCCAATTTACGGGCTGTACACCAAATTTTCCTATGGCTGAGAGGGCCTGGACAGGTATGTACCCCGGAGACACAGGCAGAAGTTTGCAGGTGTGAGGTGATGGAAGCTGCCCAGGGAGAATCACAGTTTTTGCAGTACCTGATGGGATTGAAGTGAGCATGCAGCTGTGTCCCAGCATAGTTCTGGAATACCATTTTTGGCAGTTCTTGCTGACTTCCAGCATCCCACAGCTGAAGATCTGAATTACCCAGAAGGTTTTCCACCAGCACAGTCCTGGTGCCAGGCATGTGATGCAGTTTTAGCATGAGAGCTATACTTAATCTGCTTATCAACATCATGAAGCTCAGATGTCACAGGTTGGCATCCCTGTGCTAGAGGGTAGGATTGGCTTTCTTGCATTGTTCCTTATGTATGACTACTGCTAAGGCTATGCCTGAGCATGTCTTCCTGGTAAGATGAGGGTGTGGAGGGATTCAGCCAAGTCAGGTGATTTGAGGCAACTTGGAGTAGGAGCCACAGCAGCCAGCACACCGAGGAAAATTTAGGAGGTGCTAGAGAGCGCCCTTCTGGAGCTGTGCCCTTCTTGGGAGTCTGCGTGCCTAATGGAGATCCTAAGTCAGAGCAGGATTTAGATCTCCTGAGCTTGAGGCTTAAAGTACGAGAGCAAGGTCAATCTTTCATGAAGCATAGCCTCAAGAGGAGGCAGAAGTATGTCCAGTCTTGTATAAAATAGACTGATCATTCTGATGCCCTCCTGAGGTGGGCGAGATGTGGCATCTACTTGGCTGGAGGTATTCAGATTCATGGTTCGGGACTGTCCTACCTAGCAGCTATGCCTTATTCTAGCATGAATAGTGCTTTGTTCTTTATCTTTGTGTTCAGCACAGTGTTAGGGGAGGAAGTCAAAGACAAAGAATGGCTTGTCTCAATTCAGCCTGGATTGGTGATATAGTTTCCTTTGGCTCTTCAGTCTAATTGAGTTTGTGCTCTTAGTCTGATGTTTGCAATATGGAAAAATAACTCCATTATTTAACATAAATTGAACTTCCAGCAGTGAGCAGTAATGACTACAGAGGTCTATTTTCTCACCTGTACCCCACTTAAGTCGTGACTGTTTCTCTAGCCTCTAACTCATGGCCAAAATCCATGACGAAGTATTGTAGTTGTAGCTGTGCTGATGCTAGTGTATTTCCCAGGATGGAATGAGGCTTGTGAACGTCAGTACCATCTGTTCCTCACCACCATTTTCATTATTTTCAGAAGTACCTAGAAGCTTCATCTGAGACCAGGGCCTCAACATGTTGAACAAAAAAGTAACTAGAGGTTGGCTCCTCATATGAAGAACTTCTGCTCTAAAGAAGCAAAACAGGCAAAAGTAAGAAGAGAAACAGAACAGTGGAATGATTTATCCAGGGTCACGGGGCAGGTCAGTGGCAAAGCTAAGATCAGAGTCTGTATCTCTTGGTTTCTGCCAAGCCATCACGTAGAACACGTTCACAAAAAAGGAATGTTTTAGATATGCACGTGGAAATTGCAGGAGTTCACTACTATTGGAAATATATCTGTTTAGAACAGGAGTGTTAAAGATTAACCTTAATAGCCCTCCTTTTCTGCTGTCGTTCAGTTCCCTGGTATGTTCCAAAACCTTGTACAATTCACCAGCTCTTCATGTTGGTGCTTTCATCCTGCTTGTTAATGATACAGGGGCTTCCACAGGATAGCAACTTCTTACGACAGCAACCTTTTATTTGCCCACATCTTCAGTGAGATGACAGATAATGGGAGGAAGTCAGATATGTTTAAAATATACTTAGTTTTAACAGCACTGAGACACCTAACTTGTCAGCAATCCAATTATTAATCAGATTAATGGACTTTTATAAATCCACTGCATCCTTAGGACAATTGCTTGGTTTGTTTCATGCATACAGAATAAGGTTTCTCATGAGCTATGAGAACTTCAGCATGAAAACTAAAACTGAGAAGTAATCCTTAGCTTACTCTTCTACTACACCTTGCATGCAAGAATGCTGATCATTGCCTGTGTAGGAGCATCATTTAATTATGGTTTTTTTTCACTTCTGAGCTTAATGCTATTGAAGGAAATTCATCAGCATTTAATTAAAGACTAAACACAGTCATTCTTTCTGGCTGGTTCAGTACCCACTTAGAAATATATTTGATACCTAGACATCCAAAAAGGATAGCAGTGGTAACAACATTAAAGAAGGTTTTGTAAGAGAATGGGAATCTAATTTGTATCTGGAAATTAAATTTATATCTGAGATTTTTAAAAACCATTTAGGAGATATTGAACGCCCATCTGTATTAAGAAGTAATGAGAATAAGTCATCCAGTTAGGTCTTCAGCTTTCTAGGGGAAAAGAATGTTTTCAAGATGATTTTTTTAAAGTTTTTGATTTTAATCCAGGCGTACTCCAAGCCCCTGGAACATACTGCAATGAAACAAAAGCAGCTCATGCTGCAGCATTTTCCTGTTGGTTTCATATATAACTTGACATACCCATTTCTGATTAAGCAATGCTGTATTCTGTGTACAAGATTTAATTCTCATATTCTACTTTATAAACTAAGACTTTTAAAATTAATTTTGTAAAATTCAAGTTTTCAAAAGGAAGGCGAGAAACAAATAACATATGAGTTATGATTCCCGCAAAGGGAATCTTATGCAAATCATAAGAACGTAAGTAAAAAATTAATTAGTTTCAGTTCATTTTAGATCAGGTCTGGAGATCAGTGTGTTCAGAATAGGACAGCATAGAAGTCACTAATGTCAATGTCATGATAGCTTTTCCCCTTGAGTGAGGATCATGAACAAATGAAATTAACAGAGGCTTTAATATTGATTTAAGAAGGTGCAGGCAGGGGCTCTAAGGACTGCTTAATGTTAAACACATGCGTAAGTGCTCTCCAGAAAAATTTTCTTTTTTTTATACCAGACACCATGTAAGTAAAAGGTAAAGGCATATTTGTATCTGTGTTAGAAGGAATTTTTTTCTTTTTTTGTAGGCCATAAAAGCAAAGGACTAGAAAATACCTAGCTGGTGAAAGACCCCTGAAGGGAAGCAAATAATAGAGGTTATATTTGTTACCTTTTCAGATTACCAATTTAAACTTAATTATAACTCGTTTTTTATTTCAGCTTTGTACTACTGAAACCTGCTTATACACTTTTATTTGTCTCGTTATGTATTTCATATGGTTGCGTTTGTTACCTGAAGTGTTAGCTTGCCTTTCTGCTGAAGCAAGGCTCATGGGAGCTTTTAGAGCAGAAATAATAAATAACTGACTTCTCTTAAGAAGCTGTTAAACTTTTTCCTTGTTAGATGAAGTAAACAGGTATTGTACCTGGAAATGCAAAGTCTTTGTCAATTTTGTGTGTGTGTGTCTTTAATCATGATATATATTTCCTCTGGCATGATTTATTAGTTTCCTTTGTAGTTTTGTCACAGAGTTTACTTGCCATTTCAATCTGAAATAGCCATTAAATCTTTTTTTTTTTCTCTTCTCTTGGCAAGAAGTAAATCTGTACTATTTGCTGATTTGTTTATTACTGTCTGGAAACTTAATCCTGCTCGAAGTCAGAGATTTTAAATATGTCAGATCGTCTTAAAGCTACATGCTAGTTATATGAGTGACATTATATGTGTTCAGAGAAATTCATTTCAAGTACTACAAATGAGTCCTTTAGTAATACCCAGGAGTCATAATGTCTGTGACATAATGAACCCTCCTAAATTACAGCCTACACTAATTAGATCAGTTATTGCTACATTCCAATCCCTGAAACAATTTGCTTAAAGTGGTAGTTACCTGTAATGAAAAGACACATAGCTGACTGTCAGCAGCCTTTTTCCTTCTCCGGGACTTATATGGACTGTCTGCGCCCAAGTGCTAACAGTCTCATTGCATTCTGTGTTTCCAGTGAGAGCAATGAGCATCAGGGAGGTAGATTATGGCATCTAGAAAGCACAGTGATCCCCTTGGGAAGGGACAGTGACCCCGTGGAATGAAGCATTTAGAAGGTTTGGATCATCTCTTCCTGTTTTCAGTCTCATTTACATGCTTATTCTTCAGCTACTTCTCCAGGTAGCATCTTTTGTCTCTTCAAAAGATTTCTCTTTAATTTCCTTTAGGTGCTCAGTGATTTTTTTTTTTAATGATTATTATTAATTTCTCTTAGTCACATAAGAGAAGATATTTGCTCTTGCTCCCTAGTCTTTGTGCTCTCTCCTGCTCATGCAGCAAAAAAAATAGCGAGCTGGGGTGATGTTTCTGACCAAAAGGCACGTGAATCTCAGTGGGGAAAAGCTATTCTGGACTCTGTGCCTGAGCAAACTCCTATCAGTAATTTTGCTGAGAATAGATATCAACAGGAGACCGCTTATTTGTTTAGATGTGGGTTGGGTAACTTGCTTTTTTACTGTGGTGATTGGTACAAATCTATAAACAGTACAAACTGCTTGCTGATTTGTTGATATTGCAAAATTGGAAAGGGAAGCAGAGATACGTAAAAGTTTTTTCGCAAATAGATTCTACCAAGGAAAGATTTTTCAAAAATCACAATAGCAAATTGTGAAAAGTGCTACGTGCATGTTTCGAAATACAGCTAAAATGCCAACAATGAAGAGAGTGGCCACAGGCATTACACTGTTTCTTTGCTTGTTTTTTACTGGACACTTTTCTAAATTTCAGGTCCTGTGTTCTGTGCTGAACCTGTTTGATTTTTTTACTTCTCTTTCACTGTGGGTGCAGAGGATCAACTTCAAGCAGAACCAGCGTGACTTTGGTGTTTGGATAAGGAGAATGGCATTAGCAATCCTGGCCCATGAAGCTGGCTGCTCCGAAGGCACCCTGGGGAGCAGCTGCTGTGGGACACTACAGCACCCTCCTGAAGTCAACTGGGTTGGAAACTGCCTTTTTTTTTGTTTTGTTTGGAAGCACCGCTCTGCCTTCCACCAAGCCACGATGCTGCCTAGTGCTAGTCTGTCAGGTAGTTGGGTCTTAAATCAGCTATACTGGGAGCAAAAAAACCAACAAGAAACATCTAAGAGTGGAGGGGCTTGACTGCTTACCTGGTGTATTGCTCTCTGTGCTGAAGGAACCCTCACAGAAATCCTCAGTCATGGTTGTGGCCAGTGGTTTCAGAGCTGCTTGGTTCAAAATTAAAATGTTCTTTAGATAATGGTCCCACTTTCTGGAAATTGCAAAACAGGCTTGATTCTTGATTTGGGCTCCTTTGCCCTTGCCTCACATGCATATATCTATGTAACGATTGTGTTGTATTTCAGACTACATATCACATCCTGTCATAATACAGGAACCCCACGAGCTTAGCCGTGAGCTGATCACGTCTTCCTTGCTGCTGAGCCTGCACACAGGCTCCATGGACTGGTCTCCAGAAACCTGGATTGCAAAGTTATCTGGAATTCACCCCAGCACCCACCTCCCGCCTAATTGCAAACCTGTGTGTCTTACTTCTTCCCTGCTACTGGGAATATGGGGTGCTTATTTCCATTCAGGAGTGGTTTTTGCATGAACACATCCTTTTCTCCTCTCTCATAATTTCTAGGCTTTTCTCTTTTTTTTACTTAATGACACTGCTTTGTCACTGTTTGCTCGGTACATTAAGTGCATCAGGAGGGGAAGGGGTAGATGGCACATCAAAAGAAATGGCTGCTTTTTTTTTTTTTCACTTTATTTAAGATCAACTTCTAGCTGTTAATTTTTCCACGCCATCCCATGGCCAACCTCTAAACATTTTGCTGAATAGAAATTTCTGTGCTTTTAAACATTTTACTAATGGGAGGTCTGTTCTTGTTGCTAGAAGAGGTCACAAATCCCTCTGGATAATTTAATTATGACCTTGTGATTTTGTTCAAAATTCACTCTGCAAGCAACTGTGGCTTCACTTCTTCTGTCTTTTTGATTTGTGGGGAAGAGTTTTTGTGTGAGTAAAAAAAGCTCTACCTGTTACTAGTTGGCACAATGAACTATTTTGCTGGGCAAACAGTGCTGAGTGTTACATCCAAGTAGCCAAAGCACCATTGCACAGTTTTTTGTTTCATTTTTCCAATAGCTTTTGTAAAATAACTAGCAAAGAACCTGCAGTACTTAATGAGGCTGACAGGCAGGGAAAGGTCAAAAACAAGCAGGAGACCTGTTCTGACTCATTCCTCCTGGACTTACAACTTGTTTCTTACAGACCAAACAGTACTTTTCTTTTACTAAAAAAAAAAGGGAAGAAAAAAAAAAAAAAAGAATTAAGAGATGACAGGCTGAAACTGCCTACTTTCCTTTCAGTGTCAGAAGACATAAATAGTTTTAGTCTGCAGTGGTTTCTGATTTAATATCCTTTTGAAGTAATGATAGCTATAATTTAAAGCAACAGTTACCATATTTTCTTCTCTCTGTGACATTCTTTGATGCTGTAAGTATAAATCTGCTTAAAATAGCTATAGCCATGCCTGGGTATACTACCAGGATTTTTGGAGGTTCTGCCTCTAATTGCCATCATATGTACCTAATATCACAAACCTAACTGCCTAATGACAATGTTGCTGCAAATACTTTCTTGACATAAGAAGAAAGGTAAATTCAGAGGTGCACATTAAGTTTAAATTGTTTGCTAAGACTAAAACTTCTGCAAAGAAATTCTTTTTAATTAACATAAGTACCGTTCCAGGGCTGCTTGGCCCCAGCCATATATTCAGCTGGTAGTGGGTATTATGTTATGATCTGATACAGCATCAGAAAATCGCTAACTTTTAGAGGCGATTACAGAAATATTTTCATATAATTCTAGACTTTGTTGTTGCCTCACACAAGTATGTATATACTCAGTCAAGTTTGGGGTTTTTTCCAAAAGAGTTGATGCTACTTGAAAAAAAAAAAATACACAATTTGAGGTTCATGGGCATCTTTCTCTGTCTGTTAATTCTGTTAAATATTTGTCTATCTGCAATTTTGTTAAGAAGCTCCTGGTTTCCATTCTGTACTATTGCAGCTAGAATAGAAGCTAAGTCTCGAAGTATATTCACTTCAAGAGTATGTCAGTATCCTGGTGCATTATGTAAAACAGTGGAAAGACACAATGCGTGAAATATTTAGTATTTTAATTAACTTATTATTTTCTGTTTTAATAATAAGCTTTTAATTATTTGAATGAGTTGTCATGTTTATCTTTTGGCATAAGGGAATAGAAATTTATTTAAAATAAAAAATACAGAGGCACCTCCCTCGGGACAAAGTAAGGAGTACCAGCTCAGAGAAGAGTATTTGCATGGATGGGAAAAAAGCTGGACGGGTGGTAAAAGGCAACAAGACAGATGAAATTAATTACATTAATGTTGTAAAGCCCATCAAGATGAGTGCCTCAGCCAAGCGCAATTTTTGCAGTTTATTGTTGACTATACTTTCTCTGGTTCTGCGTTGTTCCTTCCAGTCAAGACCACCAAATCCTGCTTGCTTCACTTGGAAGGACATACTCTGCATTTTTATGACCTGATGCTTTCTCCTAATTACATGAAGTTCAAATCCATGATAGCTCCACTGACTTCAAAAGTAAATGTATAACTTTATAAACAAGGTAGGTCAGAAACAAGAAGCAATCTTGCTGCAGCAGCATACTTCTCAGCAAGGGCCAGTTTCTTTTCCTTCCTTGATAACTAAAATACAAGACAATCTGCAGCAGTGTCACTGCAACTCTCATAAGTGCTCCAGATCTCCAGTGCCTCTCACCCCCATTTATAACAGAGCAACAGCAGAATAATGCTCCAAGTTGATTTGGTAGTGTAATGAGTAATTCTCATGCACAGCAGTGGAGAACTCAGGCCTGTACTTCTAGAGTATAAAATTACAGATAAGCAATTCTCCCTTTCCCCACCTATCAGATGTAACTGAGATACAAAGGGATGAGGTTTCAGCTTCATGGCTCTGTTCCTGGACTCCGGCCTTTCACAGTATGCAAACTCATGATCTTACCACTCAGGGAGTTCATTTCTTCAGAAATTCTTCAGAGATTCAAAGTGCAGATAGGACAGCGCACTAAGTCTTGTGCCTGAACTGATTGCAGACAAATTCAAATAAGTGGATGGGAAAGTCTTTAACTGCTTTATCTGTTTCCAAAAGGCATTTTGCTCCATCTGGCGTGATGAATCAAGAACTGCTTTTATTGTTTGGACAAGAAATCATTCATCCAGCTCTTAAAAACCCATTTGAAGAGACTCAATCACCGGTCCTGCCCAACAGCAAGGCAAAGTGTCAGCTTCAAGATTACAGGCAACAATGGACAGGTTTTGGTGTCTCCTGGTACCTTCTGGATCTATCTTGAGAAGGCAGTGGAGAGAACCGTGATGGTCAAGACCTCAGGTTAAAGACCATCTGGCAACCTAAGAGTAGCCTGAGGTTCACAGATGAGCTGTCCCTCTGGGAAGTGAAAGGCTTGTTGGGCCAGGAGTGCCCTCCATGGTACCAGTAAATAATACAGACTGCACATCATTGTGGCTGGGGCAGTGTTTCTCAGCGGTGAAAGAACTGAGCAGGACTTAAAACTGAGCAACAACAAAGTGAGTAATGCAGATTCTTATGCTAACAAGAAGGTCTTTCTGCAAAGGAATTCAAGTCAGGAAGGAAAGATAAAGGATAGTCCTCTACAGCAAATTCGAGCTGCTCAAGATTTATTTTTAAGGATGTGTTTGTGTAACAAACATGGACCTTCACGAAGATCAACATGTAAAGGTTGATGACCTTTAAATGAGACAGTGAAACCACATCAGAAATGAGACAATCAGAAAACAGATAGGTACAAAAATGATAATTGTTTGATGCATTTTTGAGGGGGAAGTTCCAGCTGTTTAAGCATCTGCTTGATGAAGAATAACCACCTGCTGGAGACCAAACTTGCAGAGGGCAGCAGACCAGAGGCTGCTTCTGCAGGAAGTGGGCAGACGATACACCAAATGTGCAGCAGAGACCTGGCGATGCTGCAGGTCGGGGGACTAACCAGACTACAGGAGGACATTAGAGTCAACACCCAGGTGGTTCCTGTGGCCATTTGTACTGTGAGACAAAGAAAGACAATGGGTTTTCCAAAATGTAAGTCTTTTCTGGGAAGGTGTTTTGCTTCACTTTTTAACAACTGGTTTCACTCCAAAATCATCCTGTTTCTTAACAGTATCAGGCACCATCAAGACCACCATTTTATTAATATTATGTCTTACAACACACATTTCTAATACCTGAGAACTTGATTCTGAAATGGCAAAATTACAGTGATAAATTTACAAAAAGTTACTGGCATCAATCCATATCCAACATAGCTTGTCTTAAAGGAGTAGATTGAAAACTGATTATGTGGCTGCAATAACACTGAATATTTTTATGCCAGAAAATGCAGAGGATGTGAAACTGCTGTGAATCGCTGATGACTGTGTGTACCCTCTCCCTCCAAACAGTGATATATTTAATTCTTTTTCAGTGAGTAGATACAACAGACTGGAAAAGTTTTGAGGTTTTGGGGAGCTGAAGGTTGTGCCTGAAAAGGTGCAGATGCACACATACTGCAGCTCTTGTACTGGCAGAAGATCGTTCATCTGTTTATCATCACAACTGAACTCAAATGTTAAAAAATCCTAGCATGTTAAAGAGAACACTTGTGATTTTTATGGTTAAAAACTGTGAGCAGTAATAGGTACAGAGGATTAACAAGAAAAATACTGTGAAAGTCAAGCAGAACCCTATGACTGGGGTTAACTGCTAACCCATGTCCAGGAGCCCAAGGCCTGTGAGGCACGGCCCTGCTTTTTTTTTTTGTTTGGAAAACATGTTTCTCAGCTGTTATTGCAGAGGCTGGATGGTGATTTTGTTGAAGGCAATGGGAAGAGTATCTTCAATGAATCAGAATCCAGCCTTATTTCTCCTGCAGGCTAAATGGGAAATTATCCTTCTCTTTTTTTTTCTCATATTCCTGAAAGTTCTCAAGCCAGCATTGTATGGTTTTCCTCCTTATTTCCTTTTGTTCCTATTTGAACATCTGTCTGAGGTAGTGTATTACATACTGATTTTTTCAGAGCTTTTTTTTTTTTTGCATGGTTGGGTGTGATTACAGTCTTCCACTTGATTTTGATTAATTTGCTTCATTTATTTGCTTTTGATCTTTTATTGGTCCTTATAGTATCTGTGTGCATGAAAGCAAGCAAGCACATGTGTGCGCATGCAAAGAGGAAAAAATTCTGTATTTATTTCTTTTCAGACTGACAGCAGTCTAGATACACTATGCAGAGCTGACAACGTGAATCTTTGGTTACGTCTAACGTTTTTATGGGGGCCTCGATCTTCCGCACTGTGTGGCATAAACCAGCAGCACCAACGGGGTGCTCCCCCCACACCCTACACTCCCCAGCTTTGGTGCAGGCTGGAGGCAAAGGACAGGTCAGTATGTCAGCCATAGGACAGCACAGAAATCCACGGAGCACAGCCTTGAGCGCTGGGTTTACAGAACAGCATAAGTTTGTCCCCGGTGTTTATTATTTTCATAAGGTGTTATTTAGAAGGAAGTACTGTCCTACAGCGCTGAATGGTTCTCTAGATGCTAATACACTGTAAACACAAAGTCATGCAGTTTTGACAGGTGCTTCATGTAAGCAGCTATTCTTGACAAGATAAGGTAGGCAAAAGAAATTTTAGTAGCTATAGCCAAATGAACCAGAAATGTTTTAATGGAAAGTGATATCAACTAGTTTAGCAGTGAGTTGGCTGCTGTCAGTTGGACTTGATTGGAGACATAATTTAAATTATGACTTTGAATATTATCTAATAAACTAATTGTTCAATCCTTTGATGAAGAGCGTGCAGGTCTGAGAAACATACTGTTAGTCACAGTGGCTACTTTTTTTTAACTGGTACTTTTCTGATGCTTGTTGAAAGTGAAATGTGGAATTTTTTCTTTTTCTTCCACTTTTGAGCAAAATGAAAACAAATCCCCTCTGCCTGTGCTGAGGCAGTAAAAGAGGGCAAAGGCATGGTGCTTTGATCCCAACCAGCCTGGCCCTGCCACTGGAGTCAGTGCTAAGGTACTGCAAATGTATGGTCTTGAAACAGCCTCTTGACTTCATCGTTCTCACATCCACCCATCCATTAGCCTCTATTCAGAATAAAAATATGGCAGATCACAAGCCACAGCACTGGAAAGCTTGGCATAAGACAGTCTGCTGTCTTCATGGTGTCAGGAGGGTGGTGGCTGTGGGCAAGGGAACGTAGTCAAGCACAAGTCCTTTCGGTGTAGGAGGGGAGCCGTCAGCGAGGTGCTCACCCTGCACCACCCACATGTTTCAGATGGCACTCCAGAAAGCCCTGCTTGAAGCAGTACTTTTGAATGCTTTTTTCTGCTACAACAACTTGTGAGGCGGTTGTCACGGTAAGAGGCTGTTGGTTGGCTTTCGACATCAGCAGTTGTTCGGTGCTTCTGCAGGAGCAGCTGCGGTTCAAACATTTCCCGTGACACTCTTTGCTTTGTGATACCTTCAGCCTACAGGAAGCACTGTAAATATACACATCGCAAATTGAAATCAGTACCAAAGTACTACTTCTCAGGATCATTGCTGGCAGCATCCAGCACTGATCTGTGGTTCTTGCAGGCTCTCAGTATGTCATGGCAAGAGCAAAGCTCAGTCTTCCGGGTGCAGCCCCGAGCACCGTCCAGAACACAGGGGCTGCTCAGCCACCACAGGTTTGTCTCTGAACTTCCCTGCTTGTCTTCTGCAGAGGAGCTCATCTATTTGCTTCTCTTGCATTAGGTTCTACTCGCTCCTGATACCGTAAGCATGGTGATACGGCTGTGGCAGAGGATGCGTTTCACCTTTCCTTTCATTCCCTATCCCTCCTATCACAGAGTATGTTGATACATGTGTTTTGCCTAGATCCTTTCCTGTAAAGTTGGAGGGTAAAGCTCTCCATCACATGTCATCATTGTCTATAATTACTGTTCTGTCATTGTCCTGAGAGGAGCTGCTTTTGTCACCTCATCATCAGCTTTCTTCTCATCTTTTTGAAGCTTCACTTTCTCTTGTAGGTACCCAGGAACAGACTGATGATAGACTCTCTGATGTTTTTTGATCTTTCCCCTCACACCCTTGGATCTTACTTACCAATCTTCCTTGCCTTTCTGTCACTGCTAATAAATTTTCTTTCTGTTAATGTTATCTGTATGTTAATATCCCTACAGGAAAAGATACTGCAAGTAGCAAATACCGATTCCAGAGTCAAGAGACATCACCTTGGTTTGGCCAGTGTGCATATTTTTAGCAATGGCAGTTCACTCAAGTCTTCCAGGTACAAGTCTTCCCACAAAAGCCATGTTTAATGGGCAGTTAAATGGAATGACAAATGAGATGTTGTTCTTATTTAGTAACAGTTTGTGTTTCAAATTTTTTGTTTGTTTGTTTATTCTGTGGTACAGACGGATTCATATGCTTTTTAGCTCTGTATAGCTATGGTCAATAAGATGCATTCTTGCCCTGCTATTGTTCTTGTTTCTCAGGCAGTGTTTTATAATAGTCCCTGTTATTCTTTTTTCTTGACATATTTTATATAAATATTATAAGAATATCTTTGATTTGTACCATCTCATCTAGAACCTTTTAAAATTCCTTCTCAAACTAAAAGCATACCACTGCTTGAAGAAAAATAAGCACAGTACCCTTATCACTCTGGTACTGTTTTCTTCTAAAATATCTCCCATTTGGAAGTCTTTACTGTAATAACTGGGATATGAGCACAAAGGCTGGAATTTTCCCAAATAAGAAACCTTTAAGCCATAATTTCTTAGTACAAAAGCTTCTTTTTGTTAAATTATATATAAGTCTTTTCAGCAGGACCGCCTATGCACAACTATGCGGTGAGCATTCGCTTTTTCAATATCAGCTGAAAAGTATACCTTCAACACCATTTATATTAATGTCACTGTTACAAACCTTGCCTTTTTTTAGAGGGTGAGCCGGAGGTATATAGTCAGAGATACATGCACAAAATGTGTATCTGCTTTTTGTTTTCAGGACCGTCACTCTCTGGTCTCACTTACCTCTTTGAAGACCTTAGAAGATCGCTGTGCAGGAACACAAACCCTGGGTTACAGTTTGGACAAAAGCACAGGTCGGATGTGAATGCAGCTCACAGTCTGTAGATTCCCCACACAAATGGGGACACGCTCTTCCTTTCAATCCGTGGTACTGCCAACTCTGCGGACTCGGGGTCTTTCTCTTTTTGGCCCCTTCTGCACCTTTACATCCGTATTAAGAAGAATGAAATCCATCCCTTTCTTGAAAAGAAAAAGCTGCTGTTATGTCACTAACAGCTACAGATGAGATTTTTTCAGAGGAGATTTCAGTGGGATTTGGGTGCCTAACTGCCCTAAATTCTTTTGGAAATCCCAGTCTAGTAGTCCGGGGAGGGGGGAGCAGAGGAGTGTTGGGGGTGTGTAAAAACTGCCTTCTCTGAAGGAATTTTCATTTTGCACCTCTCTCCTAAGCCAGCCAGGACACAACGTCTCAAGCAAACAAGAAATGGCATTTCCAGCCTCTCCTGCTCACAAAGGGACACGTTTCATTCCCCTCCAGCAGCGCTGGTGCCCATTGGCTCCGGAAGAAGAAATCTCACGACCACACTGCTGCTCGGGTCAGTAGCATGTTACACTGCCTACGTTTTCTTTTGAGCTCTCTCTGAAATATTTGATTTTGCCTTACCATTGGCAGTGTTCCTAAAGCACTGATGAGACTGCAATTACTAAGCACTTTATAGCTCTGGTCTGTATAAGTTAGGTGGGGTTTTCTGTGAGTTTCCCATGAAATTTTTGTTAAGTGTGTGTAAGAAATGCCTGATCCAATGAAGAAAACACCAACTGAGACATTTGCTTTTCAGCATATATATACAGAGTTTAATTTAGCATAGAGAAGCAACTAAGAATCAACTATTGTTATGGTAAAACCTTTCATCTGGAGTTAAATGTGATCCCATAATAAATCCAAATGTGCATGATTGTTTGTTAGAAAGTGAAAATTTTAATTCACAGTGTGGCTAGTACCAAGTTTCACTCTCTGCCATTATCTCAGTATATTGGGTTTTTTGTAACATGAGCATTCAGAAGCAAAACCTGCATGAAATCTTCCGACTATGAATGCCTTTTCCTTGTAAAAATTTGGTGTGAATCTCTGGAAACTTGCTAAGTCCCCAGGGGGATAAGAATTCACAGATCTAACTAACCCTGAGGGTCATGTTATCGCACAGATTAACTATTCTCAACCAATTTCTGAAATTCATTAGGCAGCTAAGGCTTTCTATCAACATTAGTAATGTGTGCTTTCTTCTTCTACTTCTGGGTTTTTTTCCTTCTAATATTTGTCCTTCAATATATTTATTAGGTCCCTGACACACAGTAGCCCTCTTTCCTCTTATTAATCAGCTTCTCACGTGTCCCTGAAGAAGCATCGCCATTTCACATGTTCAGCTAATTATTCTTCTAATTATTCCTTTTTAAAAGGAGTCAGTACGCGGTACCACAAGTTTTAATACATAGTGCTATTCCACAACATTGCATCTGGAGAAATAGTATCAATAAGTATTTTTTTTTTCAACCCAGACAAAGTTTTATGTTTTGTAGAATAAAATAAGAGGTGTAAGGTTTCCCAGAAGCCAGCGATGGCAGTGATTGTGTTATAAATTTGACTTAATGAATAAAGCCGGGATTCTGTAGGAAGTCACCACGAGTCAAATTGATCAGAACAAGGATTTTTATAGTATCTAAATCTCAGATAAGGTCTTTCCTGGTTAAACTGATACATACCATGGACAGTGGTTGCATATGAAGGTGGTCAGCACATTTGGGGTGAATCCCCAGCTATGTATTTTCATGAAAGTAAGGCCTCATGAAAGGGTTGCCAACAAAAAAAAGACTGGAGGTGGCTTCATGTGTCATCAAGTCCTACCTCTGGTTAATACAGACACCATATCATGTTATATCCAGAACTAATTTATAAAGCTGATCTGAAAGCAAATACGGGCTTGTTTGGGGGTTTAGGGGTTTTTTTGTTTGGTTGGTTTGGGGTTTTTTTGCTGTCACAGAACCTCCCTATTCTGATGGCTTAGGACCTTATTTTAGTTTCCAGGTATTCACGGTTCATTTACATCCACTTCTTTTTATGCCCCTACTATGCTATAATTTCTAGCCCGTAAACTGAAATACTAGCCACAGGAAAAACTCAGCTTACTCACTGGCCCTGTAGTAAGGAACAGGTTGAAGTGCCTCTGGGTACGAAAAGTTTGAAGGTGCCTGGGAGGATGGCCCAGACGACCCTCACTCTTATACCTAGGGAAACATCTCTGAAGGAAAGTTTTATTTCCTTCCCAAGCAGCTAGGGCATAAATATTTTTCTCTTCCAGAAAGCTTCTGCAAAACGATAGTCTGCTCTTACTCCAAACCATTTAATAAGTTTAATTAAATGGAAGCTTATGATAATTAAACCAAAAGCCTAAGGGCCCTGTTCTGTGAGGACTTACTCCTTGCATAAGACCAATTTCCATATAATTTAGACAACAAAATAGCGGAACAGTGCTCTGCCATCTAATTTATATGAAATTGGTATTCTCCAACCCAGATTTATATTACACTATAAACACACTTCTTGTATCTCACTTCTGGTGTGAGATAGCTCCAGTACAAGTACTGGAGCAGAAAAGGAAAGAAAAGATTTTTAAAAGGGAATCCCCCCTCCTTTTTTTTTTTTAATTGAATGCGCAAATTAAAACCATAATCTGATAAACTCTACATGAGGATCAAATATCCTTAAACAAATTCTCTAACATAAGTGGGTACTTGTAGGTTCTTCTTTCATAACAAATTTGCATATTTGCTACTTCTGGGTGTTTTCCTGAACTAATGTTTGTGATCAATGCTAGAAAAAAAACCCCACACTCTATATTTTGGAATTTCTTACCATGTCCTCAAGTGTCCCAAAGGAATGGTACCGTGCATTATCTCCTCCACCACCTGTATTTTTATTGCACTTCAAAACAAAGCTCCAGTACTACAAAGAATCAATGGAGCCTGATTCTTCACTACCTTACTCCAACTTTGCACAGCCCGCTGCAGAAAAAGCTGTTCCTCTTACTTACAACTGAAACGGTGGAGGAAGTCCCCAGCCCTCCCCGCCAGTGTGAAAGAATCGCAGTTTTCGGTCCTCTCCCAGTCCCCTCCTGCAGAGACAGGCACTAGAAACACAGGTGACCCCCGTGGAGGGGGAACAGGGACCCTTTCTGTTCTCCTCTGCTCCCGTGGGCAGCACAGCCAATAACTGAGCCCTTGGTATTTGGTGGCTTTATTGCACAAGCTGCTCTGTTTTGGGTGTTTTGGGGTGCGTCGTCTTTGTTTTTTTAAGGAGACTGGAATTGGTGGGTTCCCCTTACAGAAGAAGGTTAATTTTGTGCCAGTTCTTCTTCCAAAGGGAAGCAATGGTCCCACGTTGAGGGAAGCTATAGGTCTGATAGTTGTAGAAAAAGTGAGAGCATTGTTTTGAACACGCTGGACACCAAACGCTCCCTTGCACTGCTACTCCCTATTAGATGCTGATGATTAATTGCTCCAGGTTAGAAGATAACCAGGTCAGAGCCTTATGAGATACACACTTCCCACTGACAGTCAAATAGTAGACAACCGTATCTAAAGTCTATTTGTAGAAGTAGTAGAGAGACATCATCCTGTGTACTGTAAATGAGTTTATCATTATAGGTTATAATACCTATGTTTCTGTTTCTAAACCTTCAAGACTGACTGTCACAACTGTGCACTACAGAGTAAACGCAAGGCCCAGGGGTTAAAACTCAAGCCGGATGAGACAGGGTTTTTCCCTGTAAAACAAGGCATCTGGAGGATCTTACCCTGTTGATGACTGCCCTACTTATTGGTAGGCTTTGACCCAAGCACGCAGAGAAACATTGTGTCCTGAGGGAGGTTTTTGACAGCACCAAACATGGAAACCTATTTTCTTTAGAATCTTCAAAAGTGGTTTACAAAATATCTAAAGTATTCAAAATCTGTGACCTTTACCTCCAGGCAGAGGCTTCGTCATGGTGATCTATGTCTCAGTAGCCTTAAGGCCAGATTACTACAACGCACCCCCAAAACCACCTGCAGGCTGGAGCTGCTGGAGAGGAGAAGCATGACTGCTCAAGGGCCTTCACCTGGGGAAGCTGGCAAACCCTGTGCTCAGCAAACCGCATTAGCAAGTATGATTCAAAGTCTTTTTTAATTATTGGTGTTTAAAGCCTAAAACAGTAGAAGGCCAGACTCTCTGAGGTACCCATGCACCATGTCACACTGTGGTGTTTGTCAGGGGGGTTGCACGTGGCCGTTATAGCTACAAGATACAACAAAGGTATGTGAAACTGTCCTCTACTGTGGGACAAGGGTCCCACTCATCTTGGAGGTACCTGGAAGTAGTCTGGAGGCATCTCTTCCCACAGGGACTGTGCAGACCTGGGGATCTGGGTGCCTGGCTGTATAGGGCAGCAGGGATCGGGAGCTAGAAAGGCAGCTATTCTCCATCTCCCCCAAGAAAAAAGGCCATGGGCTAGGCAAGCTCAGCCTGTGCCTTGGAGGGTGATACTGGCTTGTAGGCTGCCATCTGACCCTTTGCAGCATCTGTGACAAGCTTGGGGCTCAAAACATAAGTGTGTTGTTTGGGTTTTATGTAGATTTAAAAATAAATAAATAAATAGAAATGACTGAAGACGGAAATGGAAGGGTTGCATTCATTTTCCCCTAAATGATTTCCTCAGCGAGACATGGTCATTTGCCATTGCATATTTGCATATTCATACCAACAGTACAAATACTACCATTTTTCAGAGGAGTCAGCTCCCCACCCTGTTATATTTACAACTGGGACAGCTTCTTAATGTTATTAGCAATTTTGCCTTTTCTTAACTTGACTTTTAAGTTTTTAAGGTAAGAAATGGTCTTGGAGTAGACCAGCATATTAGAACCTAAGCCCATTTTAAGGCTTTGTACCCAAGCCTGAACGTGGACCTTTATCCCACGAGTCCTCCCCTCTCTTGTTGCAAACAAAATCAGAGCACACCATACCCAGCTGCACGTTGAAATGAATCAGACACCCCAAAGCTCCTGGAAGGCTTTTAAACAATGGATCCAGTTTGGGCAGATTTGGAACTCATTCATAATGGGGTGAGTTCCAAAAAAATTAAGATGATCCTAGGCTGTGGGAAGGTACAGAGTAATAGGAAGGAGTCCTCAGCACTTGTGTGAGGCCGAGGAAGAAATTTAGGTGTGTGAAAGGGAACTAGGAGAGAGAGGGTGAGGAGAAGGCTGGAGAGGATAAATGGTCGTGCTCTTCCCATGGTGCCTACTGCAACTCCACAGAGCCCCACTCCCATGAAATTTGTCTGCTGGGACCTCTTTACGCAGTGCTAAATGCTAGAGATGCAGCATTCAGCTTTCTGCATCCATCACGAGAAATCCATCATAGCAACTCCTCTGCTCAGAGAAGCAAAAGGAAGCAATAGAGGTTATTAGTATTAATTTATTGCAAGCACACTACTGTAGAGGTCTGAGCTGTGTTTTCATGCTTTTGAATAGATTCATGATTGGGAGGAACTGTCTGCTGCAGAATTTGTAAGGCCCAACATCCAGAAAACACAAATCTCTTATAGTCCATGGTGCTGTAGATGTGGTGCTAGGATCCCTCATAAACCCTGTAGAGAGCAAAAATGATATTTGCACCTCAGTTACAAAACTCAGACAAGAAACTTTAATGTTCCTACCATGTTTTGCTGATAATGAAAGGGCCACATTTCAGGCCAGACTCAGGCTGTGTGTAAGCATATATAACTTCCAGGGACACCAACAGTATCTTCTGCCTCTTACATCAAGTCTGGATTTGGCCCATAGCATTTGTTAAATGGCCCAGAAAAACACCAGTTTATCTTACAAAAGCTACTACAAAAGTAGTCCGATACAAATAAAGAAATGGAACACAGGCTGAACAGAGACCTACAGAACTGAGTTTCTAGGCAAAAAGCAGTCCTGGTCACAGCCTGCCTATCTCAAGGTCTCACCATCTGGTTCCAGACATATTTCCTTAACATATCAAGTAAAGTAAAAAATATGTCATCCGAGGTTCACACGCAGCACCGAAATTCCAAACTCCCATGATAAATAATGAACAAAGGTGTGAAAGTACAATTCTGTTTGTTCTGGGCCTCTCGCTGGGGAGATGTGAGGGACGAGGAGCAAAGCGCTTTTGCAGAGCTGCTGACCGTGCATGGCCAGGCACCGGCAGCGCCCAAGCGGTCGCTTAGCCAAACGCCCTGCGTGCCACTGGCCGGCCCCAGTCCCGGCGCACTGAGCCTCTTTTCATGGGAAGGATTTCATGTTCCAGCACCTCGCGTACACAGAGCCTTTTCTAGGATGTCGTTACCGTGCTGTTATTTTACACTTCCTCCCCCAAAAGCTTCAAAGTCTATTTTTTTAACATATATTTATTAAAACTTTCTCGCGGTATTCAAAAGAATATTTGAATGGCCACTCGAAACCCTGCTGCCTAATCACTGCCGACTTGCTGAAGAAAGGAGGGGAGGGAGGCTTTGCTTTGGGGGGGGAGAGAAAATAAAGAGAAATCGGCCCAGCTTCAAAGGGCGCATTTCCATAATTGCCCTGTAACTTTGGCAAAATAAATCTGAAGGGCTGAGAAAAGCGCAATCTCTCAGATGAGTGCACTACAAAAGCCCCAGAGATCCCCAGTCCCACTTGTTACCATTCTAATTCAGTGAGAGAATTCGGTCCCTAACCTCGGTAACAAAAGCCATGAAATCACTGTCCTCCCATTCCGATAGCCCATTCCCAAAGAATAAGACCTTATCCAGCCTTTGTCTCCATCCTGCCCACAGACACTCGGTACAAGTTAGGACAGCGTTAGGGAGAAGAACAACTGGTAGAGGTTTCCCAGACCAACAATTTAAACGCACTATCTCAGGTTCTCGGTTGCAAAGATGTGTGTTCCTATGTAGCGGGGGGAGATGGGGTCTGTTTCTGGCTTGTTTTATTATCACAACGAACCCTTTTTGTAGTATATATGTAGTTGAATTTCCATACAATCTGATTTTCTAAACTTCTCAAAATGAGACATGCACATGAGAGTTACATGGTTTTTTAGCTTTGGAAAAGGGAAAATATCCTCCACAACTGCTTCTAGGATTTAACATTTGTCCTCGGTAGTACACAATATTTACAAAAGTAATAATAGTAATTATAAATAAAATTTAAGCAGAAAGCATCTAAAATGGCTTTGCTGGTGTGGTCGCAATCCCAACTTTGTAATTCCTTGGTGAAAAAATGACTGCTGAACGTGAATAGTAGGTCTTTTACAGCAAAGGCCCAATCTCCTGTCATTTGGCCCCTCTCTGACTTTTTTATTTTCTCAATAAGACGAGCTTTTGTGGCGATGTGCAGTATGGACAATCAGGACAGCCTTATAAAGGGATTGAGAAGGGCACACAAAGGGCTGCGGCAGCATCAAAGCCAGCTCAGCAGCACAATAGAGATGACATTTTTACATCCCAGGGCTGGGGCGGGCAGGGACTGAATACTGTGTCCATAGCAGTGTCAGTAAACAATGAGCAAAGTGGGAAAGGGGTGAAAACACAAGTCAAAATCTTTTTATTGAAGCCCCCTACACATTCATTGGGCATTTTCAGCCCCGCATTTGAAAGCTCTTCCATTTACTTACTCTCTGGATTCTCCTATTTAACTAACTGACTGATGATGGCTCCATTTTGATATCCGAAGAAAAGAATGGGAATTCTTCCCGAAGTGAATATATTAATTCATGAGATTTAATTGCATTTTATTGGCACTAAAGAAAATATTAGCTGCATGTCCCTAAAGGGACACTGCCATCTTTAACGCCACATTTAAGAACCGTGTTTAAGAAGCATCAGCCTTACCTGCAGTACTAGTCCTGCCCCTCATTCTTGGAAGCAATGTTTTCCTTTTAGTTTGCCAGTTTCCTGCATTTAGTTTGTTTTGTTTGTGGGCTTGGGGGGTTTTTTTTGCGTAAATAGGTTGGAGTGTTGTGTTGTTTTTAGCTGGTTTCTCATTCAATTTCTTGTGCCCAAGCCCAAGGTCTCGGTGTGGTTCAAAGTACCAGCATGGAAAGTTTAAAACCAGAGGATTTAACGCTGGCCATTTAGCCGATTCGGGTAATCTCGGTGACTACACCAGCTGCCAGGAGGGCAGCCTGGAGCACTAAAACTTGCCTTTTTTGGCATTTTTTTTCCTGGAATTACATGGAAACATTTCTGTTAGTAGCAGGCTATGATTTAGTACACCAGAGGAAACCTGTCTGTCAAGCATAAATTTCTGACATTGTCTTCTGTAGGAATCACTTGCAGAAGCCTCCATCTGAGAACACCAGCACTAGCGCCGCTGTTCAATAGCCATCTCAAGTGTCCTTTTTCATCAAATTATTTTGGAATGGGGCTGGTCTAATCTTTACCTCTCTTGGAAGCAAGTTCGACTGTAAGAGAGCAAATCGATGTTTTACTCCTTGTATCTAATTTCACATTACATCTATGTTTTTTGGCACTTAAATTTTACTGCTAAGGTATCTTGACTACTGCACAGTCCAGTGTGAATTATACTAACAATCGCCGAGAAATTCAATAGTGACTCATATATTTGAGAGAGAGAGAGAGATTTTCCTTTCACCATTTTGCCTGAAAATAAGTATAACATCAATGTATTAAAACCTTAGTTTTATGCATACTCGGTAAGTAATTTTATTCAAGCCTGGCTAGCTGGCCTACTGACATGCATTTTCACCACTGCTAAAAATAATGAGGAATCCAAGTGACACACATTTATGGCTAGGAGTGCCATCAGATCCCTTGACCTAATTGAGCATGCCTACACACCTTAGAGTGTTTTGCATAACCAACTTAGACAGCAGGAACATTTCCAACCAGATTGATTGACATATTTTATTTCTAACTTAAGCTTAATTGTGACCAAGAATGATTCATTTATACCTTTCAAACTTTAGGAATTGACACAGGAGACAACCAAGCTGCAGACTCCAGTGTAAGTAATCATGTAGAGGAAAAAAATATATATTAATATAGTTTATTAACCTACTTAGCTGCCGAGGTTGATGTAATAAAATGGATTAATTAGCTGGTAGGGGAGTTACTTTATTTTATAAAATAAATGTCAGACTAGATTTTTTGCAGGAAAGGTTTTGTCCTAAATCACTCCTACACTAAACATTTCTCTGAAGTCATATACAGAATCTGGAGAAGGTACTGTAAGGTGCAGTTTGATTTTTTTTTTTTATAAACCAGCTGGAAGAGAGCTCATCTCTCAGCAATATCTGAAACCAAGAGAGTTCTCGGCTTTTAAGTCATAAACTACCTTCAAATAAATATAAGCGGTTTCCACACGCCATGCCTTAAACAGGAACAAAGCCTAATAGAATAGACTGTAATAAAAGTGCTATTGCCAGCATATGCGTGTATGCGGCTGCTCTACGCTGAAAATGTCCTTTAGCACTTTTTAACCATATTCTCTAGTGTGTCAGCAAAGAGACTGCATCAGAGTATTTAACATTGCTGGGAGCAAAGGAATAAAGTGGAGTCACTGTTGATTATTACTCATTAGCCACAAGGACATCCACTTAACATGTGAATAAATGAATGACACCATGTCCTAATGGAAATGGCCTCAGTGTACCTTTAAGCAAAATGTTGTTTAATATCTTCCATTTGCTGAATAGTAAAGAGGCCTGTTGGACATGCATAGTTAGCAAGCAGCCATTGTTGCTTTGTTCCAATTTCAGCATTTAATAAAAAAAATGTTGTCCTGACTGCAGCAAAGACGGGCCTCAAAACCCTGGGTGGCAGCACAGTCTCGTCCTCACTCTGCAAATTCAGAATTTCACCAGCACCCTGAAGGGTTAATACCCATAAAGTAAATGAAGCCTTAGAAGGTACATGTTCTTCATTATTCTGCTTTACATTCAAACGTATAAAACAAAGAACATCTGATATCTTTATTGGTTTTCTTAGATAAAATGCAAGTAAGCTATAAGCCTTAATTTTCTTATTACCATTTTTTAACAAGGAAGATAACACTCTCAAAAGTGCTTGATTAGGAACTCCCTTTGATTTGTATCTTGTTACAATTTCCAGGGCATATATTTTTGTATTATTACTTTAGTACACTGATGGTTCTGATCAAAGTGATAAAAAGAGGTATTTCAAAAGTGTAAATATTAACCATACAGGTAAACCACATAATCTGACCAGCATCTTTAACACTGCCACGCTGAAGCACACTTTGGGAAACAAGGCATAGCTGAGATATACGTTCCTATCAGGAAAACTTGGTAGGATTGGGCTGGAGGAGCCCTTTTGCCCTCAAACCCTCACAGCAATAACTTACATCACTCACAACTTTTTTTTCTTTTCTTTTTTCACAATATAACTGTATTTAACAACTGAAGAGAGCTGCAGGTATAATATTAAAGATATTTGCCGTATCACGTATCTAAAAAACTCATGATCAGAACCTATACTAGAATACATCTGTTCTTATGGGGATAAACCAGCTTTAACTATCTAAGGAAAATAAAAACAAACACATTAGCTAACATGAAAGATTTGGGGGGTTATTTTAATGCATGGTCTGATGCCCGACTGTGAAAACTGTGCTGGATCTTTTTCTTACTCTTGTAATTTTGTCTGCCTAACAGTTAGCTGTACTGGAGGCACCTCGCTGGCATTGCTCAGCTCACGGGGCTTTCTCCCATCTATCCCCAGGCTGTGACGGGCACTTTGGCTGCGGTGAACGGGAAGCCTGACACAGCCCGCTACGCCCGGCGAGCCGCTCCCAGCAGAAGTGGGTCTGACAAGTTGGAAGTCTCTTTCTCCTGCCTCCTCCTCCTCGCCGGCGCTTCCTCCGGCCGGCCCCGCGCAGACAGGGAGCAAGCGGGAGATGATTACATCAATCAGTGTCAGGTCTGGGAGCTGTGATTTATGAATATGCATAATGAGCTCTCACCTTTGAGAAGGACTAGCTAGGGAGATAATTGATTAGACAGGAAAAGAGCAGCCAACAGAGAGGGGGAGAGAGGCCTCTCCGCGCCGTCTCGGCAGGCCTGGCTGGGGCTCCACTGAGGCTGTCAAGCTGCAAGTGTGATTTCTAAAAAAAAATACGAGTAGGATTTTTAATGTTTTGTTGAAACACGCACAACAAAAATGTTTCCTTACAAAATTAATGGGAATTTTCTCCACATTAGGGAAGCTGGGCAGGCACAAAGGCTGCTCTCCCCCTGCAGGGAAACCAAGTTCTCACTTCCAGAAGCCAAAGGGGCGGCTTTCCCATGGCTGCCACGCAGCCGCCGCTGCGGCGGGAGCATCCCCGCCGGTCAGGACATAGGGAGAGGGCTCTGTAGGGACGGGGAGCTGAGGGGCTCGGCTGTGAAGGCAAAGGAGCCTTTAATGGAGGCGGAAAGCTGGGGACGCAATTGTTTTCCCATCGTGGTCTCATTATTTTCTTCCATCCCCTTTAAGCATCTGTCTGGCCACTGTGTGAAAGTTTCTATGGAAAACCCACCAGGATGTCCAGAGGAAGGGGATGTGGAAATTTGCCTCTAGCTTTCTCTTCCCTCCACCCCTCCCATTTTACATGCCATTAATCTTTTTTTTTTTTTCTTCTTCTTTCCCCCAGCAAGAATTGGCTAAGGAAAAAGCAGGGATACAAAGTGCAGAGAGACTGGGTAAAATTTACATGAGAAACAATGCGTTTTCTAACCACCCACCCACAGAGTTTCCCCTCGTTTCAGGAGCCTGTCGAGCAAAAGAGGGGGAACAGTTCCTGGCAGAAAGACAGAGCTGCAAGGGCGGCAGAGACGCCGTTTCCAGGGCAAGCTGTGGCCGGAGAGGACGTATGTACAAAGGAAGGGGACATGGCGGGGAGAAAGTGGAGATCGCAACACTGCCGCAAACTCTGCGGGTCCCTTCCCCGGCCTCCTTGGAGAGCCAGGGCAGGCTCCGCTGCGGCCATCGTTGCCTGCAGCCCAGGGAGGCTGCAGGCGTGCACCAGGCCAGGGGTCCCCGACCGTAATGCACTGCCTGCCAGGTAGAATATTAATCGTGAAATATTAAAACCCGGATAGATGATGTGTGTATATACATGCATATATATAGTGTAAGCATATATAAAAATCTTATCTCTTACAAACGCCTAGGATTTGAAATGTAGTTTATCGGCCTAGTGCAACCCAATCCTATAAATAATACATTCCTATCACTATGACCTCAAAATGTCAATACCGCGCAGCCCTGCACATTTGCATATCTTGTACTGTCTAAACTTGAAGCATGTCAGCTATGCGCTCCTGTTTGTACTTTAACTTCATTTTAACTCCTGCTTCCTAGCGCCGCGCACCCTCCCCCTCCGCGGGGTCTGTCACCAAAACGAGAAAAGCACCAGCTATTTAATCACCCCCGCCGTAATGGTAATGATGCCATTTCCAGGACTGTAAGGGAGGGGGGGGCACGCACCCCCCCACTACCGCCCGGACAGGGGTGTGGGCTCTGCCTGCCCACGCTGCCCCTGCAGCCGGGGGTGCGGGGATGAGCAGGGCCGCCCGCGGGCACGGGTGCTGACGGTGAATCGGGACGGGAGGAGGGGAAGGGAGGGGGCAGTAGCCCCCCAACACCACCAACAACCACCTCTCGGGCCGGTTTTCGTCTGACTGCGAGGCGGGGGGCGGCGCAGCGCGCCCGCGGGGAGACACCCCCAACCGACCCCGGCGCCGCGCACGGCAGCAGGGGGCGCTGCGGCTCCAGCGTTCGGCCCCGCCGCAGGACGCGCCGCCCGCCCCGGCCCCGCCGCCGACCGGCCGCGGCTGCCGCCGGCCCTGCCGCCCGCCCCGCCGCTCCGCCTCCGGCCGGCCCCGGCCCCGCGCTGCGCCGCGCCCGCCGCCGCCCCAGCGCGGCCGCGGAAAAACAGAAACCGGCGGGGAGAGTGGAGGGGCTAATGGGGGAGAAAAATAACTCCAGAGGTGGGAAAGGAGAGTGTAGTCAAAGTGGCAACAGTTTATTTATTAGCCAAAAATATATACTTTCTTGTACAATTTGGTTCACACATATGTACATTTTTACTGTATGTACAAAAACAAACAACAACCCAGGAAAAAAAAAAAAGAAAAAATCGAAACACCTAATTCTCACTGGACTTCCAAAAAACCTCACAAACTCAGCTAATCCAGATGATAGTACAGAAGCGGTTTGTTTTGTTGTGGGTTTTTTTTCTCCCTTTTTAGTTTTAATATACGGACATGCTTACAAGTTGTAACTATACAGAGATTTCTTTTTACAATCATTACAACAACAATAAAAAATTAACTATGATGATGACAACGCCGATAGAACCATAGCGGCATCAAGTTGGTTCTGGGGCCTGGAAAAAAAAATGACACAGAAAAAAATATTTAATAGGATTTCTAGTCAGATTGGGCTGTATACTTTTAACTGTAGGTAGCACTACTTTTGTTGTTGTTGTTGTTATGTTTTTTAAAATAGATTTCTAAATAGAAAAAGTTTTCAGAGTGACTTCGCAAATTTATTTAGCTATGAAAATACCACGGGGATGGGACCCTGTGCTTTCAGTCAATCAAAGGAGTGATTGATTTCGGTGACTGCTACGCCGAACTCAGGACAGCAAGGCTCAGTCTCCTAAGTTTTCCGACTAGCTGGGGGGGATTATTATTATTATTATTACTATTATTATTATTATTATTATTACTATATCTTAATTCATTATTTCCCCGCAGCCACGGTACTTCTCTGTCGAGCGAGGCGGCACCGGGCGGGTGGCGATGCCCGCTCCCCACGCGCTCCCGCCTGCCCGGCCGGCGGCCACCGATCCCGAGCACAGCAACCGCGCGGCCCCGCCGCCACCGAGCGCGGCCCGGCCTGCCCGCCGGAACCGCTCCCAAAGTCCAGGAGAGAGAGCAGCGGGGGAGGAAAAAAAAAAAAAAATATATATATATAATCAGAATAACCCACCACGCACGCAGAGGAAGAACGAGAAACCGCCCTGGAAAGGGAACTAAAGACGCGGAGAAAATAAGCTAACCATTTACAACTCCCTCTACATGTCCTTAGGAGACGGAGGAAGCAATCTCTTACCGCCTCTGCACTGGCTGGAAAGCTGTCTTTATTAACTTTTTCTCTACTTCCAAGGCACTAGATCGATCTAAAAAGAGAAGGAAAAAAAAAAAGCGTTCCTTTATAGCCCCCGTTTTATTCCCCCCCATCCCTGAATTAAGCCTCTAGACTTAAGATCTTTTCTTAGCAAGTAGCAAATACAAGACGACTGCTTTGCTGCAAGAGTGACCGTCAAAAGGAAACTAAACCAACCCCGGAGCAAGCCTTCCCACAAAGGCGATTTGAGCAGCAACAACAACAGCAACAAAAATTATCTCCGTCGGAGGAAGGTAAATCTCGGGGGTTGAGACCAACCGGCAAACCCCCCCCCCGCCGCCGCCCCCGGGGCCCGCGGTCGCCCGCCCGCCCGCTGCCACCTGCGCCCCGACGGCTGCGTCGCGCCGGGCCGGGGGCACCGTGCGGGACACGCGGGGCCCGCACCCCCCGCCTCGGCCCCACGCGCGAGGTCCTGCGGGCCCCCTCCCGCACCGCTCCGCACAGCCCCCCGTGGCGGCTGCCGCCCGTCCCGTCCCATCCCGTCCCTCAGCGGTCACCTGCTCCGGTGGGCTCCGCGCTCTGCGCCTGGTCCGCGGGCCGCGGGAAGGCGGCGGCGGCGGGGGGGGCGGCGGCGGCGGCCCCCAGCCCCAGCAGGTGGGGAGTGTTCAGTAAGGCCAGCGGGTGCGGGGGCGGGGGGGGGTGGTGGTGGGCCGAGAAGGCGCGGTTGGTCCAGTTGGGGAACTTGCCCAGGGGGCAGGAGGAGACGAGTCTGTGGGGCGGCGGGGGGGGCAGCGGCAGCGGCTGGGGGGCGGCCGCCGGCGGGGAGCCGCCGCCGGGAGACTTGCGGGGGTTGTCCGGGCTGGTGGCCGTCTCGGCCAGCGACCAGATCTTGGGCTTCGGCAGGGTGCCGGCCAAAGCGCCGTCCGTCGGGGAGGAGGCGGCGGAAGAAGAGGCGGAGGAGGGGGGCGAGAGGGGATGCGGCGGCGGCTGGAGGGGCGGCTTGAGCGTCTCCAGGCCGGCGGCGGCGGGGAGCTCGCACTTGTGGTGGTGGTGGTGATGATGGTGGTGGTGGAGGTGGTGGTGGCGGAGGTGGTGTGGCTCCCCCTCGGCGGCCTTAAGGTAGCGCTCCTGGGAGCCAGGCAGGTCCTCGAAGCCCTCGGAGCCCTCCGAGTCCGTCTTGGCGTCGGAATGCAGGAGGTCGGCGTCCTGCAGCTCATCCTCCAGCTCGTCCTTGTTGCTCTCGATGTTCTCGGTGTCGATGTTCTCCAGGTCGATCTCCTCCTCGTCCTCCCGCTTGTCCTCTTCCCCCTCGTGGTCGCTGCCATAGGAGTTGCCCTCCTCGTCCGTCCTGCTGCGGGGGGCCCAGGTCATCTTGTTCTCCTTTTTGAGCCGCCGCCGCGCGTTGGCGAACCAGGTGGAGACCTGAGTGAGGGTCATTTTGGTGATGATGGCCAGCATGATCTTCTCGCCCTTGGTGGGGTAGGGGTTTTTCCGGTGCTCGTTGAGCCAGGCCTTGAGGGTGCTGGTGCTCTCCCGGGTGGCGTTCTTGGGCCGCGACGGGTCCCCGAACTGGTACTGCCCGTAGGGGTAGAAGGCGGGATGGTGGTGAGGGAAGGCGGCGTGCTGCACTCCCGGGCTCTCCTTCAGCTCGTACTGGGCGCCCTGCAGCGAGAGGGAAAGGGCGGCCCGGCTGAGACGGCGCGCCGGGCCCGGCCCGGGGCCCCTCCGCCGCGCCGCCGCTACCGGGAGCGAGAGCCCGCCCGGCACAAGCGCGGCGGCCGGGCCCTGCTGCCTCCCCGCGCCGCCGCGCTCCGCGGCCCCGGCCGAGGCGGGCGGCCGGTGCCCGCAGGGAGCCCGGGCCGGAGGACCGGCGGCCCGGCTGGGTGTGCGCGGCGGCGCAGCCGGCAGCCGGGGCCGGTCGCCACAGCCGTCAAAGCCTGCGGGCGGAGCGGTGCAAGCCGCGGGGCCGCCGCTCCAGCCCTGCCCCTCTCCGGCGGCTCTCCCGGGGCCGGGCACGATAACGCCCCGTCTCCCCCGACAGCCCTCCCGCCATCCTCCGCCGGCACCCCCCCCCCCGGACGGACCCCTAGCGCGGAGCGCGGCCGGGCCGGCCCCAGCGCCCCGGGGAGCGAGCGGCGAGCGCGAGGGGGGGCCTCTTACCAGCTGGGGGAAGATGGGCAGCTCGGCGGCGTAGGGCAGGAAGGCTCCGTAGCCCTGGGCGGCGGCGGCGGCGGCGTAGGGCGCGCCGTACATGGAGGAGAGCACGTTGGAGAGGGTCCCGGACGGGGCCAGCTCGGCGCCGGCGCGGGAGCCGCCGCTGCCCGGGCGCTCCGCCGGGTAAATCGGCCTGATGTACTGGTAGCCCAGCTGGGGGAAAGACATGGTGGGGGAGCGGGGGCAGGGAAGGGGGAGGAGGAGGAGAAGGGGGGGGGAGAAGAGAGGAAGAAGGGAGAGAACGGGGAGAAAGTAGCAGGGCCGGGAGCGGAGAAGGGAGCCGGGTCGCTCGCCCCCGCCGGCCGCCCGCACTCTCAGCGCCTCCCGCAAACTCCGGCGGACATGGGGGGGAGCCGGGGGTGCGCGGAGGCCGCGGGCTCCCTCCTGTCCTCGGCCGCCGCGGTAACCGATCCGATCGCTTCTTTCTTCTCTCACTTTTCCTATTGATCTGAGTGGACCCAGGTCAGGTCCTAACAGATTGCCTGAGATTATTGGGACTCCGGGCTCTGATTGACATTTCTAGTCTCTCGCAAGCCCCTCCTATTTCTTTTAAGTCTCTCTCTCCCTCTCTGCCTCCCTCTCTCTCTCATGCCCAGAGCTCGCTCTCGCCGGGTTTGTCACTAGCTGCTTTTTTTTCCCCCCTTCTTCTTTTTTTTTTTTCTAAATCTGTTTACTGACGTTGCGATCTTTTATTTGAGTTGCTTTCAAATCTCGTTTTAGCGATCGCCAATCAGTTGTGCGTTTTACAAAGGTTTAACCCTGCATCACGATATTCTAATTATATAGAGATAGATTTAGATATAATTTTTTCATACCCCCCCCCCCCGCCTCCCCCGGAGCGTAGGAAGCCCGGGTGTCAGCTGTGAGCGACACACGAGAGGGACAGGAAAAAGTTGTGACATTTAAAAATAAAGGCTCTTCCCCCCTCCAGTCTCCCTTTTCAGGTTTTCAAATTTACAGCCTTTCCTTGGCCGCGTTCATTCTGTTTTCTTTATTAAGATATTCCCTCCTTCCCTTCCCTCTCTCCGGCCCTGACCAGGGTTACATCTCCTAATATAGGTTTAAGAGTCTATTAGATTTTTTTTTAAATTGCATTTCCAGAGCTACCTTGAACATTTTCTTAATGCACTGAATCTTGAAGGAGTTCTCTACATTTTGTCTGGGCTAACAGTGGGCAGATACAGTGGAAAAGCTAAGTTAATTTTCCTCCTAATAAGGGACTTCAAAGAGTTGTAGGTCACAATTTTACATCAAAGGCAGAAAAGAAGGCAAATTAAAATCTTAACAAAGGAGAGACGGGAGCAGCCCTCTGGGCCATTAGTAAATAAGTGGTGTGAAAAAAGGGACAATGACAGGCACTGGAATTAAACTCATTAACACCTTTTTGTCTTGGTGCGAAATCTCTAATTAGGAAATTTATGATCATTTTGCTTATTCCCTCTGTTCTGAATCACTACAAGACTTAGAAGGAAGTACCTGGTACGTGCAACACTTGCAAAGGGAGCAGTGGCACGGGCTTGTAAGGAGCTATTGGGAAGGAGTCAAGATACGTTTTAATTACCGAATCAGACTTTTTTTTTATGATCAACACATTTTAAATTACGGTTTGCTTTTTCTTCTTTTTTTTTTTTTTGGCCCCCACCCCCAGTTCTCTGAAACCAGTGTGTGAGTTGCAATTTAGCCTTTTAAGAGTAGTTAAGATACAGTTCAATCACGGCGCGTCTTTGGCTGCTCCGCTACCGCCGGGTGCGGGGAGAGGCTGGAGAGAGACGTGGAAAGTTGGTACAACCTGTGGGGCTGCGACTGCGGGCAGAGGAGGGGGAGGCCGAACCTGCCACCGTTATCTGCTTCTTTAAATACTGGGTGTTTAAATAATTTAAAAAAAAAAAAAAGTTTCAAGGGTCTTTTGAGGAGTTGAGACCGGAGGAGAGCCGTTTAACCATATTCCTCTCTCTTGCTAAATACTCTCTGGATTTATTGCCTTTAAAATATGATTTAGGTACAATATAACCACTGTGCCCACAGTATGGATTTTTATAACTACATTTCTTTAAAAATGAAATTCATGTCAGATTATGCAGTTAAAGGAATCGACCTTGATAGCGCGCTATAATAAAACTATATCAGCTTGTAATAAATGCGGATTATAGCAAAGCAAGCTCCAGAATTAAAATTCCCTGAATCAATATATGAAAATCTGTAGGAAACATCTCTAATCGTATTAAGTTCATCTTTATAGCATTTCCTATCTGCTAATCTAGTGCAAAAACAACTCTGGGTTAGAGGAATTTATTTTCTTCCGTTCAGCGTTGCTCCTGTAAATAGCGTTTGATAGTATAATGCAAGGGAGATAACAGTATTAAATTCGGTTATAAGTTTATCTCTTTCTAATTCTAAAAGAGAAGAGGCAGCGAACCTCACGTTCCGATTTGCGTTAAACTTTCCCATGCGAAACGCTCGGCCGGGGCGACGCGAAGTTCAGGGGGTCGGGGGAGAGTTTGGGTGCAGACCACAACTTTTAGAAACATCTGCCTCGGAGAGAAAAGGGACGAGTAGGAAAAATCGGACAAATCAGTCGCCGTTTGATGCAGTCGTGCTCGCCACGCTGGTGTTACAGACGGGCTGTGCCCCGCACGGGCGGGCACACGCGTGTCCCACATAACCGGACCCGCCTTTCTGTGGCTGAGCGTCTAGCACGGAGTGTCAAAGCTGGCGGGATTATTTTGTGATTTTTTTTTTTTTCAATCAACAAGCACAACCGATGGGAGTTCGTCCCTCGCCGGAGCCGCCGGGGCGGGAGCGGGGGGGTCCCCGGGGCTGCCGTGAGGGAGACACGGGAGGCGAGCAATGTGCGGGTGCGAATGGATCCGTGTCGGGGTGAGGGATGGTTTATTAATGGGCAAGAAACGAAGAGGAAACGTAGCCGGACCAAACGGACGGGAGGAGAATCTGCGGGGATGCAGCTCTTGGCTGAGGGAGGAGGGAAAAGAAAAAAAAAGAAGAGAAGCGGAGAAGGCAGCAGGCGGTGGGGGAGAGAGGGAAGAGAGCAGACGTCTTCCCGGGGGTCGGACGGAGGTGTGGGAGCGGCGGCTGGAAGTGCAGCGCGCCTTTGGCAGCGGGAGCGTGGCTGCGGGGATGGGACAAGCCCGGGGCCGGGCAGCGGCAGGGTGCGGAGCGAGGAGCGGGGCCGCGCGGGGCGAGCGGAGCAAAGCCCCCTCCCCACGGGCCAGCAGCGGGGAGAACGAAGCCGAGCGGGAGACGCTTTGCCGGGCCCGGGCCGCGGGGAGACGCGAAGGGGCGGCGGGAGCCGGCGCGTCCTCCGGGGCGGCGGCGGATCGCGGCTCGGCCGGGCAGACACGTGTCTTCTGGCCGGGACCTGTCAAGGCTGGGAGAGCGGCTCCTGATTTATTACCCCAAACACACCCCCCCGCCCGCCTTGCCCCCGGTCTCGCCTCCCTCCTCTCTCGGCTGGCTCGCACGGTCGCCGAGCTAAACCCAAACCTCCTCCCTCGGCCGCAGCCCGGCTTCCCCGCGGCCGCAGCCGGCGGCGGGGCCGGCCCTCGGGAGGAGGCGCCGGGCCGGGCAGCCTCGCGGCCGCCCCCATGCCCCCGGGGTCCCGGTTCCCGCGGCTCACGCCCCGCCGAGCCCCTCTCCGCCAGGTCGCGGGCGACGGAGGGGGCCGGGGGACGCGGCCCAGGAGGCGGCCCCGGCCCGGGGAGCCGCGGGAGCTTGCGGGAGAGCTGCCAGAAGGGCTGCGGGCTGGGTGGGACAGCGGCACGGGCGGGGACAGGGCGCAGCCACCCAGGGAAGGGGGATAAACAAACACGTGGGGTTAGGAGAAGGGCCGCAGTTAAAAAAGAGTTAAAGAAATAGAGGGAAAGATCAAAGCGCTGGTAAAAGACTCTTCAAATTACACGTTTGAAGCTTTTCCATAATTCCAAGGCGACAGATAGATAACAAGCTGCACATTCCTTATCGCATATGGAATCAATCTGAAAGGAGTCTCTTGATCAGAATCTGTTAATTGCGGTGACATATGATTTGGAAAGAAAACACAATTAATGACCCTTCATGTTAAGGCTTTGGGACGAGGCCATTGACAATCCGTGCTCTGCAGCCAGCTTCAACTTTTTTTATTATTATTAGTAAACTATTAAAGGGAGACATTCCTCGAGCCTCAGCGACTGTTTTGTCTCCGTTCCCGTTGCAGGTTTTTCTGAGAGGGGAGGAGAAGAGAAGGGGACAGGAGCGCCGTGTGCGCCTTTCCTCCAAGGTTTGGGGAGCTAAAATGATTTAGTACCTTGTCTGTAAATATAATGACCTAAGGTGAGAAAAAATACTTCATCTTTTATTATTACCATTTGTGGTAAACGTTTCCAGGAAACAGCAGAACCCGTTTGAAATGGTAAATATATGTGTCCATTTAAACCCCATTATTGCAGAGATTTTCCCAAAGCGAAATAAAGCAAATTTCCCCAATCCTAATTTCTAGCGCCCTCTGCCCACGGCTTCTCCTGGGCGCTGCGGCCGCTGAGCCTCGGCCGAGCCTTTGTGGGTGCGTGGGAGGTGGTGTTCGGGTGTGGAGTGCTGCCGGGGGGCAGCAGTGGGTGCTCCGGGGCTGCTTGTTGTGCGCCATGGGTCCCGTAACGTTAGGGAAGGGGGGAAGCAACGTTTTCAAAAAGCTTTGCTCTGTCTGTAAAAGGTAATGGCTTTTTTAGAAGTGAGAGGTTCATGTGAAGTTTATAAAGCGTACACTTTAATAGGATCGAAGTGAAATTAGTTAATAAGAAAATGCTGGCCAGAAGCTTTCCGGGCTTTTAAGTGCTCTCCAGGCCATTTAGGGAAATTGAATAAGAACCGAGCCCGTTACCTGCAGCCCCAACTATTATCTGCGGTTCTGCACAGGGTCGAGAAGGGAAAAACAGTGCCTGAGAGACCTGAAGTCCCGTACACCTCCTGCCAGCCTATTTCCTCGAGAAATAATGTCCTCTTTCTGCTTGCCATCGTGCTCTCCTCCTTCTGCTGCTTGTAAGCAGACCAGGCTACACTGTGCACTGCAAGGGGGTAGGCAAAGGTAAGGGGCCATCACCAGATGCTGAAGGCTCCGGGGGCAGCTCTGAACAGCAGCTTCGTCCCCGCTCGGGCAAAGCTGGCCCCTTGGCGTTAGTTTTTTCCCTTTCATTTCTCTGAGGTTGTTTTTTTGGTTGTTTGTTTTGGTTTTGGATTTTGGGTTTTTTTCTTTCCCACCATTGTGGTGCTTTGCTGATTTGCGTTCGGACCGTTGCCAATAGGTCAGTATATTGTGTTACCTAACTTCCTATCTGCTCCCTTTCAACTTTATAGTTTTAGAGGTGTTAATGAAACCTTTCCTTTGGTAAATCGTTCATTAGCAACCCCACCGAAACCTGGAAAGACTTCAGAAAAGAAGTGGGGGGGGTGGGGGAGAAAGCAGCGCTCAGGAATGAGAGATTGGGAGAAGGCTTTTGTCCAAAAAATGCATAATTGCTGTGAATTTTAGGAAACATTAATCTTTATAGGAATTTGTGATTCATATCTGTGGCTTGACCGTTTAGGTGATTTATAATCTGTTGGTGCAATTCACTAATTTTCTGACGATGTATTTTCTGCCCCCGGTTGGACTGTCCGCGGGGGCGAGGTGTTTCGCGCCGCGCTGGTGTCAGCGTGGCTCTGCGAGCCGCGGACTCCGTGGGGGGTTCCCCGGGGAAGTGGGTACACCGTGCACACAACTGCGAGAAACTTCCCCTCGCCATTTTCCGCCCCATTTTCCTGGCCCGCAGCCCCTCCCCGGCGCTTCATCGGCCGGGCCGGGGCCGCCCCCGCCGAGCCCCCGCCTCTCTCCACGGCTGAGGCAGCGGCTCCGGCGGGAGGGCTGCAGCCTTCGTAAGCCGGCGAGATCCCGGTTCCTCGAGATTTCCCAGCGGGTTTAAACCCAGACATTCCCCTCCCGCTGCTCCGTTCCTGGGAACGCCCTCTGCGGAGCTGGCGCCCGCCCCGGGACGGGCCCGACGGGATGGGCCCTGCCCCGAGGTGGGCACGGCGCGTCTGGTGGGGTGGCGGGACCTGGTGGTGTCGGTACGCCGTGCGAGGGAAACGCAACTCCGAGGACGGCTCTGGGGCTTTTAGTACCTGCGTGGAAGCCGAGTGGGGCATTTCCCGGGTGAGGTGTTCCTGCACGGGGGAGCCGGCGGTGCGGACGGCTTCGGGCAGTTTGGAACTGAGTTTGTCAGCTGGAGGGGAAAAGGCGAGAAAAGAAAAGGAGCAGCAAGCTGCACGGAAGATAACGTCGCGCGGAGTCTAATCTTGTGACACAATCGTTAATTACTGTTGTATTAATTGCTATTTTTCCAAAACAGCCCCCGCCCGGAAGAGCTTACAGCCCACATCTGCTGGGTAGTGATGCTCTGGTTTAGAACTCATTCCCCCATCAGGTCCCAGGTAGCGTTTACAAACGGCAACACCTACAGTATCAAAGCCCGTCATCTTGCAGCCTGAGATTTTCTGTCCCATCGGCCTGGGTAGGATGATTTTGATGCCGATAAAATGCATTTAAATATCAAAGTCTTTATTCACGTCCGTATTCCGTCCAAACTTTTAGATCGCGGTGGTGTAACTTGCTTTATTTGCTCTTCATCCCACGGATGCTGCCTTATATCAGTAACAAACAAGCATTGATTTTATGGTAAAGTCACTTTGGGATGGGAATGAGTAACTCCAGGCAGTGCTATCACTGTATTACATGGAAATGGCCCAGGTAACAAGATGAACATTGATTCAGCATTATGTTTGATCAATAATGAAATAAGTAACTTCAGGGCCAAATTAAAATGCAAGCTGGCTTAACGCTGCCAGCTTCTGGGCTAAGTGACAAGGCTAATTCAGCAGGGAAATGGCAATATTTGCATTAGAGGCTGCATCTGTTGTTTTGTGGAAGAGGCTGGATCTGCAATAACGCCAGATAAAACTGCAGGGAGCGGGTTTGAGGGGAGCTGTGCCGGTGTCCGGGCCGGGGGGGCCGCCCCCGCGGGGCTGCCCTGCTCCGTCCTCGGTTCCCCTCGGCTTTCGGCCACGACGGAGCTGAGCTGCAGGGGGGAAAAAAAAAAAAAAGAAAAATAAAATACTGCAGGGAGGGTAACAGCAGCCCAGCGTGCTCTGTCTCGCAGATAACACTGGCCGAAGGAAGGACGCATTTATAAACTCCTCGGCGCAGGGGAGCCGGGACCCGTCCCGCGGCAGGGTCCACGGTGTGTCTTGGTAGCAAGTGGGGAAGCGGTTTAGGATATGAATGGGAGCGTGACCAGGGCTGCCTGTACCGGGGGCCCCGGCCCGGCCTGCCTACTCTTTTCCCCGTGGCCGGTTCTCGCAGCCCTGCCGTCATTACCGGGCGGTGACACGCGTTGCTTTCCAAGAGCGATTCTTGCCTTCAGCTGGCCAGCACCGGGGCGCGGGGCGGGCCACCGGGCGGGCCACCGAGGGCGAAACCTGTTAGGAGGAGGAAGAGGCGTAAGGTGTAACCCCCGTGCCCCAAACCGGGGCTGGGGCGGTACGGAGGAGGAAGCCCGCTGCCGTCCGGGGGGAGGCCGGCAGCTCCGCCGTGCCGTCCCGGGGAGAAGATGCCGTCCTCGGCGGGCAATAAGCACCGGGGGTGCGAGGCGGCTGGACAGCGGGTGTGTGCGGGTGGGGAGACCGTGGGGAGAAGAGGGGACGGGCAGCCGGCCTGCCACATAAACGGGGGACACCTGGTCTTGTGGCGTTTTTCGAAGTTGTTATTTTGACAGCTTTTAAACATTTCCTCGGGGGGGGGGGGGAGAAAGAAAC